>NC_137786.1:19056932-19744432 GCF_963383645.1 Muscardinus avellanarius | reverse complement strand
GCTCCCCTAGTGTTGAGAATGACAGCCTACTTTCTGTTTAATTGAAGCCTTTTCAAACACTAATTCCCATTTATAGTGCTCATTTTGACATTTTCTCCTTGATTTTTCTCACACGATAAATCTATGATTGTATGAGATTGCTTAATTCTATATTGCTGGTTCTATAAGTATAATATTTAAGTATTAATGAGTCTTGTGGCTGGATTTAAAGCAATTTAATTTGCTTTGATAATGGAAAGTTAAAAATTAACAGTGGGAGCTGACTGGATTAACCAATTCCTCTTAAATAAACTCTTGATTCTATCCCCAACTCACACATTTCTCACAAAAATTCTTGGGAAAATTTGAAGATTAGTGTTCTTTTAAAATAAATATGTAATATACATGTAACATTCAAAAACTTATGTATGTGTTATTTAGGATAAGGATTCTTTTTGAATTTATAAAAGCAAAATTCATTCTCTAACAATAAAATCCCTTAATATTCTCACATAGTTTATAAAATTACCACACATAAAATTAAAACAAAAATATGCTATTTAAATGCATGTATGTTAAACTAAAAACTAATATTAAATAATTTCTTCAAGCAGGGCATGGTGGCACATGCTTGTAATCTCAGCATTTGGGATGTTGAGACTGGAGGATCCAGGTTTTTGGACAGCTTCAGCTACTTAGTGAGGCCCTTTGCAACTCAGTGAAACCCTGTTTCAAAAAAAAAAAAATTGATTTGGGGGTATAGTCTGGAGGTATAATGTCCCTGGGTTCCATTCCTAATGCCACAAAAATATATAGATTTTCTTCAACTATATTACTTATTTTTTTTGGTGGTACTGGAGATGGAACCCTTCTACCTCCAGGCTACACTCGCAGACCTATTTTATATTTTTATTTGGAAACAGGGTCTCTTAAGCCAGCGAGGCTGGCTTTGAACCTGCGCAATCCTCCTGTCTCCACCTCCCAAGTGCGGGGATTACAAACATGTGCTACCATGTCCTGCCAACCATATTATTTTTAAAGGTACAATTTATTATGCTCAAAAAAGGCCATTTGGAGGCTGTGAGCTATGAAGGTGTTCTGGAGTATTTTATTTAATAAGAAAACACTCAAATTTTTATCAACTTTGAATCAGTCTTCAGAGGATTCCTGTTTAATTAGGGAATTGGAGCTTATTATATGGATAATATGGATTTTTTACATATTGTGTTTCATGCTGAATCTATTGCAGCTGGTCTCCAGGCCAATAGAAACACATAAGTTATGACTAACTTTTATAGAATATTCTATAAAAGTAACATATATCTCCCTAAAAATTACTGTATTTGCATTTTCATAAAAATGACATTTTGCACAAACACACTACATACAGATGCCCAAACAACTTAAAACTAGAATGTTTGTAATTTATTTAATTGAATTTTTATTACATTGTATAAGGGATATGGAGAAGAAATACAGTGGGTGAATGATTATCACTTAAGAATTTCTCTCACATTTTGTTTGAAAATATAATTAAACAATGATAATAGCATTACTGAAACACAAACTTCATAATGGCTTTATGCAAAATAGTATGCAGAGTAGCTAACTGATTTGCAGAAAAGATAGCAGTTCTGTATTTCATAGACGTCATTTCCCTTTAAATTTTCTTGTCATTTAAAATGCTTTATAAAATGTTTGCTTCATTATTTGTAGGGAACTCATGATGAGCTTTCATTACCTATGGTATTTATTTGACATTTAGAAAAAATACAAAATAAAATGGCTCAATCAAAACTCTTTAGAAATTGTTTTCTGTTATATTTATCAATTGCATATTTAGGAAGCTAATAAAATGAGTTTAAGATCCCCTCTTTTGCATCTATGTTTTACATATTTATCGTTCTTACTACAAAGTTATGAGTATTTATTACAAGTATGACTACTGTGGTATAAAAAATCCACGAATTGTGTAAGTCTGACTTAGATGCAGCAGGAGAGAATAGGGTTCAACTATAAATCCTTCAACAAAGAAGGGTTTATTTTCCTTGTATAAAAAAAAAAGTCCAGATATAGGCATCCTAGATCTCTGTTATAGCAACTCCATGGTAACTTCATAAAAGGGACTTTTAATTTTCCAATCCCTTATCCTAGGCATGTGGCTCATAAGCCAGCTTCCTGCATATCTTTCCATCATTTCTTCAAAAAGAAAATCAATGAGAAAAATGACAAAAAGCAGCAAGAAATTCATAGATTAGTCTGTGCATTTACAAAGTTTTCCTAAAAGATGAAAATAGATAATTCTATACTTATCTCATTAAGCAAAATGAAGTCACATGTCTAACTTGGCTCCATCCTGGGGAGGTGAACATTTTAATTAGGCTTACTGCTACTCAAGATGCAGTCCATTGATAATATGCACTATTAAAATGGAGGGCTTCTATAAATAAGAAGAAGGGAAATGGATATTGGGTAAGCCACTAGAAATAGCAGTCTGCTCATTAGCAAGTGTGCAATCAGATCCCAGAAGGCTACAGTACTGTTAAAGAGATTGCTTAAATTAGAAGTTCATTGGCTCCAGCAGAATAGAAGGCCACAAACCTCACTGTCACGTATGTTTCATGATCTGGAGGAATCATTTACTGGTGTGAAATTCAGAGTGTACAGTCATCGCATCTGCATTTTTACTCTCTATCTTCTGTTGGATTAAGCAACTTAACATCTCTTGGCCTCCTTTTTTCTAATGTATAAAAGTGGGAGAATTTTAGAGTAAGAATATTAATTTGCATTCAGCTGACATGCAAATCATCAGATGGCTCTTATTGTGTTAGAATATTTCTGTAATCAATAATTTCAATGACAATATAATATTGAGCAAAAAAACTGAGGGTCAAATACATTCTTGATTCCTTCTTTTTTCTAATAATGTGAGTTAACAAAAATTCTAAATCTGTTGATTTTCTAAGAGCTATAATAGTTTTTTTTTTTTTTTTTGAGTGGGTCTGGGGATAGAACACAGGGGCATTCTACCTCCGAGCTACACCCCTTGCCATATTTTGTATTCTTTATTTTGAAACAGGGTCTCACTGAGTTGCAAAGGGCCTCACTAAAGTAGCTGAGGCTGTCCTTGAACCATGATCCTCCTGTCTCAGCCTCCCAAATGCTGGGATTACAAGCATGCGCCACCACGCCCAGCTTATAGTAGGTTTTTTTGTTTATATGACTATTCAATAAAGTATAAATATCCTTTTATAGCTGAAGAGTATCATAACATAAATTCTACCTTGACTGTTTTTTATGCATACACAATCATAACATTTGAACATTCTGATAATCAATTGCATATTGAATGTGATAATTTTTGATTCTTCTACATGGGAGATGCAAAGGTGCTATTATTTATTGAACATTTCCAGCCAGTAAAAATTCATACCGTGATTTATAATTGGAACCTGAATCAACAATAATTATTTACTTTCCCATCTAGAAATAACCATGATTATAGAATGATTCTGAGTGGCTATAGTAAGAATCAAGAGTCTAGCTCCTTGCTTTTCAATTTATGTTAACCAGCGAATGTGTTCGGCTGAGTCTAATTCTCCTGCTGTCTCTGTAACATGCAACTTGCTGTATTTCATCTTGCAGATATCAATTGTTCTCAGGCAGATTTGATTCTAGTCTCAGGATTTCTTGTAGCATTTATGTTGTACACACAGATGTTGACTTATATTGTCAAACATGAAATTATGAAATAGAAAAAACCGAAGACATTACACATTAGAAAAAATCAAAAAAGTGGAATATTAAGCATGACTGTACCTCACTAATAGCAAAAGAAGAGAGTGGCAAAAGTGATCAAATTGTACTAAATTCTTAAATTTTATTATTGTATTTTACCCTCAAAATTGTAATAGTTATTCATATTTTGCAATAAAAGGTTAACTACTATGGTCAAGGTCATAGAGATATACCAAAGATGTTTTGTTCTACAGTCTGTATATTTAAATTGTATTCTACAGCTGGGTGTAGAGGCACACGCTTGTAATCCCAGCATTTAGGAAGCTGAGACCAGATGATCATGGTTCACGAACAGACAGCCACAGCTACTTAGTGATGCCCTGTTTCAAAATAAAGAATAAAAAATAATTCAGGGGGTGTATCTCGGAGGTCGAATGCCCCTGGGTTCCATCTCCAGACATGCAAAAATATAAAATAAAATAAAATAAATTATATTCTACATTGAAACCAGGTACAGTGCTACATACCTGTAATTCCTATACTTGGGAGACTGAGACAAGAGCATAGCCGATTAAAGACCAGTCCCAGCAATTTATTGGAACCCTCAAAAGTTAGCAAGACCCTGCTTTAAAATAAAAAAAAATATCTGGGTGTGGTGGCACACGCTTGTAATCCCCGTGCTTGGAAGGTAGAGACAAGAGGATTGAACAGGTTCAAAGCCAGCCTCGCTGGTTTAAGTGACCCTGATTCCAAATAAAATATAAAAAATAGGTCTAGGAGCGTAGCTCGGAGGTAGAAAGGTTTCCAGGAACCCCAGTACCACCAATAATAATAATAATAATAATAATAATAATAATAATAATAATAATAAATAAAATAAAATAAAGTAAATAAATTTTAAAAGGGCTGATGGTTTAGCTTAGAGGTAGAATGCCCCTTTAATTATGGATAGACCTCCCCATCAAAAAATAAACACATCATGTTCTATATAGAAATGTCAATAAATTATTTTTAGATGATGCCTTAAACTACTTTGGAGTTTACTTTTTTGATAAACACCTTGATAGATTGCCCTCTTCATGTCTCTGAACATTCTACGGCACCTAAGCACCTGTAGACTAGACAAGCAATTCCAAAGAGATGCTTCTAGCTGATCCTGTTCACTAATGCTAAGATTTATAGTAGACATTATGGCGGACATTTAATGGCTACAGTACACTTACAGACATGTTCTGGGAATATATGTTTCAGTCTGCTGCAGTTCTTCTGAGATCAAATCATATTTCTTGTGAAAATATGTTGTGTTAACTGATGGAGCATCAAACCTGAAGGGACTGTTCAATGGGTTTGTATTCTGAGTTAGAGAAAGACAATTTTCCCTTGCTCTTAGACATTTGTTTTGAATCAGATGCTATTGGATGTGATAGAAATGTTTAAAAAAGATGACCACAGGTTTTTTTCATTTAAATGTTGAAATTCCACTTTTGAGATGATGAGAAAAGTGTATTTCTCATCATCTTGAACACATCCAAATGAATTTGTCATGGTGAAACAATATATTGACCTTGCTGGATATCTAATTATTTGATGAGTCATAGCTTAAAATGTGTAGTAATTAAAAGTTAGTTTATTAAAGGAAGAAGGGCTATTATCACTTTAATAAAGATATTTCCTGCAAATATCCTGTTGCACATTGTAAATAGGGTCCATTTCAAATCAAGGGTATGTGGAAGGAGCAAGAGGACTGATAATGTGTCCTTTAAAGTTGAATATTTTCTTGGCAAAGAGTAACTGTCAGATTTCCTACTTGTGATGTTTTAAGACAATTGACCTTGCATAAATTATATTGTATGTATGGTTCTTCTGCATTGATTGCTTATTTTTATTTATTTTTATTTTTTCTTGCCGGTTTGGGGATGATACCCAGGGGCATTTGACCTCCGAGCTATACCCCCTGCCCTATTTTTTTATTCTTTGTTTTGAAACTGGGTCTCACTGAGTTGCAGAGGGCCTCACTAAGTAGCTGAGGCTGTCCGCGAACCGCCATCCTTAGGTCTCAGCCTCCTGAATGCTGGGATTACAAACATGCGCCACCACGCCCGCTTTATTGCTTATTTTGATAGACAATAATCTTTTCACTGTCCATCAGAAGGAAAAGAATGAAGAAAGGCAGAGAATATGGTGCCGGATAATGTGGAGATCTGCTGTTGTGCAATCAAATGACACGGAGGAAGAAGTAGATTGTCTCTAGATATTTGAATTTGCTTCCACATCAGAAATTAGTTACTGAAGTTCCTCTTAGAATGCTGACCATGGAAATATTGCATGAAGATACATCAGTGAAGTTTTACCCAGAAAACACAAGAATTAGGATGATTGTTCTAATATTTTAGAGTCAATTTCTATAATAATTTAATGTATGACTTGACTATATAATTATTAATAACACAAAAGTACTTGAGCACATTTCAAGCAGGAAAGTATTTGTGTTATCTGTACTACATCAAGTCACCTTGGGATATAAAATACAGGAGAAAATTGTTGTTAGTGATAATAGTGAGAGCATTATATGATTGATTTGTAAGGTCTGGGATTGTGTTCTCTTTGTGATGGATGGATGTGGAAGGGGTGTGAATCTGTGTGCATAAAATATATATATATATATATATATATATATATATATATATATATTAGATATTAGTAATTTTAAACCATACCCATATTTAGAAAAGAAGGAACATTCTAGCTTTGTTTCCTTTTTTCTCTTATTGAATCTTATATAGGTAACATGACTAAAGATTTCATAAATAATTTTCAGTTATAGGAATATTATATAAAATCATTTATTTATTGGGGGTTTTCAGCTCTATCTTTCACACATCTGCAGGGCAAACAGAAACAAGTATTCAAATATACATGTCATTTTATATGTTCATATATGCTATGTATTAAAGAGAGTATAACAGTAGGGAGTGGAGATTTTCTTTCTATATCAAAGTGATATAATTCCAGTTTTATCTGTGCATCTCCAACTATTTATAACATAGTTTTCCATGGAGAAATATCATTTTTAAGTCTTATCTATTATTGTTTACTTCAAAACAGTATAATGTATAGTAGACTGTTTATGGGGAAGATAAATTACACTGTAACTTTAATTTTTCATATTTACAACTCTCACTTGTGACATAGAAAATGAAGAGATTTAAAATCCATTTCAAGCATGTAACTATAATTTCATAAAATTTTATGTCCCACAATATATAACATATAATAAAAGATGTGAAGTGCAGAAACTATTCACCATTTAGTGCCTCTTCGTGCCCACAAGTTTGGGGTCTTTTAAAAAAGGATAAATATTAGGGAAACAGTTTCTTTTGGGGGGTTGTTGTTGAAAAACTTTCTACCCAGATTATAGAAAATGTGAAAATTTAAAAAATTGTATTATTTAAAATAAGAAAGGACACTTGAGTTCTATTCTTAGAATTGAACCGACAGACTGCTGTATATTTCATACATATTTTAATAACCACATCTTCAACCTCCTCATCCTCATTGCTAAGAAGAAAAAGATTAATAACAAGAAGATAACTTATATAAGATAATGCATATATTTAGAGAATTTATTCAAATAGAAAATACCAGTGTAATTATTAACAAACAAATGGTCTCATGTTTTTTTTTTTTTTCCTTCAACACACTCAAGTTGGATGATAAAGCTTGTATCTATTAATTTTACTCCAGGTTATTTTTCTTGTGCTGCTAATGAGGCTTGAAATTGATGTCATCCTTTCTAATCCAGGCATCAATCTCTTCTCAATGCCTTGTGTGGTACTGAATTTTCTTCATATAAGTGCTACAGTGTGTTTATACACAAAATTATTTTTAAAATCCTCTTAATGTAACTTATTTTTATCTATATCAATAAAAAAACTAAGTTTCTCTTACCACGAAATGCTTTAACTTTTATAATAACATGATATTTTGATTTATTAATTACCAAAAAAGGCTCTTTTCCTATGTTACCTAGCCTCAGTCATGACAGGTAATTTCACTTGATATAGTGTAAAGAACTCTGGGCAGGAGTTGGGTAACCCAATTTCTATTCTGATTTCTGTAATTAACTAGCTCTGTTATATTGGGAAAATCACTTAGCCCTTATGATTCTCAATTTCCTCATTTGTGAAATGAAGTAATTGAAACAATGCTTTCTGAGGGATTCTCCAGTTCCAATGACCTGATTTTATGTCACAATAGACGACATGTATGAAAATAATTCTTTTGCTTTTTTTTGCTTGTTTTTAAGGCTATATCTTCTTATTAATTAAAATTGCACTTATAACAGTTTTGTAATAACTGATAAAAAGTATAATTTGGTATCAGAGCTGCCTATAGTCAACACAACTAGAGCAAGACCAGTCTCTCCAGATCAGTCACAATGTGGGGATCTATTAGCCAGTTCAAGAATCACAGTAGAAGAAGAAGGAGAAACTATATACAAGCAAATAAGGTGACCCAACTGAGGAGGATGGGAGGGGGGAGAGGGAAATTTCCTAATGTACATGATGTACATTAACAAACATATATCAAAGTCCATCACTAAGCCACACATGAGAAGAAGGGAGGGGGCAGAAATGGGGTGGGAATTGGGTAAGGGCTGAGTAATGGGTGTCATGTGCACAAATGCCTCTGGCATCTTGTACTCCATTAAGATGTATAACTACAATGCAACAATACAAAACAAAAAAAGAAATGATACTAGTGTAAGACATGCATGGCATAAGCCACAAGTAAACAGGTCCCTTTTATTTCAAAATCTGTGCACTGATAGGTATCTGAGTTGACTGTATGAATACATTATCATCATCATGACCATCATCATCATCATCATCATCATCATCATCATCATCACCATCACCATGAATGTTCCAGTGAATTCCAATTTCAGTAGTAGACACTACATTGCATACTCAAAACCAGCAATTGATCTCCTGAGAGGAGACTTCAGGAGATAACATGGGTGGCAATATGTCATATCTGCAAATAGATCATGGGAACAAATATACTCAACATTTTATAAGGCAATACATGAAGCCTGTTTTCAACTTAGATACAATGTTGTTTGTGCTTTTTTACATACACACACACACACACACACACACACACACAAAGAATTTGGAACTAGAAAAAACTGATTAGCAAAAACTGGGTTTTTTTTTATTTAAAAAAAGGGGAGTAAAAGGGAAGTTTATTTGGGGAATAGCTAATTTGTGACATCACAAAGATAAAGCAGATGTTTGAGTTGTTGTTGTTGTTTGTTCTGGGATTGAATTTAGTGACATTTTACCTTTGAGCTACTCTGTCAACCATTTTAATCTCTTTATTTTGAAACAAGGTGTTGCTAAATGGATTAGGGTGCAAGTTGCTGAGACTAGTCTCAAGCCTTCAATCTTCCTGTCTCAGCCTCTCAAGTACAGGGATTGCAGGTGTGCACCACTGCACCTGGCTTTGTCTAGCAGATGATTAAATGCTTAGTTATTTTAGAGATTATAAGTGTGCCTTTGATTTTGAATTGGGAAGGGGGGGGTAGGGTGAAATTACAAACCGGACTCTGCTTCATTAAACAAACATTCAGCATAATGAGATGGTTGGTAAGCTTTCATTTTCAAAATTTCATGTTTAAAAGGGGCTTATAATTGCTGGCTTGGAGAATACTGGTAGAGAGCACAATAAAATTAATGAATCTATGAATTTGATTAAAGCTTAACTAACTGTCATTATTTGAATGGCAAAAGCTGAGATCTGCAACACAGAGTATCAGTTCAGAAGAAGACACTCTATTTCATTTGCCTTTGTGCAAAGATTTACATGAGGAAATCTCTGCCCTAATGATCCTGGCCCAGGATTTCTTTTCTCAAAAATTATGTTTAGCAGACATTTCACTTTGACCTAATAAAAAATCAGAGTCATTTCAAACTGTATAAAGGATGAAGTAGTAGCAACAGTAAAATCTGTCCTATTTCCTTATTGATTTTAATGTAGGACAAAATATTTCCCAATCATGTTGATCTTTGGGTACTTATGATGGTCTCACCCCTAAATTTGTACAACTTAAGTACAACCAGCATTCAGTAAAGGATGATTCCTTGGGAAAGATCTGTCTTGTTTTTTTGTCTGCTTTTTGTTTGTTTTTAGACAGATAAAGCAAATTTTCAGTGGGAGACGTATAGCTGCATTACATATGGAGAGTCCAGGATGTCTTATGGACTTGACATGCTATCATTAAGCTAATATCTTCATGATCATGTGCCCATTCCTTATCTCTCTCTGCTCAGTTTCCTTGTGCGCATATACTCCATCTTCTATTTTTTCTGACTTCAGAAGCACCTCTGCCATGTTGATAAAAGCAGGAGGTGAGGTGAATGGATACCATCTAAGTAATCAAGTGACTATTCCTTTGAGTAGAGAGGTGGGTACCACGATTACTAGACCTGAGATTTTTATCCCTCCTGTGACCAAAAGAAAAAATAATAAGCAATTGCCAACCTTACTAGCAATCGCCAACTTACAATTGCAACCCTGTACCTTATTAGATATGCAGAGATTTGACTGCTAATAGAGTGTTTAATTAGAAACAGAGAAGAAAATCGGCACGGCGGCACATGCCTGTAATTGCAGTACTTGGGAGGCTGAGATAGTAGGTTCACAGGTTTGAGGCTAGCCTCAGTAATTGCTCAAGACCTCAGTAACTTGGTGAGACCCTGATTCAAATGTTAAAAAATAAAATAAATGAATCTGGACGTGTAGTTTGGTAGGTAGAATGTCCCTGGGCTCAATTCCCTGTACTAAAATAAAAATGAAATAAAGGAGAAAGAATTCTGACAGGGAAAATTAAACAAACAAACACTGTACTAGGAATTATGGTACATAGCCAAGAAACTAAAATTGTCTCTTTAAATAAAGGCTTAAGAAGCCCAGTGTGGTGGCACACGCTTGTAATCCCAGCGTTTGGGAGGCAGAGACAGGAGGATCGCGCAGGTTCGAAGCCAGCCGCGCATGCTGGCTTAGAAGAACCTGTTTCCAAATAAAAATGTAAAAATAGGTCTGGGAGTGTAGCCCAGAGGTAGAAGGGCTTCCAGGAACCCCAGTACCACCAAATAAATAAATAAATAAATAAATAAATAAATAAAGGCTTAATTTGCTTTCTTTAAAACAATGAAATCACATTAATGTTTGGGTTCTATACTTACTAATATAGACCATCACTATTAAATTCCCACATACTTAGAAGCTTTAAACCCTACACTTTTATTAGCTTAGGTCTGCAGGCAGACATCCAGCACAACATGCCTGGGTCCCACAGTAAGTAAGCCAACTGGTCAGCAAGACTGAGTTTCTCTCTTGAGGCTCTTAGGAAAGATGTGGCCTCTGAGCTCACTCAGGTCATTGGCCAAAGTCATTTCCTCTCTATTTTAGGATGGAGATCCTCTTGCCACTGCAAGCCACCAGCTGGGTCTGTCTTCAACTCCAATTTCCCTGCTCATAGCATCTGTGTTTGTTCTTCTTTAAGCCAACTGTGGCATGTCTCTGACTTTCTTTTCTTCTATTTAGAAAAAAATGACTGTCCCTAGCCAGGTGTACATAATTCCAGTATGTAGGAGGCTGAGACAGGAGAATCACAGCCTCAGCCAGTAGTGAGACTCTCATCAATTTAGTAAGACTGTTTCAAAATAAAAATAAAATTGGGCTGGAAGATGTATTTCAGAAATAGAATACCCTGGGTTCACATACCAGTGCAAAGAAAAAAAGAGAGTGAAGAAAGAAAGAAAAAAAGAAAGAAAAAAAGAAAGAAAGAAAGAAGGGAAGGAAGAATGAAAAAAAAGAGAGTCTGTCCTTTAAAAAGACTCACACGACTAGCTCAGGCAACAAAAAGTTATCTCCTTATTTTAAGGTTAAGTCTACTATATAACATTACCATAGGCGTGAAATCAGCACTTAAACAGATTTGGTGATCATATGGGAATTTATACTAAGGGAAGAGAAATCTTCCGGAATATCATACACCCCTGCCTGCTATCCCATATGTTGCGGTTCAATCATAATTGAGAAGAAAGACTTGATCTGGATTTAATTATGCACAAGTATGTTCAAGTTTTATGATCTAAAATTATATAATAAAGCATGATTGGACTTTGTTTAGTTTCCGGGATTCTGTCTGTAACTTGTCTTACTAAGGCAACATATATTAGAGGGTGAAAGAGAAATTGTAAAGGTTGAAAGTAGGACAAAAGTGAACAAGTTTTTATGTGTTGGATATAGGAAAACTAGAAAGCAAATGATATCCATGCGTTAGTTTTAGGGAAATGTGATATGAATGCATGAAGACATAATTCCATAAATTTTAGGATAATATTAATAATTAATAAATTCAATTTTATCTGAAAAGTAATCAAACTTTAAATATTTATTTACAATTTTAGGCCTCTGTTAATGTCAAATTAAAAACTTTTCTTTCATGATCTTGAATCCCTTGTTTAATAATAATAATAATAATAATAATAATAATAATAATATCTGACCTTTAGAAAATGCAAAACTATGAAATCGATTTCAGTCAGGCCTCCATTAGTACATATATGCTAACAGCAATGAAAGTTCAAGCTTCAGCATCTGACAGTTTTCCTTCTTCTTTTTTTTCCACTTTTCCCCCTCATCTACAAAGTTATAGTCAAATGGAACTACTAGGTTTTTGAACATTTTTTGGAAATCTTATTTTCCCTAGTGAGAAATAAGTAAGTCCTGAGAATGATTCCTTCCTTAATATATTTATAATGGGAGCTTTAGGAAAGTGAGAGAGAGAGAGAGAGAGAGAGAGAGAGAGAGAGAGAGAGAGATCTCACTAACCTGTATTTAGAAATAAGATTTAACTTACTGAATTACTGTTACTATTTCTCATTAACACATTCAAATTTAGCATTAAGATTATTCATTTGCATACTATTGGGCAGAGAATGAATATGTAGTGTATAAATTACCATGCAAATAAGATAATATTTATGATACTCCTAAAGGATATAAGAATGAAAGATATGAATGTTTTAACAATAAATTTGGCAAAAAATATCCAACTTGACTCATAATACAAAGCAAGCAAGCTGTTTAAGTTCTTGGCTTTATTTTTCCTGCGTTTGCGATATTATACTTTCAAATTCTGTTTAAAGTCGTTATTATAGATTGAGGAAAGAAAATAAAAGACTTCAGTGAGGTGCCTTTGTGCTTGAACACACAAAAGCAATCCCCACATTAATGGATGCTGCAGAAAATGGGTCACCTTCAAACAACCCTTGAAAGTAGGAGGATACTGCAATTTCAGCATCTTCTTAAGAGCATTTTTCTAGATTATGTATACTTACTTGGCCTTTTATTCCTCTTGCAAAAATGTGCTTGCATGCATGCAAGAAAATGCAAATGCTACCTCTTCCTCCTTTTTACTTTCAAGTATAAGCTATATATACACATACACAAACATCCTTAAACATGTGTACATTTCTATTTGCTTATTTATTAGCTCATTGTGAGAAAAAATAGCTTTGTGACTGTTTTTCTAATCTATTGGAGTTATTCTATTATAATTTAATATAACATACTTTTTATCTTTTAAAGAAAGTTATGATATAATGTTTACAATCTTAGAAAATATGTTTTCCTTGAAGTATTTTGTTAATATAGAGGTATATGTATGTTTTATTACTCTGAACATCATTATAATAGATAGTTACAATGCACAAATAAAAGTATATTAAAATATACTTGAAAATAATTAAATTATATTCAATACAAATTTATTCTGTTTTTCTATTTCATTATTATTCTAAATACATAACTAATGTATACCATAATTTATAATTCTAAGTAGTTAATATAGACTCATAGTGAGACAATTTCTAACTACAAACATAAATTTGTATTGTAAATAATATACAAATAGAAAATGCTTTTAATTATATAATATATACTTTCTCAAATTTATATTGGAAAATTATTTCAGTGGCACAAAACTAAAAAGCAATAATGTTTTGAGGGAATAACTGTTGCCATCATGAATGTAACTCACCACAAGAATCCTGTCTTTTTGTGAGAAGCTATAAATTGAATTCTCTATTCTAATAGTATAATTACTAATGGGGAATCCAGTAGTATTTGTTATATTATGAAAAAATATTTTCATTAATTAATTCATAATAACACAAGTCTGGTTTTGAATAACCAAAAGAATGTCACAAAATTAATTCTTGGGTAATCCACAGTGTTTGATAATCTAATTCTCTAATCAAAGAATTAGGTTTATATTGGAATTTTTTCTCAAGACAGTAGCAATTTCAAAAGTATAAACAAAAAAAATTGCATTGTTAAATAAAAGGAGAACGAATATGGTTTAAGTGTAAGTTCCAAAGCCATAGGAGGTGAAACTGCCTGGTTTAAATCCCAACTCTGTCTGTTTTATTTTGTCACTTGAACCAAGTTAAAAACCAAAACTAACTGTGCTTTGGTTTCTATATCAACAGTATGTAGATTATAATTGAAAGGTACGATATGATTATTCTAAGTAATGAAGTGATTTTGGTCATAAAGGTCATAAGAAAAATGCTGAACCATAAACAAAGCACGATAATAATTTGTATTATTATCTTCAACTCAGTTTTTTGTATGGATGGACAAATTAATATAAATAGAAACAAAAATTGTTATATCAGGCTTATTCAAATATAAAGGGAGAACAAAGAAAGACAACAAATATTATCAAACCAAGTCCTCTACAAGATTGTGACAAATTAATGATATAAATATTATAGCATACATTTTGAATGTTAAGACCCTGATGTATAAAGAAATTTTGAATTTTACACAAAAAAAAGGAGAGGATAAGTAATGTTTGGGATTCTAATCCCAGATGCTCATATTTCATGGTTTTAGATAATTCTGTATTGAATAGTTCCTACAGAGAAAAACAAAAGACCCTACATATCCAGGCACAGAGGCTAAGATATGACACAGGAGGATCACAGGTTTACGACCAGCACACAGCAATTTAGTGAGATACTTTTTAAATATAAGTATATATAAATATATTTTATATATGTATATAGATATATAATTTATTAATATATATATGTATTCATATATGTGTACATATATACATATATATATACATAAATCCATTACTAAGAATAAACCATGTTTCCTGTATTTAATCAGCAAGAAACACAGAAATCATTAAATATATTAAGCAAAGTCTAAATGCATCTAATCTTTATCGCAATTTGAAAACAAAACTTTGACTTTTGCAATTAGAAAAATCAAAACGTCAATGTGAAACAATTTTATTTATTTATTTATTTATTTATTTATTTATTTATTTATTGCAGGTCTGGAGATGGAATCCAGGGGCATTCGACCTCCAAGCTACACCCTCTGCCCTATTTTTATTCTTTATTTTGAAACAGAGTCTCACTTAGTTGTGAAGGGCCTCACTAAGTAGCTGAGGCTATCCACTAACCCCGATCCTCAGGTCTCACCCTCCCTAATGCTGGGATTATAAACTTGCGCCACCACTCCCATCTGAAACAAATAATTTTAAAAGAAGGATTGATTGGCAGAGATGGAGAGGTACATCAACCACATAAAGAATAAGATTAAGCGGAGGGATTTGATACTAACATTATAACTCTTCCCTTATGCAATATTCTGAATTTAACACAACATCTTTTAATTAGGATGCTACCTATTTAAGGGTAAAACTTTATCTGGTAAGATTGACAGTGGCTTTGATAAACATGTATTTCATCTTTATTCTTTAAGGTCATATTTTCATAGTGACAATGCACTGGTTTGAAAATATCTTATATATTCTAAATTTTAGATAGTTAAAATAACTGTAGAGGCTAAATAATTATTTCCTTTCTAAACTCAGGAAGAGGCAATGGAAAGCAGATGATACAGAAGCCCATTGTGTATAGCAACCTGAGGACTCTGGTTGGGGAAAAAGGCTTCCTACTTTTAGTCAAGAGATAAATATCCTGCCATGCATTAGTAAACACACCTGAAAACAGAGAGTCTGGTAAAAAAAAAAAAAAAAAAAACTCAATGAAAACCAATTAACCGGGTTAAATGAGGAAGGCCCCTTGATACTACAAAACTCAATAACTTTTACAATAATTAGGCAAACTGTTTTGAAGGCATGATTTCTCAATCAGTAGAAGAACAATCCCAGAAAGTTACCTTTTTGTTTCTCACATTTATATGGGCGTAAAGTGTGTACTAATTATTTTTATTATTTTCTAGATAAAGATTATCACAAATTCCTAAGTAATTGTTAAATTTTAACAATCTGTGGCTACTCTCTTGACCTCTGTCTCTCGATACTGTTTTCCTACTAACCTTCCACAGACAATCTTCATTGTTAGCCTACATATCTTGCAAGTGTTTTCTCCCTAACTTTGTTTTGAACCTGTGATTTTCTGTCTGAAATTTCTTGATGTTTCTTGGAATGTCAAATGTTAGCTCAAAGTTCTTCTTATACAAAGAAAATCAGAAAATTAAGCATTTTTTCTTATCACTAGCCTATTCAAGGTATCATCAGATATTGAATAACTATGGCCATATTCTGATCATCAAAATGGTGTTATATGGAGGTCGGGAAGTAGTTCTTTCTTTAGAGACATTTTACTCTATTTGTTAGTTAATTTCTAAATCCAATATAGTAAGTGTGGTCCAAATCAATTTTGAATATATTATGCTGTGTAATAGATTTGTTTTTAGCTCCCTTCAGATGATATTTTTTTAGCAAGGTTGTTGCAGAGGGCTTTGTACAGGATGTTTCTTTGAATTTCTGTTAATTACCAGATCAACATGGGAAAAAAGAGTAAAATCAATGTACTGAAGATTGACTAATGAAGTATTATCATCTCTCCTTGAAAAAACATGCAAATGTAATATGGATTAGCCAAAGATTTTATAAACTGCAAATGCTTTTCTCTAAAGTATGTAAGCACTTCCTGTTTGGTTGCACTCAGGAGAAGGAAGAAGGAGAATGGAAGGAGGGAATGGGGTGGGAATTGAGGAAGAGCTAAGTGAGTGATGTGTGTAGTTATGCCTCTACCATGCTGTACCTCATAATGATGTGTTATTAAAATGCATCAATAATTTTTTTTTATTGGTGCACTGTATTCATACATCATAGTGGGATACAAACTTTTGTAGACATACATGCACACATCGCCCGGTCAGCCCCCACCCGATCCCCACCCCATTCTCTCCCCATCCCTCCCTCCCATGCTTGGCTTAGTGGTTGACATCTAGTATTATAGCAATTTATCCAAAATTAAAAATGATAATCTCACATAACAGTTTCATTTGTCTGATACCAAGCTTTTGATGACTTAAAGATAACATTTCAATATTTCTTTTTGCTTTCTTTCTTACCAGAGAATATTTTTTTTCTATTTTTTTAGGTGAAACTATCATATATTTATATATTTATTTTTCAGGAAAAAAATCTATCCTAATATGGAATATGGATTCTAGATACCCAAAACGATCTTGAAAAAGAACAAAGCTAGAAGATATATATTTTCTGATTTCAAACCATATAAAGCTACAATAATTGAAAGAGTGTAGTACTGTTCTAAAGGCAGATATATAAACCATTGGAGTTAAATACAAGCCTAGAGCTAAATTCTTCCCTATATTGTCAAGTTATTTTTGACAAGGTTTCCACGAACATTTGGTGGTGGAAATAATAATCTTTTAACTAAATATTGTTGAAAAATAATAATTACATGGAAAAGAATAAAATTGGACCCTTACCTAATCCCATATACAAATATTAACTCAAAATAGATAAAAGACCTAAATATAAATCTTAAGACTATAAACTTTTAGAAGAAAATCTGGGTCATAAAACCTCACAATATTGAAATTGGCAGTGATTTCTTGGATATGATTTAAATGGCACAGGCAACAGAAGAGTATACAAACTCCCTAAAAAAAAATTGTATATCCAAAGACAATGTAAACAGAGTTAAAAGTTACTAATAGAATTGGATAAAATATTTCCAAATGCTATATCTGAAGGTATATTAATATTCCAACTAGACATCCTAAAAATTAACAACAATAAAGGCAAACAATACCATTTAGAGATAGGTAAAAGACTAACATAAATAATGAATCTCCACAGATAACCAATGTTAGTTGTCTGTTGGATGGAAACTCTTGTTTCTCTGGTTCTGGTGTGTGTTACCTAATTCTTCTTTGTAGTTAATCTCTTTGAGTATTTTCTCTAGCGCTGGTTTTGAAGACATAAATTCCTTCAGTTTCTGTTTGTCATGGAAGCTTCTTATTTTTCCATCTAATTTGATAGAAAGTTTTGCTGGGTAGGAAATTTTTGGCTGGAAGTTGTTTTCTTTCAGAGGTTGGAATATGTTACTCCAGGCCCTTCTGGCTCTCATGACTTGGTTTGGGAAGTCTGGGGTGATTCTAATTGGTTTGCCTCTGAATGTCACTTGGTCCTTTGTTTTGTTGCCTTTAAGATTCTCTGCTTGGCTTCCACATTGGTCATTTTGACAATTATGTGGCATGGGGATCCTCTTCTCCGATCCTGTCTAAAGGGAGTTCTATAAGTTTCCTGGACCTGTGTATCAACCTCTTGCTCTATGTTTGGAAAATTTTCTGCTATTGCTTCCTTGAAGAGATTGTTGATCCCTTTGGTTTCACTTTCTTTTCCCTCCTCTATTCCAATTATTCTTAGGTTAGCTCTCTTAAAATGGGCCCATATATCTTCAATGTCAGATTCCTGCTGTCAGATATTTTTTTCTAGATTAGAAACTATGCGTTCATTTTTGGAATGATCATCTTCTAAGAGCAAGATTCTGTTCTCCATGTGATCTAATCGGTTGTTCATGCTTTGAATTGAGGCCTTACTTCATTAATTGCATCTTCTATCTCTTTTTGGCTCTCTCTGAGTTCTTTTCGAAGCACCTCTATTATTTCTACAGTTATTTTCCTGATTTGATCTTCTAGAAATCTCTGATTTTCTGTTTTATTGGGTTCTGATGTTGTGGGGTTGTGGGCATTCATTGCTCCAGTGTTATTCCACTTTCCCATGATTTCAGAAGTTTGTGCCTTCTCTGGGTTCTTCCCTTGGGTCACTATGACTTCGCTTAAGGTGCTCTGGATCTTGAGTCTGTGATATCTCAGACCCCACTACTCCTTTACTGGGTTGTATCACAGAGTCTCCGACCCAGGGAGTCGATAGAGGCTGCTTTAGACTATGGGAGGTGCCAGGTTGCACGTTCTCCTATGGTGAGATATCTCTGCTACCGCCACTCACCCACTGGGTCAAGTCCCAGGGAGTACAGTACTGGGATTTCTCCTCTGTGGCTCGCAATTGACTCACTGTTCTTGAGTACACAGGTGTAGCTCTACTGGACTCGGTGAATTCACTGCTGCCGCCGCCGGTGGCAATATGGCGCCGCTGCCACGCCATTGGCCGTGAGGCTGGAGTATTTTTTCTTCTCTGGTTTTGAGTTGCACTCTGAGTCCCTGCAGCGTGTGCTGAGCTCAGCTACTGGGAGCTTTAGATGCTCCCTGACGAAAGATCCCACCTGGCTGTTCTGCAGCGGCTCACCTTGGCTTGCTGTAGCTGTCCGGTGAATTCGCCGCTGCCGCCAGCAGTAAAGCTCTGCTGCCGCGTCCTCGGGCGTGAGGCCGGTGTATCTCTTCTGTGGCTCTGAGCTCTGTTCTCAGTCTGCTTTCTCTCTGGAGCCTGGTGATTTTTTTGTTTCTCTGGTGATGGTGTTTTCTGGCTATGAAAGGCGCTGATTTTGTGGTAATGGAGATTGGTTGTTAGTGGGGCTCTTAAGCCCCGCTTTTCTTGGTCGCCATCTTCCCAGAAGTCCGCATCAATAAATTTTAAAAAGTTCCCTTAGACCCAGCATCTTCCCCTGGGTATCCATGTAGGAAAAAAAGTTGTTTCTGAAATACATTATTAAAGATAGTGAATAACGGACCTAATTGACTATAGTTTAAAAATATTAATTAATCAAATATATTTAAAATATGTCCCTAAGATATTTATTTTAACTTACTTTTAAATTATGTAATATTGGAACCAAAAATGTAGAATTTTATGTGGCTTTAATTTTCACTTTGAAGTCATATTTATCTTATAGTTTTTATATAATATTATACTTTATATAATCAAATAAAAAGAATATATACTTACCTTTAAAAATCAAAATTTTAAAATTGAGGTGAAGTAAAATATGAATATAATATGTTATGAAAATATAATAAAATGGCAAACAGAAACTGGATTCAATGTAGTTTCATAATAGAGTTAAGATATGGGTTTATCTTCTTTATTAAAGTTACTAAATGTGTATAAAAATTACTGTTGAACATATATCTTCATTAAATTATAGTTTACATTTAAGAATATTTGAATTTTAAAAGATTTCACTATCATATTTGTTGTGATAGCATATCACTGGTTAGTCTGAGAATTTAATACAACATATAAGATATGTAACATAGTACATAGTATTCAGTAAGGTCAAATGAAGTTAATAAAATGGAGAAATTATAATTAATAATAAATCTAGAAACAATATATAATAAAAATAACAATGCATTATTATTACAATTCATCATTATAGACATGTATTTGAAGTCCATATTAAATTTAATTAATTTGTGTAGTATTCTAAAAAATAATCAAGTGATCCAAAATTATACATACAAATGATTTTTATTTAAAATAGATACTATTCCTGACAACTTGCTTTAAATAGTTTACTTTCTGGGAATTTTGGGGGTATGGTGCATGGATGGAACTTAGATTCTTCCTAACAATGAGACACACCCCGAGCCCTTTTTATTGAATGGAACTTGAAATTTTCCTGTCTCAGCCTCACAAGCACTGAGATTAAAAGCATGTACCACTGCATCAGGCATTCCAAGAATAATTGGTTGCCTAAAACCTACTTTTGTGAAAACTGCTTTATATCTTTAGAAATGTAGAAAAGAAACTATTGTAACCTTTTTCATATTTTTTCTTTCAACATCTTGGCATGGAGCCAGTGACTTCTCTAAGTTTATAGAAGTGCTTCATAATTTATTGTGACAGTCTCAAATGATAGAATATAACCTAAATGAAGTTCAGTTGTAAAATATGACAATCCCAGAAAATTGTTAGGCTGCCCATCTCATGTCACTGTGCATGCAATATTCAAGGTGAAAAAGGAAAAAAATGAAAGTGAACATTGGGTGACTAGTACATTTTTCCTGTAGCAGGGTGTATAATATAACCTAGTACACCAGCTTTTGTTGTTCCTGAACATTGCAAATTGGCTTTGTTCTTCTTTCCTCTTCCGTCATATATCTCTGGGGAGGTGTGAGCCTTTTTCAAGTAGATTTTTACTTTGTTAAATAGAAGGTGAAATATTTCCAGATGATAAATAGCTTTGGGTTTGTTACCCAGGCGAGGGAGTTCTCAACTCACATTGGGCTGTTAAAGGGAATTGCTAACCTTGTAAAGTGGTATTCCTGCTGCTCAATTTGCAACAATCAAACCTGGAAGAATAAATGAGTCCTCTCATGAGAGTAGAATGGCAGAGAATGTCAACTTGTCTTCAGCATTTCTCGGGAAAGAAAGAAATTTATGTTATAACATTACTCATGGAGGGTTATAGATCATCTTTCAGTCTGGTCTTCTTTTGTCTATAAACAACATCCTAAACACAATCTCATGGCATTTTTTAAACTAATAGAACGATGATTATGTTGTTCCAGGGAGCAAAGAAATTATTAACATGAAGCTAAGAAACTATAAAAACAAAAATATTTCAAATTTTATAATCTTACCTTAAAATATAGCAAAATATATGTGTTTTATATTTAATAAAATTATTTCAAACAAACAAATTGATGTAAAATTTCCTTTATGCTCATTTAGGTCAGTTTATCTGGGTTAATCTTGCATGTAAGTAAAACAAGTTCAATATTACTTCAAATCTCAAGTACTAACTGCTGAAAAATATTGTTAAGCCATTCTATATCCTTTATAATTCACACATCTTAAGCTAATAACTAATAATACCATTTATAGTAATTATTAAATCAAATTTCCTCAGTATATCTTGTACAGGGAACTTTCCTGTTACTTTTGCATGTATTTATATAGAAATGATTCTTAGAAGTTGACTGTTGTTGTTGTTGACTCTGCCTCTGAACTACACCTCAGCACCAAAGTTTTGTAGCTCTTACAGGGTTTTTCCTTAAATAGAACAGACTTTTCATAACCACTTTTGTCCATATGTTTTGAGACCAAAGAAAAAATCATGGTCAAACAGAATAATAAAGACATGGAAGACACATCAGGAATTTTCTTTGTCTCAGCAGACAAATTTAGAAGAAATTAGTTAAGATAAATGATAGAGAAATTGATATTTAAGTATATGACCCATTTATAGCTAAAGAAAGTAAAGATAAAATCCAAAAGCAATGAGAAAAAAATATTGAAAAGAAATTTATAGTAAAGAGTGAGAACTGTTAATTATGAGCTATTAATAAAAATAATTTCATTAAATGATTTAGAAATATTATGATTACATAGAATAAGACATTTTTATACTTGTATTGGTGCACTGTGATTATATATTATAAAGAGGTTCAAAGTCATACAAACAAATATGCACACAGGTCGTGCTATGTTTTCTCTGTAGTCAATGGATGTTTAATTCTTATGATGTTTTCATTTTATTCAAATTGCTCATATATAAAAACTAACAAATACAACAAAATGTTATAATTTACAGTATAGGAACAAAAACATCAACCTATAATCCTGATGCAATTGAAAGGAGGCCAATAGAGAGGAAAGACACTTCTTGTAAAATACTAGGTGGAGAAAAGACTGGTAACTGCTCAAAGCAGCTGGCCACAAAGATTTAGATTGACAGGGTTCCTGCAAAGTAAGGACAGCTCTGAAAACCACTAAGCATCATTAGTAATAAGAAAAAAAGTAATTAGATATGCCAGATAAAACACAAACTGGTAGTCTATATGCAGAATTTCTCTTGCCTGTATGAAAATTTATAAAATATAGTTATAAATGACCAGACTGTAAACAACACAAAAATTATTATTTAAAAAATATGTTCTTCTAGAGATAATCTGGAGAGACTTAGTGTGGTGCTGACATACCATGATGGTTGTAACATCTCCAACTACTATCTGAAATTAAAAGCAATGGGCCAGTGTGCTGGTGCACACATGTAATCCCTGTACTTGGAAGGCTGAGCAAGAAGGATCAATTGCAAGTTGGACAACAGCCTCAGCAATTTAGTGAGGTCTTCAGGAAGTTATCAAGATCCTATTTCAAATTTTTTTTTAAAAAATGAAAAAAACCAGGGGTATAGCACACAGGTTGGACAACCCTGGGTTCAATCCTCAGTACCACAATAAATAAACAAAAAACAAATAAATAAATTAATGAAAAATTAATTTAGTTTCTTACTATTCATACTAGGACAAAACTCTACCTCACTTAGATTATCTTTTGTCATTAAATTAAACTCACAACCTAATATTAGGTTATTTCTTTGTAAACTCAGAAAAATAATAGTCATATTAGGATATTTATTATAGGATATATAATATATAGGATATATATTATATAGGATATATTATATATAATATATCCTATATATATAGGATATATTATATATAGGATATATATATAGGGTATATAATATATAGGATATATATTATAGTCATAATAGGATATTTAAGTAAAGCCAGCAATATGATTAACGAAGATTAGAATGATAAAATAGAAAAATATGGTAGAGGAATATAATACAAGATAACACATACATCGGCAAACTAATTACATTCTCAAAAAGATGCAAAAAGACCCACATCCCCAAAATAAGAATATGATTATTTGAAAGGGGGATACTCAAACAAAAGAAAAATATTAAAAATTAATATGTCTATGACTTATTATATACTGACTTTGAATGTATAAGTACAAATAAACTCTTTTTTAATTTATTTTTTAAAAATTTTATTGGTGCATTATATTCATACTTTATATTGGGGTAAAAAAATTAATTGTGTGTACATACATGTACACATCACTGATTTAACCCCTACCCAATTCCCACCCCAGTCCCTCCCCATCCCTTCTTCCCTTGTTTGGCTTAGTGGTTGACTTCGATATGTTTAAGTACATTGTGTGTTTTAGGAATATCCTTCTTGCCCTTCATCCCCTCATTTAGGTTGTCTTGTTTGCTCCTCTATAGGATTTCCTTTTTCATCTAGATTTCTGCCTATGGCCCATTTCTGCTTAGTTTTCATATATTAGGGAAAGCTTCTGATTTCTTCTTTTTTGTGACTGACTAATCTCACTTAGCATAATGTCCTTCATTTCCATCCATTTCCTTGAAAATGATGTAATTGAGATTTTTTTTGATGGCTAAGTAAAATTCCATTGTGTACATATCCCACAGTTTTGTAATCAATTCATCTGTTGATGGACATCTTGGCTGGTTCCATAGTTTGGCTATGGTGAATTGTGCAGCTATGAACATAGATATGCATGCATTAGTTTTGTACTTTGTTTTACTTTCTTTTGGGTAGATACCCAGAAGTAGTATTGCTAGATCAAATGGTATATTTGTTCCCATTCTTCTGAGGATTCTCCATACTGTTTTCCAAAGTGGTTGCACTAATTTGCAGTCCTACCAACAATGTTTTAGAGTTCCCACTTCTCCACATCCTCACCAGCATTTGTTATTGTTCATGTTTTGAATGATTGCCATTCTAGTTGGAATTAGGTGAAATCTTAGTTTGGATTTGCATCTCTCTGGTTGCCAGTGATGTTGAGCATGTTTTCATGCATTTATTGGTCATTTGAATTTCTTCTTTTGTGAAGTGTCTATTTTAGTTCACTTGCCCATTTTGTTATTGGATGCTTTGTTTTATTAGTGTTTACTTGCTTGTTTTCTCTGTATATTCTAGATATTAGTCCTTTATCAGAGGGGTAGGTGGCAAAAATCTTCTCCCATTCTCTTGGCTCTTGGTTGAGGTTTTTGACAGTTTTCTTTGCTGAACAGAAGCTCTTCAGTTTCATGCAATCCCACGTGTTTATTCACCTTTGAATTTGTTGTGCCTTTGGGGTCTTGTTGAGAAAGTGTTTATCTGTGCCTATGTGTTGCAGTTTTGGACCTATGCCCTCTTCAAGGAGCTTCAAGGTCTCTGGTTTGATTTCCAAGTCTTTGATCCATCTTGAATTGACTCTTCTGCAGGGTGAGAAAGTGGGATTAATTTCCAATTTTCTGCATATGGTTAACCAGTTTTGCCAACACCATTTTTTGAACAGGCTATCTTTTTTCCAGTATATGTTTTTGGCCCGTTTGTCAAAAATTAATTAGCTGAAAGTGTCTGGACTTGTTTCTGGGTCTTCTATACTGCTCCATTGGTCTATGTATCTGTTTTTGTGCCAGTACCATGCTGTTTTTATTACAATGGCTTTGCAGTATAGTTTAAAGTCAGGTATTGTGATTCCTCCTGCATGTATTTTGTTGCTGAGAACTACTTTGGCTATTCTGGGCTTTTTGTTATTCCAAATAAATTTAAGGACTGATTTTTCTATGTCTGTGAGGAATGATCTTGGTAGCTTAATGGGCATTGCATTGAATCTGTAGATCACTTTTGGGAGGATGGCCATTTTAATGATATTTATTCTGCCTATCCATGAACATGGAAGATCTTTCCATCTTCTAAGATCTTCTTTGATTTCTTTTTTCAATGTTTTATAATTTTCTTTGTAGAGATTTTTACCTCCTTGGTTAAGCTTATTCCTAAGTATTTTATTTTTTTGTGGGAGATCCTGGGTGGAAGTGTTTTCTCAATTTCTTTTTTAGTGGATTTATGATTGGAGTACAGGAAAGCTTCTGATTTTTTTAAGATTGATTTTGTATCCAGACACTTTGCTGAATTTGTTGATCAATTCTATAAGCCTTTTGGTTGAGTTTGTTGGGTTTTGTAAATATAGTATCATGCCATCTGCAAATAGTGAAAGTTTGAGTTCTTCTTTTCCTATTTGTACTCCTTTGATTTCCTTTACTTGCCATATTGATCTGGCTAGAGTACTATATTGAAGAGAACCGGTGATAATGGACATTCTTGTCTTGTTCCTATTTTTAGGGGGAAATTCTTGAAGTTTTTCCCCATTTAATATGATGTTGGTGGTGGGCTTATTGTAGATTGCCTTAATGATGTTGAGATATTTTCCCTCTATTCCAACTCGCTGTAGTATTTTTATCATAAATGGTGTTGGATTTTGTCAAATGCTTTTTTCCGCATCTATTGAAATGATCGTGTGATTTTTGTCTTTGGTTGTGTTTATATGGTGAATTACATGGATTGATTTTCGTATGTTGAACCATTCTTGCATCCCTGGGATGAACCCTACCTAGTCATGGTATATGATTTTCTTGATGTGGTTTTAAATGCGTGTTGCTAGTATTTTGTTTAATAGTTTTGCATCCAAGTTCATCAGAGATATAGGCCTGTAGTTTTCCTTCCTTGAACTGTCTTTATTCGGTTTGGGGATTAGTGTGATGTTGGCTTCATAGAATGTATTTGGAAGATTCCTGGTTTTTTGTATTTCACAAAATAGTTTGAGAAGTATTGGGGTTAGCTCTTCTATAAAGGTTTTATAGAATTCACTTGGAAAGCCATCTGGTCCTGGGCTTTTCTTTGATGGTAAGCTCTTTATTGCTCTTTCGATCTCTTTGATTGTTATTGGTTGGTATAAGTGTTCTATATCTTCTTGACTCAGTTTAGGAAGGTTGTATTTATCTAGGAACTTGGCAATTTCCTCCAGATTTTCCATTTTGTTGGAGTACAGTTTTTCAAAGTAGTTTCTGATAATCCTCTGGATTTCTACACTGTCATTAGTAATGTTACTTTTTCATCTCTTATCTTCATAATTTGGGTTGATTCTCTTTTTTTTAGTTAGGATGACTAGTGGTTTATCTATCCTGTTAACTTTTTCAAGAAACAAGCTTTTGGTTTTGTTAATTTTTTGTATTTTTTAAATCTCTATTTCATTGATTTCTGCTCTAATTTTAATAATTTTCTGTCTTCTACTGGCTTTGTGGTTCAATTGTTCCTGCTTTTCAAGGGCTTTGAGGTGTGTCATTAGGTTATTTATTTATTTTTATTTTATTTATTTGTTTATTTATTTATTTATTTTTGGTGGTACTGTGGTTCCTGGAAGCACTTCTACCTCTGGGCTACACTCCTGGACCTACTTTATATTATTTTATTTAGGAACAGGGTCTCTTAAGCCAGCAAGGCTGGCTTCAAACCTGTGTGATCCTTCTGTCTCTGCCTCCCAAGCACGGGGATTACAAGTGTGCACCACCACGCCCGGCAAGGGTTCTGTTTTTCTTATGTGAGCGCTCAGTAATATAAATTGTCCTCTTAATACTGCCTTCAAAGTGTTCTAGAGGTTTTGATATATTGTATCTTTATTTACATTTGTTTCTAGACGTTTCTTGATTTCACCTCTTACATCTTCTATGACTCATTCTTCATTCAGAAGTGTGGTGTTCAGTCTCCACATGTTTATGTTGTTTCTCTGGGTCTTCTTATAATTGATTTCTAGTTTCATTCCATTATGGTCTGAAATGACACAGGGAAGTTGTAACATTTTTTGAATATGCTAATGCTCATTTTGTGTCCCAGGATGTGATCAATTTTGGAGAAGGTTCCGTGAGCAGCTGAGAAAAATGTAAACTCTGCTGTAGTTGGGTGACATATTCTATATGTGTCCTACAGGTCCATTTTATTAAAGGTGTTCTTTAGTTCTGAGGCATCTTTACTGACTTTTTGTCTGGAAGATCAGTCTAATGTTGTAAAAGGTGTGTTGAAGTCTCCCAATATTACTGTATTGGGATTTATGTGTGACTTCGTGTCACAAAGAGTTTGATTTTTGAAAGTAGCTGCACCTATGTTTAGGGCATAGATGTTGATTATTGTTATTCCCTCATGGTGGATTATACCTTTTACCAGTAAAATATGACCTTCGTTGTCTCTTCTAATAAGTTTAGGTTTGAAGTCTAACTTGTCTGATATTATAGTTGCTACTGTTTGCCTTCGAGTTCCATTAGCATGGATTACCTTGCTCCAGACCTTTACCTTGAGTTTGTTCCTATCTTTACTTGTAAGGAGTATTTCTTGTAAGCAGCAGATGGATGGATTCTGGTTTTTTAATTCATTTTGCCACTTTATGTCTTTTTTATTGGGGGAGTTGAGGCCATTTACATTCACTGTGATTATTGGGAGATAATTTTTAATTCCTAACATGTTAAGATTTTATTTCTGTTTGAGATACTGTTTATTCTTCTTTGCTTAGTTGTCTTCTGGATGAATGTTTTTGTTTCTCTGGTTCTGGCCTGTTTTACCTGTTTCTTCTTTGTAGTTAATCTCCTTGAGTATTTTCTCTAGCGCTGGTTTTGAAGATATAAGTTCCTTCAGTTTCTTTTTGTCATGGAAGCTTCTTATTTCTCCATCTAATTTGATAGATAGTTTTGCTGGGTAGGGAATTTTTGGCTGGAAATTGTTTTCTTTCAGAGCTTGGAATATGTTACTCCAAGCCCTTCTGGCTCTCATGACTTGGTTTGGGAAGTCTGGAGTGATTCTAATTGGTTTGCTTCTGAATGTCACTTGGCCTTTTGTTTTTGTTGCCTTTAAGATTCTCTCCTTGACTTCCACATTGGTCATTTTGACAATTATGTGGCATGGGGAACCTCTTCTCTTATCCTGTCTAAAGGGAGTTCTATAAGATTTCTGGACCTGTGTATCAACCTCTTGCTCTATGTTTGGAAAATTTTCTGCTATTACTTCCTTGAAGATATTTTTGATCCCTTTGGTTTCACCTTATTTTCCCTCCTCTATTCCAATTATTCTTAAGTTAGCTCTCTTAAGATGGACCCATATTTCTTCAATGTCAAATTCCTGTTATCAGATTTTTTTTATTATAAACTATGCATTTATTTTTGGAGTGATCATCTTCTAGGAGCGAGATTCTATTCTCCATGTGGTCTAATCGATTGTTTATACTTTGAATTGAGGCCTTTACTTCAATGATGGCATCCTTTATTTCTTTTAGACTCTCTCTAAATTCTTTTCAAAGGTCATGTATTATTTCTACAATTATATTCCTGATTTAATATTCTGGAGGTCTCTGAATTTCTGTCTTATCAGGTTCTGATGTTGTGTGGTTGTGGTTGTTCATTGCTCCATTGTTATTCCTCTTTCCCATGATTTCAGAAGTTTGTACCTTCTCTGGGTTCTTCCCTGGGTCACTACGACTTCACTTAGGGTGCTCTGGATCTCAGTCTGTGGTAGTCTCAGTCACCACTACTCCTTTACTGGGTTGTATTGCAAAGTCTCAGACCCTGGGAGTTAATCGAGGCTGCGTGAGACCATGGGGGTGCCAGGCTGGGTGTTTTCCCACGGGGAGCTGCGACTAGGAGGTGGTATCTCTGCCACCACTACTCCTTCACTAGGTTTGAATTTCAAAATCTCAGATCCAGGGAGATTATCAAAGCTGCGTAAGCCCCTGGGGGTGCAGTACTGGGATTTCTCCCTGAGGGGCCACAATTTCACTCATGGTTTTTGAATGAGCTAATCTGGAGCTGTCATGGACCTTGTAGACTCACTGCAGCTGTCGCTGGCAATATGGCGCCACTGCCACTCCCTTGGCCGTGAGGCTGGCATATTTCTTTTCTGTTTTTGAGCTCTGTTCGGAGTACCTTTCTTCTCTGGAGCCTGGTGCTGCGAGGGAAGTTGGCGCTGGCATGGCTCTGCTGTTGCAATGTGGGCTAGTTTCTTTTCCAGTCTCTGGTTGTTCTTCTAGCCTTCTTTTTCTCTGTCCCTTGTATTTACAGTTTTTAATTTTCTGCTGATGGTGTTTTCTGGCTATGAAAATCGCTGATTTTGTGGCAATAGAGATAAAGTGTTAGCAGGACTCACAAACACTGCTTTTCTCAGTCGCCATCTTTCTGGAAGTGACAAATAAACTCTTATAATTTAAATTTTTCAGAAAAATAGATCAAAAAGCATAAAAATAAATTATGTAAGTAAAATATGTATCCTAAGTAGAAATTGTATGAGTATTATTTATTCTAGATAAATAATAGAGAAAACAGAGGATAGAAAATAATTTTTTAAATAATCATAGAATGAAATATCTAAACGTTGAAGGAAAATAGTGTTTTTGTTATTGGAAAATTCATTAACTATCCATCCCAAGGAAAAGTGCACATAAACTAATGTCTGGGAAGAAACAGTTCAAAATATCAAAATAAACACATCGAGACAATGTTCAAAACATAAATAAGATTATAAACTGTTTAGGAAAAAAATAGAAAATAGGGAAAAGGTTAATAAACTACAAAATAAATGTAATTAGACTAGTATCAAGTGCATGTTTGGCTTCTAGAAAGCAAAAGTTTTGTTTCTAGAAGAAAATGCAATAACACCTTCAATCATGTGAAGAGGAATTATGTACCATTATTAATTGTATATAAAGGTGACAGAAAGGCATTTTCTCATAGACAAAGATTCAAACCTCGGACCCAATATTGACACATTGCATATGATTGGTGCCAGCACACAAAGACTAAACCAAAACAGATGATGATATAAGATGCAAGAAATGTGTCTCCAAACCAAGAGTTTAATACAGCAAACAATCTAGATTGTGCAGCTGCTCTTACTTGGATTAGGAAAATGTGTCTCCCTGTTTGAGGAATATAGCGAAAAGATTGATATTGGTATGAGAAGTAGGGAGAGCTTAAAAATATAAAAAACTAAAATAAAAAAGTTTATTACAAAAAATTCTTTATATTTAAAGTAAAATACAGCTGGTTGTGGTGGTACATGCCTATAATCCCAGTCATTTGGGAGGCTGAGACAGGAAGATCAAGAATTTGAGGACAGACTCGTAAAGGTAGCCAGATTCTCAGTAATGGAGACCCCATCTCAAAAATAAGTACAAATAAAGCAAAAAGGCTGGGTGTAGTTCACAAGTAGAATGCCCAGGGTTTAATTCCCAGTACTATACACTTACGCACACACACACACACACACACAAACTTACACACATACACACAGTAAAAGTAAAAAATATAGCAATCACAAGTATTGTGTATTATTTAATGATAAAACAAAAGTATTTATGATAATTATTATAAAATGTAGTTTGCATTTTTAAAATATATTTTAGTATCAAATTATGGAAAAGCCTTGTAAAACACAAGTATTAATTGAGTTTTCTATAGAAGTAGAAATATGCTTAGATCAAATAGATGTAGATATAAATATATAAATGGAAAGAGTTTCTATAAAGAACTGGCTCATATCATTGTTGATGTTGACTGAAATAAAAATATGCAGACAGTAAAATGGAGATCCAGCAACGCTGGTGGTATAGGACCAGAACCAAGATGTGTAGGTTCAAGACCTAGAGCTTTCTTCAAGTCCAAAGACAGGAACTGTCTTAGAATAATATATGGCTATTTTCTAGCTTGAAGGCAGCTTGAACTCCTCTTGTTCAGGAGGAGTGCCTCCTTATCCCATGAAGAGTTAGCTACATCTACATCTACATCTCTAAAGATTAGATGTAGCCCTTTCACATAATAAAAAACACACTACCTTTCTCCATTGAAGTCACTTAAATATTCATCTCATTCAGAACCTCCCTCAGAAATACCCACAAGAAAATTTGACCAAGTATTTGGAAATTTCATGATCAAATCAAGTAGACACATAAAATTAACCATCAGGGGTTATGTAAAAACCCTTAGCATAGATTCTGTGTTCAAGAAGATGAAGAAAAGAATACAGAAAAGGAGATATAAGCAGAGGGGGAAATGTGCGTGTCACGACTTAAGAAATAGAGAAACACAAATACATTCCAAGAAGGAAATGAGCTCAGAAACAAAGGTATATGCATACTATTTAGTGTTTCATCTATAATGTGTAAACTAATTATTATTACAGTTCCATTGGGAATAGAGAAGCCGTGTTCTGTTTGCAAGCAAACATCATTTAAATTCATAATTAAAAAACTAGTATAACATTTAATCACTTAGTCGTTGTTTGTTTATAAAAAAAAAAACAGCAACAGAATGGTTAAAATGGGATTTTCCCAAGTGACTGAAGAAGACAAGGGTACTATTAGAGATCATAAACAATTCCATATTCTAGCATTTAGAAATTTATCAGATTAAAAAAGAAGTTAAAATTAGCCAGGGATGGTAGCACATGCCTATAATTCCATTTCTTGGAAGGCTGAGGCAGGAGGATCCCAGGTTCAAGGTACCCTGGGCAACTTTGTGAGATCCTATTTCAAAATAAAAAAAACAAAAAGTGAAATAGGGCTGGAGATGTAGCTGAGAGGTGGAATCCCCCTGGTACCTCTCCAATCCTTGGTACTGCCCCCAAAATATAAAATTAAACTATTTGTGATTAATTTAAACAAATATGATAAATCAATACTTATTGATATGGAAAAATATCTAAAACACAATCCTTCTAAACAGTAGGTTATAGAGGAATATGTAATATATCATAGCACTCAGGGTATAAGGAGTATTGGGAACAAGTGACTAGTGATTAGTAAAGTAATTTGTAGGATATACCCCTGCAATACCCCCCCATGGATTGAAGCCAGGTACAATATATCTCTGAGCTATATCTTTACCACTTTTTATTTCTTGTTTTGAGACAAGGTTTCACTAGGTCAGCTGAGAATCTCACTATATTGCTGAGGCTGTTTTGAAATCTGTGATTCCCATGTTCAGCCTCCCAAGTACTGGGTTATAGGCATGTCACCTATAATAACACCACCACTTCCACAAAACAACTTCCACAAAACTGTGTCCAACTACCCTGCAATTTTCAGACTTGTAGGCACTCTGCACTCTGTTTTGCCTGTAAATCAAATTGAAATTTTCATAGGTCACGAAATTAAATATGAGTCCATCCCCTTTTTCTGCTTTTCCATAATCTCATAGAATTTATTCTAAGAAAACAAATGATAAAACTTCCTCAAGAATATGTTAACTCCTAAGATTAAATCAGCAAAGGAAGGGTGAAAAATGATGCTTATGAAGATTAAGAAAGGAAAATAAATGAATAAAGGTTTTGGGGCACAGGAGCAGTTTACATACCAGCTGCTACTTTAAAGCAAAAAGAAATGAATTAAATATAGTTTCAAAGGAAAAAAGAAAATTAAAATCGTTATTGTAAACTTCTTTGAAAACTGTTCTGCATTAACTTTCCATGTTCATTGTCTCTTCACAATCACTCTCACTAATAAAATCAATATATCTGGTAACATTCAGTAGTGTTCTTTCCATCTCCCTCCAGGAAAGACCTCTAATTCTAAGACTCAGAAATGATATGAAGATGCATATTTTATGAAAAATAGTGACATTTAGAAGGAAACTGGTGATTCAATGACACTTCAATAATATGTATATTTATTGTACTCATGTAAAAGCACACATATCCATATATGAATTAATAATGGTATTTGTTGAACACAATTGTTGGTTTTCACATAAAATCTCCCTCTGTAAAATCAGAGATTATTTTTTCTTCCCACACACCGTGTTCTCTGTATGTTTGGTAAACACCTCTTGTCCTGGCAAATGTTAAATGAAAATAAAATCACTGCAGGACAGGGTGATATAAAAGCTTTTTCTATTTTATGTGCACTTTTCAAGCCATAGCAAATAACAATCAGCTCTGTTTTGTGAGGCAGTTTCCAAAATATGGCCAGAGAGATGCTAGTAAACATTTAACTTTAGATTGGCTTTTTCCAGAACTTTCAAGCACTGAAATTCAAGATTTGCTCACACTCTGCAACTAGTCCTCAGTATCTTTTTAAAGCCTCTCTTGGCATCTCATTTTCACGCACCATCTGAGATGACTTGGAACACATCAGAAAATAACACCACCACTTCCACAAAACAACTGCCTGGACAGTGCCTATTTCTATATTCGTCATTTATGGAACTCTGTTTCTGGGAGAAATTTTATTTTAAGTGTCAATACTAAAAATGATATTATTGGATTTAGCTGCTTCAGTCAGTGAATGTAGTCAGCACCTACTCAGGAACAGCTTATTTTTAATACTTGGAATAAGACACAGCCTCTGACAGTTATTTTTAAGTTGTTATAAAGAAAAACAATCTTTGTGTGGAATTATTAGCTTGATGGATGTGTAGTTTAAAGTGACTGTGTAAAATAATGTCCTGTGATTTTTTTTCTTAGTTAACTCTACCCAAATAGGAGCCAAGGTTCATGAGTCCTTCTGCCTACCCTGCTTTCTATATGCCAATGAGTTAAGAAATAGCTTCAGAGAGTAACTAAGCCTAAATTCCATCACTGAAAGGCTTAAAAGATCTATTTTATCTAGGAAAATCAATTTGAGTAATCAAGTTTCAACATTTTATATGCTTTTATTGGTGAATTGTAATTATGCATCATAATGAGGTTCAAAATGACAGTAACATACATGCATACAGTACTTGGTGTATTTACCTCAAAATTTCTTAAAATCCATAAAAATGGTCATATTTTTCTCTTGATATTTTCTTTTTTAATAAACAAACAAAAATAAAACACATAAACACACAGGCACACACATATTCACTATATTGTTTATGAAAGAATAGGCAATGTGAATAGGCAATGTCCATTGACTCCTTCAATTTCATTGAATGAATATGATGTAGACACTCAAAAACTTGAAGAATTTTAAATGATACTGCAAATGATTATACTATTCTCTTATTGAAAAATAAATGTTGATTTAGTTTTCTATATTAGGTATAGCTATACAATCTGGAATTTGTATATATGTAGATATGTAGGAAGTGTGTATTTATGTATGCTTTACATTTTTATTACGTATAGATACATATGTGTATACATATATAGAAAAAATATATACATAATAGAAATGAATGTGGTGAGATGACCAGCATTTTCATCTTAATTTCTATCATTTTTATTCAGATTATTTTCTATTTTAACTAAGTGGACTTTTAAGGTATCCAATATCAGAACATTATCATTTATTTAATATCAGAATTTTTTATTTTTAAAGCAGCTATACTTATACTCGTCACCCTGCACTGAGGCAACCAGAACTGAATAGTTTTAAATATTACCTGTCAATGCAAACTATTGCCTGTAATCTCTTTCAAGATACTATCATGCAATCAACCCCTATAGAGTTTTACATTCATAAACTTCACCTTCAGCTCAAAGTTTTAATGTATTTTCATGTATTTTTTATGATACTTTAATCTCAGCATTTTAAATTAGAATGAAAAGGTAGAAGACTGAGGAGTACCAGCAACTGTATTTAACTTGGGTTTTGGATAGTACTAAAACATATTTGCTATTTTATTCTTATGTCAGCTTCAAAAGAAGTTTGATTTTAGCTAAATGGGGATTTTTTGTAACTATCCTTGGATTACTTTCTGAAAACCCTCTTAGAAATTTCACTCAGTTCCAAAAATAACACTACATACTCTTTGAGCCATTGGCAAAATGGATCTAGTTTATAAAGTCATTCCTATTTCACTGGGCATTTGCCTGTCTTATATCTCCAGATAAATTTGAAAGCAAAACCAATACCCACCGAATTGAATATCTTTAATATTATGGTTGAAATTTGTAATTTGAAATTCCTAAGTTCAAAGTACATTTATCTGCAGCTTGATTTTACGCTTGAAATTTTCTATGCTTCACAGTAGTTTATAAAAATTTAGGAAGAAAAAAAAAAAACCTTCCTCCCATCATTGCTGTCAATTTTTCTTATACTTAGGTAAATCCTATAAAAACTTTAATAGAAAAATCAAAACAATATGACCTTTAATTGCCACAATGATGTTTTAATTAAGTGCCTTACCCAGATATATAATACTATGCTAATACTCTTACAAATATGCCTTCAGAGCAAATTTGAAGAAAATACAAGTTCACAAAGTAAATAATGTTAATTATACTAATTTAATAATATTTCACTTGACTTAAACTAAAATGTTGAAGAACAATTATATAGCTAAAGCTTCAATATATTTAATCTATATTTCCAATTTGATATCACTAATATTAATATGTAGTTTAACTAGAAAAGTATGTGCATGTAATTTTAAATATTTTCAAAATATTTTGTGTTGAAATATTAGCAAATCAAATCTTATGTCATTAAAGTTTTACAAAAGGAGAGTTTTTGTATACAAATTTCAACACATATCCCAAATGGTTATGGGTATTATAAGCGTTTCACACATTTTCTTTGAGTGATTTATTGACTAGAATGAACTTTTAAGTAAAAATTCTTGGGAAGTAAAACCATAAATCTGTATTGTAATAACCCTAAAAGTAATTTAAAACATTTTAGGTCAGCATCCTAACTGAATTAAAAATATCCATGGTATTATTTATAAGAATGCACAGTATTATATAATTATACCATAATTTGTTCATATTACTTATGTGATACTTTACTTAATATCTTTATCTATAGTTTTATTCTTGGATAGTTTTTAGTGCTCCAAGACAATGTTCATCTTTCTTTTATTATTGTGGTCTAGTTGGAGCAACACTGACCTACTGCATCATAGTGATAATATCTCTTCTCTTGAAGTCCATTTATTATTGCTACTCATGTGTTTCTTATTCTATGTTACAATGTGATAAATTGCACGTGTTGAATTTTAAAATAAATTAAATTATTTGAGTATTTTTATATTTTTACATGGTTTTATATTACTATATATTCATTAAATATTTACATAAAAGCTATTAGTATTTCTATGCTATAAAACACAAGTATTCTAAGCCGGGCGTGGTGGCACACACTTGTAATCCCCGCGCTCGGGAGGAGGAGACAGGAGGATAGCATAGGTTCGAAGCCAGCTGTGCTGGCTTAAGAGACTCTGTTTCCAAAAATAAAAAAAAAGTATAAAATAGGTCTGGGAGTGTAGCCCGGAGATAGAAGGGCTTCCAGGAACCCCAGTCCCACCAAATAATAATAATAATAATAATAATAATAATAATAATAATAATAATGTATTCTAAATATAGAATAAATTAGACATAATAGGTGAATCTAAAAAGATAGTCACTGATTCTACCAACAATTTGGCTAAGATTGGATGATTCAAGCAAACACACTTGATTAAAATAAGATTCTCTAGCATAGAACTGAGACACCTCCCCTTTCTTTTCAAATGTAAAAAGCTCAGTGTTTCTTTTTTTATTTAAAATAAACATTTTCTCCTACCAGATTGAGGTGATTGATTTCTATCTTCAGGCCATATGAAGGGGTTATGATTTGGTATTTATGAGCTAACTTATTTTTATTTAATAATAATTTAAAATGAAACAATAAGTATACTTAAGATTCAGGCATTACATTTTATGAAAAATTTATCCCTAAAGGGATAGAAAAGAATTAAGGAAAAATGTTCAAAATTATACCTGTTGATATATTTAGTGTTGTACTTCTGACTGGTCTTTCTAATGCATGAAAATTAGGATTAATCGAGGAATATGAGATACAGAAAATTGTATATATGGTCTATCTAGTGATAAGGCAAAAAAAAACCCTGAAATGTGTAAACTGAAAGATAAATGGTGGACTGTCTAGGATATATAGGTCTATTTACCATTGGTACTCAGGCTTTAAAATTTTCTTTGTGTCTAAAAATTTTATAATCAGAGCCAAAAATGGTGGCACACACCTCTAACTTTAGTACTTGGGAGGCTGAGACAGAAGGATGTCAGCTTCAAAGCCAGTCTCATCCATCTAGCAAAATCCTCAACAAACTAGTAAGCCCCTGTTTCAAAAAAGGGGGTCTGGGGTTTTGTTTAGAGGTAGAATGCTCCTGGTTTCATTCCCCAATATGGCACTCATACAATTATAATAAATAAAAAATCCTGAGGAATAAAAAGAAAAAGTATGAAAGATCATAGATTTTAATATTCATGATTAAAGAAATTATACTGCAATGTATAATGTTTTAGTATAGAACATTTCTTTAAAGGTCTCTTTTTCCTGTCTCTGTTTCTCTTTCTCTTCCCTCCACCAAAGCTTCATTCTGACCTGGACAAAGGAGAGGGTACTGTTAAATACACCCTCTCAGGAGATGGTGCTGGTACCGTTTTTACCATTGATGAAACTACAGGGGACATTCATGCAATAAGAAGCTTGGATAGAGAAGAAAAACCTTTCTATACCCTTCGTGCCCAGGCTGTGGACATAGAGACTAGGAAGCCCTTGGAGCCTGAATCGGAATTTATCATCAAAGTACAGGATATTAATGACAATGAGCCAAAGTTTTTGGATGGACCTTATGTGGCTAATGTCCCAGAAATGTCTCCTGTTGGTAAGTAGGCAAATTAAAATTCTATCCGATGCTATGAGACATCTTTACCATATACATTTTGTTGGTTGATGGAAACATCTTACTTGAAATTGAAATGATTATCCTTCAACTGCAGAGGATACACTCATTTTTATTTAATTTCTCAATACTTTCTGTTCCTTTTTGCTTCATTACAAAAATAGCAACAAGAATGTATAATATTCTTCAAATTTATCTCTTCTGTTAACTTACCTGAACTTATAACATTAACTTTACACTTTAAGTATAAAATTTGTTTTGCAAGGAAATTAGTTGTCATCAGAATTCTAGACACCTATATAGTGCTGAAGATAACTACCTCATGCAAGAAAATACCAGATAATTTTTATTTTGAGTTTGTAAGTCTTACCCAAAGTTTATATTGCCTTTGACCTAGAAATATTCCAGAGAAGAACATTCTGCATCCTTTGTAGATACTGATAAAGATTCCAGAAAGGTGAATCATTTCCTTTGTAAGTATAAATATTCCATAGTAGTTTTGCCATCAAATAACAAAGAAAATAATATTGTAAAGTCATTGTTAGAATAAAGGTATAATTAGACTGCAATGATATCATTTTTCTGTTACTACTACCAACTCTTCATTGTATTGCAGAGTAACTTCTAATTTCTATTACATTTGGAAGATTAACACACAGGTACTATTAACACACTGGTTACAACATAGAACTTGTCTATGAGCCATTGCTAATATTTCCTTAGTCTGACATGTTTCAGAGGGCTTTCACTGTCCCTAAGACTGCCCAGGGCATGCAATAAAGACTGCTCATACTACCCCAGGGACAGAGCAAGTTAGTGGATTTAGAAGTTGTCACATGGATTTACTACAAATTCACTTGAAATTGTATATGTGACCTGCATTCAAAGACTGTCTTCTCTCCTTGACCTGAGAAATCAATTGGAAGTAGTTCACTTAGATTTCAAATTTTAATGTACATTCTCAGGGCGACAAATCTCTTATTCATTTTCTGTTATATGTTGAGGTATCTTTTTTATAGTGTGTTATGATTGCTAGAGATTTGGAAGTGCAATTGGGAAGAAGCTTGTCTTACTAGGAAGCAATTTTAGAAAATATGGGAGGCTATTGTATTTTAATCATGCCTTAATTTTACACAAGGAGAAAAATAAAGGTAGCCTATGTTGAGAAAAAAAAAAGCTTTAAGAATACAATGCTATTCTGTAGAAATATAGTTTAAACTGGTTCCTCTTTTGTGCAAATTAGAAATATTGACCTGAATTTAGAAGTTTCTATGATATTTATTACTAAAACAACATTGTTAAAGCAAAAACACAAACACACACATCTCTTTAAAGTATAAGAAAAGCATATCATTAGATAAACATTTAGGTTTTTTATTGTTGTTGTTGCTGCTGCTGTTGTTAAAAATAAAGGGTAAGGCCAAGCCAGGCATGGTGGCACATTCTTGTAATCTCAGTATTTGGGAGGCTGAGACAGGAGGATCTGGGTTTGGGGCTAGCCTCAGCTACTTAGTGAAGCCTTCAGCAACTTAGTAAGATACTGTTTCAAAATAAAAAAAACAAAATATCTGGCTGTGGGTGTAGTTCTGAGGTAGATTGCCCCTAATTTCAATCCCTAGCACCACACACACATACACAAAGGAAAGCTGGAGCCCTTATATACAATGTTTACAGCTTGCTAGTATCTGAAGTGAAAAACTAGTTTGGAAAGTAATGAGAAAGGTAGGTATGCAAGATAGCAAACTGGACCCAACTTTTCAGTATAGGTTCAGGGCAGGAGTTACTGTCCAATCATGAGATCTTGGAAAGATGCATAGAAGTATAGGTTATTTAAAGCATGTTGTCCTTTGCCATTCCTGAATTTTCTCATTGATTATTCAATAACTAGAGTAAATACTTTCATCTTCTCTCACGTCCCCAGAATCTGAGAGCAGAAACCAGGATCTTGTGCATGCTAGTCAAGAACTCTACCATTGAGTTAATTCCCCAGCCCTTTTTATTTTATTTTGAGGTGGGGGTCTTATGTTTTCCAGGATTTCCTTAAAATTTCAATAATCCCTACTCAGCTTCTGTAGTAGTTAGAATTACAGGTGTGTGCTGCCACACCTGACTTCTTTTTTATTTTATTTTATTTTGTTATTTTATTTTTGCAGTAATGGGGATTGAGCCAGGGGCATTCTACCTCTGAGCTACACTCCCAGCCCTATTTTTATTTTTTATTTTGAAACAGAGTCTCAATAAGTTCCTGAGAACTAAGTAGCTGATGCTGGCCACAAACTTACGACCCTCCTGTCTCAGCCTCCCAAGTAACTGGGATTACAAGCATGCACTACCACGACTGGCGACTTCCTTTCTTCCTTTTTTTTTTTTATAAAATAAAGGTCTGAAACCACATAATATGCCAAGTTTTCCCACTTATTTTTGGCTACAAATTAATACAAAGAGGTATAAACACCATTTATGAATGAAATGATAAAAGTGAAATATCTACTTTGCATTATCTTCCCCTCTTCTCACAATCCTACCTATACTTATAAAGCCCCAAATACTGAGAGCCAGTTAGATTTGTAGCATCTCTTGTTTTTGCTTTTTCATGACCGGTTTAAAACCAACCAATAAGAAATTGCGTTTGCTTGGTTTTTAGAGTATTGAACTCCATTCTCACACACACCCTTCTTACCAGATGGAATGGTTCACTGCTCTAATAACAAGCTTAATTTTTTTTCTACTTTTACTTAACTCATTTATTTGAGTTTGAGTTTTCTTAGAATATTAAAGTAATTTTTGAATTTTTCTTAGAATATTAAAGTAATTACTAATCAAGAATGGATGAAACTTTACATGTAATATTGACAATGTAGCTATTGTTGCAATATTTCTTTTGTCTTCTGTAGATATCTGTGCCCTGTGGTGTATTCTCTATGAAATAACTTTTCTGCCAATATTGTAACTATGGTTATTTAAATTTCAGCAAAAGGAAAGAATCAACCAATTTAAAGTACATATAATAAAATAATTTATTTTTAGTACAAAAAGAAGATGAAACACTAGTAGAATAAAGTATCCTGTACAATGTCAATTTAGCAATAATGATTATATGCATGGAAATATGCTATTTAAATAGCCTGATATAAAAAATTGAGCAAAATAAAAATTAAAAAGAACATAAGTGTTACAAAAAGAATAGTAGTTAGTATAGTGGGTTGAGATTTTAGTGGAAAAATCAACATTTAAGATATATCATTTGCCGGGCATGGTGGTGCACCCTTGTAATCCCAGCATTCCGGAGGCTGAGAACAGAGGATCACGGTTCGCGGACAGCCTCAGCTACTTAGTGAGGCCCTCTGCAACTCGGTGAGACCTGGTTTCAAAATAAAGAATTAAAAAAAAAAATAGGGAGGGGGTGTATCTTGGAGGTCAAATGCCCCTGGGTTCCAATCCCAAACCCACACACACACAAAAAGACATATCACCTATAAAATGCATTTAAATCCTTAAATCTAAGAAAATGAGAGAATCTCTGAATTGTTTCATAGAAAGGTCACTGTTACCGGGTTTAGCTACATCCAATATGCCATGAAAGTAATATTCACAGATAAAGTGCTTTTAGTTTGACCCAAAGAAATTACTTAATGATCCAGATATTCTCCAACTCAAAGTTACTCCTTGGAGACAAATTTGGACTTTATGAATGTGATCTTAATTCTATAAGATCACTAGACTTACAGTGAATTGCAGTAATGTGCCCTCTTTAATGTCTGATGATAATGCTCCAGTAGAACATGCAGTTTAAGGGACTTTTCACAAAATGTTGGCAGGCTTCATGTGTTTAAAGCCATATTCACACATTTTATTCTTCTGCCTCAGCTAACTCATTTTGAGACAAGTGATTGGATTATTAATAACCAGGTTTCTATGACAAGTTGTAATCATCAATTTTGAATTACAAATAAGTATTCTTGTAAGACTTATGGTTTTCTAAGGTATACCAAAGTGCTAGATAATAAAATGAGGATTTGCATTTCTTGTTTATTTAATCATTTCAAAATTGTATGCATTGTTTTCAGTTCTATATTTATATGAAATCTTACTACTGTATATAAAAAGTAGTAATGAATCCCATACTTGATAAAACAAAAATAATCACAATCAATTACCCTGTTTATTTGAGGGTTCACAACACTATTGGTGGAATTGCAAATTAGTGCAACTACCTTGGAAAAGAGTGTGGAGGATCCTCAGAAGAAATACAATGAATCTACTATATGACAAAGCTATAACAGTCCTGGGTATCTACCCAAAAGCACTGAAACCAGACCACCATAATAATGCATTTATAGTTGCATAATTCATAATTGCCAAACTATGAAACCAACCAAGATGTCCACAACATATGAATAGATTATAAACTATGAGATATATACACAATGAAATTCTACTCATAAAGAACAAAATTACATCATTTTCAGGCAAACAGATGTGAATAAAGAATATTATGCCAAGCGAGATTAGTCAGTAAGAAAATAATGAAGGGTTGGATATTTTCCCTCATATGTGGAAGCTAGGAAGAAGTTGGGACATATGAGAGACTCCAGAAAAAGGGGAAAGATTAGAGTGAACGAGAGGACCAAACTGAGAAAGATGGGAAACGGAAAGAAAATTTGAAGAAAGAAACACCTCAAAAGATATGATGTACATACACAAACTTATTGAAGCCAATCACTGTGCTGGGCATGGGAAGGCCGAGAGGGAGGAGTGACTTGAGAACTGAGGGAGGGCTTCATGAGTGCTGTGTGCATATGCATCTCTATCAAGATGTATGATTACAATGTGTATTTATCTAAAACATCAATTTCTTCCAGATTTTTCATTTTGTTGGAATATAGATTTTCAAAGTAGTTTCTTATAATCCTCTGGATTTCTACACTGTCGGTAATGATATATTCTTTTTTATCTCTTTATCTTGGTAATTTAGGTTGATTCTCTCTCTTCTCTGTCTGTCTGTCTCTCATTATGTTGGCTAGTAGTTTATCTTTCTTGCTAATTTTTTCAAGAAACCAGCTTTTGGTTTGTTGATTATTTTGTATTGTTTTTTATTCTCTACTTTGTTGATTTCTGCTCTAATTTTAATAATTTACTGTCTTCTACTGGCTTTGGGATTAGATTTCTCCTGTTTTTCAAGGGCTTTGTGGTGGGTCATTAGATTATGTATTTGGTGATTTTCTGTTTTCTTATCTGAGCATTCAATGATATAAATTTTCCTCTTAATTCTTCTTTCAAAGTGTCACAGTGGTTTAGATATGTTATGGTCTGAAAAGACACAAGGGAGTATGTCACATTTTTTGAATTTTCTAATGCTCACTGTATCCCAGGGTGTGATCTATTTAGAAAAGTTTCCATGAGCAGCTGAGAAAAATGTGAACTCTGCTGTAGTTGGGTGGAATATTCTATATGTATACTATATTTATTCTATATGCTAACATAAGAATAATTGGCATAGAGAAGGGAAAATAAGGTGAAAGGAAAGAGATCAGCAATCTTTTAAAAGAAGTAATAGAAAATTTTCTAAACATAGAACAAGAGGTTGATACTCAGGTACAGGAAACTTATTGAACCCCCTTTAAAATAGATTAGAGAAAATGTTCCCCATGCTACATAACACTCAAACTGAACAATGTAGAAGTCAAAGAGAGAATCTTAAGGGGAAAAAAAAAAGACCAAATGACATTCAGAGGCAAACCAATTTGATCACTCCAGACTTCACAAACCAAGTCATGAAAGCCAGAAGGGGATGAATTAGCAAATTACAAACTCTGAAAGAAAACAACTTGAGGCAAAAATTTTCTACCCAGAAAAACTATCATTCAAATTAGACAGGTAAATAAAAGTCTTCCATGACAAACAGAAACTGAAGGAATTTCTGTCTTCAAAATAAGCACTAGAGATAATTATCAAATTAACTGCAAAGAAGAAATAAGTAATACACTCCAGAACCAGAGAAACAAGAATTTTCATCCAGCAAATAACTAAGCAAAGAACAAACAGTATTTCAAATAGAAGTAAAATCTCAACATGTCAGGAATTAAAAATCATCTCTCAATAATCACACTGAATGTAAATGGCTTCCCAATAAAAAATATATAAAGTGGCAAAATGAATTAAAAACCAGAACCCATCTATCTGCTGCTTGCAAGAAACACAAGTTACAAATAAAGATAGTAACAAATTTTATTGTGGTATTGTGGGAGTTCATTGCTTCCTTGTTATTCCTCCTTCTCATGATATCAGAAGTTTGTATCTGTTGCCTTTGATAGATTTTTCTAAGTCTCTAGGTGTCAGCTGGTATATGAAAGGGCACGTTATGTTATATTCAATAGTGAAGGCTGAGTGAGGAGGTAAATGGAGTTGTAAATGCAGGAATACGGTAAAAAATCAAATAAAATGTGAGTAATAGTTTGGTAAGGTAGTAGAAAATAGAAATTAGCAATAATGAGTATGTAGTGGTATCTAGTAACAAATGTAAAGTTTTTAATGTAATGGTATAAAGTAGATTTAATATGACACAGAAGAGAAAAAAGAGAAAAAAACAGAAAAGGAATGAAGCGAAGGGAGAGTATATAAAGAAAATATGCTGGGGAGAGGATAAAAAAAACAGGCATACACACTTACATACAAAAAAAACCCAACAACAAATTAATACAACTCTACAAAATATAAATACTAAGCACACTAAGCCTCTGCAGTCTCTCTGTATGCAGGCATAGAGTGCCACCAGCACCTTTCCTGCTGTAAGCCTGGTTCTCTGAATCTTTCTCAGTCTATACAAATGGTCATTATCAATGGGGCTGGATCCAGTTTTAAGTGCAGGTCACCCTTTATGCTTTCTACAAATGTAGAGTCTCAGTCATTCCCTGCCTTCATAGGTGGGGGATGCATCTGAAATCAAACTCAATGTAAGAGACTCTGTTCTCCATAGTTAGGGCTGCATTGGTCTGACTTCTCCCTGTTCACCATGATTGAGTTTTCTATGCTGATCCTACTAATAGGGTTTAGTGTTAAGCATAGGTCTCTGGGTTGAACTGCAAAATCTCAGACCCAGAAAGTTTATCGTGATCGCACAAGTCCTCAGGGGTTCCAAGCTAAGTGTGACTTCACTTACAGTATTGTTGAATGCTACTCTGAATCTCTGGAGGGTGTGGTAAGCTCAGCCATCACTGCTGCAAATAGTAGACTCAACCCAGGCCTTCACTGACTTGAACTGCAAAGTCTCAGACCCAGGGAGTTTACTGTGGCTGCACAAATCTCTGGAGGCACCGTGCTGGACATTCTCTTGCAGGGACCATGGCCACATTGTCTAGTTGGGAGCCAATGTGGATCTCTGGATTGTGTGGTGAGCTCAGCCTCTGCTGCTAGAAGTTGTAGCAGGAGTTTGCACACGTGGAACTGATGTCTTACAATTCCGATAATCTGCAGCTGCTTACTTCAGGTGCTTGTCTGTTTCCCTGTTTGTTTCTAGAGTCAGGTGCAGTGAAGCAAGATGGTGCCATTGTGGTGCCCATGGCTTCAAGGCAGGCGAGTTTCTTTGCTGGTGTTGAGAGCCCCTCTGGATCTCGGGGGAGTGTGGTGAGCTCAGCCGTCACTGCTGGAAGTTGTAGTCAGTGGTTCCACAGGAAGAACTGATGGCTTGCAACTCAGATAATCTGCAGCTACTCACTTCAGGTCCTTGTTTGTTTTCCTTGTTTGTCTCTGGAGTTGTGTGCAGTGAGGTAAGATGAGGCCCGCAGTGCCTGTGGCTGCAAGGTGGGTGGGTTTCTTTTCTGCTCTCACATCGGTCTTCTAAACTTTTTTTTCTTCTACTGCAGCCATGTGCCTATAGTTTTATTCCTCTGATGATAGTGTTTTATGACTTTGTAGAATGCTTTAAGGCAGTGGAGATCAGGTGTCAGCAGGATTGGTATGTCCTGCTTCCTTGGTTGTCATCTTCCCAAATGTCCCCCCAAATTTTAAACATTTAAAAATTAATGGGCATCTCTTTCGATCATAGGCACCATTTGAAATAGTTAACTACCAGATATATTGCTTTCTGGAAAAAGAATAGCAAGCTAATAGAACCCTGTATATAAAATACACTTGATAAAAATTTTCTTTTACTTACAAAAAATATTTGGGAAACTTAATTTCAACTATAAATTTCAAATGGTCTTAAGAGTTTGGAATGCATATTATATTATTATTTAATATTAATTTTATTATATTTTATTTAAATTAAATGATATAATTTGAGGATGGGGATTTATACTTAAGAAAAATTATAAAAATAGGTACCTCTTATCCACCCTTTTAAATATTTTTGCTAGATGTTTAAGTAAAATAAGTTTTATTTCATTAAAATTAGCCTAATGTATTAATAAACAATGAATATATCTTATATAATATGTAATGAATATATATTTCTTAAAAGAAACAATGAATATTCCCCTGTTATTTTCTTAGAACTCTATTTTGTTTTCCATTAATTTGGAGAAGTAATGTGAAAATATTTTTTGGTGGTACTAGGAATTGAATCCAGGAGTATTCTACCTCTCAGGTACCACCCAAACCCTTATTTTAGTCTTATTTTGAAACACAATCTCACTGAGTTACAAAGGGCCTCACTAAATATCTGAGGCTGGCAATAAACCCTGATTCTCCTTTCTCTGCCTCCCAAATTATGAGATTACAATTTTGTGCCACCATGTCTGGCTAAAAATAAAATATTTGTTGAGTTTTTAAAGAAGTTATTGACTAGAAACCATTTTATATGTGGTTTTACTGAAATAGAACATTCCTAAGAGGAAGAATGATGAAGATTATAAATCTACTTATCATGTATGTATTACATCATTTAGAAGCACATATTTTTGTCCAGACTGCCTTATTTTCAAAGAAATGCCATAGAGAAATAAAAATAAAAGATAATAAAGTAGATATATTCTCCTAGCCATTAGCCAGCCATTATAACAGAGAGCAGCTAAAGTAGGAATAAAGAAAGTGTCACTAGTTTCTATATATATACCCTATTACTGTGGTCTTCATCAGAATCTTAGAGACAAAATATTGATTGTTTTCTAAATATGAAGATATGTTGTGTGTATAAACAAAATGCAAGGCATTTTTTTGCTCAAGAATTTTCATTCTAATCCTTATAACCCATTAAATTTTCAATAGTATCTATAAATTATTATATTCAGTTTAACATCAAAATTGTGCCTGCCTTTTACATATTTTTAGTTTCCTCCAATCTGAAACAGAACCTTATCTTTACTTGATTTTCATCTGCCACTACTGACTATTTAAGGCCAGTTACTTTTTAGAATATTTCTCATTTTTTTTCCTCTTTTGTGAATTAGTATATACATTTTTGTCCAAAATATCAGAGAAGCAATACTGTATTTTTATTGTTCTCTTGTCAGATAGAGCATGATTCTGGTTTGTCTCATTACTGATGAAGTTCTTTTATACTATTGCATGGAGACTATATTTTAGGTAATGTTGCATAACACAATAACCAAAAACTTAGCAGAATAAAACAAGAAGCATTTCTTACTTCACGGGTGCATGAATACCCAGGTGTCATTTACTGTTCAGTGGTGTACTATTTATTTAATTATTTTTGTTGGCGCATTGTATTCAGGCATATTATTGGGATGGAAGATGTTGGAGACATACATGCATACATCATCCAATTAGCCCTTAGCCAGTTCCCACCCCACTTCCTCCCCCTTCCTCCTTCTCATGTTTGGCTTAATGATTGATACTGATGTGTTTGTTAAAGTACATCATGTGCTTTAGAGAGTTTCCCTTTCCCCCTTTCCAGCCTCTCAATTAGTTTCATTAGTACCTCATCTATAGAATCTCCTTCTTTGTCTAGCATTTCTCCTATGACCCATTTTCTCCCTCACTCTTGCATATCAGGGAGAGCATCCAGTTTCTTAATTTTTGTGACTGACTAATATCCCTTAGCATAATGTCCACCAGTTACATCTATTTTTTCCGTAAATGAAGTAATTGTGTTATTCTTTATGACTGAGTAAAATTCCATTGTGTATATATCCCATAGTTTTGCAATCCATCCATCTTTTGAAGTATATCTTGGCTCATTCCATAGTTTGGCAATGGTAAATTGTGCAGCTATAAACTTAGATACACATGCACTAATTTGAAGTTGGATGTCCTTTCTTTTGGGTAGATACTCAGGAGTGGTATTGCTGGATCATATGATAAATTCATTCCCATATTCTGAGGATCCCCTCCATATTGTTTTCCAAAGTAGTTGCACTAATTTGCAATCCCACCAACGATGTTTTGGAGTTTCCACTTTTCAACATCCTCACCAGTATTTTTGTTGTTTGTGTTTTGAATAATTGCCATTCTATTGGAGTAAGTGGAATCTCAGAGTAGTTTTGATTTTCATTGTTATGATTGCTAATGATATTAAACATTTTATGCATTTATTGGCCATTTTAGTTTATTTCTTTTTGAAGTGTCTATTTAATTCACTTGCTCATTCTTTGATTGGGTTATGTTTTCTTAGTGTTGAATTTCTTGAGTTCTTTGTATATTCTAGATATTAGTCCTCTATTGGAGAAGTAGTTGGCAAAAATCTTCTCCCATTCTGTTGGCTTGTGGCTGAAGTTCTTGATAATTTCCTTTGCTGTACAAAAGCTTTTCATTTTAATGAATTCTCACATATTGATTCAACTTTTAGTTTTTTGTGCCTTTGGGGTTTTGTTGAGAAAGTTTTTATCTGTGCCTATTTGTTGCAGAGTTGGACCTATGCCCTCTTCAAAGACCCTCAAGGTCTCTGGTCTAATTTCTAAGTCTTTGATTCATCTTGAATTGACTATTGTTCAGGGTGCAAAAGTGGGATTAATTTCTATTTTTCTGCATATAGTTAACCAGTTTTACCAACACCATTTCTTAAACAGGCTATCTTTTTTTAGTGTATATTTTTGACCCTTCATCAAAAATTAATTGGCTGAGTGTGGATTTGTTTCTGAGTCTTCTCTTCTGCTCCATTGGTCTATGTATCTATTTTTTGCAAGTACCATTTTGTTTTATTACTATAACTTTGTAGTATCGTTTAAAGTCAGGTATTATAATTCATCCTGCATGGGTTTTGTTGCTAAGAACTACTTTGGCTATTCTGGTTTTCTTGTTGTTCAAATAAATTTAAGGACTGATTTTTTTATGTCTGTGTGGAATGATATTGGTGATTTAATGGGTATTGTGTTAAATCTGTAGATCACTCTTGGAAATATGGTCAGTTTTATCATATTCTTCCTATGCATGAACATGGAAGATTTTTTCATCTTCTAAGGTCTTCTTCCATTTATTTTTTGAATGTTTTATAATTTTATTTGTAGAGGTGTTTTACCTCCTTAGTTAAGTTTATTCCTAAGTATTTTTTTGTGTGTGGGAAATTCTGAGTGGGTGTGTTTTCTGGATTTATTTTTCAATGGATTTATAGCTGGTATACAGAAATGCTTCTAATTTTTTTTAAGATTGAGTTTGTATCCAAACACTTTGCTGAATATGTTGATCAGTTCTATAAGCCTTTTAGTTGAATTTATTGGATCTTCTAAGTATTTTATCTTGTCATCTGTAAATAGTGAAAGTTTGAGTTGTTCTTTTCCTATTGGACATCCTTGTCTTGTTCTTGGTATTAGAGAAAATTCTTGAAGTTCTTCTCCATTTAAATGATGTTGGCTGTGGGCTTATGGTTGATTGCCTTTATGATGTTGAGATATGTTCCTTCTATTCTAATACTCTGCAATGCTTTTAGCATAAATGGATGTTGGATTTTGTCATATGGTTTGTCAGTGTTTATTGAGTTGATCATGTGATTTTTGGTCTTTGTATCTGTTTATATGATGAATAACATGAATTGATTTTTGTATATTGAGCCATCCTTGCATCCCTAGGATGAAGCCCACCTAATCATGATACATGGTTTTCTTGATATGGTTTAGAATGTGTGCCACTAGTATTTTTTTTTTAACAGTTTTGCATCCAAGTTCATTAAATATATAGGCCTGTATTTTTCCTTCATTAACCTGTCTTTATTTGTTTTTGGTATTAATGTGATATTGGCTTTATAGAATGTATTTGGGGAAGTCCCATTTTTTTCTGTTTCACAAAATAGATTGAGGAGTATCAGGATTAGCTCTTCTATAAATGTTTATAAAATTCACTTGGGAGCCGGGCGTGGTGGCGCACGCTTGTAATCCCCGCGCTTGGGAGGCAGAGACAGGAGGATTGCGCAGGTTCGAAGCCAGCCGCACGCGCGCTGGTTTAGGAGACCCTGTTTCCAAATAAAAATGTAAAAATAGGTCTGGGAGTGTCGTCCAGAGATAGAAGGGCTTCCAGGAACCCCAGTACCACCAAAAACAAAAACAAAAAACAAAAAAAAACCAAAAACAACAACAACAACAAAAAAAAATTCACTTGGGAAAACATCTAGTCCTGGGCTTTTATTTGATGGTAGGATTTTTATTGCTGTTTCAATCTCTTTGATTGCTATTGGTTGGTTTGTCTTCTATATCTTCTTAGTTAAGTTTAAAAGTGTTGTATTTATCTAGAAAGTTGTCAATTTCTTCAAAATTTTTCATTTTGTTGGACTGCAGTTTTTCAAAGTAGTTTCTGATAATCCTCTGGATTTCTATACTGTCAGTAGTGATATCTTCTTTTTCATATCTAATCTTCATAATTTGAGTTGATTCTCTCCTCCCTCTGTTTCTCTCTCTCTCTCTCTCTCTCTCTCTCTCTCTCTCTCTCTCTCATTATTGGCTAGTGCTTTATCTATCTTGTTAATTTGTTAAAAACTTCAGCTTTTGGTTTTGTTGATTTTCTGTATTTTTTTTGTTCATTACTCATTGACTTCTGTTCTGAGTTAATTTACTGTCTTCTACTGGCTTTGAGGTTAGATTGTTCCTGTTTTCAAGGGCTTTGAGGTACGTCATTAAGCTACTTATTTGATGATTTTCTCTTCTTATGTGAGTACTCAGTGCTACAAAATTTCCTTTTAATACTGACTTCAAAGTGTGCTAGAGTTTTTGATATGTTGTACCTCTATTTTTGTTTTTTTCTAGAAATTTCTTTATTTCACCTACTTCTATAACCCATTCTCCATTCAACAGTATGCTGTTCAGTCTCCACATGTCTATGTGTTTTTTCTGGGTCTTCTTATAGTGGATTTTTACTTTAATTTCATTATGGTCTGAAAAGACACAGGGAAATATGTCACTTTTTAAATTTTCTAGTGCTCACTTGTGGCCCAGGATGTGATCTATTTTGGGGAAGGTTCCATTAGCCTCTGAGAAAAATGTGAACTCTGCTATAGTTGGGTGGAATATTCTATATGTGCCTAATAGGTCCATTTGTTTGATGGTATTCTTTAGGTCTAGGCATCTTTACTGACTTTTTGTCTAGATCAGTCTAATGGTATAAAAGAAATGTTGAAGTCTCCCAGTATTATTTTATTGGGATTTATGTGTGACTTAATATCACAAAGAGTTTTTTTTATGAAGGTAGCTGCACCTATGTTTGGGGCATAAATGTTGATTATTATCTGCTATTGTTCTATTAATCCTTTTATTAGTTAAGAAAAATGACCTGCTTGTCTGTTCTAATAAGTTTGTGCTTGAAGTCTAACTTGTCTGATATCATAGTTGCTCCTCATGCTTGTCATCGATTTCCATTGGCATGGATTACCTTGCTCCAGCCCTTTACCTTAATACTATCTTTACTGGTAATGTGTGTTTCTTGCAGGTAGCAGATATATAATTCTGGTTTTTAATCCACTTTGCCACTTTATGTCTTTTTATTGGGGAATTGAGGCCATTTACATTTAGAGTAATTCATAATATATTGATATTTAACTTCTGTTAAAGGTAATGTTTATTATTCTTGCTTAGTTGTTTGCTAAATGGAAATTCTTGTTTCTCTGGTTCTGGCATGTATTACTTATTTCTTCTTTGTAGTTAATCTCTTTGAGTATTTTCTCTAGTGCTTGTTTCAAAGACAGAAATCCCTTCAGCTTCTGTTTGTCATGAAAGATTTTTATTTCTCTTTCTAATTTGAGATATAGTTTTACTGGGTATAAAATGTTTGGCAGTGAGTTGTTTTTTTTTTTTTTTCACAGTTTGGAATATGCTAATCCAGGTCCTTCTGGTTTTTATGACTTGGTTTGGGAAGTCTGGAGTGATTCTAATTGGTTTGCCTCTGAAGGTCACTTGGTCTTTTGTTTTGGTTGTTTTTAAGATTCTCTCCTTAGCTTCTACATTGGTCATTTGACTATTATGTGGCATGAGGAACTTTTTCTCTGATCTTTACTAAAGGGGGTTCTATAAGTTGCCTGTATGTGTATATCAACTTCTTGCTGTGTGTTAAGAAAAATTTCTGCTATTACTTCTTTGAAAAGATTGTTGATCCCTTTGGTTTCACCTTCTTTTTTTCTCTTCTATGCCAATTATTCATAGGTTAGCTCTTTTATTTATTTATTATTTTATTTATTTTATTTTTTATTTTTTGGTGCTACTAGCCCACAGCTTTTATTCAGTAAAGAGATAAGTTGAGGTATAGGTCCTATTGCATACATGCAGAGTCCAGGAATTGACGTTTAACTAGTAGAGCTGCAGCAAGAGAGAGGGGCAATGTCTAACCAGACAAATCACAGGTCAATTGTAGTGGTCTCGGAGGTAACTGTTAGCAATAATACCACGGATAATGTGCAAAAGATTCTTGAGGCAATGTTTGACAAGTGGGATATTTGAGAAATGACACTAGCAAAAGACAGAGGAGTGTGTACCTTGGAGGAACAGGCTGTGTTCAGTGAGTTTATCAGTCTAATTATGGCTTTTCTTGACCCTTAGACCTTTTCAAGGCAAATGTTATCCTAATTCTGGCAGTCATATTCTTCACATCCAGGATGTCTTATCTCATAAGAGGTTTTAGCTAAGCTATTGCCTGATATTTTGGTCTGATCTAAAGGCATAATCAGAGTCGATAGGAATCTGCTTCTGTAAAAACTCATGATTATTAGTAGTCTTCAGTCTCTTCCTACATGGATGCCACTGGGCCATGTCAAGACATGGCCACTGTTTTTTTTTGCAAGGGTAAGGTACCAGAGAGAGAAAGAGGGAGGAAAAAAGAGAGAGAGAAAAATAAAGAGAGAGAAACTTTAACTAAAACCACAGTTTATATTCTCATCTTGTAAGTTACATTACATCTCTTTTTTCTAATTATTAACTTTAACTTTAGCTCTCATTCAGAAAATGTGATTCCACAAGAGTGTGGATATAAGGAAGCTGTGATTATTTAGGACCCTCCTACAGTCTGTATAACAGTGTATCCTCTGGGGTCCATAGTTCAGAAAGTTCTCTCATGCAACATATATATTTAACTCTTTCCTAAGATCCCCATCAAGTTTTTATCCTATTATATCAGTTCAAAGTACAGAAGTTCATTTTCTAAATCAAGTCAAGGTTGAAACAAATTCTTCAGTTCATCACACCTTGAGGCTTGTGAAATTCAGGAGCCAGGTACTGACCACAAAAAACACACAGGACATAATAATTAGATAGACATGAGAAAATATCTGTAGACATTTCTCCCGAGGAAATTGGATGATGCACATGGTGGTGCACGCTTGTAATCCCAGCATTTGGGATGCTGAGACAGGAGGATCGCGGTTCGCGGACAGCCTCAGCTAATTAGTGAGGCCCTTTGCAACTTAGTGAGACCCTGTTTCAAAAATAAAGAATAAAAAATAGATCTGGGGTATAGTTCAGAGGTAAAATGGTAAAATGTCCCTAGGTTCCTCCCTGTACCACACAAAGAAAGTGACTGATTCATCACAATTCTGAAATCCAGGTATTCAATGTGGAAAATACACTTAATTAGGTTGAATGCGTAGAAATAATTGTCCATGACTCTAAGTTTTTCTATCTAGGCTCCTGGTTCTACCATTTGGATTATTCTGTCATTTACTTGAACTATATCATATGCTTGCAATCATATGTGGGTGTTGAACTTAAAATTTCCGACCTCTTTGATAAGAATCTGAGTACCATTTTCTAGTTCTGTGTATTTGGGAAGGTTATTTGTCCTGGTTGTTATCTGATTTCCTTACCTGCAAATGAGGAATATCAATACTTTATTCTCCGGTATACTTGAAGTGTCAAGGAGAAGATGTATGTATACCACTTCACATGATCTCTGGTAAAGTTGGGCCAATAAGTGGAAGTGTCTCAGTACTAATTTGGTCATCATTCTCAGGAAATTCACCAGAGAAAGCACAAATTGCAAAGATTTCAGCTAGTTAAAGTTCTCCCTTTCCTCAAACAGTTCCTCTCTCTCTCCATCTGACATAGGAAGTGCAATCATCATCATCTCTCTCTCTCTTTTTTTTTTTACAAAGGAAACAAAGTTTATGTAAAAAACCTAATACACCTTCTATTCTAATTTCCATCTTCTTTGTTACAGAGAACGCTTTTACCTTAATGTGTGGAGACAAGCTGTTGATTTGTAAGAAACACCAATTATCAGATTACACTTTTGTTTCACAATCCACTGAGTGGCTTTAACACATTTGATGAAATTGAGCAGGGCCTCGTGATCCCTCCTGTGTCAGCCATGAAGTGTCCATAGCACACAGCATGGCAGAACTATTTTCAGGGCCATAGGATGTTATGACTGTGTGATCAGGGAACATTTTATTTCTCCATTTGATTCCTGTGCTTTTATTGGTGGTTCAATTGAAAAGGTATTGCTATTGACAGTTTTGTACAGCCTTGAGAGAGGCATATGAATTGTTTTAGTAGCAGCACAATGTGTCCCTAAACATAAAAAGCACTGCATTGATAGCTGCTTTAGCAACCACGGGTCAGCAATAAATGTTAAAAATTAACAAGAATTTTCTTTTTTCCTAAACTGCCAAATGACACTAAGCATTAAATATATTTTAGCAGGAGTTGTTCCTCGGCCACAGAGTGTTTCAAAACATTAAACATATTTTCAAAGTATTACTCCTTCCCCAGTCTCCAAGTGATTGTAAACATTAAATATGTTTTATAAAAACTGCTTTGCCAGCTTCTGGCAGGATAGCTATGAACATCATTTTTCTTTAAAGTTGCCTTCCAGCTGCGGGGCTGCTTTTCCTTATTTGCTCTATTCTATTTATATTTTGTACACAAAAGCAGGCAAGAGGCTACCTTGGCCCAATTGTCTCTTGCTTTATGATAAGTGATCATGGGAGAGCAGTAGTGCCTATATAAAACCCTGCTGGCAACAAACGCTCACCGAGGTTCAATTGCTTGTATTGGATATTCCACATAGATGTCAGCTCTGTTTTCCAAAATAATTTTGTTTTTTGTTGTGTAAGGCTTTGAAACATAAAGCTAGGCACACACTAATACTAGTATTAAAGAAAATAACTTCAAGCAACTAGACACTGATGGATTATATCCGTGGGACAAGTGAAAATACTGAATGAAGTAAACAGACTGAAAGATAGCCAATTGGTAGGCCAAGTTGATGTACTCTTTTTAGTTCACACATCATGGAACACTTGAAGTCTATGTCTGCAAATCAGTTAGTGTGGAGACTGTATGCAATACAAAGACAGCGAAGAGGATGCAACCATATTATAATCAAATATACATAAAATCTCATCATCTTAATCAAATTCACATTTAAAAAAAGACCGTGTCATGTGAATCAGCTCTATCATCCCAGATGTAGAAGTTTATTATTGGGAAAAATAATTCATTACTTAGTAAGGCTTTGAGTTCTATTGGGTCTATTCTTTTCCCAAATTGTGTAGGTCTGTTTCTTGTTAAAAATGTTATTCTATAAATATGTTCAACAGATTCAATACTAATCAGACACCTATATTATAAGAATAGTTTGGGTATTTGAAGGGTAAGTAAAAAATACAAACATGTCTGCTCTCAGAAATCCTTCATTTCAAAGTTACCACACAGTAGCAAACTATGGTCTGTAGGCTAAATCCAGCATATCACTAGTTTTTTATTAAAATAGAGTTATACTTCTAAACCATGTTTTATCTATGACTATATTTGCCCTACACTGACAAAGATAACACCAAAGATAATATGGCCCACGAAGACTAAGGTATTTGCTATCTGGTACTTTATAGAAAAGTATTATTTTAGTCAGCATTATCACTGTAAAACAAAACACTTGACCACTACATTTAGAGGAAAATTGATACGATAAAGTTATATGATTTCAGGTTCATGTTAAGCCAGGTCATCTCAGTAGAACTCAGAGGATTGCAGTGAGAAGCAGAGAGAGGGGTGGGGAGGGGGAGGGGGAGAAGGAGAAGGAGAGGGAGAGGGAGAGCACGAGAGAGAAAGGAAAACACAAAGATTCTGCTTTCATATCATGGAGAACGGAAACAGAAAGGGTGAGCAAGAAAAGGAGGGACCACATACAGTCTCCAAGTTTATACCCCAAAATATGTCTACCTCATAAAAAATAATGTCTTGTGGTTTGAAATCATGAAACTGAACAAATATATTTGTTCCCTCTTTGTTACAAAATGCCATTGAAATAATTGCCAAACCACAGAATCAGCCAAGATGTCCATCAATAAATGGATTACAAAACTATGGAATATGCACACAGTGGAATTTTACTCAGCAGTAAAGAAGAACAAAATGGCATCATTTGTGGGGAAATGGATGGAACTGGTGAATATTATGCTGAGTTAAATTAGTCACAAAAAATTTAAAAATCACATGCTCTCCTTAATATGCAGAAGCTAGGGAGAAAAGGGTCATAGGAGGAACTCCAGACAAAGAAAGAAAAACCATAGATGAGCAAATAAGGTGACTTAACTGAGGAAAATTAGAAGGAGGGGAGAAGAAAATTTCCTAGTGTATATGATGTACATTCACAAACATATCAAGGTTAATCACTAAACCAAACAGGAGAAGGATGAAGAGGGGAGGAAAAGGGTGGGAATTAGGTAAGGGCTGACTGAGTGATGTGTGCATGTATGCCTCTGTATCTTGAACCCAATTAAGATGTATGACTATAACTCACCAACACAAAATTTAAAAATAAAAATAGAATATAGTCATAATACAAATAACTACGAAAGGGTGGGAAGAGTTCTAAAAGAACAAAAATTAAATAATTTCTGAAGATCACAAATGGATTTTATCTTATGACACATATAATTATTTAGAGTTTATATATTATATACAGTTTGCTTTTTTCACCATAAATATTTATGAAACTAGAAAACATATGAAGCAATAGTTTTTGAATCTTTAGCCATAAGGAATAGACTTGAGAAATAGACAGAAGATATGCACAACATCAATCCAAACTTTCTTATTATGAGTACTTTTCCACAAAGATAATTATCAGAAGAGGTGGATTCTAAGAAGAAAGAATTGAGAAATGGAGATTTTTATTTTGTATTTTTTGGTGGTTCTGGCATACCTGGAAACTCTTCTACCTCGGGGCTCCACTCCCAGACCTATTTTATATATTTTTTTTATTTGGAAACAGGGTTTCTTAAGCCAGCACAGCTGGCTTTGAACCTACACAATCCTCCTGTCTCTGCCTCCCAAGCGCGGGGATTACAAGCGTGCGCCTCCACGCCCAGCAGAAATAGAGGTTTAGGTTTATAGAAAATAAAGAAGAGTCATGGTATGCACCTGCGCAAGAGGGACCAAGAGTCTAGCACAGATTTTCAACAAGCATTCTGCATGAACAAGGTTAACCATTGCAAGCCCTGCTGGAAGTAGGTTCTCTAGAGATGTGAAGTCAGCTTTAATATAAGAAAGGAAAATGCTGAAGTTATTGATTAGTCACAGCGAGGAGATTTCACTGACTGACCATTTGAGGAAATAAGAATAGGGCCATTTTTTCAGTAAATGATATGTTTGGTGTCTCAGACAGAAATAATGCAGACTTTTCTTAAAAAATAATAAGTCCAGGCATGCCAGATTATAAAGGTATGTCAGCAACTCATCTGCTTTCTAACATAATGTCCTTTTAAAGAAGACAGCATCCAGGTTTTTTTTTTTTTACAATATATTATTCAAACATATCAGCAAACAGTAAATGAATCCAAGTTTTATTATGAACAGAAAAGTTTGATCAATAATAAAGTAGAAAATTAATTAATAGACATAATGACTCAGGTGTTTAACTAGATATATCTTATAAACCTGTTTTAAGACTGAAGAAAAGATTGTTATACTAGTAGAGAGAAAAATAAATTATGCATAATGGGAATTTTATAATTAAAAAGTGTAGTATGTACTATGAAAAAGGCAATGTCAGGGCTAATATTAGATTTTAGTTACCAGGATAAAAAAGACAATGCACAGTAAAAACATATTCTTTGAAATTGTGGGATTTCTGCATTTTAGGGAGAGCATTTTTTTTTGTGTGTGTGTGGTGCTGGGTATGAAACCCAGAGGCTTTCTACCTTGGGTTACACTCCCAGACCTATTTTCTATTTTATTTAGAAACAGGGTCTCACTAAGCAGCTGAGGCTGGCTTCGAACATGCGCGATCCTCCTGTCTCAGCCTACTATGTACTGGGATTACAAGCATGCACCACCACGCCCAGCTAGCATCTTATTTTTTACTTTTTGTGACTAATCTCACTTATCATAGTATTTTCCAGTTCCATTCATTTCCCCCAAATAATATAATTTTGTTCTTGTTTATGGTTGAGTAAATTTCCTTGTGTACATATCCCAGTTTTGTAATCTCTTCATTTGTTGATGACCATCTTGGCTGGTTCCATAGTTTGGCAACTGTGAATTGTGTGGCTATGAAAATAGATGTGTATGCATTAGTTTGGCTTCCATTCTTTAGGGTAGATACCCAGAAGTGGTATTGTTGGATCATATGGTAGATTGATTCCAGTTCTATTGAGGATCCTCCATACTGTTTTCCAAAGTGGCTGCACTACTTTGAAATCTCACCAACAATATATTAGTATTCCCATTTCTCCACATCCTTGTCAGCATTTGTTGTTGTTTTTGTTTTTTTGATTAACTATATTTGTATTTTTTAATTTTCTAGAGTACAATATTTTAATATTTTATCTGAGTTATATTGTTTTTGCTGAATTTTTGAATAGTGAAATTATTTGCTGTCTGCATTTAACAGTATACAGCATTTGAAATCTTTGTTTTATTTTATGTTGTTTTTGTAAATTCTGGTTTATTTTACATTGTTTCGCTGTGTTTTCGGAGCTTTTGCAAGGTTTAAATTGAAGATATCTTTATAAAGGATTTGAATTTGCTTTATCTTAACACCTAAGGCAGTACATGCGTGTGACTAATTTAAACAGTTTAAATTTTAAGATTACCTGAGTCATGCTGACACACAAATCCAAATCATAGATCCATGCAAGGAGTGCTTTATATCTGGCTTTAATCTACCCTGCAGATTTGATTATCTCAATCATTTTAGGGAAGGCTCTTATTCCTTTTCCAATTAAACCTGGGATTGTAAAAATTAGACATTCATGTTTGTAGGCATTGCAGCTGATAAGGTAGTATCCTTATTCTGAGTTCGTTTTTCCTCTTTATATTTGGTATGGAAAACCATTAAATTTTGATAAACTGTATATGATTTAATAATCATGATTAATATACAATAACTTTTTTGTATGATGCTGGTTATTGAACCCAGAGGCACTCTACCTCCAAGCTATACCCTCAGCCATATTTTTGATTTGGCAACATGGTCTCTAAATTGCTGAGACTTGCTTTAATCCTGTAATTCTCCTTTCTCTATTTCTCCTAAATTCTGGGATTACAGGTGGGCAACACCATGCCTGGCTATCACTCATATCTCTTAAATGTTGTAGTGTTGTTGTTGCTGTATTCAGTGGGAAGTGTAATCTAAATGACTTATCTCACATTATTGGAAATTAAATACTGACATATTTGTATTTATAATATATTCTATATAATGAGTGATTTCACTTTTCCTAATTAATTTTACTTTAGAACTCATTTCAAACCTTCATTTTATTTGAGAATACCTTAGCATTTAATTGAATTTATATAATGATGAGTACAGTGGCAAACACCTATAATCTCAGAACTTGGAAGGCTAAAACAGGATCATAGGTTCAAGACCAGAGCACCGTAAATTATTGAGACCCAGTTTCAAAACTTTTTAAAAAAGTGGTTTGAAAGGTTTAATTCCAATTCCTACACAGAACATATATGTAATATAATTCTACACATCAGTACTTTCATTATTATGAAGTGGTTTAAAATTTGTGCCCTTCCTCCCTTACTTCCTCCCTCCTTCCCTCCCTCCCTCCCTTCCTTCCTTCCTTCCTTTCTTCTTTCCTTCCATTTTTCTTTCCTCTTTGGTATGGGGGACTTGAATCCTCAGAAACTTCCCATTTTTGATCTCCAACCTTAGCCCATTTTATTCACAAAGTGTCTCACTAAATTGCTCAGATTGGTCTTGAACCTCGTATCCTCCTGCTCACTCAGGCTCCCACGTATTGGAATTACAGGTGTACAACACCATATCTGATGCATGTATCTATATTGTCTCTTGTAAAATGGGAATAAACAACTAAATTCTATGTGGATTAAGAAAAGTAATGTGACAAAATCTAACAGACCTCAACTGAAACTCGGTGGTAAAGCCACACACACACACACACACACACACACACACACACACACACACACTGCTACCTGATTATAATGGCATGCATAATTTGCATAATTGGCTCTCAGCCTTATTATCTACCACTAAAATTCAAGGGTATGAACTTCACAAGGGAACGTACTATATAAGCATACTACTCAATACCAGGCATCACAGAATATATAATCTGGGGTAAACACTTTTCCAGAATAAATCAAATCATGTCACTCAAAGAATTTTCTTATCTCTTTTAAATTTCTAAAATTCTCACATGGATTTTAAATTTAATGGGGTTTAATGGAGAATGAGTTATTTGTGTTATTTATACACAATCATAATAATCTAATACCTAGAAAAGATACCTGAGACAAACCTACCTTCAATTCAATTAATATAAGCCATCTCTCCCTTTTTCAAAAACACAGTAGTTATTCCTTCAGTATTAAAATCCCTCCTGTTTTATAGTAAAAAAGTACACAGCTGCTCTGATGGTGCAAAGTAGCAAAAGTGGTTTAGAATGAAGTCTCATTCTGAATATTAATTTCTCAGCATATATTTTTAAAGATCATTTAATTTATTTTCCTTTTTTAATTAACTTATTTTTATTAGTGTACTATAGTCTCACTAATAATATGAATCGTGTTGACAATGGCATGTATTCACATAGTACATGGTGCCTTTCCCTTCCCCTTCCCCTTTTCCCTCTCTTCCAATACTGAGTATCCAGGATAACAATACTGAGATGTAACAACATTACATCTTTTTTTGGTGGTACTGGGGGTGGAACCCAGAGGCTTTCTACCTCCGGGCTATACTCCCAGACCTATTTTATATTTTATTTGGAAACAGGGTCTCACTAAATTGTTGAGAGCCTCACTAAGTAGTTGAGGCTGGCTTCAAATCTGTGCGATCCTCCTGTCTCAGCCTCCCAAGTGTAGGGATTACAAGCGTGCGCCACCACGCCCGGCTACAACATTACATCTTAATGGAGTACTATATGACAGAGTCATACATACACACATCTCTCACTTAGCTCTTTCTCAAATCCCACACCAATCCCTTCCCCCTCCCTCCGTATGTTTGGCTTAGAGATTGGCTTTGAAATGTTTGTGAATGTATATCATGTATATTAGGGAATTTCCCTCTTCCCTCCTCAGGTCACCTTATTTGCTACTCTATGGTTTCTCCTTCTTTGTCTACAGTAGTTCCTATGACTATTTTCTCCCTGGCATCTTCATATTAGAAGGAACATCTTATTTCTTATTTTTTGTGATTGACTAATCTCTGCATAATGTTCTCCAGTTCCATCAGTTTTCCTATAAATGAGGTAATTGCGTTCTTCTTTAAGGCTGAGTAAAGTTCTATCCTGTACATATCCTAAGTGTTGTAACTGATTTATCTTTTGAAGGATATTTTGTTCCAGAGTTTGTCAATTGTGAATTGTGCAGCTATGAACGTAGATACACATGCATTAGTGTAATAATGTGGTTTCCATTCTTCTGAATAGATACACAGAAGTGGTATTGCTGGATCATATGGCAACTTTGTTCCCATTCTTCTGAGGATCCTCCAAACTGTTTACCAAAGGGGTTGCACTTACTTGCAATCCCACATAAAATGTATTAAAGTTGTCACTTCTCCATATCCTCACCAACATTTGTTTTCATTTGTGGTTTGAATGATTGTCATTCTAGTTAGAGTTAGGTAAAATGTCAGGGTAGTTTTGATTTGCATTTCTCTGATTGCTAATGATGTTGAGCAATTTTTCATACTTTTATTGGTCATTTGAATATTTTTCTTTTCTGAAGTGTCTATTTAATTCATCTGCCCATTTTTTATTGTGTTATTTGTTTTCTTAGGACTGAGTTTCTTAAGTTCTTGGTATATTTTAGATAATAGTCCTTTCTTAGAGGAATAGTTTGCAAAAATTTTCTTCCATATGTTGGCTCTCTGTTGAAGTTCTTGATAGTTTTGTGATTTTGTTTGTTTGTTTGCTATACAGAAGCTCTTCCATTTAATGAAATTCCACATACTGATCTGTCTTTTAGTTTCTTATGCCTTTGAAGTCTTGTTGAGAATGTTTTTACCTGTGCCTATATGTTGAGATGCTGGACCTATGCCCTCTTCAAGAAGCTGCAAGGTCACTGGTTTTATTTCTAAGTCCTTTATTCATCTTGAATGAACTCTTGTGCAGGGTGAAAAAGTAGGGTTTGATTTCCATTTTTTTCTGTATATGATTAACCAGTTTTGCCAACACCATTTGTTGAACAAACTATCTTTTGTCCGGTGTTAAGTTTTTGGCCCCTTTGTCAAAAATCAATTTATCATAAGTGTTCAGATTTGTTTCTGAGTCTTCCATTTTGCTCCATTGGTTTATGTGTCCATTTTTGAGCCAGTACATGTTGTTTTAATTACTGTGGCTTTGTAGTATAATTTGAAGTCAGGTATTGTGATGACTCCTGCATGCTTCTTGTTGCTAAACTCTACCTTGTCTATTCTGGATATTTTGTTGTTCCAAGTGAATTTAAGGACTGATTCCTCACTCACCATGTCTTTGAGGAAGGATCTTGGTAATTTAATAGGTATTGCATTGAATCCATAGATAACTTCTAGAAGAATTGCCTTTTTTATAATGATTACTCTGCTTATCCAAGAACACAAAAAATATTTTTATATTGTAAGGTCTTCTTTGATTCCTTTTATTTTCAATGTTTTATAATTTTTGTAGAGAATTTTTTACCTCCTTGGTTAGACTTATTCCATAATATATAGTTTTGTGGTATATCCTGAGTGGAAGTGTTTTCTGAATTTATTTTTTTTTTGGTGGATTTACTGTTTTTGTTGCTAAGACTGAGTAAATTCTTTTGCTATGTCTTCATGCTCACTGATTCTATATTTTGTGTGGGGGGGGTGGGTCTGAGGATGGAACCCAGGGCATTTGACCTCCAAGCTACATCCCCAGCACTATTTTTTATTCTTTATTTGGAAACAGGGTCTCACTGAGTTACAGAGGGCCTCACTAAGTAGTTGAGGCTGTATGCAAATTGCTATCCTTCTGGTCTCAGCCTCCCAGATGCTGGGATTACAAGCATGTGCCACCATGGCCGGTTTGATTCTATATTCTGATGTCTCCTCCATTTAATTCGCATTCACTGAGTGTATTATTACTATTACTTTATTTAGCTCCATAATTTCCTTTGGGTTACTTTGCAATTCTCAGTCATCACTGAATTTCTTTTTACTTTAGTTGTTCAAGATAACCTGCATTAGCTTATTTAAATACAGGTTCATGTTTATTTAAATACTTTCATGACTTTTATAAAATAGTTGTCAGATTATTTCAATTTTTATCTTATATGTGTCAGAACACACTATTTTTTTCTGATGCAGGTTTCATTTTTCTAGTTATCTTGTTAAAAGTTGATTCCAATTGTTTTCTGGGTATTTTTGGAATACTATGATACTCTGGTTTCTTTTCCTATTTCTTTCTTTATTATTATTTTCTGTGTAGTGAGTTTCTTATTAATGTCTAGTATGAGGCTGGGGGTAGGGGTGTTCATGCTTAACTTCCTGCTGGGACATATTAACACTACCTTACCAAAAATGGGGTGCTGTCTCATAATTCCTCATTATAAACTAAAAATGGAAGTTTATAATGAGAAGTTTACTTAGCTTCTCTCTCAAGCCACTCATCATAAATATACCAGCTCACATATCTTTGTTGTCTAAGTGAAGGGATCCCCTGAGTTCCCTAATATTCTCCAGGTTGGGGGAGTGAGTGTTAACACAGCACTTTGGTACTTCCCAAAGTATGGGTAAGGTAAAGCTATGGAACAAGATGGTGTAACAATAAGAGGGCCTATTAAAATTTATTTTATTTACAGCACTTATCATCACAGATGAAGAAACCCATGCCAATCTAAAAACATGAGGTAGATGAGATATTATTGCATATTTCCTCAAGATGTTGACTTGAGAGCAAGGACTGGGTTCCAGTTTCACGTTAAAATATAAGTCTAATCATACTTACACAAAATCTGCAGATGTAGATTGAGGTGGGTCACCCATCTGTGGCTAAATTTTCTTGTCTTTAAAGTGTGGATGCTGAAAACTCACAATGAGCTTTTGAAAAATCTAGAGTTTAATACAAGCAAAGCATTCAAAGAAGTGCATGAGAAGTTGCTAAATTTATTTTGGATGTTAACTTTAGTTCTTTAGTTGTATTTAGGCTGATATAGATCCACCTTTACTTGATAGCAATGTTTACAGAGCTCTCTCAGCATAATTATTGAACACATCCTTGTTAACCCCTAAAAGTTCCCCAGTTTAGAGACTTAATTATATAATTAACCTACTTTTATGTATATTTTTAAAAAAACTTATATAATAATCATCAATTCAGTAAGTTCCTCACAATTCTCAAACTTTATGTCATCAGCATTCTTTATTCTGCTGAGCACAGGATGAAACATTATATTCAATGACAACTTTGAACAGTGAATTAGAGCAGAAATATGAAATTCAGATTCTAGTAATATAACCAAGCAGCATAGGAGCACTCAACTAGTAGTTAGGAAAAATACATAAACATGTCCAGAATTTATTAATCTCTTCCTTCTATTTATTTCTATTTCTTTGTTTCCTTTATTTCTAATATTAGCTACTGCAATATTTAAAGTACTGTGTTTTCTATCATGTAAGGAGACAAGTTTGGACTAGATAACTTGTAAATACCTCACTTCTTCAATCAGGTTCTGAGATTATATAAGTAATAAATATAGATATAGTTCAAAATATATAGATACAATATAGATATTGAATATTTAAAACATGGTTATAGGCTCTAAAAATAAAATCTCATTTTTTATAACCAACTCATTGTCAAGGCTGGATTTAAGGATATGTGATATGAATATTTGAATGGACCTTGCATTTATAGATTTCTCTGCTATTAGTATAAATAATTAATTATTTTAATAAAATGTCCAGTACTTTAATTTTTGACTGGGCATTGTAAATTTTGGAAGATTTTTGTTAATTTTTTGATGAAACTTCTCTCTAAAGACTCTAATACGCATAAGACAAAAATTTAAGATATTTTTGCAATTAAGTTGTACATAGCCCTATCAGCAATATTAACTCCCACGTTCAATTTCTTTCATTGAGTTCATTCTTTAAAAGTTTACAATAATTTATTCTTTGATTGCTACAGTAGTTAATAAAAGATCATCAAGAGTGACAGTAATGTGTACTACCTATATGTTAACCTGAAGCAAAGGTATCTCCTCAGTTGGTCCCTTTGTGTGTTGACATTGGCTTGGATGTTTCAGTTGTCCAAATATCAATAGACTAAAACTTTCAAGATCACATTTTTTCTATACAAGAATAGTGAGTAGAAGTATCACAAAAATTACTACATGGAATCAAATAATGCCAGTGTTTGATTTAAATATATATCAGTAACTGCTTGCATATTTCAAGGATACCTTAAACATGAAAAATATACCTATTAGACCCCTGGAGAAACCGGGCCCAGTAAGACGCTGGGTTCTGGGCAGGGGTCGCGCGCGGGGCACGCCAGCCAGCGCCCGGGTCGCGGGACTCTGGGCCCCGGGCCAAACTGCGAGTTTCACACCAGACCCCTGGAGAAACCTGGCCCAGAACAGAAAAAGATAAAGAAAAATATCAGAGAGGAGGTAAGAAAGCTGTTATGGATGCCAGGACACTGGAGATGCAGACAAAACTTATCTAAATGCACTGGAACTTATGGAAAAATTTGCCGTGAAAGAGGACTGCTATTTCTCTATATAGTTAAGAATCTCAGACATCACCTGTAAGGAGAGAGTTTAGCAGAGACCAAGGAGAAATGCGGTGTTGAAAGAGTTCTCCGCGATGGTGGTGGAGACTTGTATTCAGGAGAAGCAGAAACCAGAACCTACCAACTTTATTTTTTTGGAGAAATTACACCAAATGTCGAATGCTACCATCACGCATGCTTAGGAACACTGGACAACATTCAGAGTGGAAAAAGAGCCTGGGAAGGATTTGAAACGGTGGAGGCAGCGGCAAATCCAGTGGCCAATACTCAGGGGAGGCAGAAATCTGATACATTACACCTGGAACCTTTGAAATAATAACCACAGAGACAGTAATCAGAACCTGCTGAGGGGTTAGGTGGGCGCCGGGGCCAGTGGCCGACATCGGAGCTTGCTGTGAGGCAAGGCCACTACTGAGGCCATAAGGCAAGGCCAGTGCTGGGGCCTCCGAGGCCGGCATTGGAGCCTGCCTTGAGGCAAGTCCGGTACTGGGGCCTCTGAGGCCAGGATAAGAGCCTGCCGAGGGGTTAGGCTGGTGCTGGGGCCAGCGAGGCCAGCATCAGAGCCTGCCGTGAGGCAAGGCCGGTACTGGGGCCTCCGAGGCCAGGATAAGAGCCTGCCGAGGGGTTAGGCCGGTGCTGGGGCCAGCGTGGCCGGCATTGGAGCCTGCCGTGAGGCATGACCAGTGCTGGGGCCTCCAAGGCTGGGATCGGAGCCTGCCAAGAAGTTAGGCCGGTGCTGGGGCCAGTGAGGCCGGCATCGGAGCCTGCCTTGAGGCAAGGCCGGTACTGGGGTATCCAAGGCCGGGATAAGAGCCTGCCGAGGGGTTAGGCCGGTGCTGGGGCCAGCGAAGAATCTTGTTACTTTAGCCTCCACTGACCTGTCACACTTTTTTTTTTTTCTAACTAATTTTTTTCTTTTATTCTCAAAATATTTCTATTGGTAGTTACCTTGGGCCCAAACTAATAACCAAGGTCAATTTTCTTGTCTAAAGATACTTAAGTAATTATATCTGTGAGATCCTTTTTATCATGTTAGCTCACTTATAAGATCAAACAATTAGGAGGCAAATATTTGGGTGTATTATATACTGTCTGTTTATTTAAATGACCCTGAGGAGACATTCTTCAGTTTTCATGTTTGGAAAAAGTAATTTTTTCAAAAAAATGTAAATTAGTGAATAAAATTGCCCACAATTTTCTCTACTAAAATCTAAGGATAGTTATATTTTTCATCCTAATTCTAGAAGGACAGACATTTCCATATAATTTTCTTTCCTCTCTATGATTTGCCAGTTAATATGTGACTCTTTGAAGTCAAAGATTATCAATCAGTTTTCCAAGTATACAGTTAGTTTAAAAGTTTTAGTTCCAAAGTTTCTTAAAATTCAACTACATATAAGTACTCAATTACTGATTTAAGTTTTATTCATTGGAACAGATTTTGAACTCAGTTTCTTAATGGGAATGACCAGTCACATTTTTCAAGACTTGTTTTAAACATAACATAAAAGATTATTCCTAATTTGAAACATCTGGGCTCAAAAATTTAAAAGAATATCCATAAAATAAAAAAAAATATTTTGATTTAAATAGGCATGCCATTTAAATGACTCATTATCTTAATTTCTATCTTTTCATGAAATGTGAACTATCACAGGAACCATTATTGTGTTCTAAAAATTGTCAAATAAGGTGTATTTCCTTTTGATGTTCAGATAACTTATTTCACATTTTTCTCTTAGAGATTATGTTGGTATCCTAAAGCTTGCCTTTGGCTTGAGTCAGCTCCCTGCACATTTTTACCTACAAATAATAGGAGCAAGATACTGCAAATTAAAGCTGCTTCTGGTAACGAAAATTACTTGCAGCTAGCATGAAGGGAGCAGTGAATATTAAAATAGGTGCACTAAAGTTCATTCCAGAAATTAATTCTCTTTTGAAGTGAAGCAAATACTCAAAACCTCAAAGTTTGTTGCTGTTTTATGAACATACTCTGTATTTCAAGTACAAACATAGACAGTTTACAGACAAATCTTGGGCTTGATGTTACAATCTTGGGTTGATTTTTTGCCCCAAAATAAATGTGAGTGGAAGAGAGAAGGAGAGAAAGAAACAGAACAAAAAACTGTGTGACTGTACACATGAAGTTTTAAGTGGCATTTACATTAGTGTTGTCTAGTAATAAGTTTAAATTATACAACATAAAGTAATTATATAACTAAAACTACATAGGTCATTTGCTGAAGAAAACTAGATTTAATTAAATTCTAAGCTTGTATCTGAAAGCCTATAAACTACTTTTAAAATATATGTATATTTAAAGTATAGGTAATCATTAGAAAAAAAAATAAAAATGTGACAATGGTAGGTAGAAATCACCAAAGTATTTTCAAAGAAGCTATGTCTTAAATTTACTGAAGGTAGGGTGTGGCTGTAAGAAGTAGATCACTGGAGGCAGGGGTTTGGAAACCACGTGTGTCCCTGGTCTCTTTCTCTCTCTTTCTCTGCTTCTTCTTTGCAACGAGCTGCTTGGTTTTCCTTCTCCATAGCTCTGCCGTTAAGATGGTTTTGCTTTGGAGCCTGTTGACCTTGGACTAACTCTCTAAACTTCTAATCCAAAGAAAGCTTTTCTTCCATTAAGTGTTCTTGCCTGGTACTTTGCTTGCAGTAACATGAAGTTACCATGCAGTAGTTACTTGTATTAAGATAAGATTGGCGCCGGGCGTGGTGGTGCACACTTGTAATCCCCACGCTTGGGAGGTGGAGATAGGAGGATCGCGCAGGTTCGAAGCCAGCCGCGCTGGTTTAAGAGACCAGTTCCAAATAAAGTATAAAAATAGGTCTGGGAGTGTAGCCCAGAGGTAGTAGGGCTTCCAGGAACCCTAGTGCCACTAAAAAATAAAAATAAAAAAAAAAAATAAAAAGTTAAGATTTTACGGCATTATCTAACATAATTTTACAATTACTCAAGTTTTAATTTCTTTCTTTTTTTCTCTTTCTTTCTTTCTTTCTTTCTTTCTTTCTTTCTTTCTTTCTTTCTTTCTTTCTTTCTTTCTTTCTTTTTTTTTTGTGTGTAGTACCTGGGATGGAACTCAGGAGCATTCTACCTCCACACCATATCCCCAGCCTTATATTTTATTCTTCATTTTAAAACAGGGTCTCATTGAGTTGCAAAGGGCCTCACTAAGTAAGTAGCTGAGGCTGGCCGCGAAACAAGATCCTCCTGTCTCAGTCTCCCAAATGCTGAAATTACTAGTGTGCACCATCAAGCCTGGCTTTGAAGTTTGATTATGTCTTAGAAAGCATTTATTTTCCTTCAATATTAATGCCGACTTCTAGGCATCATTTTAACCCTGTGTTCTTCCTTCAAATGGAAAGATAATCTTCATAATTTTTTGTATCCTTTAGTTACAAAGGATACAAAATATTTTTGATAAAAGTAATCTGTGGCTAATTTGAATTTTGTCAAATTTACCAGGTTAACATACTTATGGTTTGGAGAAAGTATATGCATGTTACTCCAACACAGTATTACAAAATTTTAAAAGTAAGCTTTGTGAACATTGAAGTGATATAATGTCTCCCAAATAAAAAACACTTAGTGACACAATTTGCCACTTCTCAACTATCTTTTGGTAAAAATCATGAGTGTCTCTCAAATCCATAGATAGTAAAAACTCAAATATTGGCATGTTTGAGTTCAACAAAAACATGTGTAGTAAATTATTTTGCCTTTTTGCTTCTCCTCCTTCTCTTCTTTTCAACAGTTGTCATAAAAACCTCTTCCCTACTTGTCTATGCTCAGGTCTATTACCATCTCCTACACCTGTGTTGTATTTTCTTCTACTCATCTTCTATTTCTAAAACAAACACCTGTTTCTTAGTTGAAAAATTCCCTCCTACCTGTGCCGATCTACTACTTGTTTTGTTGATACAAATCTTAAATTTTTAAAAAAAATTCAACAATTCTGGAGTGTTACATGCTTTAGAATATAGATTTTCTGGCATTCAGGAGGCAGATACCAGAAGATCTCAGTTTATGGACATTCTCAGCTATTTAGCAAGACCCTTCCCAACTCAGTGAGACCCTGTTTCCAAAATAAAAACACTAAGACTAAAAAATAGGACCGGCCAGGGGTGTAGCTCAGAGTTAGAATGCCCCTGGGTTGTATCCTGAGTACTGCAAAAAAAATATTTTTTTTTCTTAAAATCATTTTGAACCTCTGTTTTGCAATATTTTAACATGCTCAAGTTCATGCTTTCTTCTTTAGAAACACTATTTTATTATAAATCTAATTTATTTGATATGCATTTTGAAAAACTCAAAAATATCATTGATATTCTGCCCTGTTTTATGTTAGAACATGGTCTTTGAACTCCGGCAGGGTTTCGACATTTGTAGCACCTAAGTCTCATTAAGTTTTACAATCCACTAGCCTCATATTTCATTCTAATATTTACCAAGTGGTGATGACTTTTGTTCAAAGTAATAAATCTATAATAATACAAATATAAAAAATTAACTTAATCACAAACTTAGTATACAAGCCATGGTAGATTCTTTGCTTTGATTTTAAATCCTCTTATTGATTTTGATATAAATATTAAATTCATGTTTACTAGAGAACATTACTCTTGCATTTAGGAACTAGTTATATTACCTAACGAATATAGGTGATTACTTGCTAATGCTGTATCCTATTTTGAATTTTTTCCTAAAAATGAAAATTGTTCTGGAAATCTCCAAGTTACCAAATGTAGTTCAATTTTTGTATAACTTTACAACATATGACTACTCTGGAATTAGAAGAGAAACAACAAAATTAATGAAGTGATGGGAGAGGATGACTTGTCTAGTATTGTAGCATCTAACAGTCTTTACCAAAACAAAGGCTAGTCTGTGCCTTTTGTTATTTCTATGGCATAATATATCATTTCTATTGATAATAGAAACGGTGTGGCAACCAATAATGAAACATCGCAAAGCTCCAGATCCTTCAAATTGTATTATGTCAGAGTTCTTTTCATGAGATAGCTGGATATTCTTTATCCAAAAATATGATTTCATTGAACAATTTTGATTTTTATTATTTTTATGATTGTACGTTGGTATGTTTACCTAAATATGTAAGGATGTTTCTAAAGCTCATAAAGGAATTATTGTTTTATATTTTAGTTTATAAAATTGTGGCATTTTGCAGGGCATGGTGGTGCATACCTGTAATCCTATAGCTTGGGAGGCTAAGACAGGAGGGTCACAAGTTTGAGGCCAGTCTGAGCAAATTAGTAAGACTTCCTTTAAGTAAAAAATAAAAAAATGAGATGTGTTTTACCAACACATCTCATTGGTAAAATGCCCATGGGATCCATTTTCAATATGACAAAAACAAAATATGACAGTACAGTATAAAACTGGTTTGTTTTTAATTTAATTTTCAATGTTCAATACTTTAAATAAAAAGTATTATGCTATATAATTAAAAGTAAATCCAATGATTTTATTTTCATTCATATTCAGTATATTATTTATTTTAATTCACATTTATTCATATTTAATTCATATTCAGCATATTCTCTGACTGGTATATAAAAACTTTATTAATTTAGTTAAACAAAAGTATTTTTTCTTAATGCGGTTATTAGTGGGCAAACCAAGGAAATTAAGGAGAGAAATCTAAACAGAATTGTTCAAATTATTTGTTAGAAAAGATACAATTTGTTTGATATTTATACCGTATTATGTTTTGAAAACTGAATTTAAAATGGAAAGCCATTTAGACCAGAATGGAGCAGTGGGTCTAAGAGCCCTAATATGCATGTCTTTTTTTAATCCACTCATATTTATTTTCCAGTCTAAAGGTCAGTCAGTCTCAGGCAGATTTATTATGAATTGAAGAAACGAGTGGCATTTTGCTTCTTTTAGGAATAACATTGTTCAAGCACCGTGATTAGTGAATATTTCTCCTGTTCATTGATCCATTAGTTCATGCAGCCTTAACTCCGAGCATCCTGGGATCTGAACTGAGGCTGATGTTAAGTTTATTCTCAAATTACTTCTTTAAAAGCCTATTCTTGGTCGTTTCTAATTAGACACCCCCAGATGGCATGAATCAAGCAGCTGTAATCCCAGCTGGGAGCAAGTGTGAAGGAAATGCTCCTCTTTTCTTAGCTTTTTTTCCCCTATCACAACTTTCAATATTCTCACAATTTCTCAAAGTTTTGAATGCTGTAAATTGTTTCATCATGTGCTCTAGAATACTAATAAATATCCTGTTCTACGTGTACAGATGCAGGGTCTAAGAATGGAGAGGGCTACTGGGATTTCTAAATCTGGGCAAGAGCTCTTTCATAGAGAAACTCCCCGTGTATTAAATTTTGTACAAAGGACATTTCACACACCTACAAATCCATTTTTTTTGTGCATATCCATTTTCCTGAGCTCTCCACGATCCTCTTAAATCCTTTTAAAGTCCATTTCAGGCAAGATAGTTATGGATAAGAGTCAACAATTCATTTATTTGGATCTTAGCAATATATAGTTCATAATAATATATTTATTATTTTATAATAAAAGTTAAGGAATAATATTAGATATTGAAACCATAATTAAGAACCTCATATGTTCCACTTACTGAACAAAGTTGATCTACCTTTGATTTAAATAATACTAACAACTATATCTTGAATCCTCATTTTATAAATAACAAAAATTTTCAGGTAGCAGACTTGAAATATAACATATCTGGGTGTTATTATCCTTGTGATAATGCTCAACATTTAACAAATGTTAAGAGAATACAAAGGTGTGTTAAATTCTCAATAAATAGGCTATATTGAGGGCAGGCCCATCACAGGTCTTACATGCTGGGGTACTCTGATTTAAGTTTTAACCCAAAGAAATAACAAGAAATGGCTGTAAACCAAGACTGTCCCTGGAAACCAAGATATATCAACTCTATGATTCCATTTTGTATAAAACTTTCAGACCTCTGCAATTACTGTGCATTTTAAACTAGGGTTTAGTAAGAACAATAAGCATTCCTCTGGAAGCAGTACCACCCATCCGCAGAGGCTGAACTATTAAGCATGGTGATATCTTTTTCACTGGGAATTACTAATCAGCCCCTTTTAAGATTTCATTTCTTGCTCCAAGCACATGAACTCAGAGCCTTCAAAGCATCAAAAGCCATTCCCCACTGTTCACACTCCATTCATAAATACTGACCAAATCACAAATATTCTCCATCCATGGTTACTTCATCACGAGCCAACTGCTAAAGCAATTTCTAATGAGCTTTTTTTTTTTTAACACCAAAATATCTGTGAATTGAATTTGAATTGGCCCTTAAGAAAATATTTGTGTATTGCTGCAATTTGACCTCAGGGTCATTTTGCCTCTGAACTATACCTTCAGTCCTATTTTATATTTTACTAGTTGATTACTTTTGGAATTGGGTACAGAATTCAGGAGGATTCTACTTCTGAGCGACGCTATCAGGCCTTTTACTTTTACATCATAAAACAGTCTTTCTAATTTTTCATGCACTTTCCTTGAATCTGTGATCCTTCTATCTCTGGTTCCCACTTACTGGAATTATAGGCCTACACCACCATGCCTGGCTCAAGAAAGAACTTTAGGTAGACATTTAAAAAATTGTAAACTGAGGAATTTTCCAAGGTATACTGAAGCAGTACTGTCAGTCTGATTTGCTTCTGAAGACTTATTAATATAGAAAATCATAATAACTTGAAACAGATCCATTTTCTTGTCTTTCAAATATATGTTAGCGGTTTGAGAATTAAACATGATTTATTCTATAAGAGAATAATACATACTTGAATTGGACCATTTCCTACCTAGCACTACAGGAAAGAATCATGAGTTTAAATCTTTCGCTTCCCCAGATAAGCCCAGAGAAAAAACAGTGGAGGAAAGAGAAAATAAAGGAAAGCAGGAGTTAATTAAGGATGAGATGAAAGAGATATAATTGAATAAAAGAAAGACAAGATGCAATGTCTTAGAATCATCAGAGAACTCTAATGTCATTCTCACACCCTCGCTATTCTTTCCCTTTACTGCAACCAGGCTCTTATTAACATGCCATATGCTTCATTGGTTTGTTGGAGAACGTGATATGCAAGTCCTTCATAGGTACCAAGGCCCACCTATATTCTCCCCAATCAAGATTTTGTACATTATTCCTTTATCACTATATTTTGGATTCCTACAACTTGGAAAGGCAAATGTTTTACCTCTATGTATCTGAAAAAAAATTCTGTAACTGGGAGGGAGAGAAAAAACATCCAAAAATAATTTTCACATTCTAAAGCTGTACTTTGTTTCATAATGTACCAACCTGGGAGAGCCCTCTCTCATTTCATCACTATAGTGACAGCCATTTGATTTCACATGTTTGATGTTGACTGGGAAATGAAAATGCAGAACCTTTCCTACAGCCCAATTCTGAATGTATCTTTGGTTTCACAGTTCTTCATTCCCTAGGGTTTTCTTAGTATCTTAATTTTCATTTTTTCTCCTCTCCTATACTTCCTAAAAGCCATGCAGGGAGGGTGAGTTTAGGCTTTCATATGACCTATACTATCATATATGGATGAACAAAGGATGAAGTAGATAAATGAAGAATTACTAATGTGCCAAGAAAATTTTAAACTAAAAAAAATCATGCAGTTAATGATATAAATCACCTCAAAATTCAAAACTGAGCACTTATTTTGCCATTTTCACACTTAGAAAGCAAAATAACACGGACAAGACAAAAATCGACTCTCATGAATGAATTTATTAGCAAGAAAGTAAAGTTTGCCGAGAGTAAATATACAAATCTAAATGAATAATCAGCATGTGTAAAAATAACACAACCAATAATGAAATGGCCCGACCTCACCATTTTTAAAAGAGGAACACAAATATCCAACAAACTCTATTCCTGATTTACAGGATGTTACAGCATTTTATATAATCTCTTCTGCCTCTACACTTCATCCTTCAATAACTAGACATCCTCAGAGTGCTCTTTGGAGAATTCAAAGTGTTCTTTTGCAAAATTAGCAAATATATTTTTAAATTTTTTCATCTCTTATCTCTAATTTTTTTCATCTTCTTGCTCCAATCAACATTAGAGTCTTAGGGGGTATTTTACCCTGGATATGTGCCACCACATCCAGTTCCTTGATTTTAGTGCTTATGAAGATGATAGGTGATCATAGCCAAGTGTTTTCTTCATCATTATCATTTCTTCCCCCATATTTCTGTTTAGTGAAGACCAGCCATTCTGAAAGTGAGAGTGAGCATTTTACTTCATTCTTCTTTACTTCATTCTGCTCAGTTCTGGACCATTTTCTGGCCTCACTAAAAGCCCTCAAAATACTTGAAATTACATCTTGAAGTGTCAGTTTCTCTCTAACACTAATTCTATTTTAATTCTTGTTGATTTTTTTTTGTTTGTGGGGATGAATTTGAATGTACATGTATTCTACCCTAAGCCAACCCTATTTTATTTTTAATTTTGAAATAGGGTCTCAATTAGTTAGTAGGAGCTGTACTCGAACCTGCAATCCTCCTGTCTCAGTCTTCTAAGTACTGGGATTAGAGATGTGTGCCACTGCATCCAGCTTCTTGTTGATTTTAATGCTCATAAAGATGACAGATGATCATAATCAAGTGTGTTTATCATCGTCGTCATCATCATCAATAAATGTAGACTCTATATCCTCAGTTTCAAGTAATTGATTCCTTAACCACGATGTTTCTAGTTCTTTCCTTTCAGGAATCCTATTCTAATAACTTACACACACAAACACAATCACACAATATCAGTTTATTTATTTTAATTTTACTCTCCCCTATTCATGGCTCTATAGCCTTCCTTACTCATCTTAAATTATGGGTAGTTGTTATTATAAGTGCCTTGCATATAATTTTAAGTTCTTTGCCCTTCAATAACTAATGAAAAAGTAACTGTGGTTACATCCACTTCTCTGCTTATGCCACATTATAATCATGACTATGAAATGTGTCTAGAAGTAATATCCAGCCTTCCAGAATTTTCTGTATTTGATCCCACAAGATCCCTCTCATTTGTTTAGTCAGCTAGTAGACTGGAACTTCTTTATTGTATCTTAGGCTTTTTCCTAAACTTCCAAAAACAAATTCTCCATGGTTTCTCTCAACTGATGTCCTTGTTATATATATATTTTAATAGAGAGAACAAGAGCAATTAGAAGAGAACATTTCAACGCCACTTCTATCATTTTACTTACCTCTGTATATGTACTCTGTTGTGTTTTTGCAACTACAGGCAGCAGCAGGTCCTTTATTAATAGTTCACTTTATATTATTTTTTCTTGCTCAAGAACATAATTCAAACAAGTCTTTTCCCCAACACTACCACCAAGGAACCAGGAACATAAATACTTCCTAAAGACATCATTAAATCACTTAATTGGGGGATTAATAAGATACCTTCTGCTTCTAGTATGTTGTCAAGAGTTCATTCAACTTATTTTTAACCCATATAACTAGCATGTTTGTAAATGCCTGAAAACTCAGTTATTTTTGAGATAACATTGCCGAAACGACATTTGTACATAAGGAAAGTTGACTGAGAAAGAGAGGAATAGAATAAAAATAAAAGAATGGCATTCTTTGGGAACTGGATGAAGATATTCAGCATTCTAGTTAATAAGTTAAGGTTTCTCCTTAGAACATACTCCAGTGTCTAGGAGATGAAGAAGGTCATCTTGTTTGTGTTAATTTCATTTACAAAATTTAAGCCAGAGCCAATAATTGTGCCACTGAATTGCTAAGAGAAGCCAAAAGTAGGCCAGTGTGATTCCCAGGGCACTCGACACCTTCTCAAGGTCACCAGGGTGTGCATAAATTTTAGTTGCATCTCTCAGTTATGGTCTGCCAGAAGCCCTATAGCTTCCTGAGCAAAAATATGCACAACACATCAAAGTGTCTGACATATGATTTTTTTCAAAAAAGGTTACAGATCAATCTGAACTTTCAAGCGAGATGAAAGATTCTAACATCTAAAGAAAGATGACAAGATGTGTATTTTCATGACAAAATATAATTTAAAACCTCTTCAGATCCTCCCCCATAAGATGCCAGAAATCATTTTTTTCTTACCAAAAGCATATTATTGGAGTCATAATTCACCTCCAAGGAAATGAAATAGAAAGTCAGTAGAATATAACAGTATACTTTTAAGTTTTCCATACCCATCTCCTGGCCACTTTTTGCCGGTTGTAGGACATACTGTGAGCACATGCTCTTATTTTTTAAGCATCAAACATTGAGAAACAGTGTGCAATGATATAATAAGTATATAGTATTAAATTTATATATATATACTTGTTCTTAAACACTTGAAAGAATATTAAAAATGCACACATGAAAGTCTATTGAAAGAAGCCAAATTACTTACAGTGAATAAATATGTGGAAATATTTCTTATAACTGATAATTTCACTTTATGCATTGGAAGTAATCTCTATTAAATGTGTTTTATCCAAAATATCTGCCTTTTGACTTTTATTACATATTGTTATTTATCCATAAATAAATCTTTGGGTTTTGATGGGAAAGTCCTCCTGTACTAGGTATAAGACCTATTGAGCTCACAGGATGGAAACAAGTTTATCACATTGGTATGTTATTATCAACTATAATTTATAGGCTTACCTCATTTTCTATTCTTTCACTTGCATGATGAAAGTTCTTTTTAGCCAAGTTTCATAAATACAGTGATTTAGAGAGGACATGCAAAGTAGTTTCTTTTAGAGAGACTATGGCGTATATTCATGATTTAAAAATGTTTTCTTTTATTTTATTCACAAGGGAAAAATTGTAAAATAAATTATGATTTTAAGAAGCCTAAATTAGTAAAGCATGTAGAGCAACCCTTAAGAACATTTAGAACTTGTTCCTCTAAATTTTGCTGCTGTTGTCATTACCAAAATATTTTGTTTGCATTTTTTTTTTTTGGTTTTGTCATGCAGAGCAAAAAAATAACTGAATTCTTGATCAAATTCTGTATGTTTTATACCTCTGGAAGAAATACATTGGCATGTGAAATTATATATTATTGGTCTACAAATTATTTCAACCAGACAAAAGCTTTCAAAACTGACATAGTATGAACTTCTAAATAATATAGTTATATCTTTTACCATTGTAAATTTCTGAGAAGAGATAGTTTCAGTAAAGTCTATTAAAAAGTGGGTGTATTTGAATAATTCTGTTTGGTAAGTTTTCAAAGCAGAACTTCCACATGAAATTCAAACTTAAGACACATAATAAACAGTTAGGAAATCTTTACAGTAACATTACATAAAGAAGCTGTCTTCATGCTTTCTAAAAATATCCACAAAAGAAATATAAAAGGACTAGGTATGGTAATTCATGCCTGCAATTCTAGTACCTGGGAGGCTGAGACAGGGGGATCACAGGTTCAAGACCAGCCTCAGCAATTTAGCCAGACTTTAAGCAAACTAAAAAAGACCCTGTTTCAAAATAAAAAATAAAAAGAACTGGGACTGAATGTCCTTGGGTTCAATCAACAGTAACACACAATCTTGTCAAGTGCACAGACACACACACACACACACACACACACACACACACTCACACACACACACACACTGTAAAGAGTAAAGAAAGGCGTGGGACAATTATAATTAAGTTGCTATTCCCAGTTTAAGTTTTTCTTCTTTGCTCTGCTGGAGATTGAATCCAGGGCCTCGCACACCCAAGCCTGTGCTCTACTGGTGAGCTGCATCTTTAGCCTATTCTTTTACACTTTAAGGCTGCCCATAAATTAGAAAAAAAATTGAGGCCAAATGAGAACAACTAACACAAAGCACATTATTCTCATTTTCATGCATTCTTACTATCTTACTATTTCTCCCACCATCTAAGAAAAGCAATTGGCTGTGATAGTCATAACTTTTAAGTTTCCAGTTTTAAAATTTGACTCAGCAATATCATCAGTGGAATCGTTACTGTTTTATCATTGACTGCTTTAAACAGGAAAAGTTTGTTAATTCATAGAAGAAGACACTCTGCTAATTTTATTGTGTGAATCCAAAGCTCTTAACTGCCAGTAGTATATGTGTTTGTTCCCACAATTACCCATAGATTCTTAATTCTTGTAGATGATAAATTTTGGTTTGCTCCTGCTAATGTCGATTAAATAACAATGAAAAAATTGTAAAAAATGATCTAAATTCCTATCTAAGAATGTAAGAGGCTGGGCGTGGTGGCACACACTTGTAATCCCAGCATTCAGGAGGCTGAGATGGGAGGATTGTGGTTCACAGACAACCTCAACTATTTAGTGAAGCCCTTTGCAACTCAGTGAGACCCTGTTCCAAAGTAAAGAATTAAAAAACAAAATAGGGCTGAGAGTGTAGCTCAGAGGTAGAATACCCTTGGGTTCCATCCTCAGTACTGAAAAAAAAAAAAAAAAAGAATGTAAGAAATGCTTTCAGAGAAAACATTTGTTGCAAAGGATGATCAACATTATGCCAAGATGGGTATGACTTACAACATCTCTCTTTAAAGCATACCTCAAATTTATTAAGAATAACAATAGAATTATCAGGTTTTAAAAAACAGAATATTTTTAGTCATGGGTATGCTGGAAATACTGCTGTATTTCCGTAATGGAATCACTAAACAAACGAGAAAGAATCCAGCTAATGGAAGACATAGGAAACATTTTTTTTTTTTTTCAAGTCTGGGGATGGAACCTAGGGGCATTTGACCTCTGAGCTACACCGCCTGCCCTATTTTTTATTCTTTATTTTGAAACCGGGTCTCACTGAGTTGCAGAGGGCCTCACTAAGTAGCTGAGGCTGTCCGCGAACCACAATCCTCCAGGTCACAGCCTCCAGAATGCTGGGATTACAAATGTGCGCCACCACGCCCGGCTCATGGGGAACATTTAACAGCTGTCTTTAGGCATGAAGAGTTGGGAGGAGATTACACTATGTAGCTTTTTTTAAGAAAAACTACCAGGATTTAGAGGAAGCTGCTGCTGAGGTGGGGTGAGGTAGTGCTGTAATCTGAGGGAAAATCACACTTCAGTGTTAACACAAACACTGAAAAAATTCAATAGAATCAGATTTTGTGTTGACTAATGAAATATTCTTGTATTGGATATAAATTTGAATTAAGATGCTTGAAATGTCCTTATATCAAAATCTATTTAATTTACCTCTCATAGTTGAGTTGTACTTTTCTACATTTTTTGTGTTTTGGGCACTTTAGTATAATCAGGATTGTATTCTAGATTTTCTAAAATTGAGCCTTAAAATTTATCATCTGTACAGAATGGATCGGAAGTTAAAACTTATTTGCATAAAAACATTAAGAGAAATATTAAAGTAACAATGTTGAGGTAACAAAATACAATCTTTGCTTAAATGCTGTTTGCACTGACCTATTACTGGACACTGCATGTGAGTATGTTTGTTCATATACATATATATACATATATACATATGTGTATATGTATATGTATATGTATATATGTATATATATATATGTATATATATACATACCCTTTGGAGTTTTAGTTTTTAGTTACAACCCTATTTATGGCAAAGGAAATAAATTGATATAGATAATATACTGGAAGGGTAATAGACTTGTGTTGTTGTAGTTTTGATAGAGGAATCAAGCAATGTTTTCAATTCCTATATCCTCTTTAGAAACAGATAAGTGGATTAAAAAAGGCAGGTAAATTGGGTGGGTCATAGGTAGACTTTCAGCATCTGAAGAATATACCAATAGCATTTATATTTTTATTGTTCCAAACAATGCAATGTTTTTTGTCTAAGTCCGTATGAGCCTTGTCTCTAATATCACTCCATTTGAACTATACTGCATAACATCTTATTTTCTACTTTAACCCAAAATGTTTCTTGCCAGAAAAAAATCAAAGCATTCTAATTCAAATTTATATCTAATGCAAGACTCTTTTGTTAAAACAAAATTTGGTTCTGTTGAACTCTTTTCAGTGTTAGGTATTAACATTATACTGAGATTTTTTTTCCCTAAATCATAATTATACCACACACCATGATCGGTTAACAGTTTCCTCTAAATCCTGCCAGTAGACCTTCTGTATTTTTCTTTTTCTCAAAACAAAACTACATAATGCAATCTTTCTTCCAACTCCTCAATGCCTAGGGAGAGCTGTTATACTTCTTCATACCCCCTATATCTTCCATTAGCTACATAATTTCCGGTTTCTTTTATGATTCCATAGAGAAAATACAGCAGTTTTTCTAACATATTAATGCCTGAAAATCATTTGTTTTCAATTATCTGATGCTTCTATTGTTGTTTTTAATAATTTGGAGATGTGCTTTTAAGAGAGATATTATAAGGCATATAGATTTTGGTGTAATTTTAGCCATTTAAATTTTCTCTGTTTTCTCTAAAAGCATTTCTCATGTTTTTAGGTAGAATTTTAAGTTAGGTTTTCAAAAATTTTGATTATGAATGCATTGTAAAAAAGTTTAGAGATTAGCATATTTATCGACATGTTTAATAGCCATTTTTGTATGCAAATGTGGGTTTGAACACTCATCACTTAGAATTTTCAGAAGAGAAATAATTTTAGACTTTGAAAAGAAACGTTCACCTGAAAAGATCCTAAACTATGTTTTTTAGTTTTTCCTGAAATTCACCCTGTAGCTAAACTCACTCATTGATTCTTAGATGACATTTATGGATCTTGTACTCTGAAATTCTTTGATAATCTTCTATGAATATATTCTTGTGAATAAGAGGTGAAATATACAAATAAACATTTTTAAAGAGTTCCCAGTTTCTTAATAATATTTGCCTGGATACTTTTGCAATTTATTTCAGTAGTATGGAAATATTGTACCAAATCCAGTAGGTCAGTGGTTGCTCAGGGAATAGAAATCTCAGAACACAGACAGGGGCATTCTACCTCCAAGCTACATTCCAAGTCCTATTTTTTATTCTTTATTTCAAAACAGGGTCTCACTAAGTTGCAAGGGCCTCACTAAGTAGCTGAAGCTGGCCTGGAACCCAGATCCTCCTGTCTCAACCTCTCACATACTGGAATTACAAGGCTGCACCACCACATCAGGCTCCTTTCTCTTGTATTTGATCAAATTGTCAAGGTTAGGCAACTCTAGGGCTCATGAACTTACTGTAACTAATCATGTAGGGGCACAGTGCCTGAAAAGACTTGGGTTTTTCCTTCATGTCTGTACAACAATTTGCAGCTTGGATTTTGAGTCAGGTATTCTGAATCAGTGCAAAGAAATGGGCATGTTGAAGTTGGAAGAGGACAAAAAAGGGAAGAATTGACAATTTTACACAGCAAAAAGTTTGGAATGGCCTTCTGTGCATCTCCTTGATGGCTGGAGGCTTCAGACAAGAATGTTGTTCATTTTGAAGTCAGTTAAATCCACAAATGGAGAGAACTTCAGTTCACACTGCACGAAGAGAAATTTGTAGTGGCAGATTTTCTTCCCCCATCGTATCGAAAAGAGAAAAATGTCGTGACACCATTGAGTCATGGGAGAACAGAAAGGACGGTCCTGTATTTCCATCTGCTGATTGGAATGACCTCAGTAAACCTGGCTGCGTCGCACAGAAGCTGCTTTAACTAATTCATGAAGGGACTCGGTGGATGGGATGGTAATGGTCCTTAACACTCCATTCTGGCCTCACATAGTTTAGGTTGAAAAGAATAGAGCTCATCAGTAACAAATAAAGGAAGACAGAGAAGTAGATTGCTTTAGAAGAAAGTGTAAATTCAAAAAAGAGAAAATCTGCTTCCTATAGAAATAAAGTCATCACATTAGATTCAGAACCAGATGGATGGGATGTAGGACCATCCTTTTTAAACTGTTTTGATCCTGACAAGTGTAAAGATGATGCTAAGCACATGCATGCACATATATACAATTTCGGATTTTTAAGTCTTAAATTTAAGACAATGCCACTGAAACTCAGAAAATTCTGTGCTCTCAAAGTAGTAGGGTATCATGACATGCACTTTTTTTATTTTTTCTTTTCTTTATTCTTCATATGTCCTAAAACACAAGTTCTCAGCAAACTCATTGATCAACTTTAATGTCTTTCAAGGACACAGAGAGAAGAGAGATGACAATTTTAATGCTCTAGGGCAAAAGGTTCTTCTGTAGCTAACTGCTTTCTACAATGTGAGCACCAGATGCAGAATTAAGAAAGCATTCTAGTTTGCAAGCATCTGCGCAGAGGAGGTTTTTCTCTTGCTGAACTAAATTTGACTATCTAAACACTGAAGATCCTTCTCTTTTTCTGCCTACCTACAATTCCAGTTTTATCCAGGTTTTTTTCTTAAATGTTTTTAGATCATTGGGGCCTCATAAAAACAAGGTAAGATTGTAGGAGTGAAAATACAGCACAGAACCTCCAACTACTGACAATACCATCCTAACATGTCTCATTATTTCTTTGCATAGCTGCTCATGCCAAGTCATAAAAAAGGTCTCTATGACTTTGGGAATTATTGATAAGAAGTTCCAAGCTGGGCGTGGTGGCTCACACTTGTAATCCCCACGCTTGGGAGGCAGAGACAGGAGGATCGCGCAGGTTCAAAGCCAGTCTCTCTCTGACTTAAGAGACCCTGTTTCCAAATAAAAAAAGTATAAAAATAGGTACTGGGAGCATAGCCTGGAGGTAGAAGGGTTTCCAGGAAACCCAGTACCACCAAAAAAAAAAAAAAAAGTTCCAGAGGTATTGAAGTAACCTATCACTCTGAAGTTTCTGATGGAACCAAAATATTTGATTTTAGAAATAAGCCACTTTTGCCAGGCGTGGTGGTGCAGGCTTGTAATCACCGCGCTTGTGAGGTGGAGACAGGAGGATTGCACAGGTTCAAAGCCAGTCTCTTTCTGGCTTAAGAGACCCTGTTTCCAAATTTAAAAATTATAAAATAGATAAAATATGTCTGGGAGTGTAGCCTAGAGGTAAAAGGGTTTCCAGGAACTCCAGTATCACCAAAAGGAGGAGGTGGAGGAGAAGAAGAAGAAGGAGGAGGAGGAGGAGGAGGAGGAGGAGGAGGAGGAGGAGGAGGAGAAAAAAGAAGCCACATTTTTATTCAACATCTTGTTATTTATTACAATTAACAAATTTTTGTACATCTATCAGCATGACATTCCATCAAGACTGGGGCATTTATTCACCAGTGCACCTTAAGTTTTTAAAGTAGTGATTATAACTGTTGGTCTCAGTAAATGTGTTGTAGGAATGAATGAATGAATTTCACAGTGATTTTGAAGTAAATGTATGATAGGTGTATGCATCATTACATATTTAAAATAATGTATTTAATGTTAGAAAATTAGAATAATTCATTCTTATCTTAATTAGAAGAGAAATAAAGCAAAATAAATTATGTTCAATTTTTTCATGTACTTTATATAAAATAAATATAAATATGCTTATTTTAACATTGTTTTGGGGATTATAAACACAATGGTAGTTGTAGGAAGCTTTATTTTCTTAAATATTTGAAGAGAAAGCATTCAGAAGCATATAGAAAGTATTTGACAATGAGGATGTTTATCAAAATTTGGTCCTCATGTGTAAATATTATAATAATTTTTAAATAGTAAATATGTTATTAATTACATCTTAATATACCTAAATGATTCCTCACAGAAAGTGTTGACTTTAGATTTAATAAATTATGTATTTATAGTCTTTTTTCCTGAGTCCTCTCTTACTCTTGCAATGAGAGTGATGACATCTAGTGGTCCTAATTAATACTACAGTGGAATAAAGTAGAAACCCTGGAAATTTTGAGGACATGAACCAGTTTTCTGTTACAAACCTTTTGTTGAGAATTTTTATCAAAAAAAAAAGGACAAATAAGAAGCATATAATATAGTGGCTTCTTAAAGAGATTGAAACATTATTAATATGCCAGTTTTTGTGTGTAACAGTAAATTTAATTGTGATGACAAAGAAAACAGAAAGAACAGGATTACAACTAAATCACGTATTTGGATATTTGTGTTTTTGTAAGGAGTATTTTGTAACATAATAAATCTTGGATTAATTATTATCAAACACTTCAGCATAAATAATAGCCAAAGAAAAGTGAGTGACAAAATTGGTTTGTTTTGTAAAACATTGCCACTTATCTGTAAGTAAATCCCACTTAAAATTAGATCATCCCTACATCCTAAAACAATACATTTGAAGAAGAAACAAACTATCACTTTCAGATTTCTAAATATTTTGGATTTACTTTTTTCTACAGAACAGAATATTGCAATTTATTTTTTATTTTATTTAATTTATTTTTTATTTACCTTTTTTTTTTTTTTTTTTTTTTTTTTGCAGGTCTAGGGATGGAACACAGGGGCATTTGACCTCCGAGCTACAGCCCCTGCCCTATTTTTATTCTTTATTTTGAAACCGGGTCTCACTGAGTTGCAGAGGGCCTCACTAAGTAGCTGAGGCTGTCCGCGAACCTCGATCCACCAGGTCTCAGCCTCCCGAATGCTAGGATTACAAGCGTGCGCCACCACGCCCAGCTCAGAATATTGCAATTTAAAAATGACTTGAACGCAGTTTGTACTTTTCCTTCTGTGCTTAAAATAGTTAAACTGGCTTAATGGTATTTAGCTGGGATTTAAAATGTAAAAGGTGCAATCAAGTAAAGCTTGTATTACTATTGCACAGTAAATTAAAATTTACCATTTTTATACATCCAATTTAGATGTGTTTTATCAATATGACATTGTAAAACCAAAGTTATTAAGATATATAATATATAATAAATATACTGATAGTGAGAAATAATACTTGAATTTATAAAATATTTTAATTTGGCTAATTATGTAACTCCCCTCTAGATTATATTACATGATAATATGATGGTAAAATTTATAGCAAAAATGCATTCAAATACTTTGTTGGAAAATGGACTTTTAGACTTAGGTGTCCTGTATAGTATAATTTAATTTTAATATTTATTTTAATTAAATGTTAATATTTATTAATATTAATATTATTTTAATATTAATTTTAATTTTGTGATACTGGGGATGGAACCCAGGGGCATTCTATCTTTGAGCTCCACCCATAGTTCTCTTTTTTATTCTTTATTTTGAAACAGGGTCTCACTGAGTTGCAAAGAGCCTCACGAAGTAGCTGAAGCTGTCTGCGAACCGTGATCCTCCTGTCTCAACCTCCCAAATGCTGAGATTACAGCCTGTGCCACCAAGACTGACACTAACTGTAATATTTAGATAAGAGTTATATTACTAAAAATTGCAGTGACTTTAATACTAGTACATACTTGAATACATATCAGAAACTACACTGAAGTAAAGCAAATATTCAGTAGTTATCAATAGTGACATAACAATTTCCAAAATAATAATTTCACAAGTATATTTTGAAGAATAATAAAATATTTGAAAATATATTATATACCAATATTATATCTATATTTATATATATAAAAATATGTTAAAAATATTAAAGGAAGCTCGGCATGCTGGTGCACACCTGTAATCACCTGTAGTCATGGGAAGCTAACACAGAAGGATTGCAAGGTTTGAAGCCAGCCTTAATAACTTAGTGAGGCCTTCTGCAACAAAGTGAGATGCTGTTTCAAACTAAAATATTAAAAAAAAATGGGGTTGGGAATATAGCTCAGAGGCATTCTGCTCCTAGATTTAATCCCTAGTACCACCAAAAAAAAAAAAAAATCAATAAAAAACTTTTAAATAAGTCAATAAAATGGTAAAATTTGGCCAGGAATATAGCTCAGTGGCAGACTACTTTCTTAGCATGTGTGAGAAAAAATCTTTACTTTTATTTACGTACAGATGTATGCATTTTTGCTGTGATGGAAATTAAATCCAGATTCTTTCATGTGGTAAGCAAGACTTCTATCTAACACAACTGGGCTATATATCCTCAATCTAAATCCTGAATTTTTTGGAACTAAAATTAATATGCATTCAAGAATTTATTAATTTATATATTTATTGAAGAGGAGTTAGTAAGATGTGACTTAAAAACCACGAATTTAAATCCAGCGAAATAATTTTTAAGATGTAATTTTAAAAACATGAATTTAAATTCAGCAAAATAATTTAAAAATAAATTTTAAAATTTCCCCAGCAAAATTATTAATGACAATCCACTAGCAATAATCAATTTGCCTATATATGGACCAGAAATATTTGCATTACAGTAATTTGCTAAAATTTATTTTTATTTCAAAATGAAATTAATTTTAAAGTTTTCAAACACCCAAAGTAGATGTTTCCTGTTAATATGATATTGAAAAACTAGTGTTTGTAAGATATATGATAAATATACTGATAACAAGGAAATAATAATTGAATTTACATAACATTTAATTTGTATAATTATGTAACTCCCCTCTAGATTAGAATAAATGACAATATGGTTTGTTTATAACAGCCTAGCCAATCTTAGTTTCATTCCTCACAAAATCAGATGAGCCTCAAAGCCTCCAGGATCTCACTGAAAGGACAGTCAGTAATTTATATTGGCTTGTCAAAGGTCTTCACAAAGTAGACCTGTTAGGTTCATCACATAAGAAAATATAGACTAGTTTAATTTTTCCTTAGTGTCTAGCAGTGAAAGTGATTTCAATATACTGATACAAGAATAACCATAAATTGTAATTTCATGAGGGTCCATGAATACAAGAAAACCATCTTGAAGTTATCCAAAAATTATTAATTTTTTAGTAGTCATTTTCATATAATGACTACTTCAGAGCTGTAATAGCTTCTGAGTAAAACTTTGTCCATATCATTTTTTATTATTGATTACTTCTCTGGCTTAATGGTGACATAAAAAACAGTCTTCACTTTTCTAATGTGAAGGTTATTGCATTGAATAACAATAATGAAAATGTTTCTATGATAAATGAATAGCTACTACAGTATGCATAATCAAATTAAAAAGTATCCAGAAATATTTGTACAAGTTATCACATTCTCATTAAGTACCAACACTTGAAATATGATTGTCTCTTTTTTTCTGAAACTAATCTCCAAGCACAAACAACACAAAACATCAACAAACCCTTTCCTGTTTTCATTATATTTGAAAAAAAAAGGTTGGCATTGCTAATGACCTTGCAAAGTTTTATTCATTGTTTTGACTTGCTTCAGTCAATGAAGTTCTAATATGTTGGAGGAACATCTAGAAATGAAATAAATCGTCTGGAATGTTACAAATAAATAAATATTGTAGTTTAATATTGTAGAAAATATCAGGGGTTTAGTAGATATTTAATGAATATGTAAGAGAAAAAACATAACCTTCACAAATTCTTTGAAACTGACCCCTTTTACAAAATAAAGATTATCAAGAGAAATCAAACCTAAATTTAGTAACATGTATATTTTACTTACATATACATGGTAAGCATTCATTCACACAATTAGTAGTTCTCAAAGAGGTTGCTTTTAGTCTCAATTTATATAGAATTTTTGAAAAAAATAATTAGTACATTTTTCAGAAGAGTAACAAGAGAAAGGAATGGAGGTTTGAGTCGATTGGCAGAAACTTGAGAAAAAGCAAATAACTTGCAGATAAAAGTGGTTAGTAAAGCTTGTTAATGTAGATTCCTTTGGTGACTTCTCAAAGCAGATAAGGATGTACAATTTTTCTCAGTGGTTAACACTGGTTCTGCCTGGTTGACAGGGGGCAGGATACCTATTTCTGAATATCTGTGTCCTGATTTAGGTAACCAGGGGGAGGTCAGTGGGCTTCCTTGTAACTGCTTCTTGTCTTCAGCCCAATAATACATCATAGTTTGTGGTGGCACATTTCTGATCTTTCACAAATCAATTCCTCAATAAAGCAAAGCAAATTTTAATGAACAAAACTTGATTTTGTATTGGATTCTGTTGTGTCCTGAAGAAAGAGTTTGTTACAGTGGATGACCTATGCTGTAATTGGATTTCATGTGCCACCAACTGTCCTTGTGGTAAAGACTTAGCACTTAGTGTTGTGCTATTGAGGGGTGTTGGAATCTATAAGAGGTAGCTCTTAGTAGGACATCTTAGGTCATTGAGGGTTTTCCCTACAAGGGGATAATGAGGCCCTGCCCCTATCTCTTTCACTCTTTGCCTTCCAGGCCACAAGAGGGGCAGTTTTATTCTACCATGCCCTACTGCCATAGGAGCTGCCTTAAAACAGATCTAAAGCAATAGCCCCAATCCATCATGAATTGAACTTGCAAAATTGTGAGCCAAAAATGAGCCTTCCCACTTTATGAGTTATCGCAGGCATTTTGTTAGAGTAACAGAAAGCTGAGTAACATAACCACCCACAACTTTATTCAGATAATTTTAATGGCTTCTTTTTTCACCCCCAAAATGGAATGGGACAGCTTTGAAGTTGAAAGTGTGTTTCCATTAGAAGATCACACAATGAATGCTATGCTCACAAATGCAATAGCCTCGGGTCTTTTGTCAAAGATGAGAGTGCTAATAATGTCAGAGATGTCCAGAAGGGACTGTTTCTTATCTCAGATTATTGGGTTATGCAACAGGACAGCTGATAAAGCAAGTGCTGGGATACAGTTTTAAAAGAATTAGGGCAATGAAATAAATAAGGATGAGAAACTGTCTAAATATAAAATATTATTTTAGTCTTTAAACCAAAATCATCTTACTTGTAAAAAAATTAAATATTATACTTCAACAAAAAAAGTCTAAACATTCACAGTTACATTTTAATACTTACGTGCCTATTTGCTCCTATATTTCCTTTCTCTGAAAAAATTGTATATTAAAAAATTACAGAAAAGTGATAAGGAAATGCTGAATGCAATTTTATTAAATACTACTACTATTTCAATGCCTACTTTTTTCTAATATTAATGATATCATTATAACAACTTTTTATAAGAATCATTTTCTAATTCTTTAAGGAAAATTTTACTTCAAGAAGAATGAATTAGTTTTTCTGCAGTTACTTTTCTAAAACCTAAATAATTTATTTTTCATTTTATAGTGAGTCAGAAAATCTACTTTTAATTGTTTCTCTTTATAAGCACATTAGAATGAACTTGAAGATGCTTTTTTAAAATTCTGAGACAATTTTTGTAAATTAGAAAGGTATCAGTCAAGCTCGGGACATCATGCTCTGTGTGCCACACACTCGTACTTAAGTCGATTCTTAAAACTTACATTATGATTATAAAAAGAAGAATTCAAAAAGGAGGAAATGAATATAGGTTGTACTAAAATAAGGATGAATACATATATTTAGAGCTATAATTTTCAAAACTAGCATTTTGCAATTAAACAATGATTACATCTCTTTGCTTAGGATATCTGGATTTTTATGGAATCAGAAAAATAATAAGTTTCTCCTTATATAGGAAAATTCAAGGAACTTCATATCATACTCAGATCACACAGTATGCAGAAGTAAACAGGATTCTGTCTGAGTTTTAATTCACTATTTTTGTTGCAGTAGCTTCATACATTTTGTGCAGACTCAAAAATCTTACTCTTTTTAGGATAGCCTGTTGGAAAAAAAAATGTATGTTACTGGGGATGGAACACAGGGGCATTCTACCTATAAGCTATACCCTTAACCTCATTTTACTTTTTTATCTTGTATTGTAAAACAGGCTATCAGCAAGTTGCTGAGGCTGGCCTTGAAACTTCAATCTACTTGTCTCAGCTTCCCAAGTATTGAGATTACAGGCATGCACCACCACACCTAGCTCTAGGATGGCTTACTTTGGAATTCAATTGCTATAATTGTAATAATAATTACATACATATATAAAATATTTCACACATACTACATAGAGGACCATTGATATTCTTTCATACTTTCAAACCATAATTCCTTACTGTTTGGTAAATATGCTCCTTTCTGTGTGTGAAAGGAAAAACATTGCCTGTTATACATTACCTAAGTTCTCAGTAGACAAGAAGGATTTGTTGATTTCACTTTCTATCTCCTAACATGACACAAAGATACTCAATTCCTGTTTATAAAAAGTTTATATGAAGATACTTTCTCCTTGCTTTTTGAAATATGCATAGTATTCTCCCATTAAAAAGAGTTGATTTGAGACGACTGTTATATCAATATGACGCTTATTGTTCATCTTCTAAATACAAAAGATTGGCAAAGGACACCAAAAAGTCTATATAAAGTAGGATTAAAAAATAAACTAGGTGTGATGTCACATACCTATAATCTCAGTACTTGGGAGCCTGAGATAGGAGGATCATAGATCCAAGGCTAGCCGCAGAATTAGAAAGAGCCTTAGCAACCAAATTAAATGCCATATCAAAATTTAAAAAATAAATTTAAAAAATGTGCAGGGTATAGTTCAGAGGAAGAATTCCCCTGGTTTCAATCCAAATGTTCATATTTCCAAAAAAAGGGTTATAAAATGTAGGCAGAGATAGTGGGTGATGCAACTGAGGTTCAGTCAGCATTGTAGAGAAATGCAGAGAAGAACCAATTGTATCTTAATCAGAATTTCCACATTGGTATAGCAATAGGAGATACACACACACACATACACACAGACACACACACACACACACACACACACACAGAGTAATGTGTTTCTGGAAAATTCATTCTAGAAATTCACTGTTAGATTTATTCATTGTGTGAACATCATAAAGTATATTAACACAAACTTAAATGGTTATAAAGTCATTAGAAGACACTGACTTCTGAGATCATGGCTGCACACGTGGCTCATCATAGACTGAAGAGGGGTCTTAAGGCATATGATTTTATACATGTATACACATATACTTATGTACATATGCAAAAATGAATAAATAGATAATGATTCGGACAGAGATAGATGGGGGAGAGATTGAAAATTGACTTATTTGATTTTAGAAGCCAGAAACCTGAAATCTACAGGGCATCAAGAGACTGCTTACTCAGGAAGAAATTGATTCTATATCCTTCAGGTAGGATTTCTTGCCTTTCCAGTGACCTCCATGTTTGCTCCCAGATTCTGCTGGTTAGATGAGGCCCACTGAAGTCATATTAACTGTGTCTATAAAATATCTTCAGAGCATCATGTAGATTAGTGTTTGATTAAGTAACTCCAGTACTTTAGATTTACCAAGTACAGACATAAAATTAATCATAATACCAAATAATTCCAAGTTGAGTGAATGTTTGAGATGGTTTGGATTTGCTGTGTCTGCCAAAAGCTCTTGGGTTGAAGCCTTGGTCCCCAATATACCGGTGTTCAGAGGAGGGGCTTTGGGGGAGAAATAGGATCATGAAAACTCTTATCATACTGACAGTTTAATCCTTTGATGATTTACTAATCTGATGACAGTAGTGTAAGGTGGTAGAAACTTTAGGAAGTAGGTCTAGTTGCAGTAATTTGGGGGTGTGCCTTAGAAGGGTGTTTTTTGTTCATGGCCCCATACCTGTCTCACTCTTTACCTCTGCTTCCTGGTTTCTAGGAGCTGAACACCTTTCTTTAGCCTTGCCTTTCTGTCTTGGGAAAACACAATAACGTCTGTGGAATCTTGGCTCCTGTAGTGAAAAGAATTTGAACACACATTTCCATGCACTAGTCAGAGATAAAAGCAAAGGTTTTAATTCTTCCAGTAAAGAAAAGATACAAGTTCAGGGAAAACTTTGGCCATCTTTAAGAGCATGAGAATGGCCACGGGGAGAGGGGCAAGAGCTATAAAAGTTGCCCTAAAATGGATAAAAGAAAACAGCCAACAAAAATGGCAGAAAGGCTAAATGGCAAAACGGCCCCAAATGCTCAGAACTCGACTTTTTTATGTGGCTTACTAGAGAGGGGTGGCCAGGTCATATAGGGTGGCAGCCTCTTCTTTGAAGCTTTCTGGTTTACAGAAAATGAAAATATCTTTAGAGAAGAACATTAACAAATATATCAATGTCAATCATTAAGCCAAACATGAGAAGGAGGGAGGGGGAGGAAATGGGGCGGGAACTGTGTAGGAGCTAATTGAGTAATATGTACATGTATGCCTCCACCACCTTGTACTCCAGAAAGATGTATGACTACAATGCACCAATAAAAATTTAAATATATATTTTATATATATATAATATATATATATGAAAAATAAAAGTTATTGATGAATTTTAAAAACATAAAAAAAGCGTGGTGGCGCACGCTTGTAATCCCCACACTTGGGAGGTGGAGACAAGAGGATCGCGCTGGTTCAGGGCCAGCCTCACTGGCTTAAGAGACCCTGTTTCCAAATAAAAAAAATATAAAATAGGTCTGGGAGTGTAGCCCGGAGGTAGAAGGGCTTCGAGGAACTCCAGTACCACCAAAAAAAAAAAAAAATTAAAAATTAAAAAAATAAATAAAAACATAAAAAAAATAGAATCCCAGGGAGCAGAGACATGAAGTCCTGCAGTGCTGGGCTCTTTAACAAAAACTGTGACCTTTTTGAGGATATTTCTGGAGGCCAGCAGAACTTTGATAAAAGGTGAAGCTCGGGTATTAATCGCCTCAGGAATTTCCAGAGTCGGCCTAATATGATTTAAAGTGTGGACCTGGCTATTTAGAATAACCAAGCTCTTTTAACTGAAGGCTTTAGATTTTAAAACCATATCTTCTTTCCCTTCCCAATGCATTTCCTTTTTATCTAAAATTTTATTTCTTTCTATTTTACCTCATCATTTTCACCATGATATTCTGCTTCATCTCAACCCAGAGCACTGGAGCCAGCTAACCTTGGACAGAAAACTCTAAAACTATGAGCCAAAAGAAATCTTTTTCTAAATAGGTTTTATCAGGTGTTTTGTCCCAGTGACAGAAACCTGAATAAAACAAGAAGATGTTAACTGAAAGAGTAAAAGATATTTGAACTGAATAGTTAGCACAAAAAAAAGTTGAAAATGTAGGAGAAATGTAGGCAATAAAGTAGGATAGATTATAACTGTAACTTGTTAGGCACAGGCAGGCTGGTATGAAGAGGAAGTGTGAAGTAGAGGAAGCAGAAAAAGAGACCTGGAAAAGTAGGTCAATTCAGCCTGGAAAGGACCTGGAACGTCACTGTTTTACCTGAAGGCAACCGGTACCAATGGGAGATTTTTTTTTTTTCTTTTCAGCAAAGTGTAAGATACATAGATTTGTCTTTTGGAAAGATAAATTTCATTTTATCGATTTATAGCATAGGTTGAACAAAAGATTCGATATTATAAGAGACTGTGTTCAAGGAACATGTTTTATTATAAAAAATGATTATGTCATAATAACAATTTGCTTTTATTTGGGAGCAATACTGATGATTGAACCCAGAAGCATTCTACTTCTGATCTACATTTCCATCCCCATTTTATTCTATATTTTGAAACAGGCCTTCACTAAGTTGTGGAGGGTATCATTATGTTGCTGAGGCTGGCTGCGAACCTGAGATACTCCTGTTTCAGCTTCTCAAGTACTGGGTTCACAAGCTTGTGCCACCATGCCCAGCCAGAATAAAATTTAATGGTAAAAGTAATGTTAAGATAAATATGAGAAATCAAACAAAAGAACAAGAAAAACCCCTCAGAAATAACATTTCCAATATATTTCTTATTAAATTACATATAAGAAAATATATTTATTGAGGTTAAAAATATAACAAAACAATAAAATAAAACCCACAGTGAGCCAGGCATGGTGGTGTATGCTTGTAATCCCAGCATTTGGGAGGTGGAGGCCAGAGGATCTCAGTTTACAAAAAGCCTCAGGTACTTAGTGAGGCTCTCTGCAACTTAGTAAGACCCTGTTTATTTATTTATGTATTAATTTTTTATTTTGATGCTGGAGCTAAACCCACGTGCATTCTACCTCTGAGCTGCTATACCTCCAAGCCCTATTTTATTTTTTATTTGGAACCAGATCCACTCAGTTGCTGAGAGCCTCACTATGTTTTTGAGGCTGTCCTTGAAGCTGCAATCTGCAGTCTTAGCCTCTGAAGTAGTGGGATTATAAGTATGCACAACCGTGACTTGACTTGGCCATGTCCATTTCTCACATGATTTGTAGTAAAAAATGTAGGTTCTATTGGCTGATAGAGAGGATTTTTCATATATGATACCCAAGGATTAAACAGGTTTATATGTTAACAGTGGGAAGCTGGGTCACACCTCCTGTCCTTGTCCCTTCTCCCAAAGCATACCAAGCTATCCACAGAAGAGTGGAAGCCTCGCTCTTCTTGCTTGTGTTGGGGTGGCTGAGTGAAAGTGAAGGAGATCAAGACTTAGGAAAAAATCAAGAGGAAGAATCAAATGTCATGCCTCTTCTCACTCCATCATAGACTGTTCTCAGTTCAGTTATTTCAAGGAACTCATAAATGAATTGGGGCTCTTTTTTTTTGCCATGGAATTTTAATTTTATTTCTATATGTAGCCCTTACTGTGGGTGTGTATCTCTGTGTGTGTGTGTGTGTGTGTGTGTGTGTGTGTGTGTGTGTGTTTTATAGTTTGCAAGAAGTGGGGAAAATAGATTAGAAGCAAAAACATAAAAATAATGCACCCAAGGTAAAGAATAGAAAGTAAGGCCTTAGAAAGCCTTAGTACTGATTCGCAAAATGTATAGGGAAATTTAAACTGCAAAGCATACATTTTATAATTTAATAATAAAAATCTTTACACTACCAATAAATCTAATCTTAATTAATCCTTGCATATTTCTTTGTCTATGTGCTCAATACATATCATGAACACTAATGAACCGCAGGCATGAATGATATGAGACAAATAATAATTTGTAATAATAATAACTGTAACAACAGCAAATCAATACTAATAATTATTTCTGTGTAAGTATCCTATCTATAAGCAATTCACAGTGGTAGTGCTAAATGAGCCATACCCCTACATGAATTAACTATTTTCTTTCATAAGTTTGGCATAGTCTTGCAGTGTCTGATAATTAAGGACTTACCAATTTAAGGTTCATGTTGATTGAAGGACGTGGACTCAGGAAGGTCAGAATTATAGAAAAGCTTAAGTCTTTTCTAGTCTATGTCTTCAAGCAAACTCCTTTGAAACATTCTTCTTGCCTCTAGGTCAGAACTTCAAAAAATCAAATGAGTCCAATTTGTGGTATTTCAAAGATTCTCATTGTCAAAGCTGCGTTTTCACTTGATTCCAATTGTATCCCACATATCAGGCCTTCCTGGGAGCTAGTTATGGGAAACTCAGAAAAATAAAACTAGTTCTTTCCCTCTTCCTTGTCCCACCTATTGCTCTTCCTGGCCCTGTGATAACCTACAGCCCCTGAGCTAAACCTCCAGTTGTTTCGTGTTCCTCTGAAATTGTGTGGGTTGATTGAAGGCAAAAGGCACATTTTTACAGGAGGTTGTGATTGTAACGTTACTGATGGTCTCTGGGTGTATGTGACACAAATTCTAAATAACACCTCCTTGCTTGGGAGTATCACGGGCTCCTGGGAGAGATCTCCCTGGAAGTGATCGCTCATTTCCTTGCCCACACAGTGCTTCATTTTGCTAGCATTGGCTTTTATGGGTTCCACGTACACGGTCTCTGTAAGATTTTGATGTGTGTAGACATTATTTTTAAATATTTTTTTTAAAAAAACAGTAGATGATTCTGGGCGTGGTGGCGCAGGCTTGTAATCTCCGCTCTTGGGAGGCGGAGACAAGAGGATCGCGCTGGTTCGAGGCCAGCCCCACTGGCTTAAGAGACCCTGTTTCCGAATAAAGATATAAAATAAGTCTGGGAGTGTAGCCCAGAGGTAGAAGGGTTTCCAGGAACCCCAGTACCACCAAAAAAAGAAAAAAAAATAGATGAACAGATCCATTTATGACATGTACAAATGTTTCCTAAGAAGCAGTCCTTTTTTTCCCTGGACTGATGGGTGTAGAGCTGCCCCCTACGGCTTCTCTTCTTCCTTACTCTCTCATGCTCCACCCCCCTTTCAGGTCCTTTAAAATTTTCAGGTGTGTTCACGTACTGATGTCTCTGAACCCTGAGCTCAAGAACACATCAGTCATCATTCCCAGTCTCTCCAAAGCCCTTTATTTTTTATTTTTTTAAATTTTTTATTTTTGACTTGAGAGAGTTGGAGTGCTGCGGAGTGCTGTAGCAATGGTCTCTCTGACCTGGCTGCACTCTGGAATCACCTGGGAGCCTTAAAGACAGAAATGTTTGCTTCACCCCCACTGACTATGATGTCACGTGTCAGGTGCGACCTGGGCATCTTTCATGATTCTACAGTACAGTCCCGGTTGATAGCAGCTGCTCTAAAGTTATCCTTTCTACCGACATGCCTAAGAACATTTTGTCTTTAGATAAGCTGGGGGTGGCTAATGGTCCACTGTGGCAGGCGGGCTTTGAAATACTCTCTGGGCAGCCCTCTTTTATAAATGTGTGGAGCTAGACACTTTTTTTTATTCTCAGCTTTGGGATTTTAGCCTAAACACTAAGAAAGCAGGAGTTTCATTTAAAATCCTGTTGTGTAAGGGTTTATTGAAGTGACCTGGATGAATATAGAGCTGATGGAGAGGATTAAATGTTATGCAAGTCCCTTGCAAAAAATAAAAAAAAATGATGCTGCTTAACAATTTTCTGGTCCATTTCCTTTCTGCGTCTCATTTTGTTTTCACTCAAAAAAGCATACCGTGTCCTTGGTTTTATGTATAAGATCCACCTTACCCACTATTTGCTAGAATCAAAATGTGTCAAAACTGTCTGAAAAATCACACACTTTGATTTTTAATTTACTCTTGGAGGCTTTCTCTCATAAATAAATAAATAAATAAATATACATATGTATATGTATACATGTATTCATATCATATGTTCTGTAAATATAATTTAAATATGATTTTTCAAATATCTGATGAAGAGCTTTTATATCTGGCTATCTTATATATTCGCATATATATGCTAGGTTATATATATATATATATTTCTAATAATTACCTGATAATAAGCAATGAGTATGACCTCTAATACATTATCTTAGAATGATTTTAGTTTCTTTTTGAACACTTACAATGGATAAGTGTTAAATTTTATTATTTTATGTACTTTTATTGATGCACTTAAGCTCCCATCATAGGGTAATTTAGAGTGATAGTGACTAACTTGGTGAGCAGCCCTAGGCCCCTCCTCCACACGGGATCTTGGTACTGACATTGGTAATATCAAGTGCATACATATATAACATCAGTGGAAGTGTTTATTAATTCAGACATAGAAATTAAAACAATGATTTTATTCTCAGGATATATTGAGATTTGATACTACTATATACTAGAATTTAGGTTCTAGCTTTAATAAAAATAAAGATTTCTCCAAAAAAATTTAAATTAAGATGAATATCTTAACAGGCATGAGTGAAGAGAAACACTATTTGGACCTTTTTAGAAAAATAGATTGAATACATTTTAAGGAGAAGGCAGTATTTATGATAGTTGTATTTATTATAAATTAACCTGGCAAATAATTTATTTTAAATGCTATAGTTTTTTTATGGGGTTGATTCACTTAGCATGATTAAAACCCTCAACAACAGAGCAGAAGAGTTGCTAAGTGTATTTGTTTTGTTGTGTCTTCTAATACCCTTAGCCTTTGGTATCTGAGTTATTGAGACTTCTGGAAAGACAAAACATTGGGAGTTTGTATTAGTCAGCACTTTCACTGCTATAATACAAAGATCTGACCACATAACTTAGAGAAAAGAAGATTTATTTGATTATAGTTTCAGGTTCAGTCTATGTAAGGCTGGAAATGATGGATTTTAGAGCATGGTAAAAGGAAGTAGAGGGTGAGAGAGAACAAGTCTTTGCTGCTGACATCATGAAGAGAGAGGAGAAGAGGGGAAGAAAGAGAAAGGGAGGAAGAGAGAGAGAGGAAGAGAGAGAGAGAGCCATATATAATCCTCAAGGCTGCACCCACGGGTACCACCTTTTATAGCCACACCCTACCAACCCAGGCCACCAGCATTGTAATGGATTTATCAATTACTGGAAATACAGCTCTCACGATTCACTCATATCCACTCCAAATACCAATGTATGAGCTTTTCAGGGACCATTCTGTATCTTCCCTATGATAGAATCTGTCAGTCACTTGGAGTAGGGGATGATTTCTGTTGTAAACAACGCTCTAGGATGGTTTATGAGATCAGATTCCTTAGATTTGGTGGAATCTGTGTTTTGGCTTGCCTAGTATCTCAACATTTCGCCTTCCTTCTTTTTGCTAAAACGAAAAAAGAATCTTACTTTTTCTTTTGTGAATTACTTCTTCCGCACTTTTTCAGCTCTTTGTGCCATGTGTCACAACAGCATCTGCTCAAGGGGTAAAACAGATTTTGCCAGTCCACTTTAAATTCAGGGATGCCAGGCATCCTATGCCCGACTGATCCTAACCAGTAAATTCTAATTACAAGGCTTGTGTTGGAAAGAATATGCTCCTATCTCATGAGAAAGGAGCATATTCTTTCTTCTAAATTTTCTAAGAGAAAAATGTGAAATACCTGCTGTTGACAAAAGCCTTGCCACTGTGGCTGATAAAGAAGGAACCAGAGATGGAAGAGACTCATGAAATACAAAGCATGAGTCCTGATGAAATCTTTGAACTTCTGGATCCCATGTGCTTGAAGCTAGACCATGCCTGACTGTCCTGTTATGTGACTCAATGAAGGTCACTTCTCTCTCAAGACACTTAAAAGTTAATTTTCTACACTTGTACCCCCAGAGAGTTCTGAAAAATGTATCTAAGATGCTCTGTGTACAAAATCATACATATTTTCCACATGGCAACTCATTTAGATAAGTGATGGCCTAGGTGTCAAATGGGGAATAGCTGCAAACCATACTCCTGTCAATAGTAAAATAGCTGAGAAGCATACATATTTCTAAATGGGAACAATCTAGTTCTGTGTAAAATAACTACTATTTTCTCTCTGTTGCCAAAAGGAATTTCCATTTCACCCCCAGAACATTTGGAATTCTATACCAATCAGGTACATTGTAACACAGTTGGGCTGAATAAAATATATATATATATATATATATATATATATATATATATATATATATATATATATATGTAAGGTATTTTGATGTCCAGGTTTCAGTCTATGTGTCACAAAATAGGAAGATATCTGAATGAAAGCATGCACTTATTCCCATAAATGTAATTTGCCATTTATTCTGAAGACTAACTCTAAGCAATTTTTGGATTTACAAATTTCTTTAAGGAAGTAAATTCATGCTTAGAATAGTTTTATAATGTCTATTTTGATGTCTTAAATAACATGTAAATAAAATATTACCAATCATATTATAGGTACCAATTTTTATTAATATATTTGTTGTAATTACTATTATGAGTGAAATGTCACGTAACTGTTTTGATTGATCCAAAGTTATAGCAACCAGTGTTTTATTACATCTAATTATTCTCTTTGCCATTCTGATTATAGCATGTTATTACTCATTACATTTATCACTGCTGAAAATGCAAAATTTGAAGGGAAAGTTCATAAAAATATTTTATTTTCTGTTTTGAAATAGTTCAGATTTACTTTCAGGCCTTTCAGCCTATGAGAGGTTTGAGGTAGCCCCCAGAATGACACTTTAAACAAATATATTAAACAAAGACAATACATACTATAGTCACAGAGGAGTTGGTGGAATCTTCAACACTGGGAATAGTCACCACTAGAGAGTCACAAATCCAAGTCAAATAGACAGATACAGGAAAAGAAGACACTAGAACAATAGCATTTTTAGAAATTCAGGCTGTGATGATGCTCAGACAGGTACAGTTTAAATTATAAAACTACACAAGGGGAAGTTTTCTTTGTTGTCTGTTTGTTATTAGAATAGAACAGAAAAATAACAAGCACAAGCAAAGGAGGAAACATCATTTTCAAATACCTGGCTCTGGAAAAGTATTAAGTCAGAAAAATGTATACCCTGCTTCCAACTTGGGAGAGATCTTACTAGAAGTTGCAAACAAATACCCCAAAGCTAAAATTCGGTTCCCAAGGCAATATGGAAAAAGGATAACCTTTTCCAAGGATTTGTTGACCAAGTGGGAGGGCACAGCAACATTGATGGGAGAGTCATATTCCCAATATGTTAATGACATTCATGATGGACTTTGCCAGATTTTCCTTTATACACAAAAGATGATTCTCTGATCATTGATCTGAGCCTTGATCTTGTGAATGACTTTGATCAGTGGTGTATTAAGAGACGTAAGAGAAGCAGATGTTTGAAATGTGTGTTCAGAGTTGCCTTTCTGCTTTGTATGATTCTGTAAGGAGAGCTTCTTTCAAATAACAGAAACAATTATGATCAACATCAGGCTCAGAATAAAGAGAAATGGAGCCCTTAACTGAGAAAAAGAACAAGGAGTTGATATCATTGTGTATGTTCAAAGTATCAGAGAAGAATATTTTAAGCAAATAAACTTTGATTTTCTAGGAGGTATTGACCCTAGAATCTGATACTGAAATTTGAAAATGAAATTCCAAGTGACTTTTGACCAACATCTTTCCAAGGAACCTATTTTTGTCAACATCTTACCCTACAGGCTTGGTGGCCTTGGGGTATGGAGCAGGAAGCATCCCAGTGGGTATTCTTTGGCTGCCACCTGGGATGGAGCTGGGGCAGGAACTCCCAGATACAGAGTAATCATATTTTATTTCTAACTTTAAATTGGTTGCTGCAATCATATGCTTTTCTAAAGCGATTTCCATCAGGCTTGCATTGCATGATAGAGATTTTCACAGTGCCCACCTGCAGTCCCCTCCCTTTCCAAACATAGAAGCAAATTATCTTTTATGTGCTTGCTTTGCAGTTTCACATACAGTCACCACTTAAATCCCACTCAGTGAACTTAAGATTAGTGAGAAAATCATCCCCCTGTTCTTCCTTCCTTTCCTATCTGGGTCATTTTCTTTGTGCAGCACTCACCACCCTTACTACACACCACACACACACACACACACACACACACACACACACACACACACACATGAGATCTTTGGCAGGAGGTTTTCAGTTTAACTTTTCTCTCTATTGGGGGCTACTTTTAAGCCTGTTTTTTCTGTTATCATTTTTATCTGGCAGCTTTGTTGTAACAGCTCTGTAGGTTTTCTGGTGTGTGTTGGGATGAACCCAATAAGTAACAGCAGAGCAATAGCTTATATCTCTGCTAAGACTGAGACCATCTTTTATAATAGCCAGTTTATCATATTCAGTGAATGACTGTCACCAGAGATGGGCTCTATCAAGGAGAAACTGGATTTCTTACCTGGTATTTGTACTTGGGAGTAATAGCAGAGGCAGCTGGAGAGAGTGGGGCTCAGAGGATTCTGACCCTAGCCCACAGTATGGCATCAAAGGCAGAGACCCGCCCAGGACTCACCTGCAGACTCACAAATGACAGGCACAGTTCTGACCAGGTTGCCTCAATGTTGAATCTTAAAATATAGCAGCCATAATAGAAAAATCATCTCTCCTTTGGGGAGTTGAAAAAAAAAGAAATAAAAAAGCAAAGATCTTTGAAGGGTTATGTTCAGTAAATCATACAAGACAACAGTGTCAGAAAGGGCCTCAGCTGTGATTATTATTCATCACCTCTTAACACCTTTTGCTTCCCTCAAGATCATTGTGGCAAGAAGAATTTTAGAGTTGTCTAGCCCTCTCTTTTTTCAACATTTTTTGTTACACTAGAGTTAATAAGGTGTTGCTGTATTTTAAAATAAGTGTCAAAATCTCATTATGTGGTACATAGAACATTGCAAACTTTATTTTTTACTAAATATATGAAAACAAAAGTCTATTTAATGAACACATATGTCAATAATCCTAAACGAAATGGCCACAGTCAAAAGTAATGACTTTGAATCCTCTGCTTCATGTAAATTGGGTCCACATATGAAAAATATTCTAGCTTAGAAGGTAGAACAATAAACCTTCAAATAAAAAAAAGGGAGCAAATTAAATTAGACATTGTCACCCATATATTCCATACCTTTGTTTAATAATCCATTCTTATTATTCTCCAATATCTTTGTTGATTATCTCTCATATATTTAAAAATTTATTCTTAACTCATTTTGTTATATTTCATTTGTGTGGGTTTAAGTTTTAAGAGGCATATCCTTTGAATCAAATAGGCCTATAACACTATAGGACAAAGTTATTCTCCACATTTATCTGATATCCTTCATCACCCTTTTCTATAGTATAATTTAATCATACTATATAATTATATAGTATACTCTAATTACTATACTATAGCATACTATATGTACTATGTATACGATAGTATATCTATATACTACTTATATACTATATATAATATAGTATACTATATAATTATATAGTATAATTTTTAGTATAATATAAGTATGCCTTATTCAAGACACTTGAGGACTGAAAGGATTTAAGATATATATATAAATATATATATATATATATATATATATATATTATTATTATTTTAGAATATTGTCAGGTATATATTGAGATGTATTTGAGATAGAATCCAAGTATAAACATGAATTATATTTATGCTTCTTGTACAACTTGCAAATAATTCCTGAAGGTCATTTCATTCAGTATCTTTAGCACATCTGATTTTGACTGCAACCTGCCATGTGAAGGCAGTTTTGGAATTTTCTACTCATGGCCCCATGTTGGCATGCAAAAAATTTTAAGTTTGAAGCATTTCAGACTTCACATTTTCAAATTAGGTATCCTCAACCCATATCAACTTGAAATTATTTCTATTTGCTTTTTATTTCATTTCTAAAAAAGCATTCAGTGATTGACATTAAAAACATACAATATCATGGCTCTAACAATGTTTTTTTTTTTTTTTTTTTTTTTTTTTTGCGGTACTGGGGATGGAACCCAAGGCCATTGTACCTCCGAGCTGAAACCCCAGCACTATTTTTTATTCTTACTTATAATTTTGAAGCAGAGTCTCACTGAATTGCCAAGAGCCTTGCTAAGTAGCTTGAGGCTTCCAGCAAAACTCAATCCTTTGGTCTCAGCCTCCAGAATGCTGGGATTACAAGCCTGAGCCACCACTTCTGGTTAACAGTGCTTTTGATAGCAGAGGCATAAAAGTATTTTTTTCTATTGGATTTTTTTTGCAATAGAAAAACATGAATTTGATGATTACTAAAGAGAGGAGGTGTTCCCATAAATTTATTTTTTATTCTTCCTCAGTCTCACCTTCAATGAAATAAAAATCACTTCTCTATCAGCTGTTTTAATTAAGACATGAAGGAGTTTTTGTAAAGCCTTCCTGAACTGTTCCAATTTGGTTTGATTATTCTCTACAATTCAAACACAAAGTGGTTCTTTTAGTAATCATCCTATTTTTAATTTTTCCATCTCCTTTGTGTGTTTATTCACATTTTTTCCTAAAACTTCTGATCTTCTTCTGCCCTGATTTGCTTCCTTGTTTTGGTGGTGTATATATATCTCTCAATACCTCTTGAGAAATTACCTATCATAGGTAAAATTTTTAAGATCTCATGCCATATGATAGAAAGGGGCCAAACCACACTAGAAACATATAACTAAAATTAAATAAGATTTATTGCACAACTTTAAGAAAAAAAGCAACAAAATAGAAAGCTATAATTGATAATACACAAGGGGACTGAGAATTGACTAAGGTGAATGTTTCACTGAAAACAATACAGGTAAATACCCAATGTTTTTGAAAATTCTCAGTCTTAATTCACTGTATGGGTCTGTATCCATTCTGCAAAACTCTTCGTGTATAATTTTGACCTGGATATTCATGTCTTTACTTCTAAACCATGAATTGGAAATAATGTTGATGGTTTTTCTAAGTCCCATTTTCTATTCCATTTCTTGAACTCCTTCTGTTCAGATACTTTTTAAATACTTTTTATTGGTACATTATAGTCTCACATCATAGTGATAGTGATATACATGCACACAACAGTTGGCGGGCTTTGATTCAGCTTCCTATCCAACTCCTCTTTCCCCTATAAGAAATTGAGATTGGAATTGGTATTCTCAGACATATACATAATGTCAGTGAAAACATTTCAGATACTTTTTTTTCAGTTTGAATTTTCTCATCTTTTATTCCCTACTTTTGACCATCTTGATCTTTTGTTTAGCTTCTGAGGATTTCTTTGACTGTGTCTCCATGACTTTTACTCTTCATTTATGTATTTATGAATTTATGTTGGCTATTCCAACTACCTAGGGGAAAAAAAACTCTTCAATTCCATGAGCTTTAGAATATAAAGCTAGTTATTTGAGTTCTGAATGCTAAGTAGGTAGAACAGATTCAGGCTGAACTTTACAGATATATATGTTCTGTTAATTTATATTTTCATAATCAATTGCCTGTGTCCTTAGCTATAGGTAGGGTATAAGACTCTCATTTTCCCTTTAGAAAGATTAAGCACTGGGCCTTCTCCTGAGACCAGATCATGGATAATGATGGCCAAAAGAAGAGTCCTTTGGCCTTGTAGAATGAGGAGAAAAATAATAGTGTCTACATGCTTTGTATGTACTTTTACCAACCTCTCCTTTACCATTATTTTTATTTATTTATTTTTAAATTTTATTGATGGATTGTAGTCATACATCTTAATGGGGTACAAAATGGTGGAGGCATACATGCATACATCACCAAATTAGCCCTTAATTCCCACCCCATTTCCTCCTCCTCCCTCCTTCTCATGTTTGGCTAAGTGATTGACTTTGATTTATTTGTGAATGTACATCATGTACATTAGAGAATTTCCCTCTTCCCCTCTACTATCCCCTCAGACAGGTCACCTTATTTGCTCATCTATAGTATGTCCTTCTTTGCCTAGAGTTCCTCCTGTGATCCATTTTCTTCCTAGCTTCCACATATCAGACAGAACATCCAATTTCTTATTTTGGTGACTGACTAATCTCCCTTAGCATACTGTTTCCCAGGTTTGTCCATTTCCCTGTAAATGATGTAATTTATTTTCTTCTTTGTGGCTGAGTAAAATTCTATCACATACATATTCCATGGTTTTGTAATTCATTCATCTGTTGATGGACATCTTGGCTGGTCCCATAGTTTGGCAATTGTGAATTGTGCAACTCTGAACATAGATACACATGCATTAGTTTGGTAGTTTGGTTTCCATTATTTTGGGTAGATAACCAGAAGTGGTATTGATGGATCACAAAACTGAACTGTTTCTGTACAGCAAAGGAAACTATCAAGAGCCTCAACTGAGAGCCAAGAGAATGGGAGAGAAGATTTGTGCTAACTACTCCTCTGATAGAGGACTAATACCTAAAATATACAGAGAACTCCAGAAACTCAGCACTAAGGAAACAAATAATCTAATCCAAAAGGGCAAGTAAACAAAATAGACAATTCATGAAAGAAGAAATTCAAATGGTCAATAAATGCATGAAAAAATGCTAAACATCATTAGCTATCAGAAAGATGCAAATCAAAACGACCCTGAGATTTCACCTAACTCCAACTAGAGTGGCAATCATTCAAAACACAAACAACAACATACGCTGGCGAGAATGTGGAGAAGTGGAAACTCTAATACGTTTTTGGGGGGATTGCAAATTAATGCAACCACTTTGGAAAACAGTGTAGATGATCCTCAGAAGAATGGGAATGAACTTAACATTATTTTAAAAAGGAGCTAAGCATTTTCACCCTTAGGCCTTTTAAGTGTAGTGCAAATTGCATTAAGTCTTCATTTCCCCCAATACCATGGAATACAACTTTACACTGGAGGAACACTATCACCTATCACTTAAATTTCCTATTTTCCAACTTTTAAAATCTGTGTTCTTATTTCTAAATTTTATAATCTTTCATATCTTTCTGAGTTCATTACTTATATAATTTCTCAGAATTACATTTGAATATGAATCACTGGGGCATTTTGTTTTGCTATGTGTTCTGTTAATAGCTCTTGAATGAGCTTGAGATTCTGCATTTCTAAGAGTCCCTGAAAGATGCTTGATATGCCAATACTAGAACCACACTTGAAATAGAAAGGATCTGAGAAAGGCAGTGTCTTGGCGTTTTTCTGTGTTAATTACTTACAAGTAACTAAGACCTCTAGAAAGGTTCCTGAAGAAGTTAATGCATAGAGAGCAAATCTAAGACCATTTTATTTGTTTCAGCTTATACCTTCACCCATCTACTTGCTTATTCAGCAGGTGTTTCTTAAGTTTGACTACTTGGCATTGCAAGTATTATTTTGAGCTTCATATGTAATAAAATAAATTCTTATACAACACGTGCTATATAGTCAATTCATATTTATAATAGCGTAAGTAATATGGTGATAGAGCAAAAATTGTTAGGAAAGTAATGGAAAAATTGAAGTTTGGAAAAAGTTATAATGAATATAAAGCCCTGGGGGATGGTGATGTTGTTTGTCAATTTGGGAATAGACTCAAATAGTCAAATAAGAAAGAATACCTTGCTGCTTGTTAACTAAGGATTACTGGAAAATTATATGCAGAGATGTTTTGTTGAAATGAGTTTGGAGGGTTGGCAAGATCATGCAGAGATATGGAGTTAGTGGCTTGCCAAATTTTGATGGGTAAACTGGATATTTATTATTTAGTTATGAAATCAAAATGCTGAAACAACAGTTTCATAGGCAGAAAAGCTGGGATATGACTTTAAAAATCAGTTGGGAATTAGATAGTAGAACTTAGACAGTTATAAGAAGTGTCCAATAAGTAAGAATATTTGAAAAGTCTTATTCTGAAGGTATTTAACTGTTTTTACAATTGAAGTCATGCACAGGCTGTTATCATGCATGGCATGGATCCACACCAGTTAGAAAGAAATTATATTTGGATATAATTATAAAAAAGGTGTATTTTAGCCTCGTTTGCCCACTTTTGGATTTGGAATCTTAATTCTACTAGGTTGTATAATTCCTCAATTCTAGGCATCCTACCTATTGTCTAGAAACTTGCTTTTTCCAATGTTGAAATTTAGAAAACTCAAGCATTTTCTTGAAAACGACTCAACCTACATTTTACAATAAAAAATGAGCAATATATTCTTCAATATGCATCTCTTCTCTAAGCATTTGGGGAAACCTTGCAAACACATGAACAGTCTCTTCTTTGGCTGAGTCTAGATGCAACTTTTAAACTCGTTTACAGTATTGCACAATATTTACAAAGCAACTTCTCTATGCCAGGGACTCTGTGTGTCAGAAACAATGGTGAGGAAGAACTGGCTGGAGAGTTTTGTTTGTGAAGTGACAGATGCTGAGGGTTGAAATGCTCACTTATGGTCTCACAGAGTTCTCATCCTTATTTAGGCACAGATTTTAAGGATATTTGTGTCGAGTGGAAAGCCTTTGCCTTGCTGGGTCTTTAGTAACCAATCTGATTTTCTCACTGTTTTAACTGCAGGCGACTTGTCACTCTCTTCCTAGTATAAGGGTGTTGGGAATATTGATGGTGGCAGATATGTAATAAATTTTTGAATAATTGCTTTTTGATCAATGGCCATATTAGAAATGGATCGCTCATAATGAAGAAATATAAATATAACGATGCATCCTGTGAAATGTACAATATTTGGTTATTTCAGTGGTGTTGTCCCAGGTCACTAGAAGATTTTAATACATTTTTGTGATTTTACTAATAAATAGTGAGAATAATAATATTTATGTAGATAAAATCATATAACATGGCTTAAAATGATATGATAAAGTCCTTGATGTTTTGGTAGTTTAGAATACCTATTAAATAGTTAGCATGCCTGTCCTATATAAACTGAATAATTATTAACTGATACATTTTTGGTTAATTATTATCATGAATAATATCTAACATGTCAGTGTAACTTCAATAGCCACTAAGATGTTTTCCTTCCTTCACATCTTTATTCTCTTATTCTTTTTACTTCCTTCCTTCTATTCTTCCTTTTCTTTCTTCTTTCTTTCCTTCAACAGATGTTAATGGACATATATTTTATGGAATAGATTTAGACTTGAATGCATACACACACACACACACACACACTCTCTCTCTCTCTCTCTCTCTCTCTCTCTCTCTCTCTCAGATTCTTGAATATGTACTTTTAGGAGTTTTTACCAATTTAAACAGTGATTAAATGTAAAATATACTAAATGTCTGAATGAAATAATTAACACTGTAAATTAACTTTTATTTTGTTCTTTAAAATAAATATTATTATCTATAAATAACTATCTCTAAATTTTATCCATGTTCTTATAAAATAAAATATTAAGTAATAATTGGAAGATTATAGAATTTAAGAAAAATCACCTAATCTTCACTTTGCATGTTTGTGTACGTGTGTGTGTATGTATGTGTTGTATTGAGGATAGAGTCTCAGCTACAACCACAACCCTATTTTATTTATTTATTTATTTTTATTTATTTATTTATTTTTTGGTGGTACTGGGGTTCCTGGAAGCCCTTCTACCTCCGGGCTATACTCCCAGACCTATTTTTTATACTTTTTTATTTGGAAACAGGGTCTCATAAGCCAGCGTGCGCGGCTGGCTTCGAACCTGCGCGATCCTTCTGTCTCTGCCTCCCAAGCGCGGGGATTACAAGCGTGCGCCACCACGCCCGGCCTTATTTTTATTTTAAAACAAGGTCTCACTAAGTTGTGGAGAGCCTCATTGAGTTGCTGATAGTGGCCATAAATCTGTGATCCTCCTGTCTCAGCTTCTCATGTACTGGGATTGCAAATGTGAGCCACCATATCCAGCTTTTCTTATCGTTATGATTGGAATTATGATAATATTTTTGTTCTGTGAGAAAAATAAATAAACATTTTAAATTATATAATAAACATATAGCACTTATTTTGGCCTTCTAATTCATACAACTATAATAATAATGTTATTAATGCAAATGTTACAAGAGGGTCTTTATCAGAGGACTCATTTGTTATAGACTAATACTATTTATTCTATTTAGGAAACTTGTTTTTCTAAATGGTAGGAACAGCATACCCTTGGCAACTCTGATTTACCACCAGAGATCTTTAAATATTTCAGGTCTTTAGAATCCTAAATGAGTTTAAATTTTGTGTTTATTGCTTTATTCTTACCTAAAGAGTCTAAGCCCATATCCTTTTTGTTGTTGTTGTTGTTGTACTGGGGATTGAAATCAGGAACATTGCCTTTCTGAGATACACCTTCAGCTCCTTAAATTTTTTGTTTGAAACCAGGGTTGCTGACAGTCTCACTATGTAGCTGAGCCTGTCCTCGAACATGTGATGTGATCCTCCTTTCTTGGTCTCTCAATTACTGGGATTATAGCAGTGTGTCACCATGCCTGGCTTTAAGAGTTCATATTGATTTCTCCAACACAATAAAGTTGAAACCTTATAATTTTAACTTATTCAATACAAGCACTATAATTAGGGTGTTTACTTACCATATCCATGACCTGCTTTCATGTCACGTAGCTACTTTCTAAAGTAGAACTGTGTTCTAAAGTAGACTGCCATTGCCTTCAAGAGAGCTACAAACCAAGAGGAAAGCTAACTGCGGACATGAAATCTCTAAAGTGGAGGGGCATGCAATAAGTACTTTAAGGAGTAAATACCATGGGAGCACAAGAGAAGAGAAATTTAATTCTAGGCAGAAAGATCACAGATAAATCTATGGTAGTTATGATAGCTAAATTTAGATTTCAAGGACTTATAGTCAATATGGAACAGGTGGGGAGGAGGGAAGAAGCACCAGGAGAGAAGAAGACTATAAAATAAATCATAGAAGTGGGAAGGCTATATTAGAAAACAGAAGTTGAGTTTTCCCGGAAGATAACAAATTGTAAGAGATAAGCCGGAAGGGGAGTTGAAGCCACAGGGACTGCTTTCTCTGTAATAAATTTCCTTCATTTCTCAGATGGACATATTTTTGTGTGAGTTCCCATGACACAATTCAAGTTGTCTGGTTACTCCTTCCCCCACTATTCTTCATGACTGTGTCTCTGCATTCAGCTTGCCTTCTTTGTGAGTGTATTTCAAGGTTCTCAAATAAAATTTAAATTATCACACCTCAATTGTTTCTTTAAGAAATTTTAAATGACATTTAATGGTCCCAAGTATGAATTCATTCTATAATTTATTCCTAAGGTAAGCCAACCTTTTGATTTATTCTGATTTAAGCAGTTGTTGAATATTCAAAACAGTCCTTTAACTGCATAAGGTCATGCCTGTCACTAAGAAAGATCATGTCAAGTTTATGATGATTTTAATAAAAAATTCAAAACCATTATAATATTGAGTGGCATACAACCTACTCAGTTTTTCTTTACATTTGTAATGATGGTATTTTCTATCATGTAATTATGATGCATGAGCACTTGTAATAGTCTTTTGAACATATCTGGTTTCTGTCCAAAGACGTGAAGAAGGCTTGTATGGAAGACCATCTGCTTTTTTATTTTTTTTTTTAATTTTCAAAACAGCTTTGGTAAGTAAGATTCGTTGTAACTCAACTTTTATTTTACATATTATAAGCAGAATATTTGTGAAATTTAAATATAAAACAGTATCATTACAAATATACCTATTTGTATAATAGGCATGGAATAAGTTCTCATTTCCAGGGTTCCTTTGGAGCCGGCTTAAATTCAGTCTAAACTACTCCTATGACTGCAATCCTGTCAGTTTTATTTCCAGGTAACTCAAAAACTTTAAAGTATATGGGACAGATTGATGATACTTCCTCTAATATCTTCTGGTCAAAGTTGTCAGTAAATTTTTATTCAACATAACAGATACTCAGTTCTTCCCTTGCCCTCAAATAGTATCTTCTTTCATAAAATATCAAGGTATCACCTAGAGGAGATTTTTGTGAGCAAACACAAAAAAGATCAAACACATAAGCCCTGAGAATGTCAGAAGATTTCTAGATGTACAAAGGCCTATGAAGCCTCTTTTTATTAATAAATAAATTTTAGACTTCCGGGAAGATGGCGACAGAGGAAAGCGGCACTTACAAGTCCCGCTAACAATCCAACTCTACTACCTCAAAACCAGCGCCTTTCAGAGCCAGAAAACACCACAGCAAAGAAATAAAAACGGTAAATACAAGGGACAGAGAAAAAGGGCTGGAAAAACAAGACACCGGAAAAAAACCAGCCCGAAGTGCCGCGCCCGCGCGGCGCGGAGCGGCCGGAGCAGCCGGAGCGGCCAGAGCCGCAGCGCGGATTCGGGGGAGCCGCGGAGTGGAGCGGCCTGAGCAGCCGGAGCAGCCAGAGCCGCGGCGCGGAACGGCCGGAGCGGCCAGAGTGGCCAGACCCGCGGGACAGAGCAGCCGGAGTCGCGGTTCCGAGCAGCTGAACAGAGCGGTCAGAGCAGCCGAGCGGAGTGGCCAGAACAGCCGGAGCAGTCAGAGCTGCAGCGCGGATTGGCTGGAGTGGCGGCGTGGAGTGGCCGGAGCCGCGGAGTGGAGCGGCCGGAGCAGCCGGAGCAGAGTGGCCAGAACAGCTGAGCGGAGCGGCCAGAACAGCCGGAGCAGCCAGAGCCGCATCGCGGAACGGCCGGAGCGGCCGGAGTAGCCGGACCCACGGTGCAGAGCAGCCAGAGCCGCGGTGCAGAGTGGCTGGAGCAGCCAGAGCGGCCAGAACTGTGGTGCGGAGCAGCCAGAGCCGCGGCGCAGAGCGGCCGGAGCGGCGCGGCCTACATCTCCCCTAGCAACACCAGGCTCCAGAGAGGAGGGAGACTCAAAACAGAGCTCAAATCCAGAGAGGAGGTACTCTGGCCTCGCGGCCTAGGATGCAGAAGCAGCGTCTTACTGCTGGCGGCAGCGGCGAGTTCACCGGATGGCCCTAGACCAACCCACTCAACCAGCCACCAGGCGCCTGAGAGGAGGGGTGGACAGCGAGCCGAGGTGAGCAGGTGCTGAACAGCCGGGCGGCAGTCAGCAGTTTTGTTGGTGCAGGGAACATCTAAAGCTCCCAAGGGCTGGGCGCAGCACAACTGGCAAGGACTCAGAGCAGAGTTCAAAACCAGAGAAGAATTACGCCGCATCACGGCCGAGGGCGTGGCAGTGGTGCCATATTGCCAGTGGCGGCAGCAGCGAATCCACCGAATTCACTACAGCTCCATCAGCGCACTCAACAACCGTGAGTCAAATTGCGGCCCCTAGGGGAGAAATCCCAGTACTGCACTCCCAGGGACTTGCACAGATAGTCTCCCTGGGTCGGAGATTTTAGCAGTGCAGCCCAGTGGGGGAGTGGCAGTGGCAGAGATATCATACCATAGTCACAACTCCCCACTGGAGAACGCCCAACTTGGCACCCCCCACGGCCTAAGCAGCCTTGATTGACTCCCTGGGTCTGAGACTTTGTGATACAACACAGTAAAGGAGTAGTGGTGACTGAGATACCATAGACTAGAGATCCAGAGCATCTTAAGTGAACTCGTAGTGACTCAGGGAAGAACCCAGAGAAGGCACAAACTTCCAAAATCATGGGAAAGAGAAATAACAATGGAGCAGTGAATGCCAACAACACCACAACATCAGAATCTGATAACACAGAAACCCAAAGATCTCTAGAAGATCAAATTAGGAAAATAACTTTAGAAATAATAGAGGACTTTCGAAAAGAATTTAGAGAGTCAATAAGAGATAAAGGATGCAATTAATGAAGTAAAGGCCTCAATTCAAAGTATAAACAACAGATTAGACCACATGGAGAATAGAATCTCGCTTCTTGAAGATGATCATTCTAAAAATGAACGCATAGTTTCTAATTTAGAAAAAAAAACCCGACAGCAGGAATCTGACATTGAAGAAATATGGGCCCATTTCAAGAGAGCTAACCTAAGAATAATTGGAATAGAGGAGGGAAAAGAAGGTGAAACCAAAGGGATCAACAATCTCTTCAAGGAAGTAATAGCAGAAAATTTTCCAAACATAGAGCAAGAAGTCGATACACAGGTCCAGGAAACTTATAGATCTCCCTTTAGACAGGATCAGAGAAGAGGATCCCCACGCCACATAATTGTCAAAATGACTAATGTGGAAGCCAAGGAGAGAATCTTAAAGGCAACAAAAACAAAAGGCCATGTGACATACAGAGGCAAACCAATTAGAATCACTCCAGACTTCCCAAACCAAGTTATGAAAGCCAGAAGGGCTTGGAGTAACATATTCCAAACTGTGAAAGAAAACAACTTCCAGCCAAAAATTTTCTACCCAGCAAAACTATCCATCAAATTAGATGGGGAAATAAGAAGCTTCCATGACAAACAGCGACTGAAGGAATTTATGTCTTCAAAACCAGCGCTAGAGAAAATACTCAAGGAGATTAACTGCAAAGAGGAAATGGGTAATTCACTCCAGAACCAAAGAAACAAGAATTCCCATCCAGCAGACAACTAAGCAAAGAAGAATAAACAGTATCTCAAACAGAAATAAGATCTTAACATGTTGGGAATTAAAAATTATCTCTCTATAATCACACTGAATGTAAACGGCCTCAACTCCCCAATAAAAAGACATAAAGTGGCAAAATGGATTAAAAGCCAGAATCCATCCATCTGCTGCTTACAAGAAACACACCTCACAAGTAAAGATAGGAACAAACTCAAGGTAAAGGGCTGGAGCAAGGTAATCCATGCTAATGGTACTCGAAGACAAGCATGAGTAGCAACTATGATATCAGACAAGTTAGACTTCAAACCCAAACTTATTAGAAGAGACAAAGAAGGTCACATTTTACTGGTAAAAGGAATAGTCCAGCAAGAGGAAATAACAATAATCAACATCTATGCCCCAAACATAGGGGCAGCTACTTTCATAAATCAAACTCTTTGTGACATGAAGCCACACATAAATCCCAACACAATAATACTGGGAGACTTCAACACACCTCTCACAATACTAGACCGATCTTCCAGACAAAGGGTCAGTAAAGATGTCTCAGAACTAAAGAACACCATTAACCAAATGGACCTTTTGGACACATATAGAATATTTCACCCAACTACAGCAGAGTTTACATTTTTCTCAGCAGCTCATGGAACCTTCTCCAAAATAGATCACATCCTGGGACACAAAATGAGCACTAGCAAATTTAAAAAATGTTACATACTTCCCTGTGTCATTTCAGACCATAATGGAATGAAACTAGAAATCAACTATAAGAAGACCCAGAGAAACAACATAAACATGTGGAGACTGAACACCACACTTCTGAATGAAGAATGGGTCATAGAAGATGTAAGAGGTGAAATCAAGAAATTTCTAGAAACAAATGAAAATAAAGAAACAACATATCAAAACCTCTGGGACACTTTGAAGGCAGTATTAAGAGGAAAATTTATAGCACTGAGTGCTCACATAAGAAAAACAGAAAATCTTCAAATAAATAGCCTTATGACACACCTCAAAGCCCTTGAAAAGCAGGAACAATTGAACCCCAAAGCCAGCAGAAGACGGGAAATTATTAAAATTAGAGCAGAAATTAATGAAATAGAGAATAAAAAAACAATACAGAAAATCAACAAAACCAAAAGCTGGTTTCTTGAAAAAATTAACAAGATTGATAAACCACTAGCCAACCTAACTAAAAAAAAGAGAGAATCAACCCAAATTATGAAGATAAGGGATGAAAAAGGAGACATTACTACTGACAGCGTAGAAATCCAGAGGATTATCAGAAACTACTTTGAAAAACTATACTCCAACAAAATGGAAAATCTGGAGGAAATCGACAACTTCCTAGATAAATACAACCTTCCTAAACTGAGTCAAGAAGATATAGAACACTTAAACCAACCAATAACAATCAAAGAGATTGAAATAGCAATAAAGAGCTTACCATCAAAGAAAAGCCCAGGACCAGATGGTTTCCCAAGTGAATTCTATAAAACCTTTATAGGAGAACTAATCCCAATACTACTCAAACTATTTCGGGAAATAGAAAAAACCGGGACTCTCCCAAATACATTCTATGAAGCCAACATCACACTAATACCAAAACCGAATAAAGACAGTTCAAGGAAGGAAAACTACAGGCCCATATCTCTGATGAACTTGGATGCAAAACTATTAAACAAAATACTAGCAACACGCATTCAAAACCACATCAAGAAAATCATTCACCATGACCAGGTAGGGTTCATCCCAGGGATGCAAGGCTGGTTCAATATACGAAAAACAATCCATGTAATTCATCATATAAACAGAATCAAAGACAAAAACCACATGATCATCTCAATAGATGCTGAAAAAGCATTTGATAAAATTCAACATCCATTTATGATAAAAATACTGCAGAGAATTGGAATAGAAGGAACATATCTCAACATTATTAAGGCAATCTACAATAAGCCTACTGCCAACATCATATTAAATGGGGAAAAACTTAAAGAATTTCCCCTAAAAACTGGAACGAGACAAGGATGTCCACTATCACCACTTCTCTTCAATATAGTACTAGAGACTCTAGCCAGAGCAATAAGGCAAGAAAAGGAAATCAAAGGAGTACAAATAGGAAAAGAAGAACTTAAGCTTTCACTATTTGCAGATGACATGATACTATATTTAGAAAACCCAACAAACTCAACCAAAAGGCTTATAGAACTGATCAACAAATTCAGCAAGGTATCTGGATACAAAATCAATCTTAAAAAATCAGAAGCTTTCCTGTACACCAACCATAAATCTACTGAAAAAGAAATTCAGAAAACACTTCCACTCAGGATCTCCCACAAAAAAATAAAATACCTAGGAATAAACTTGACCAAGGAAGTAAAAGATCTCTACAAAGAAAATTATAAAACACTGAAAAAAGAAATCGAAGAAGATCTTAGAAGATGGAAAGACCTTCCATGTTCATGGATTGGCAGAATTAATATCATTAAAATGGCCATCCTCCCAAAAGTGATCTACAGATTTAATGCAATGCCCATTAAACTACCAAGATCATTCCTCACAGACATAGAAAAATCAGTCCTTAATTTTATCTGGAATAACAAAAAGCCCAGAATAGCCAAGGTAGTTCTCAGCAACAAAAACCACGCAGGAGGAATCACAATACCTGACTTTAAACTATACTACAAAGCCATTGTAATAAAAACAGCATGGTACTGGCAAAAGAACAGATATATAGACCAATGGAGCAGAATAGAAGACCCAGAAACAAGTCCACACACTTTCAGCCAATTGATTTTTGACAAAGGGGCCAAAAACATACACTGGAAAAAAGATAGCCCCTTCAACAAATGGTGCTGGCAAAACTGGTTAACCATATGCAGAAAATTGGATGTTAATCCCACTTTTTCACCCTGTACAAAAGTCAACTCACGATGGATCAAAGACTTGGAAATTAAACCAGAGACCTTGAAGCTCCTTGAAGAGGGCATAGGTCCAACACTACAACACATAGGCACAGACAAACATTTCCTCAACAAGACCCCAAAGGCACAACAAATTAAAAGGAGAATCAATACATGGAATTGCATGAAACTGAAGAGCTTCTGTTCAGCAAAGGAAACTATCAAGAACCTCAATCGAGAGCCAACAGAATGGGAGAAGATTTTTGCCACCTACACCACTGATAGAGGACTAATATCTAGAATATACAGAGAACTCAAGAAACTCAACACTAAGAAAACAAAGCATCCAATAACAAAATGGGCAAATGAACTAAATAGACACTTCACAAAAGAAGAAATTCAAATGGCCAATAAATGCATGAAAAAATGCTCAAAATCACTGGCAATCAGAGAGATGCAAATCAAAACTACCCTGAGATTTCACCTAACTCCAACTAGAATGGCCATCATTCAAAACACAAACAACAACAGATGCTGGCGAGGATGTGGAGAAGTGGGAACTCTAAGACATTGTTGGTGGGATTGCAAATTAGTGCAACCACTTTGGAAAACAGTATGGAGAATCCTCAGAAGAATGGGAACAAATCTTCCATTTGATCCAGCAATACCACTGTTGGGTATCTACCCAAAAGAAAAGAAACCAAACTACCAAACTAATGCAGGTGTATCTATGTTCATAGCTGCACAATTCACCATAGCCAAACTATGGAACCAGCCAAGATGTCCATCAACAGATGAATGGATTACAAAACTATGGGATATGTACACAATGGAATTTTACTCAGCCATCAAAAAAAACTCAATTACATCATTTTCAGGGAAATGGATGGAACTGGAGGACATTATGCTAAGTGAGATTAGTCAGGCACAAAAAATAAGAAATCAGATGCTTTCCCTAATATGTGAGAGTTAGGGTTAGGGAGAAATGGGTCATAGGAGGAACTCTTGGAAGAGGATCAGTAACTTTTAACTCTGTTTACATTGTCTTTGGATATACAATATTTTTTTTATTTTTTAGGGAGTTTATTTACTCTTTTGTTGCCTGTGCCATTGAAATCATATCCAAGAAATCACTTCCAATTCCAATGTTGTGAGGTTTTATGACCCAGATTTTCTTCTAAAAGCTTATAGTATTAAGATTTATATTTAGGTCTTTTATCTATTTTGAGTTAATATTTGTATATGTGTTAGGTAAGGGTCCAATTTTATTCTTTTTCATTTATTATTATTTTTCAACAATATTTAGTTAAAAGACTAGTATTTCCTCCACCAAAAGTTCATGAAAACCTTGTCAAAAATAACTTGACAATGTATGGAAGAATTTATCTCTAGGCTTTTATTTAGCTCCAATGGTTTATATATCTGCCTTTAGAACAGTACTACACTGTTTCAATTATTGTAGCTTTATATGGTTTGAAATCAGAAAATATACATCTTCTAGCTTTGTTCTTCTTTGAGACTGTTTTGGGTATCTAGAGTCCATATTCCATATCAGGATAGATTTTTTCTGAAAAATAAATAAATAAATGTATGATAGTTTCACCTAAAAAAAAAAAAAAAAAGAAAAAAAATATTCTCTGGTAAGAAAGAAAGCAAAAAGAAATATTGAAATGTTATCTTTAAGTCATCAAAAGTTTGGTACCAGACAAATGAAACTGTTATGTGAGATTATCAATGTTAATATTGTATAAATTGCTATAATACTAGATGTCAACCAGTAAGCCAAGCGTGGGAAGGAGGGATGGGGAGGGAATGGGGTGGGGATCGTGGTAGGGGCTAACTGGGCGAGATGTGCATGTATGTCTACAAAAGTATTTTCTTTATACCACTATGATGTATGAATACATTGCACCAATAAAAAATAAATTTAAAAAAAAAAGAAAAAAAATGAAAAAAAAATAAAGGTTAAGATTTAAAAAAAAAAGAGTATTTATCAATGTTGTCACTATTGATATATCAGGGGAAGTCATTACTTGAGGAGTGTGGGAGCCATTCATGTATTTCAGCACACTTAGCTGCACCTGTGGCTTCTACCAACTGAATTTCAGTAGCACCCCTTTCCTTAACTATGACAGCCAAAATCTGTTTGTAATGTTGGTTTTCAAGCGAGACTTTGAGGGCAAGATGGCCCCTGGTTGAGAGCCACTGCGTGCAGTGCTTAATAGCCATGGTAAGATTAAATCTCAAGTTTTCATTAATGCTTTAAAGTGCTGGAACCTTAAATAATTGCCCCTTCTTTCTCACAGTAAGTGAAAGAAGGAACCATTGTTTGTATTCTTAGAACCACAAGGGGAGCCCAGTTAAGAAAATTATCTGCGTACCACTGTACCTCAGATTAGGAACTCAATGAAGTCTTTGTAGCTATCCTGTTCAGTGAATATTCAATGTACTAGTCAGAGAACTGTGTTTCTAAGTTTCATATGCATGGATTCTAAAAGCCATGACTGAAGCTACTTTTTAAAAATTGTGTCTGCACTGAACATGTACAGACCTTTTTCTTGTCACTATTCCCTAAATAATACAGCCTGACAATGATTGACATAACATTGACATTATATTAAGTATTATAAATAATCTAGTATTGATTTGTGGTATACCAGAGAATGCGCATAGATTATATGCAAATATTATGCCATTTTATAGAATGGACTTGAACATTCACAATATTTGGTGGCCATAGAGGGGAGATGGAGGGTTGTGAATGTTCTGGGATCAATTCCCCAAAGATAAAAGAGACAACTATATTAAATTGTATCACCACATTTACTAGAGTCTTCCTAAATAGAAAATGCGTAGAGAAATAAAAATGTATCTGTGTTTTATCCATGCTGGCTGGGGAATAGAAAGCATAGTATTAATACTTATCAAAAAAAAAAAAGAAAACCAAATAAAATTCAATGGAAATTGAAGGAAAAATATTTCATGTGAATTTAGTTGCTTTTGGTAACTGAACTGTTAGATATTTAGTCTGATTCAAGAAGCTCAACAAATCCTCCATTGACTTGAAGGTGCAAAGTTGATTGTCATGTGAAAAAGAGCAGGTGCTTCTGGGCATGGTGGCACATGCTTGTAATCCCCGCGCTTGGGAGGCGGAGACAGAAGGATTGCGCAGGTTTGAAGCCAGCCGCGCTGGCTTAAGAGACCCTGTTTCCAAATAAAAATATGAAAAATAAAAAAAATAAAAATAAAAAAAAAAAATAAATAAATTTTAATTCTTGTTAAAGAAAATTTCTCCCAATCAGATTTGTAAAAAAAGAGAAAAACATCCTATGATATAAATCACAGGATGATCACAATATATTTGATTATGTGGTTATCTTTATAGCTTTTCCATTTTCTTTTTTTTTCTTTTTTTTTATTGAACGTAAATAGTATACATTTACACTATATTTGATGCCCTCCCCCCCGCCTTCCTTTTCCTTTCCCCCCTCCCACCAATGGCTGTCCAGGTTAACCATGACTTATTCATACTTTTACACATGTTCAGGTGTAGACCTTCGTTAATCAAGACCGACCATCCTCCTCTCCTATCTTACCATCCAAACTTAGCTAGTATTTCCCCTTCAATAACTGGGAAATACACACAATGGAATTCTATTCAGCCATAAAGAAGAACAAAATTATGTCATTTGCAAGGAGATGGAAAACCCTGGAGAACATTATGTTAAGTGAGATCAGCCAAGCACAAAAGAAGAAGATACATATGTTTCCTCTAATATGCCCAACCTAGGAAACACAAAGAATACCAGTGGGACTCCAGTTATTGAAGGGGAAATATAGCTTTTCCATTTTCTTATGAGCAACCTTTAAACATATCAAATTCTACTGAAACAATATATCTTATATATTTTATATGTTGATATATTCCAAGTAATTTTTTTCCAATTTAGTCATAGAGTTATTTTTGTTGTCTTATACATTTTAAATATTCACAGAATATTTATAACATTCTACTTATTTTCATTTGTCTTTTTCTCCAGGAATATAGTAAATTGAGATTTTATAACAACACTTTTAGAAGCATTTTAAAGACCAAAGAGAGGGAGGGAGGGAGGGAGGGAGGGAGGGAGAGAGAGAGAGAGAGAGAGAGAGAGAGAGAGAGAGAGAGAGAGAGAGAGAAATATATAAAACAACCCTGAAAAATAATATGCTACAAGTTTAAGATCTCAGGCATCTGTAGCATCACTTTTCTGAAATATTTGGAAGTGTAGTTACCAACAAATCTAGCCATTTACCAAATGTTCAGTAGTTACTTTTGTTTGACACATTCTCAGTTACATATTAATCTATTAATCTTAGATTTTTAAAATATTTATTTTAAAATGTGAGCTGAAACCAGGCAAGTTTCTCTGTAGCAGAGCATGTGCTTAGTGCCACGCCCACAAAAAGAAGATGTAAACTAGGCTATATTTGTGTACACATCATTTGGGTTGTGGACTGTCTTCAGTGAGCCATTTACTCTGTACCAAGTTTAGCCAGAGTTACCACATACCTCAGTATCTCATAGGTTAGTAAAGGAGAGGTGAAATTCTCAGAATATGCTAAGAAAAGCATTATATTTATTTCCAATCTTATGGCATAATCTATGTATACAAAAAAAAAAGTATGCGATCCTTTTAGAATTTTGAGCCAGAATATTTCTTTTTCTATTTCTTAATTGCCTAAACTATAGTCTATGTTTGATAAAAGGTTAATCTTATGTACTAGTTATTTACTAACAAGGATTCAAGAATTATGATTCTGCCAGGTGTGGTGGCAAATGATTGTAATCCCAGTACTTGGGAGGCTGAGGTAGGAGGATCTGGGTTCGTGGACAACCTCAGCTACTTAGTGAGGCCCTTTGCAACTCAGTGAAACCCTGTTTCAAAATAAAGATTAAAAAATAGGGCAGAGGCATAGCTCAGAGGTAGAATGCCCCTGGGTTTCATCCCCAGTATTGCCAAAAAACTAAAAAAGAATTATGATTCTTCCAGATTACACACACACACACACACACACACACACACACACACACACATTGTGCCATTGCTCACTCAATTTTTTTTCAATATTAAAAGATATATTATGGAGCTATCTATCTTTCTAGCTGTCAGGAATAATACTGTGCCTTGTTAACTTACAAGTTCAGAGTATAAATTTTACACTGTGTAGAGTCAGGGAAGCCAATATTCCTTCCCTCTGATCTCCAATCCAATTTAAGATTCCCAAGAAAAGGAAGGTGTCTAGCCTGGTTAAATCCTATACTGATGCTGAGGTTACAGCAAAGAACCATTTATTCATGGAGTGAAAGTTCAGGGGTCTTTTTTAATGCCGGAGTGGCCTCATACGCTGTTTGCACCTGCACATGGGTGATATTCCTATCTTTACAATCAAGAAGAATTAATTGAAAAGCTCCTGTTTACTGCTTTTATAGGAAATGAGAACCTGGTGCCTGCCACTTTGCAGGTCTAGAGTCTAAGTAAGACTAGGCTTTGTTTCCTCCTCTGCTGCAGGAGAGGAGCAGAGGCACCTCTGGGTGCTGACAGGCCTTGTGGCAAGAAGCTATCTAATGTCAACATCTGAGCTATACCTTGAGGGGAGAAAGTATAGCAATCTGAGTAAAAAGACAGAGTAGTTTCCCAGATTTTTATACCTTGAGTCTGTGAGAAATTCCTGGTCACTCTAATAGATTAATGGGCTTCTGGAACAGTCATGTTTAAATGGAAAGATGAGCTCTTTGCAATGAGCTTGGGTAAGACGTCTTTATGCACTAATGGATACTCACACTCACTGCCAGGGTTGGTCTATAAATTTCTTTGTTATCTTTCCACATTGAGCAGTAGTGCTTATTCTTGCAACAAGAATGTGTGTGTGTGTGTGTGTGTGTGTGTGTGTGTGTGTGTGTGTATACGTATACATCTGAGGTATGCATCTGACATTAACTGACATATTACTAACGATATAAGTGCTTTGCAGTCCTTACCCATATGAGATCCTAGGGGAAGGAAAGACAGTCACAATCCAGGCAGAGAGAGATAATTAAAATGCCTAATGAATAATGTTAGGTTGTTTTGTATATTGATTAAAAAGATAGAGGTGGAAAGGGATCAACCTTGTCTTGGTTTGGGACGTTGGTCATAAAAACCCGGGGACATCATATATAACTACATTCAAAGAAGGAGCCATGCTTTTCATATTATGTGAATAAATTGAAAATAAATTTATCATTGTGTAAAATGGGATTTCATACTTAAAAACTACGTGCTAATTTGGGTGTGTGTTTTTGTGTGCATGTGAGTGATTAGGTGTAATTTTATATCAAGTACATATTATACTTCAATTGATATATAGCTATTTCTCAGTCATCTCCAAGTCTGACCACTTAACTCAACACCTACCAAAAGCATCCCATGAGTTTTTCTTTAGTAAATGATTAAAGAAAATTTTTAAAAAAACTCTTGAACCACTCTTCCACAGTATAAAGTATTGTAATGATAGTTCTTGTTTACCTAGTTAACAACAAATACAGGGGGAAATCTCACTCCTAGATAATTATTTGCTTAAGGAATTATTTCAGTTGATATATCACTTTTGAGAACTCATTGTTTAAACTCTTCTGGAATTCAGAATTAGTAGTGAAGAAGGGTGATAAGATTAATTCTAAATGTCGCACTTATTTGTTTTTATGCCAGCAGATAAGAAAATAGCAGAATCCAATGAAAACAATCCTAGCAGCAGAATGAATTTTATGTGTTTATTTTGCAAGAAAAATGATAAGAATGATTGGAATTCCCATTTTTATAGGTAACTAAAAAAATACTCAGGTTATAATAGTATACCCCTTATACAAACATGTCACATACAGCTAGTGACAAATGTTGCCATCTCCATTGGGTAAAAATAAGATACATGAGTGATATTTTCTCAGGCATGCACCTGCTAACAAGGGATGTGCATGAATATTCTCTATTATTCTCAGATTAGGATCATTTGAAATTAACTACATAATTCTAGACCCAATTTTACTCTCAGCTCCCATTTCACTAATTTTTTTCCATTTATTGTGAAAATGTTTGGTTCAGTTCCTATTAATGTATTTCCCAAATTCTATCTTCCATCTTCAACCACAGCCTAGACAAAATAGTTTTTTTTTTTTCCAAATGCCCATTAGAATGATCCATCCATGCCTGAAATTTCACAATTAATTTGAAAGGCAATGATCAAAACTGTTCTGACTCATTTACAGTGTACTGACAATGAGATGCCTGCTAGCAGATGGTGATGTTTAAAGATAAGGATAAGAACAGGATGCAGGACAATGTTGTTACTGTAGGTGGTACAGAGAGGGAATAGGAAAAGTGAGAGTCAAAGGCAAATGGTCTACCTAAACCTTTTATTAATAGCACGACTGATTCTGTTTGTAGCATTGCTAGATATGTGTTTTTCTTTCTTTCAAGTACACTGTATTAATACTTTGAGTATATGGTTGCTTAATTAATTCTTACTTCAAAAATGTTTTATCAATAAATATCAACTTTTTGAATAAGCATGTTTTGTGGGGGGAAAAACAAAGATAACATGAATTTTCTTTTGCTAAATCCAAATCAGGCATCAGGAGACTGTGAGGTTAAGAAGGGATATTAATCAAATCTTGCCAGCCATTTTCTATTAATCGACAAAGGATTTGTCCGTTTTGACACAAATATTATATACATAAATATTTATGTTCAAATATTTAGGTAAAAAGAAGCATTTTAATGTTGACTATTAATTATATAACAGACAGAATTGTTGTCTTTTAATACCCTGGTGAATGAAATTAGACTGGAAGAAAAAAAGCTGATTTCTTTAGAATCTAAGTTAACCTTGGAGCTATTACATTATGTCCAAGTAATTAACTTTATGTGATTGTGAAACCTGAGAATATTAACCAAAATGAAATATTCTACTTATTCCCACTGCTACCCTAAAATCAACATTTAATACCCAACTTTAGAAAAAAACCTGTAAAACAAGACATGTCACTCTTACCCTTGAAATTATCTTTATTAAATAGAGAAGTTATTTATCAGTGATTTTCTATTAACCGTCTAAATGACATTGATAACACTATCACATACCATTTCAAAGGGTTTTATTTATTCCTCAAATATAGTTCATCCTTATAACCTTGCTTATTTTCTGCTGAAAATAATGAGAATTTAAAGGTGATTTTTGTTTTAATGTCAAGTCGAGAATCTATAGTGCACTGAAACCTGAATGGATTATATCAGTTTGACATAAATTTTATGGACAGCTAAATTTACTAGCAGAGTTGAAACAAGTCCAGGAGAACTCATATTAGTAGCTTCCAATTAAGAATTGATCTGAAATTTTTTCTAAGTTTCATCATCCTTCTTGATCTTATTTTCTACCTATCCTCACTTTTCTCTTCTTTTCTCTTTTTCTTCCTTTTAAGAAACATTAATTTAAGCCAGGCATGGTGGTGCGCACTTGTGATCACCGTGCTTGGGAGGCTGAGACAGGAGGATCACATAGCTTCGAAGCCAGCCTCAGCTACTTAGTGAGGCTCTCAGCAACTTAGTGAGACCCTATTTCCAAATAAAATATAAAATAGGTCTGGGAGTATAGCCCAGAGTTAGAAAGCTTCTGGTTTCCACACCCAGTACCAAAAAAAAAATATATATTAATTTAATGAAGCCACTCCTGAATGGCATGAGGCTATAAATGTCTTCTGTATTGCCATCTTTTTAATAAACGCCTTTAAAGCTTCAGCCAGAGACTGGGCTATTATATATTTATCCTTAGCTCAGGAAAAGAACCCACATTTTCTTTTAATGGAAATTGTCTCCAGGGGTCTAACAAAGGTCCCTGGGGATAGTTCCCCTAAATGGTAGCCCTCATTCCAAACCGTAACACCTTAAACTGTAACATTACCCAGTTCCCATCCCATTCCTTTCCCTCTCCTTCCATCGCATGTTTGGCTTAGTGGTTGACTTTAATATGTTTGTGAATGTACATCATATACATTAAGGAATTACCCTCTTCCCTCTTGCCATCCCCCTCAGTTAGGTCACCTTATTTGCTTACCTGTAGTTTCTCCTTCCTCGTCTAGAATTCCTCCTATGACCTATTTTCTCCCTAGCTTCTGCATATTATAGAAACCATCCAATTTCTTACTTTTGGTGACTGACTAATCTCACTTAACAGAATATTCTCCAGAATAAGCTTTATTGAGTTACTCAGCTTTTCAAATATATAGGTGATCATAGTGGGGGTTGGTGGTACAAGCCTATGATCCCATCTACTCTAGGAGCCTAGGCAGAAGGATCACAAGTTCCAGTTCAGCCTGGATAATTTAGTCAGACCCTTGTCTCAAATAAAAAAGATGGGGAATGTGGTTCAATGGTAAAGCTCTTGCCTAGCATGCACAAGGTTCCAGGTTTAATTGCCAGCACTACCACTACCCAACACACAGACACACAGACACACACACACACACACACACACACACACGCACACATGCACACACACACACACACACACACACACACGTGTATGTGTATTATATAATATATAACATATATCTATAAGAGTGTACTACCATGTCCAGCAGAAAAATTAATCTTAATAATTATAACATCATAGAAGTCTTGATAAGGAAAGAAATACATAGAACACATACACACACTATGTATATTTAGTATACTTTGTAAATGAAAAGAAAAGCAAAAATTTTTTTTAGATTTGATTCAGTCATCTAAATTTGCTTCCAATATTTCCTGAAAAATTAAATGAAGCTTGGGGATTTTTATTTATTTATTTATTTATTTTTGCTAATATATTTGTAAAAAAAAAAAGCACTTTTATTCTGCAACTAATGTTTTTCTTAATTCTGTAGGCAATAAAAGTCAAACATTACCAGAGTGGGATAGCTTATATGCTAAGCAAAGCATCTCTACCCTCTGATACTAACACAAAGAGAGATTTGGGTAAAGGCAGCCATTCTTAGTCCTCTATAATGGGAAACAGTAGAATTGCTTTTATGGATGGGGTTACTTCCATATCTCACAGGAAGAAAAGAGAAAACAAGTAAAACCATGTTTTTGCTCTGTCTAGAATGCAAAAGAGCTGCAGAATATGCCTTTCTGGTTTCTCTCAGCATTGAAAATATTGAAGGCACAGGGAGCCTGTGTTATCAAGGTCGTGCACATGTGAATACATAGCCTGGAAAGAGGCTTCTTTTGGTAAAATATGTTGTTCCACACTCCATCTGTAAAAGCAGCTTCAGGAGACTAACTTCAGAACCTTTTACTGGTGATATTTTTTATAGAAGATAAGGCCCCCAAAGGCAATGTTGGCCTTTCTTTTTACAGGTATAGGCAACTACAGCTTTGCAGAAGCTGAGGGGTGGTGACAGGCCAGGATGTGTTCAGACTCAGAGGTCTCCTAATCCGAATGCTAATGCACTCCTGCAGAGAGCCACAAACCACAACACCAGGCTGCCCACTTTGTTTCTTTAACTTGTGACAATATCTAAAGGAAAATCACCCTCGCACATTTTTCAGTTCAAAAATTAAGAAAGCAAATACTTTAACAACCCAAATATATATTTTTTTAGAAAATGCTTGGGACATCTTTCTCTTTTTTTATTGAATATATGTTTGAAGAGATATAATACAAAAATCTTTACAATAAGACATGCTGATCTAAGCATGTAAGAGCATCATCTAAGACATATTAATATTATCTGTCATAAATATACAATCATATGATATATGTTTTTCTATTTTAAATGCCCATTATGTGCTTAAAAGAAAATTATTAATATGCAATGATTTCTATATGCAGCAATGTGTTCTTATAATAGTTAAACATGACCATTTGTAAAGGTTTGGCTTGAAAATATAATCTGATTATTTAATGAAATGTAATGTATTTATTAAAGAAATATCAATAATAACATTAAGAAAGTGGCTGCTTTTTCACTATATATTTTTGGATTAAAATAGATTATAATATATTATGAATACTATGATATCAATTTTCTTTCTCTACATAGAAAAGACAATAAAAACAAAAGTAGTTATCGCAAACAGCTATTAGATATTGGGACTATGAAAGAATTCCACTCTCTATGAAGATATTTTACATTAGTATTCAGAGAAAACATAGTAAATTGTTTTATAAATAATTAAAAGTGAATACTATTTCCTAGTATTGTTAGTGACATATGTTATCTGTGGGTTACTAGGTGAGGTGTTTGCAATTAACTAATATTTTCTTAAAGCCTGACAACCAAGAAGTCTCCAAGTTTTATATGAAGAAATTAACCTTTTAATAATCTAAACTTATATTTAATAAAATTATAGAAAAATTAAAAAGTATTTATGTATCTACTGTCCTTTCTTAGATTTGGTGCCAGTGCAATGATCCCTGTACAAGTTCAACTTTCTTTGCAGCATTATCACAAACAGATAATTTGCCTGTTGGGTATGCCTCAGACCAAGCTCACATAGTACTCTTCCCAGGTTCCCATTAATGTACACATTCTTCATTTTATACTTTCAGGTAATGTATTTAAATTTAGTGCTCAAAGAATTGGCTCATTATTACAAAATACAAAATCAACCAACCAAAAAGCCTGAAAGGAAATCAGTGATTAAGAGAAATAGAAATATGAAATTGGAGACAATTCCTGCTTATTCTTAATTATTGTGCCCCCACAATATAAACATTTACCTAAAATAGTAACTACTGGCTCTGTGCTGGAGTGTAATCTTACACCACCTGATTGTGATTTATATACAACTAAGAAGTGCATTTCAGGATGGAAGGAATGAGCCTGGCATGGTGGTGCATGCTGGTAATATCAGTAACTTGGGAGGCCGAGACAGGAGAATTGTGGGTTCATGTCCAGCCTCAGCTACTTAGTGAGGCTCTCCACAGCTTAGTGAAACCCTGTTTCAAAATAAAGAATATAATAGGGCTGGGAGTATAGCTTGGAGGTAGGATGCCCCTGGGTTCAATCCCCAGTATTACACACACACACACACACACACACACATACACACACACAGGAAGAAATCATTATAAAAAAAGGAAGAAAATCTAGCAGCACGCAAAGAACATGGATGGTTGAGTCAAGAAAGAAGGAAATCATGTTATACTAGGTAAAGAGTTGAAGAATGTGAATACATTCAATTGAAACAAGAAAACATCAAAGGGTAACATAATATCTAACCTCCAGCCTGGGAAGGCCACCAAATAAATTATAGATTCTCAATGTCTCCAAAGAGCAGAATTGGGGAAAGTGAATTAAAATCACTGGTGAATTTTAACTATGTAAGGAAGATTTCATAACTCGAATCTCATTGCCACTATTAACGTTCATGCAGAAATAGAATAAATTTTCCTTGAAATAGTATCTCATAATATATTCAATATCGTTCTCATATTAATATTATGTATTTTAATTTTTATCCATATGTATCAACTTAATCATCGACATTTTGTTTAATTTTTTTAACTATACCAAATAGTGCCTTAAAACAATATCCAGCAGTGAAAGAATGGGCAAATGGAGGATATTTGAAGAATTATTCTCAGGAAGATCTTTTTTAAGTGATCCTAAACATAACAAAAAAACAGAAACAGAAATTAAAAGTCTTTCCAAATACTGTCAATAACGTAATAAAGATCACTGTTAATTAATATCTTCGTATAAGCCTGGAAATCCTAAATAAGTTTTCTGTCACATAGATAAATTAATAAAGTACTGCTTCTGTCCTGTCACAATATGTATTGATAATAGAATAAATCTGTGTTGAATACTCATACCAGTATTAACTCCAAGGCTCTCTGGTGGTCACAAGCTGCAGCCAACTGCTGTGTGGGGAAAGGCATTTCATCTCTTAGAAAACACTCACCACTTTCACAGGGTACCATTACATCATAGCACAGTGGTTAGAAAACTCTTTCCTAAATAAACAAGCTTTGACCTCACATACAGGTTTCACAAAAAGATATTATTATTATTTCATTTTAAAATATGAACCAAACTGGGCACAGTACACACCTGATAGGATCACAGCTGCAAGGCCATCCTCAACAATTTAGGGAGACCCTCAACAAATTAGCAAGACCCTGTTTTAAAATAAAATAATTTAAAGAGCTCATCCTGCAGCTTGCAAGTAGAATGTTCCTTGGTTCAACAATCCCTATTATTAAAAGAAAATCATCAATTTTATGTTTTAGGAAAACTACAATGTAAAAAAATATTAAAAAAGTAAATTACTAACATACCAAGAAGAACAGTAAGAACACCTCCCCAAACATCTGTTGAAATTCAAGGTACAATTGAATCTAAAGTAAATAATCAATATGATAAAAAATGAAATATTATAAAATAAGGTATCATTTGTAATATTTAAAAATATGTTTAAGAAAAGACATTTTTCAAAGAAATAGAACCTAATATGAAATGGATTTCTTTTATGTGAGAAGTAGAATAATAGAAATTGTAGCCAAGGGATTCTGAGAATAATTATACTAGAGAAAAAAAGAGAAAATTAGTGGTTCTATTGCTTTCTATTATCCGTATTGCCATACTCTTCTTGAGAATTCTATCATTGAAAACTTGCATGAATCCTTTGTTGAATAGATGATTTAACTGGGGCTAAAGATGATGCCATTGGTTACAGGATTCAATTGAAAATTAACAATTTTCATTTAAATGGAGAAGCTATAAAATATAGTCACTGAAATCAGTGGCTCAGCAATGAAACAATCCAATATAAAAAAGTTTTATATTTATAGGGTTTATAATGGGAGAATCAGCAGGAGGGATCACTGCTTAATTTTTTGTAACATGAAAAAGAACCCATAGATGATGGCTGGTGGTCAAAATGTAACACAGAAACCTGGACATTGGTTCTTAATTAAATATTGAAAATAGTCTTTGTTATAACTTTAAAATGTTGCTTTGTGATTAATTTTTGGTTTAATTTATATTTTTAAATTTTTCTTTAATTTTTTTTATTGGCACATTATAGTCATATATCTCACTGGTGTACAAGATAGTAAAGGCAGACATTATTACTAACATATCAATAAGAACAGCAGGAATAGTAAGAACACCTCCCCAAACATCACTTATTTAGCCCTTTCCAAATTTCCACCCCATTCTCTCCCCTTCCCTCTTTCTCATATTTGGCTTATTGACTGACTTTGATGTTTATGAATGCATATCAGGTACATTAGTGAATTTCCTCTTCCTCCCTCCCATTCTCCTCAGTTAGGTGGTCATATTTGCTGATCTATGGTTTGTCCTTCTTCTTCTAGAGCTCCTCCTATGACTCTTTTCCTCCCTAGCTTTCACATATTAGGGAGAGCATCTGATTTTTTACTTTTTGTGACTGACTAATCTCACTTAGTAAAAGGTTCTCCAGTTCCATCCTTCTCCCTATAAATGACATAATTTACACGGGCATGATGGCGCACGCTTGTAATCCCAGCATTCGGGAGATTGAGACTGAAGGATTGCAGTTCGCAGACAGCCTCAGCTACCTAATGAGGCCCTCTGCAACTCAGTGAGACCAGGTTTCAAAATAAAGAATAAAAAAAAAAAAAAAATAGGGCAGGGGCTGTAGGTCAGAGGTTGAATACCCCTGGGTTCCACCTCCAGACCCGCACAAAATAAATAAATAAATAATAAATAAATAAATAAATAAATAAATAACATAATTTTGTTCTTTATGGCTGAGTTAAATTCCATTGCGTACATAACCCTTATTTTTGAAAACCTTTCATCTGTTGCTGAACATCTTGGTTGGTTCCATAGTTTGGTAATGGCGCACTGTGTAGATATGAACAAAGATACACATGCATTACTTTGGTAGTTTGGTTTCCATTCCTTTCGTAGATATCCAGAAGTGATATTGCTGAATCATGTGGTAGATTCATTTCCATTTTTCTGAGGATCCTCCATACTGTTTTTCAAAGTGGTTGCACTTATTTGCAATCCCACTCACATAGTATTAGAGTGCCCACTTTTCCACATCATCCGGAGAATTGTTATTGTTTGTGTTTTGAATGATTTCCATTCTAATTGGGGTTAGGTAAAATCTCAGGTAGTTTTAATTTACATCTTTCTGAATGCTAATAATATTGAAATTTTTTTCATCTATTTATCAATTATTTGAATTTCTTTTTTTATGAAGTGTCTAGTTAGCTCACCTGCCCATTTTTATTGGGCTATTTGTTTTCTTAGCTTTGAGTTTCTTGATTTTTACATATATTCTAGCTATTAGTTCTTATTGGAGGAGTAGTTGGCAAGAATTTTCTCCCATTCTATTGGCTCTTTGTTGAGGTTCTTGATAGTTTCCTTTGCTTTACAGTTTAATGCAATCCCACATATTAATCTGCCTTTTAATTTCTTGTGTTTTTAAAGGCTTGTTGAGAAAGTTTTTACCTGTATTGATGTGTTGGACCAATATCCTTTTCTAGGAGCTACAGGGTCTCTGGTCTTTGATTTATCTTACATTGACTCTTTTGCAGGGTGAAAAGTGGGGTTATTTCCATGTTTTCTGCATATGGTTAATCAGTGTATCCAACACAATTTGTTGAAGAAGTTCTTTTTAAGTGTATTTTTTTGGCCCCTTTGTCAAAAATCAATTGATGGTAAATGTGCAGATTCTGCTCCATTGATCTGTTTGTTTTGGTGCCAATACCATAATGCTTTTATTACTATGGCTTTGTAATATAGCTAGAAACTGGGCATTGTGATGCCTCAAGCATGGTTCTTGTTTCTGATAACTACTTTTTTTTTATTTTGGGCTTTTCTTTTGTTCCAAAAAAATTTAAGGATTGATTTTTCTATGTCTGTGAAAAATGACCTTAGTAATTTAATGGGCATTGCATTGAATCTGTAGACTACTTTTGAAATAATTGGGCATTTAGATAATATTTACTCTGCATATCCAAGAACATGAAAGATCTTTTCATCTCCTAAGGTCTTATTTGATTTTTTCCCCATTTTTTTTATAATTTTCTTTGCAGAGGTCTTTTACTCCCTTGGTAGCTTTGTTCGCAAGTATTTTATTTCTTTTTGGAATATCTTGAAGGGAAGAGTTTTCTGTATTTATTTTTTCAGTGGATTTATGCGTGGCATATAGGAAAGCCTCTAATTTTTTAAGATTGATTTTGTATTTGAACACTTTGCTGAATTTTTTTTATCAGTTCTATAAGCTTTTTGGTTGGGTTTGTTGTGTCTTCTAAGATAGTATGACCTATGCAAATAGGGATAGTTTTTGTTGTTCTTTTCCTATTTGTACTAACTTAGTTTCTCTCTCTGCCTTATTACTCTGGCTAGAGTCTAAAGTACTATATTTGAAAGAGGTGGTGATAATGGACATCCTTGTCTTGTTCCTATTTCTAGGGGTAATTCTTGCAGTTTTTTTCCCCCATTTAATATGATGTGGCTGTGGGCATATTGTAGATTGCCTTTATGATGTTCTGGTATGTCCTTTTTATTCCAGTTTTCTGCAGTGCTTTTGCCATTAATGGGTGCTAAATTTTGTCAAATGCTTTTTTAGTACCTATTGAAATGAACATATGATTTTTGTCTTTGGTTCTGTTAATGTAATGAACTACATGGATTGTTTTTTGTATGTTGAACCAGTCTTGCATCCCTGAGATGAATCCTACTTGGTCATGGAGCATGATTTTCTTGATATACTTTTAAATGCATATCTCTAGTATTTTGTTTAGCAGTTTTGCATCTAAGTTCATCAATGATATAAACCTTTATTTTTCTTTCCTTGAGCTGTCTTTATTTAGTTTGGGTATTATGTAACATTGGCTTAGTAGAATGTATTTTGGAGTCCATTTCCTTCTATTTCATGGAATATTCAGGAGTATTGATATTAGCTCTTCTATAAAGGGTTTGTAAAATTCACTTGGGAAATTATCTGGTTCTGGGCTTTTATTATTTCTGCATGGATTGCCTTGTTCAAGGCCTTCTCCTTTAGTGTGTCACCACCTTTACTTGCAAAGTGTGTTTCTTGTAGGCAGCATATAGATGGATTCTGGTTTTTAATCTATTTTGCCACCTTATGTCTTTTAATTGGGCATTTGAAGCCATTTATTTCAGTGTGATTAATGAGAGATGATTTTCAATTTCTATCAATTTGAGTTTTAACTTCTGTTTAAGTTAATATTTGCTCTTCTTTTCTTAGTTATTTATGTTATGGTGGAGAAACTGGTCCAGGGTTCCTGCTGGGCTCCCAAAAGTGTATTGGTGAGATGTATAGAGGTGCAGATTCTTGTTCTGAGCTATGTGTAGAAAACACTATCCTGAACTGTTGCTGGAAGCTTTGAACAGTTTTATTATTATAAAGACAGAAATATAGGACAGAGCTAAATAAAGCCCTATATCAGAGTTAGTGTAATAGGGTGACTTGAAAAGAAGTCACCCGAGGTTTTTCTGGACCCAGGACGTTTTATACCCAGTCTTCTGACCAGACTAGATCTGCCCTTTCTACATGGCAGATCTTTTCTTGTGGGGATTTTTTCCTGTAGACCTGCCATTCTCTGGCACAGACCCCAAGTGTTAGTTGATTCTCAGAGCCTGGGATATCATGGCTTCCTCCCACATTCTTGGTAAATTCATTTATCTTTAAAATGTGAAAAAAACTCAAAGCTTCATTATGAGCCACCCTCCCTCATCCTTGGGGAAGTTTGCTTCCCTTAAAAATGTAAAATACCCTGGGCTTCCTTTATTCTCTTGCTAATTCCCCTTGGCACCTGAATTTCTTTAGTCATTTTCCTGCCTGAAGCTTCTGGCTTTCTAATGCCAATGTTATTAATAACGTTTTGAAACCATTTCCTAATACTGGTACATGCATATATTTTAAAGCCCTTTCCCAATACTGGCACATTAATACATTTTGAAGCCATTTCCCAATGCTGGTACAATTTGTATGATGGAAATTATTGTTTTTCTGTTTTTGGAATTTATTAACTATTCTTTGCACTTAATCTCTGAGTAGTTTCTTTAGTTCTGTTATAAAAGACATTTCTCTAGTTCTAGTTCATTTTCTGTTTCTCATGGAAGATTTTCCTGTCAAATTTGAGAGAGATTTTTGCTGGGTAGACAATTTTTGACTGCAAGTTATTTTCTTTCAGTGTATTAAATATGTTGCTCCAGTATCTCTTACCTTTCATGATTTGGTTAGGTAAGTCTGGAGTGAATCTAATTGGTCTGCCTGTGAATGTCACTTGGTTTTTTGATTTTGTTGTCTTTAACTTTATTTTTTTGGCTTGTAAGTTAGTTTGACTATTATGTGGTGTGGTGAATCTTTTCTCTGATTTTATATAAAGGGGGCTCGGTAAGTTTCTGTACCTGTGTATCAACCTCTTTTTCTCTATTTAGTAATTTTATGAAATTATTTATTTTTTATTGGTGCACTTTAGTCATGTTAGGGTCTGAGATGCGCCCCCTCTTACCCAAATAACGAAGAACACACCAAGGATGTAACACACAGGCAGAGTTTTATTGTGCTGCAGCTCTTTACTGGCTAGCCAGTGGTCAAAATTCCTCCACTAGCTTGACTGTCAATGGAGGAATTGCCCAGCGGCTACCAGAGCAATACTACTCTGGACGAGCTAGCGTTAACCTCAGTAGACAGCAAGAAAAGCGGGTCAGAATGCGACCCAGGGCTCACGTCGGGGTCTGGCTTTATAGCCCCAGGAGGGAGTGGATACACCCACCAGAGCCCGCCAAACTTAGAATACAACCAATCAGATACAAGGACAAACAAGTACAACCAATAATTTTAAAACATGCATCCACCCCCCCCCAAGTCAGAGCCCGCCAGCCTTAGAATAAAACCAATCAGATACAAGGACAAACAAGTACAACCAATGATGTTGAGCCCGCCAGAAGTCGGAGCCCGCCCAGAGTCCGAGCCCGCCAGAGACTGCTTATCTCCCTTATAGTATGTGCTCCTTCCCTAGGATCGCCTCTGGCCAATTGTGTGGAATGCAGATGTTTCCAGGCAGGTACAGGCTTGTAATTTAGGAAGAACTACTTTTCCTAAAAAGAAAGTTCTAATATTCTTTAAACACCAAGCAAGTTTGAAACGAGAAAGACTACTACCTAACAAATGTGGAACATATACATAAGCAGTTGTACAGAAGTCAGAAATTGAGCGGGCAGTTATTAAAGAAAGACTGGGACTTACAAGTTACAATGAGAGTGGGCGAGGAAGGCCCACATGTGGCCTCCTGTGTATTCCCAACATACTGCCCTGCGGCCACCCTGGGCCCAGTTGGGAGCCGCTCTGTCCCCGCACAGGGCCATGCACGCTGGGGCCTTCCCGCGGGGACCTGTGGGGGACCTGATGAACATTCCTAAATCTCAATGTCTTAATTCTCTAAAGCCATTCTTAACAGTACCAGGGAAGCCTGGCCAGAAATCAGGGGTCAGGTCCGAGGCAGTGGCCCATGGTGGATCACAGGGGTCCCTGCCTTGTGCCGTCAGAGGAGTAGTGGAAGGGCGAGGCCAGGCTGTCCTGACCCACAGCCTGCTCCACTCCCTGGGCTAGGCCTGCTGTCCTAGACCCGCCTGGCCCTTTCCTTCTGCCCTTCTCTTCCTGACCCCTCAGACTTGCCCTTTAGCCTGGGTCTGAACTCTGTTCCTGTGAGCCAGGAATACTCGGTATCCCTGCCATTGCCCACACAGGACTTGGCACCCAGATCCCTCCAGAGGGTCTGGGCTTGGGTCCTGGCCCCGGCCCTGGCACCCCAGGGTTGGGGGGATGGAGGAAGACCTCTCCAAACCTGGACTGGAAAATCCCAGTCCGAGGAGGGGCTGCCTTTCCCCCTCACCTTGGCTAGGCCAGGCTGACCTCTGTGCTGAGGAATCTGCCTGGAGGGCAAGTTAGTATTGTCTTGTTCCGGAGGCTGGGAGGGAGAGGGTTGATCTAGCTCAGAGATATTGGGCGCGGAAGGGACAGAGACCTTGTCCGACAAGCTGGATGGGCCTTCGGGCATCTGGGCTCACAGATCTTAATTCTGTTTCCAATCTTACCTTACCTCTATATTTCAATTCTATATTCTACTCTCTTACTTCTACAAGGGTCCTACCTTAATTCTAATATCCTACTTTCTTATTTCTAATAGGTTCCATACACTAATATTGTCAATATCTTATTTCATACCTCATCCTCATTAGGAGAGAAAGTCTTCCCAACCAAACTCTCATGCTGGGGAAGACTCCTCTTCCTGCATCCCTTCAGTCATACATCTTAAAAGGATAAAAGATGGTGGAGACATACATGCACACATCACCCAATTAGCCCTCAACCAATTCCTGCCCCATTTCCTCTCCCTCCCTTCTTCCCATGAACTAGTGAATCAGTGATTGACTTTGATATGTTTGTTTAAATATATCATGGCTTAAGAGAGTTTCCTCTTTCCTTCCTTCTCCCATCCCCAGTTAGGTCACCTTATTTGTGCATTTATAGAATTTCCTTCATCTAAAGTTCCTCCTATTACCCGTTTCTCACTAGCTTCACATATTAGGAAAAGCATCCTATTTCTAATTTTTTGTGACTGACTAATCTCATTTAGAATAATGTCCTCCAATTCAATCAATTTCCCTGTAAATGATGTAATTGTGTGTTTTTTATGTCTGAGTAAAATTCCACTGTGTACATATCCCACAGTTTTGTAATCCATTCATCTGTTGATAGGCATCTTGGCTAGTTCCATAGTTTGCCTGTGAATTGTGTAGCTATAAACATAGATACACATGCATTCATTTGGCAGTTTGGTTTCCTTTCTTTTGGGTAGATACCCATAATTGTTATTGCTGGATCAAAAGGTAAGTTTGTTCCCATTCTTCTGAGAAGAGATTGTTGATATCTTTGATTTCACCTTTTTTCTTTTACACCTGTTATTCTTAGGTTAGGTTTTATAAGATTGTTCCATATATCTTCAGTGTCCAATTCATGCTGTCAAATTGTTTTTTCTAAATTAAATAATATAAATTCATTTTTGGCCTGATCATATTCTAATAGCAAGATTCTACTTTCCCTGTGATCTAATCTATTATTTATAGTTTGTATTGATGTCTCCACTTCAGTGACTGCATTCTTCACTTCCTTTAGAGCTTCTTTCTGATTCCTTTTCAGAGTGTCAGATTCTTTGTTTATTTCTTTATGTTTTTCAAGCTCTCTCTGAATTATTTAAAAAATATTGTATCATTTCTACTGTTAAATTTTTATTTGTCTTTATAGGAATCTTTGAAATGCTGTGTTGTGAATTCTGTTACTGTGAAGTTGTGGGAGCTTATTGATTTCTTGCTCTTCCTTCTCGTGATTTTAGTTTTTTAAGTTTGTATCTTTTATTGCTTTTGATAGTTTTTTCTTGCCTTTTAAGTGTAAGCTGGTATATACAAAGGCAAGTTGTATTGCATTCACTGGAGAAGCTTGGGTGAGGAAACAGGTGATGAAGTAGTAAATACAAGAATAGGGTAAAGTAGCTGATAGGATTGAATAAAATGAGAGTTTGAGTTTGGTAACATAATATATAGTCAAGATTAGAGATAGTGAATATATAGTAGGATTCAAGTAACTAAATACCGTAGTAGAGTATTAGTATAGTACTATGAAGTGGATTTAATACAAGACAAACAAAAAAAGAAAAAAAAAAAAAAAGAAAAGGCACCAAGAAAAGAGTAGTTATGTAAGAGGGAAGAAGCTTGTAAAAAGGGTGAGGAAGAGAGCAAAGATAAAACACACATGCACACACACACACACACACACACACACACACACACACACATCAAAATAACAAAATAATAAGACCCTAAAAATATATGAATACTGAGCAAACTTGGCCCCTGCAGTCCTCCTGAGTCTGTAAGGATTCTTTCAGCTATTTAAGGCTCACATTCTATAATAGGATCTTGAGCATGTTCTAAGCAATATCATTTGCTCTGTAATCTATAGTAACAATATCAGTTAATAGCCTTGCTCTTTGGTCTTTTTCAATAATTGGGACCCTAGCTTGGTGTTTCTGTGCAGGCACCAGAGTACCACTGGCACCTTTTCTGCTGTAAGCCTAGGTCTCTGAGCTCTCAAAAAGGACCTATTTCTAAAATTCTCTTAGTCTATTCAAGTCGCAGTATTACAGGGGCTGGATCTAGTGTTTACCACGTCTCCTCACTTTCCACTGATGTGGACTTTGCATCTCTTCCCACCTGCATAGGTAGCAGGTACTGCTGGGATCAGACCCAGTGTATAAATAGGCGACTGTGTTCTACACAGCTTGGGCTGGTTTGGCTTAACTTTTTTCCAGTCATCAAGATTGGGCATTCTGTGGAGATCTCTGGAGTACTGACTAAGGTTCTGAGCCCTGGGAACTGTAAGCCTTTTTGCCTGTTTTGTCCCTGAGGGCTGTCTGATAATCTGAGTCTCTGCTGAGTCTAACAGCAAACTCCACCCCCACCTCTACCAGGGTAAACCACAAAGTCTCAGACAGTGTGAGTCTATCTCTTGCTGTGCAATTTTCTGCAGCCATACTAGGTGGTCTCCCACAGAAGTGGCTGCTTCACTTACAGTGTTGTTGAGCACTGCTCTGGATCTGGAGGATGTGTTTAATTTGGCTGCCACTGCTGCAAGTTGTTGCTGAGGTTTGTGCAGGTGGAGCTTACCACTTAAAATGCCAATAAGCTGCAGCTGCTTATTTTATGGGAGATGGTGACCAAGGGAAGCAGCACATATCAGTCCTGCTGACACTGGATTTCTGTTGTCATTAAAACAGTGTCTTGACAAAGGAAAGAAACCAGCATAAATTTGAGCAGAGCACTGAGAATTGAAAGGCAGTGAAAACAAAGATAGAAGACAGATCAGAGAGCAGATATGTACCCCACCTGCTTCCAAAGGCTATGGACCTGAGGCTGCAGTGGTACCATTTTTCCTCACCATGCTGAGACTGCTGGCACTGAACCTTCAGAGACCCTATCAAGAAAGCCTGCTATTTATCTTAAAATTCCTAATCAATATATTATGATGAATTCAAATGCATCTAAAATCAAGGCTTAGATAGCAGATCAATTCCTCCATTATTTTGCTTAGTGCTCAACATATAGATTACCATGGTGCTAGAGTTTTAAATAATAAGATTCAAGGACAGATGCAGACATTTATAAATGATATATGATTGGATTATATTACTTGAGTGGATTATAGTATATTTAGTGCTAAGATGTATAACTGCTGTAAAATGTTCTTATGTATTTCTAACCATTGAGTTAATATGATATTTCTATTGCATGTATAAATTCATTTATAACTGTTAATACCAGAATATATAAATTGTGAAATAACATTAAATTTAACTAAATAAACTTTTTTTTTGCCTCAATTGAAAATCAAGAAAAGAGCCCTGTACTTGGCAAGAGGATTGCAGGTTAGAGGCTAGCCTTAGCAATGAAATGATACCCTCAGTCAAGTTAGTGATCCCTTCTTTCAAACAAACAAACAAACAAACAAACAAACAAACAAAAACAGGACTGAAGTTGTAACTGAGAAGTAGAATGTCCTTGGGTTCAATTCCTGGTAAAAAAGGAAAACAAAAAGCAAATAGTCAGGGCTTTCTACCTCTGAGCTATAATCCCAGCTCGTTCGATCTTTCTTTCTTTCTTTCTTTCTTTCTTTCTTTCTTTCTTTCTTTCTTTCTTTCTTTCTCTCTTTCTTTCTTCTTTTTGAAGCAGGTCTCATTAAGTACTGAGTATCTCACTAGGTTGCTGAGGCTGATCTTAAGCCTTTGATTCCTCTGTTTCAGCCTCTGTAATGTGTGGACTACAGATATGGTTCATTGGAATGGACACTATAATGGCTCTTTCAGCCTCATTCCATGGCTTTCAGCTGTCAGTCTTTCCTTGCACATTTCCTTCCCCATTTTTTGGCATTTCTAAACCCGAAGTGTTTTTTTAATTATCTTTGCTTTACCAACACAGACTTACTAATTGCCCCATTTGGGCCTGATTTTAGAGATTTAGTACTACTGCACATTACCTGGCATTCCAGGCCTTCTTTTGAAATCTCAGGGGAAGACTCTACCACCTTTTTTTTTTTTTTTCCCAGCAAAGCTAGCATTAAATAGCCATGCAAATTGACTACCAGTAAGAAAGTTAGTCACAACCTTTTCTATCACTGCTGCTAGGCCTGTTTTAATACTAGCCATTGGGCCTGTTTTAATCATAGCCACCATCACTAGGCTCTTATTTCTCTGGTTCCCTACTTAGGCTTGAACTAACCAGACCACATTATTTTCTGTTGTTGTTGTTTTTGTTTCTAATCAAAACTCTCAACCTCCCTTCAGCCATTTCACTTTCTTTCACAAAATCATCTCTCTAGACCCCATAGTTATACATGCTTTTCTGACCAAACTGCAAATCTCTCTACTCTGCTTTCTGTTTTCAAAATTTAGTGTATAATTTGATGAAAAAGGACATCAATATCTATAATACAATCTAAATACATTACTGTTTTGTGATTTTTTTTTTCTGTCAGTTTAATCAGAACACCCTCTTTAAATTTGACCTCACACAGTTTCAGGACAGGGACAAAATGCCAAAAAGTTCTTTGCCAGAATATAATAGGTATGAACACTACTTCATTTGTCTAGAGTCTTCTTCTTCTTCTTCTTCTTCTTCTTCTTCTTCTTCTTCTTCTTATTATTATTATTATTATTACTATTATTATTATTTTGGTGGTACTGGGGTTTGTGGAAACCCTTCTACCTCCAGGCTACACTCCCATACCTATATCGCGCAGACCTATACCTGCACGATCCTCCTATTTCCACCTCCCAAGCACAGTGATTACAAGCGTGCGCCACCATGCCCAGCTTCTAGAGTCCTTTTTACCCTCTGAAATTTTCTGAGCATGCTTTCTACTGTCATGCTTTCTTACCACACTCTGGTCCTTCAAATTTTTTCTCAAAAACGAGTTACAAAGACTCACAAAACACATGGTCAGACTTAGGTATTCCAGTGACCCCATTACTCCAGTACCAATTTTTGTTTTAGTTAGCATTCTCCATTGTAATAATCCCAAATTACTGACCATATAACTTAGAGAAAGGAAAATTTATTTGCTCACAATTTTTTGTAGATTCTGGATCCAGTCTATGTAAGAACAGAGGCTGAAGCCCAGGGCATTGTGGCAGAAAGGAGAGAGAGAGAGAGAGAGAGAGAGAGAGAGAGAGAGAGAGAGAGAGAGAAAGAAAGAGAGAGAGAGAAAGAGAGAGAACAAGAGAGAGAGAGAGAGGGGTAGAGAAAGAGAGAGCAAAACTGTGTTCTCACATCACTGAGACTAGAAGCAGAAAGAGCAAGCAAAAGGATCAGGTACCACATATAATCTCAAGGTCACATTACCAGCAATCTATCTTATCTACCCACACCCTACCAGCACAAACCACCATATTTACAATAGATTTATCTACTTATGAGGTTAAAATCATCACAACTTAACTATATTTACCCTGAGCTTTTCAGAGACATTCAATACCTAATCATAACATCCAGAAAAATATGTTTTAATAGCAGAGTACGATGTAGCCCTATGTCTTAAGAAACTTTTTGTCCTGAGACAACCTAAAGTATACAAAAACTGAGACAGGAGATGAATCTATAAGTTCCGTGGAAAACAAACTCAGAAATAACTTTCAAGACAATGCTGAACAAAGTTAAATTTTACATTCTTGAAAGACAAATGTGGCTCAAGTATATAGGATAAATGAATGATATAAAAAGGCAATATTTGGGCCATAAATGTAACACTACAATCTAGATGAAAAACTGACACTAATCAAAGTAGTAGCAGAATAAAGATGCATTCCATCAATAGGTCAGTAACGAGAGACTGGACTGAATGTGCAAAGTTCTAAAAAGTTTAGAATGCAATCAGGATTGATCTTGGTCTATATAGCTGGCACTTTTGCTATGAAAGCAAGTATAAACCACTATACTGATCAAGATCTTTTCACCAGTACCCAGGGTCTATTATGAAAGATAACATAGAGTAGGGCATGCGGAGAGTGAAAAAATCTACAGCCCATGAATCCTTAAAAAGCAAAGAGTTGAAAAGGAGTCTGTGAGGAGGACTAAGTGATTATCAGAGAGAAAGTGGAGTTAAAAGAAAATGAAGTTGAGAAAACCATAAAAGAGGACTTGAAGAAATATTTGTACCAACCAATTATGTGCCATAAAAAGAAAAACAGAAACATGAGGAGAATTTTTATCTCCTGTGAAAAAAGAAAAGATCAGTAGTCAGAGCAGTGCTAAAATTTGGAGAAATGCAGTATGTCACCCCAATTGCTACAAAAGTAGTAGAGTCAGAAGAAAGTTCAATTTTAATTATTCTAAGTTTGTCTCCCAAAGCTCTTATGTTGAAAGTATGTCCCAGGTATAGCAAAGCTCAGAGGCATGGCTGGAGGAAGTTGATAATTAAATGTGTGCTTTGGGGCTATGTGTCTGTGGTCCCTCTTCTTTCCCTTTCTCTGCTTCCAGTTGCTTTAATACGAAAGGAACATCCCTTGATCATGTGTCCTACTGCCGCAGTCACCACCACTATGCTATATACTTCAGAGTTAGCACAACAAACTGAATTTTCTGAAAATAGGAACCCCAGTAACTTGTCCTACTCTAAGTGAGTTATTTTGGTTTCAGCAGTTGGAAAACTGAAACTGTATGTATAACAAAGAGGTGAGTTGGTCTCCAGTACTTTCAGAGGTGGAATGAATTTCAGATAGCTATTCTGGTTACTGGTAATAGAAGAAGTAGAAAGTAATTTACATACATTACAAAGTCCTTCCTTCCTTCCTTCCTTCCTTCCTTCCTTCCTTCCTTCCTTCCTTCCTTCCTTTGCTGTATTACAGATTGAAACCACACTACTCTGAATTATAGCCCTAGCCCTATTTTTTTGGAAACAGTCTTACTAAGTTGCAGAGGGCCTCACTAAATAGCTGAGCCTGGCCAAGAACCTGTGATCCTTCTGTTTCAGCCTCCCAAGTACTGAGATTATAAGCATGCACCAGCACACCCAGCTTACAAAGTACTTTTAAAAACTCAATAATCCAATCATGATATGGGAAGCTGAATTAAATAAACATTTCACAAAAGAGGAGATACAAACAACCAATAAATAAATGAAAAAATGTTCAACATCATTAGCAATCAGGAAAATGCCGATCAAAACTAACCCCAATTAGAATAGAAATTATCAAAAAGTCAAAAAACAAATGCTGCTGAGAATGTAGAGGAACATAAACTCTTTTATATTCTTTGTGGGTTTGCAAATTAGTTCAGCCACTCACAAAACTGAGAATAAATCCATCGTATGATCTAGCTATACCACCCCTGAATATTTTTCCAAAGGGAATGAAATTATAATATTATAGTGATACATGCAAATACATGTTTATAGCAGCACAATTAATAATAGCCAAATTATGGAACCAATATAGGTGTTCATCAACAGATGAATGGATTCCAAATTTATGGGCTATTGAGTGGAATCATACTCAACAATAAAGAGCAAAATTATGTCATTTGCTGAAAAATGGATGGGCTTAGACAATATTATTTTTAAGTGAGATTAGCCAGTCATAGAAAGCGAAGGGTCATGTTTTCTTTTATATGGGGAAGTTAGGGAATAATCTGGATACACGAGGGACTTTAGACAAAAAAAAGGAGAAATCCTGGTAGAACCAAGTACATGGTCTAGGGGAGTGTGAATTGGGGAAGAAGGGAGAATTAATAAAGGAAATACTTCCACTGATAACTTACATATGTGAGAATACCCTTACTGATTTCAATACCATGTATGGGGAAGAGGAAATTAGGAAGGGAGACGGGGAAATCTCACCAAGTGCTTTGTGTATACATATCAATAGCACTATGAGCTACATTGTGAAATGAAGCAAAAATACAACAATTAAAGTATAAAATATTAAAAAGAACATTAAGCTAATAAAGTATAAGGTAAATATATTAAATAAGTTCTATTTAGTTACATTAATTGATCCTTAAGATTTTAGCTAAGTATATTTGAATTATTTTCAAATAATTATTTCAAATTATTTTCAAATAAATGTTTTTAAATTTAATATACTGTTATTAATGCATTATAATAATACATCATAATATAATAGAGCGTGATAGGGACATATAGGTGTGTACTTGGTGAACTTCTCCCCAGATTCCACTCTAAACCCGCTCTTCCCCATACATGATATTGTGATTGGCTTTGATAATTTATTACATGTACTTAGAATTGTTTGAAGTGTTTTCTTCATCATGTTTTTCTCCCTTCAATTACTTCCCATCTCTACACAGGACTTTCTCATACTTTATCTGGAAACCGTCTTCTATATTAGTTTCATCCACATGTGAACTAAAACATATGACTTTTCACTTTCTGAGACTAGTTAATCTCACTTAGTATAATATTGTCTAATTCCTTCTATTTTCCTGCAAATGACATCCTTTTAGAATGCGTGCTATGCAGAAAATATATGTATGCACTCTACAAAGCTTATTGCATTGGAACTGAGAATCACTAAGATAATTTATTCCCAACAAGTAAATTTGATTATAATTTCTGCAGAATTTCCTGACAGCATTTGTAAGGTAATTTACAAATGATATCAGGTGGAAAGGAGGCAATATCACACCACTGCTGTAAGTTGGAGTTCATTGTGTCGCTGGGTACATTTGTGTTGCTTCTCATGGCATATAAATCTTGGCAAAAAATTGAGAAATAAAGTGCTCATAAAAATAGATTCACTTATCCTTCAAAGTAAGTTTGAATCACACGGTGTAAATATGTATAGCCTAAAATATTTAGGACATATCTTGGAGGAACATTTTATAACCTTAGAGTACTCTTGAGTCCTTGAAATGAATCACAAATCATAAGTTGATGCCAAGGCATTAGATGTACTGGGGCTACTCTGAGGCCAGGATGAGCAGGGTCAGGGTAGGGGCAAAGAAAAGCAAAATTGTCTGCTCTGATCTTGAAAGTCTAGGTCAGGGGCATCACTTCTACTCCTGGACATTTTTTTTGACATATGTCCTTTTTATTACATCTCAAAGGTTGTGATTATTTCAGGCAGATTTAACAAATGTAAAAACTCTCCTCAGTTCTCTAAGAAAGTAGTCCAATATCATTATAGTCTACCATTTATCATTTTAATGTATTCTGAAAACACATTTCAATTGTTTTTCCTAACACAGAGGAGATAAAATCCAAATTAGTATCGAAATATTAAAGGGTGGTGACAGAACTCATGCTAACATTAAACTTTGAAGATTGTCATCTTATGCAGGATGATAAAGAAAACAAAATGAGTTTTTAGGTATTTATGTTATTTTATATACACTTAAATATCACATATTGTCTGAATAACTCTTGCAATTTCTAAGTATGACTCGATTAATACCATGAAAAAATGTGGAAATTTCTCACTTTTTTTTTTTTTGGTAGTACTGGGGATGGAACCCAGAGGCTTTCTAACTCCAGGCTATACTCCCAGACCTACTTTTATATTTTATTAGGAAACATGGTCTCACTAAGTTGCTGAGCGTCTCATTAAGTAGCTGAGGCTGGCTTTAAACATGTGAGATCCTCCTGTCTCAGCCTCCCAAGCAGGGATTACAAGCATGCGCCACCACACCTGGCACTTCTCAACTTTATTAATGAGGAAAGTAAAGGAGATATAAATTTGTAAAAGGCTAAAATATTAATAGATTGAGAATACAAACCTGGACACACAGGCCCCAGAGACTAAGATTTGAATCATAATGTCATGCTGGCAGCCTCTTCTAATTGGCGATTTCTTTCTTTCTTTCTTTCTTTCTTTCTTTCTTTCTTTCTTTCTTTCTTTCTTTCTTCCTTTCTTTCTTTCTTTCTTTCTTTTCTCTCTCTCTCTCTCTCTCTCTCTCTCTCTCTCTCTCTCTCTCTCTCTCTCTCTCTCTCTCTCTCTCTCTTTATTTTGTGTGGTACTGAGGAAGAAATCCAAAGACATTCTACCTCTGAGCTACATCCCCAGCTCTATTTTTTATTCTTAATGTTTTGAAACAAGGCCTCACTAAGTTTTGGAGGGCCTCACTATGTAGCTGAGGCTGTCCATGAACCATGATTTTCCTGACTCAGCCTCCCAAGAACTGAGATTGCAAGTGAGATTACAAGTGTGCGCCACCATGCCCAGCTTTGATGATTTCTTTTAGGAAAATCATGTAGCACTGAACTTCTAAACCTTGGCTCAACATCAAATAGAGGGTGTGCGCCACCATGCCCAGCTTTGATGATTTCTTTTAGGAAAATCATGTAGCACTGAACTTCTAAACCTTGGCTCAACATCAAATAGAGGTTTTTAAAATATCTGATAAATTGAACCCAGTGGCAATCTACCTCTGATATATACCTCAACCCTAATTTTTATTTTATTTTGAAACAGGGTTTTGCTAGGTTAAGGAGAATCACACTACTTATTGAAGCTGTCCTCTAATCTTCCTGTCTCAGCCTAAAAAGTACTGGGATTAGAGGTATGTACCACCATGCCAGGCAATATTTGGTATTTTTAATAATTCTTATAAATGCCTTGTATGCAGCCATGGCTGAAGATATAGAAAATATAGAAGTCATTTTTAAGTCTGAAAGGCAGGTATAGGGAAGAAAATGCACAGAAAAAAGCAATGTTTTTTTATATAATAAGATTTAGAAACACAAATAATTGTATTATTCTTATACAAATAAATTGAAATATAGTCAATTGAATAAATAGAAAGTTATAATGTGATAAAGATAAGTACTTGTTCATATGATAAATGCTCGAATTGTCCTAACAAGGCCCACATGATCTTTGTATCCACCATACCTTTTCTCCCACTTGTGATTCCCCTAGTAAGATTGACTCAGATTTCTCTGTATTTCTCAAAACTCTCAGGATGCCTTTGCCTCAGGACATTTTGTATCTAAAACTCTCTCTAAAAGAAATATTTTTTTTCTCCAGATAAAACTCATAGATTAAGAGTAGAATGGTGGTTTCCAGGGGTAGGAGAATAGAACATATGGAGATCATTATGTAAGAATCCAAAATTTTATTTAGGAGAAATATTTAGAGGCTAAGTACTGTGGTACATGCCAGTACTTGGGAGGCTGAGACAAAAGGATCATAGGTTTAAGACCAATATGTGATAACTAGGAAGACCTTATTTCAAAATAAAATAAATAGGGATCCAGAAAACATCCAACACAATTCATTCAGTTGTCTGTATAAACGGAGTTTCTCAAGTATTTCTATTTCTGATCACTACATACAACATTCCACACTTTGATTTCTCCTTCCTTTTTTCTTCCAGATAAGATATTATTCTTAAGAGTCTTAATGATTTGGCCTCTCAGTTTTGTTCATAGTGCTTGTCTGGAAACCACTCTTTTGCTTTATAGGAAATCAGAGAATCTTTGAACAAATAAAGGATTGATTGAATGGATGAATAAAATTCTCAATACTTTGCGAGAAATTATTAGAAAACATAAGAACTCTGTATGTTTCTGATTACCATTGCCTGGCCCTATATTAGTGAATTCCCAAAATTAGAATTAGTGAGTCAAAGCCTGATTTTTTACTTTATTTTTATGTTTTCAGCAATGCAGGGAATGATCCTAGGGCCTGGTTGGCAAGGGCTTTACCAATTATCTACATCTCAAGCTCCAGGTAGCTTACTTTTTAATTGTGTTTTTAACATAAATTGGATAAAAGGATATCTTTAGTTCATGTAGTTAGTGTATTTCTTTTTAATAATTCTAACTTCCAACTCTATATGATCATATGAATGGTAAGATGCAAATAAATTTTGCCAATGGAAATAAATAATGCTTTATTAAATCACGTATTCATACATATAAAGATATAAAAATGTGTATATTAACAATGTATGTTTCATAGGCTGAATTATATGCATCCCCCCAAAAAATTGTAGCCCTAGCTTAAGTCATTTGACTGTTCCTGGAGATATGGCTTTTTAGGAGGTCATCAAGGTTAAATGAAGAGAGAGATTTTATTAGAATATAGATTTTTCACATACTTTGATCTTGTACTTTTTATCTCCAGAAAAGTGGAATGGAGGAGAGACCAGAGTAGAGCAATAGAGGGGGGTCTAAGGGAGGTTGATAAAGGGAAAGAAAGAAACATTCTATTTACATTATGTAAATATTTGAAATTATCAATGCCAACCTCAGTATCATGTATAGAGGAGGGGGAAAGTGGGGTAGTAGCTGGGGGGACACTCACTAAGTACTGTGTGCAAAAATATGTTTCTATCAGTCCGAACTACATTATGATGTGAGGCTACAATGCACCAATAAGAAATTAAAGGTAAACATTATTAAAAAAATAGAACAGAATGAATAAAAAGTCACTCAGCCCGTAGTATTTTGTTATTGTAGTCTCACATAAAACAGTATTCAAATTGCATCTCAAGTACACCCTAATGACTCCTAGTCATCTAGATGATAGCAAACAGCTGAAGTTTCTATTTAATGGCTGCTCCTGTTGCCTTTTCTCTCTTCATCATACTTCTATACCTCTCAAGGATTAATTTCTCTGTCCCTTGCTCTTAGTTGTACATAAACTTATTTTGATTTGGAAGTTCACACTTAAGATTTAGCTACTGTTAACAAAAGATTATTAGTGTTGGCTTTAAATATTACCATAAAATGCACTACTTAGTTTGCTAGCCGTCAGATCTGTGTCAGTGGAACTTGCCTGATTCAGTCCTCTCTGTCTCACATTCTGCTCTATCTCCAACTGTTCATCAGGCACTACTTTTTCTGTGAGCTTCCTTCTCTCTGTGTGTCATGTAGGTTCATTATATTGTCATCCCTGGATTTGGGTGATGAGTACAAATTCCAGGCTGATTACTACATAGGAAAGTCCTTAGTTTCAGTGCAAGCCACTGAACAGTATGGTTTTTTCACCATTGAAACACCATTGTACACCATTGTAAGTCTGCTTTAGTGTACAAAAGAGAAAAATAAATATTCTTATTTATAATAAGCATTACTAATAAACATTTACAAATTATTATTGATAGTTTAAGTATTGATGGTGATGAAAGCACCACAGATGCTTTTCCTGCTTCCTGGGCTATTAGTGTTTGATAGGGTCAGGAGCAATTGTCATGTTACCTGAGCACTGGGGACGGTGATTCTTGGAGGTTTCCATTCTCCAAGAATTTAATTGGGATTTAGGATGAAAGTAACATGAAATATCTAACTTTTGCATTAATGGTAAATACATGAACAGCTGACACAAGTTGCTAGCATGGTTTTTCATTGTGTTCTTACAATCACTTAAAGAGGAAGCTTCATGTGCTCTTGTTGAACTTATATGGGAAATGTCCTCTTTCCCTATAGCAGACCTAAACTATTCTTAAATTGAGTAGATATTTTTAAAATTATGGTTACGCTAGTGAATTATGTACATGTGTTAAATTCTTGCTATCCTGCAGTCCTTTTGAGTAGCACAAAATGGAATTCCCTAACAAATATTTGCTACCCGGGTGCATTAAAGGAGTACTTCTCAAATCACCTCCTCTAAAATATGATTGGCAATTTAATATTAATTTTCCAAAATATATTTTATATAATGATTTTATAAAAATGCAAACAAAAACTGGAAGATATTATGTATTCACCTTTGTATTCCTTATTGTGAATTGCATGTAGTATTGGTTTGGCAAACATCAAATTTTCCACTACATCTTTCTGTTTCGTAATTATTTTTATATCCTATTTGATTCTAAATGTAATGTGTTTTATCTTCATATGTGCCTATACAGTTGAACAATTCATAGTTTTTATCTCCAATATTTATATCTAGAATTGAGGCAATATTTAAAATACAGGTGAAGACTTTCAAAGTAAAATCCCTGTAGAAAAGAGAAAAATTCATTCTTGGTAAAAAATGTTTATATCTATAGCAATGAATAAAGGCAGTTTTGATGAATTCTTAAGGCAGGTACCCAATACTTCATAGAAATAAACATTTTTCAAATTATTGTTCATTATAGTGCAAATATTGATGGCAGTGAAAGTGTTGATGCTGATGATGGATAGTCTTACTCATCACTTTTGACTTTTTAGTAATAGTTACCTTCTTTCCTTCTAGAAGTTTCCTGCCCTGGGAAAGGCTGCTGTAACACATTTTTCATCTATTGATGCAGCTAGAATTCACCAAGGCATGTTATGCAAAAGCCTTTGACAATGAATGTTTAGAGAAAGTTACTACTTCTTACTCTTGTCACTATGATGTTTTATTTCCAAAGGAAAGATATAGGGATGAGTCATTCTCTTAGCTTTTATAAGACTTTGTTTATTTCAAATTTGTGGCACCTTAAGATAAAAAGCTGTACTAGTAACTGAATGGAAAGGGCCAACTCTGTTTTCTACAGAGGAGTTATGTGGAATGTCATCAAGAGACACAGAATTCTGCTACTATATAACTTTGTGCTCAGCAGGAATTTCTAACTGTAAGCAACATAATTGAATTTCTTTGCTACAAGTTATTATACCTTTGATTTTTGGTTGTTCTAATCTAATAATAACATTATTGAACAGCATTGAGACCTATTTGAAATAGTCTTAAAAGACAAATTTTTACACACACAAAAACACACACTTAGGAATAAATAATAGAAAAATATAGATAAGAAACTTTTAATTTCTCTTAGTACAAAAATATATGCCCAAGTGTCAAAAAGAGAAAAGCTACAGATAATTTGAATTGTCTATAATGTTTTCTAATGCCAATGGACCCTTAGTTTAGTCTTAAAACCAAGAGGTACTCTCTAACTCTGTGACATTGCATTACTTGCAATTATATATGATTTCTTAATTTCCCAACTATTTGTTTCTAATTAAAGGCTTCCTAATGCTAGTATATAGCCTCTGATTTGTAAGTTGAAATTGTAAATCACTTAACCTCTAAAGTTCAGTAATCTTCTAAACCTTTTAGCTTCTCTATTGATACTCTAATCATGAAATTAAAGCAGCCATATTAAGCAGATGAGTTCATGTAAGTGGTGGTCATGTTTTCTTCATTGTAGAAATCAGTAAAGATATCTTGATGAGCTTCAGTTCTATGATCTAGCTACTGAAAATGGTCAGAGCCTTTAAAGTAGACACTTAAAAATATGTGTTATTTGCACTGACAGCTCTATCATTGACCAATATTTTAAAATATATTTTTAACTGATATATCAAGTTGTATATATCATTGGTATAACCATGTTAGGTTTCTATAAATTTAAACATTATGTAATATATAAATCTAGTCAAATATGTATCTCATCAAACATTTATCACTTTTTATGGTGAAATCTATCAACATCTTTCTTCTGGCTATTTGAAATGTACAGCACATTATTGTTTATTGTTTTCTATATTCACCCTTCTATGCAATAGCATACCAAAAATTTTAATGCTTCCAAGAGATAGAGTTCTGCTCATACTATAACTTTATGATCAGTAGAGATTTCTGTCTAAATATAAGTAACATGTCAATTTTCTTTGTTATAAGTTAATTTATATTCAAAATTTTTGTTTTATTTTATTTTATTTTTTTTTGGTTTTGGTGGTTTTGGGAATTGAACCTAGAAGTGTTCTACCTCTGAGCCAAACTCCTGATGTTATTATTTATTTATTTATTTATTTATTTATTTATTTATTTTGAAATAGGGTCTAAGTTACCGAGAGTCTTGCAAAGTTCCTGAGGCTGGCCTTAAGCTTACAATTATCCTGTCTTAGCTTCCAAGGTACTGGGTTGATAGGTGTTCACCACCATACTTGCTTGATTTTTGTTTGTTCTCATTTAATAAGAGCAATATTGAGAAAAATATTGGTAAGAGGTACTTATAAAGTTCCTCTATGTAAGTGTAACTCAGTATCCATTAATTAACATTTATATTTTCTTCCCTCACCTCTATTTTCACTGGCCTCTGGTATCCACCAAAACCTTCACAACGTCTATAAGATGGATTGGATATTCCTAAATGAATGAGATCATGTAGTGCTTATCTTTCTGTGCTGAGCTTTTGGGCTTTTTTCCATATATATATACACACACATATATATGTATATATATGTATATATATTTTTTCATATATATTTTCCATATAAAAAGCCTTCCACATACATTTCATATATGTGAAAAATAATATATGCATTATATATTATTAAATATATAAATTATTAAATATAAAATATATTATTAGTACATTGTAGTCATACATTTTAATGGAGTACAAGATGGTCGAGGTGTACATACACACATCACTCAACCCTTACCCAGTTCCCACCCCATTCTCTCCCCCTCCCTCCTTTTCATGTTTTGCTTAGCGATTGACTGATATGTTTGAATGTACATCATGTACATTGGGGAACTCTCCTCTCCCCCACCCTCATCACCCCCACTTAGGCCTGCTTATTTGCTCATCTATAGATTCTCCTCCTTCATCTAGAGTTCCTTCTATGCCTCATTTTATCCCTAACTTCCACATATTAGGGAAAGAATCTGATTTCTAACTTTTTGTGACTGAATAATCTCACTTAGCATAATGTTCACCAGTTCCATCCATTTCCCTGTAAATGACATAATTTTATTCTTCTATTTATGGCTGAGTAAAATTCCACTGTGTATATATCACATAGTTTTGTAATACATTCATCTGTTGGGGGACATCTTGGCTTGTTCTATAATTTGGCCATTGTGAACTGTCCAGTCTCATTCATGCCTTCACAAGTGGCAGAATTTCATTCTTCTTTTACGGATGAATAGTATTCAATCCTGTGTATGTACATGGTCTATCTCTTTATCAGTTGTTGGTCACTTAGTATTTTCTTACTTGGCTATTACAAATAGTGCTGTGATAAGCATAGGAGTGCAGAGGTATTGAACATACACATTTTATTTCCTCTGGATGAATACTCAGTAGTGGTATTTTTGGGTTCAAAAGATAGTTCTACTTTAAATTTCTTGAGGAACTCCCATACTGGTTTCCACGGTGGCTCTACCAATTTACATTCTAAACAACAATGTGCAAAGTGTGTTATTCTTTCTAAATCTCACAAGCACTTGTTATAATTTTAGTCTAAGAATGGCCATTCTTATTGGAGTGATGTGATATCTCAGTGTGTTTTTGATTTGTCATTGTCCAGTATTTTGATTAGAATGGTTACATTATCCCAGTGACGTAACGTATCCATGGCCTCTTTTAGAAATGTTACATTCCAGAGGAAAAATGGGGTCCCTAGTGAATAAATATGATTTTGAACTGTGTAAAAAAAATGTTAGAGCGACATCGTTTTATGTTCCAGGTGCATACGTGCTCCAGGTCAAAGCCACAGATGCAGATGATCCGACCTACGGGAACAGCGCCAGAGTTGTTTACAGCATTCTTCAGGGACAACCGTATTTCTCTATTGATCCCAAGACAGGTAAATTTTTTATTAGAGACAACATTATCACCACTCCTTCAAATATTTAAACCTTAATTAAATCTTGGCATGGGAAATTGCCTATTCTAATGCAGCAATAAAGAGTCAGTGAGCCGCATATTAATCAAAGATAATGGCATCTTACTTCATTGCTGGAGAACTACTTCTCTTTGAGTTTTGTATAAATATAAACCTTTGCACACATACTTTCAAGTTCTCTGTCTGTAAAAATTATAATTTTTTAAGATCTACTTTTTTAATTTCTTTAGCTAAAAAAGATTTCCACTTCAGTTTTATTGGTTGGATTCAATTATATTCTATTTTTGGCCTTATCAATGTATGGGAGCTCCCGGACCTTCTATTGCTGTCCGATTATTGGTTTAGGTGAAGAGAGACATATTTGTAATGAGGGAGAAGAGACCTGACAGACCCGAAGTACTAAGACCATTGATTCTGCTAGCCTGGGTCTTGAAAATGAATCCCATTTCCAAAAAAAAAAAAATGAATTAAATTACATATTTCTTTTTTTTTTTTTTTTTTTGGTGGTGGTACTGGGGTTCCTAGAAGCCCTTCTACCTCTGGGCTACACTTCCAGACCTATTTTATACTTTTTTTATTTTTGGAAACAGGGTCTCTTAAGCCAGTGTGGCTGGCTTTGAACCCGCGGGATCCTCCTGTCTCCACCTCGCAAGCACAGGGATTACAAGTGTGCACCACCACGCCCAGCAAAATTGCATATTTCAAACCAAATATAGTATCCGTAGAGAGGAAAGGGCAGGAGGATAGGCACTATGAAGATTTTATACCTCTTTTTTTTAAGAGCTGGGGATCCAACCTAAGTTCTCAGAATGTAGGCAAGCAGCAAGCAATCTATATACTGAAATATATCCTTGACCAATTTTATATAAAATGAGACACCCCTTTTTCTAGAAAAAAAATGTGTTTTTAAGTGCTGAGTACTGCCGGGCGTGGTGGCTGCTGCACGCTTGTAATCCCTGCGTTTGGGAGGCGGAGACAGGAGGTTCGCAGCTGGTTTGGAGCCAGCCTTGCTGGCTTAAGAGACCCTGTTACCAAATTAAAAACAACAACAACAACAAAAAAAAAATACATACATATATATATATATATATATATATATATATATATATATATATATGAGTGTAGCCGGGACATAGAAGGGCTTCCAGGAACCCCAGTACCACCAAATAAATAAATAAATAAATAAATAGTACTTTGTTCATGGGATTCATCCACTTTGACCAGTTAACAGTGAAAAGAGAGAATCTAGATGCCAGCTCTAACAAAGTGCATTATGGTATATTAAAAATGAATTGGAAACTATTTATTAGTTAGCTGAACATAATAAAAAATTGTCAAAACATACCTGATAAGTTCTATTAAATGTCTGACTAATCATTAAAGACTAGTGTTAAAGATAGACCTCTTCGACATTGTATAAATATCACATACTCACACACATATACATACATATACACATATACAATGAACCAAAATATTTTTTTAAAAATTTACTTCCTAAGAGGTATGTGCTAGTCAGAAGTGGTAGTGAAACCTGAATTACAGTATTTGGGAGGCTGAGACAGGGGATCACAGCCAGTCTCCAAATTCACAACCTAGAGAGACCCTGCATAGTTGCGAATAAGAAATAAAAAATGTCTCTATCTCAGAGGTAGAATGTCTCTGGGTTCAATCCCAGTAAAACACACATATCACACACACACACACACACACACACACACACACACACACACGCACACACACGCACACACACACACAATGTGTTAAAATTTGGTATACCAGCGAGGTATTTGATTAAAATTTAGTCATGTATTAATCATGCCTAGGAATGTAATGCATATTGATATTTCTCAACTAAAGTGAACATGGGGACCCTGAAGGCCCTTCTGTCAGTGGAGCCTGTCACCGTTTCCTCACTTCTAGGGGAGCAGAAGTCATTAAGTGGCTAAGAATGTAAGTCATTCCTTTTCTTGAAAACCTAAACAAGAATACAGGACATTTCAGTCATTGAAGAGTTCGTTTAAGAAGAGAGTAGACGCTGAAGAGAATCCAGAAGAACTAAAGCTCCCTGTGTTTAAGACAGTGTCTGAGATCAGAAGCCAGGCTGTCAAATGTTACCAGTGTCAGTGTTAGGAGAAGTGACACACACAACTTGTTTTTCAAGAAATAGGCCAGTAAATATAGTAAGACATTTGGCATTATTATTGGTAAGACATGTTTGTGACTGTTAACTGTGGGAAAACACTGACATTTATTTGTAGAAGAAGGAAAAATATTGGATACTTAGGATACTTTTCAATGAAGTTTATGATGGCACAAAGTTCCCAATAAATTAAGAAGTTCTGGGGAATAAGCAGAATGTACAGAATAAGGAAGGGGAATTATCTAAAATATTTCCTTTGATCAGATGGATCATTATAGGCCTTTTTTTTTTTCTACAGAGCTTTATATCTTCTCTAAATTTGCCTAACTGGGCAACATGACCATAATTAAAAGTAATGATCTCTTTATCCTCTGAGGAACATTCCTTAAAGACAGAACAAATAAAAGTAAAAAGGAGGGTCATATAGAGATAGGTGAGGCGAATGGGAAAAGGGTCAGTATTAGAGTATTCCTATGGGGTGGCAATAATTTACTATCACATAAGTTTACATAGTCAAAATAAGAGTAGCCAAGAAAAGGTGAAAGGCTTAGTATTGGTAAAATATCTTTATGTGACAGAGATGAAATGAATATCTAACTGAAAAAGGTAATATGCAGAAAAAAATGTAAGCATAACATGTGGATTATGACTCTAATTCCTATAGTTTAATACCAGACAGAGAGCATCTGTGTAAGTCAAAATACACGCACTTCCTTTGAGTCTACTTGGCCAGTGTCCACATTAGATAAATTCTGATAATCATATATTATTTCACAATGGAATATGTACTGTTGCTCTATAAAGTTTTATTTTTATTTTATGTAATGCTTATTATTTACAGCCAAATGTGAAACAATTCTGCCATAAACATAATAGATTTTTGAAACATTGATTTTCACTGGAGACAGAAGTCTTGGTGCTAGCAGTGCCTCAGACCACTAGACAGGAAAAGAATGGATGATGAGGCACTTTATTAAGAGAATGAAAACCAGTTCTTCATGCACAGAAACCATTAAGAAGATGTTTTGTCAAATCCATCACCTTGTGGTAGATAAGAGTAAATCAAAAATCAAGAATAATTGCAATTTCTCAGAAATAGTCTCATTTGTTCCAGCCAGAGAGCTTCCTTTTATGATTCCGTTTGCTGTTATTAAATAAAATGCATGACAAACCAATATTATCTAAGATTTTTCACATTTTAGTGAAGAAATGTGTTGAAAACAATTTTTTTTTTAGAGAAAGTCTCATCAAAACTTCTGGAACCTTAATATTTGGAAAGAGATAAATATGCCTTTTTATGTGTTGTATTGGGGATTGAATCCATTAGTGTTCTAGAACTGAGCTATATATATTCACAGCTAAATTTTCCAGCCTGACTTTGAACGTGTGAACCTTCTCTTTTAGACTCTAAAGTCACTAATCCTGCAGACAATGCCTGACTTAAATATGTCCATTTCACTCATTTGAAATGAGGCAAAAAGATTTATGTATTGATACTGATGTTGGTAAAATATTCCTAACCTCTCTTTAAATGTATATCATAAGCTTATACATACATTTATGACATTGATATAGATTAAGGTAGAATATGCAAAATTAATCAAGAACGTAGTAGTTCTTTTAAAATTATATTATTGAGCTGGGCATGGTGGTGCATGCTTGTCATTCGAGTTCATGGGAGGCTGAGTCAGAAGGATAGCAGATTTGAGAACAGCCTCATTAAATACGGAGACTTTCATCAACTTAGTGAGACTGTATTGAAAAATTAAAATAAAATAGGGCTGAGGGTATAGCTCACATGGAGAGTGTACCTGCCAAGTACCATAAAAAATAAATGAAATAAAATAATAATATAGAAGTTAAGTTGTCTTATTGACAGTTATTTGTCATACCCAAGAAATAACTTATTACTTATATTTTCATGTTTGTCTCAAATTAACACTAATATTTAAAAAATACCAAGTATAGATAAATGTAGAAATTGTTAAATCAAGAAATGTTCTTAATGTTTTAAACATTAATGTTTTAAAACATTGAACTATAATATTATCATATATAATTTTATTATATAAATCATATTTGATCTTTAGAGATGATGAAAAGCCTTTATAATTTAGAAATAGCAAAAAATTCACTAATAATATTTTATGAAGTTCATAACATTGATAATGAGTTACACCATTTTAGAAAATAAAATTTATTATAAATAATTAACTCAATGTCAAAATACATGTTTGAAATTCTTTCAATGTGCTTAAATTTCTTTTCTATCTCATCTCAGATCACTAAAGCTGGTTCTTGTCTATCATGTCTTTATGATGTATTATACTGGTCTAATTGATCTGAACTCTAAGTTGATTTTAAACGTTAATTGTATCTATTGTGGAGAAATGTATACAATACAAAGTTGATCACTTGTATTCATTTAATGTGTACAATTTGGCAGTAATATCCACATTTGTGTTATCATTTAACCATCACTAACATTTGTCTCCAGAAAATTTTTGTCAATATCCCTTTAATGTGTGTATATTTTTAAAAATATTTTCTTTATGAATTCTTCTTTTATATATACCTACATGAAGTTGTAGAATTAATATGAAAGTGGCAGAATAGGAGTACAATTGCACGAGCAACTTCTTTTTTTCTTCTTTTGATATTTTGTGCTGCATAATCTTGCCATGTATCTGTTTAGGGAAATGTGATACATGTTGCCCTCATTACTGACACTTTTCTCTAAAGATTTTTGCTTTGAATCTGATTAACACCTTTTATTCAGATATTACAATCTTCAGGGCCATGTTCTAAGTGAAACTTGACATTTATTTCTTATATTTAAGATGTTCTAAAGCCTCATATTTATATTTCAGCATGAACCACACTCTATTGAGTCAAAACTTTATAATGGTGTACTAATATTTATGATGTCTTATGACTTAAAATTTTTTAAATATTCATTGAGAATAAAATTTTGGAGAACTCAGATTACAGTTAGTGCTATGAAAAAAAAGAGAATGACTTCTTCCTTCAAGGACAAGCATGTTTGTCTACACAAAACAGTCATTCTTTAATATGACTTTGCCAGAATGAATGAGTTGCCAAGAAGCATTCAGAAATTGATTGATCATGGACATAGGAAGGACAAGAAAATCAATAGATGCAGATAAATATTAATAAAGATTCACCAAGAAAATTCATAATTATTAAGATAAAACAGGACTATTTTACTATATTGCAATTTTTAATATGTGTAGTGTTATTACATGACCATAAATACACTGCAAAGATTCTGTTGTATTCTGTATTTTCACACTTCAAAAAAACTCTGCTTGATTTTCACTTGCTTTTAGAAATTGTGAGGTACCAACATCAGCAGAAAGATCTCAGAATGTGTGTCCTTGGAAGGAAAATTCACTAGAGGGATGTGTTACATGCCTTCAGAAAGTTGTCGAGCTGTCATACTGAAAAGGAACTAGTTGTATTCTATATTTCTTCAGAGGAAAAGGGCTATCAATGGCTAAAATAATAAATAATGAGAGAAAAGAATTCTTCCCTCATATATATTTACATATACAAATATTCAAATATTTTTAAATGGAAAACCTTGTTTTGTAATATTTTTTTATTGGTGCATTGTATTCATACATCTTAATAGGATACAAGATGGCGGAGACATACATGCATACATCACCCAATTAGCCCTTTCCCAGTTCCCACTTCATTCCCAAAATTTGTTTATAAAAATGATGGCTGTGTTATGATATGGCGAGATTGACATAATTGCCCATGTTAACAGAGGAATGTCCTGGTAGGCCCTGGATGTGACTACTAATCTGTACATATGTTTATAACAGAGGAATAAACAGATGCTTTGCTACTGAGATATTGGGATTCCCATCCATCTATTGGTGGGACCCCATCAAAGTCTAAAATGATTGCATTAGACTTTCATAGGTCACAACTGTATGATAAATAATTTTGCTATTGGATACAACAGATTCAAATGGTTTAGAGAGATAAAAAAAAAAAAAACCTCCTGGGACAAATGGCTTCGACGTCTTAATGAAACAGCTGAAGCAAGTGGTAGTTGGGAAATGTTGGGAAATGGCATGATATTGTCTCGTCATTTCCCTGCTGATGACAACTTGGTAACTCATCTTGTCATACAAATTATTATTCAGCAAATTAGTTTTAAAAATCATATAGTTCATCTGTGCGTGATGTACATAAAAATTTTATTCGTTTTATTTAAAAATTAAGTATCTTTTAAGAATAAGTTTTACCTTTTACAGAAATGAAGTTTATATAAAATGAAACTGTAACCTTTAATATAAATTGACACAATGCTATTTTTAGTATCACTTAGATCTGGAATTAAAAACAGACACTAAAATTAAGCCTCCTAAAGTTAAGATTTTAGTCTTTTATTATCTTTTCTATCTTATATGTTTAATAGACTTATTCATTAAATATCTCTTTTAAGGTTTTCCTCAAATTCTTATTTTGTATAAGGTTAGTCATGACTTTGTCAACACTGGACCTATGATATGCCAAGAGAGTGGTCTTTCCAGTCCCCAAACAGCCTTATTTTAAAGGCATCTCAGCTATATGTAGTGGCATGACCCTGTCAGCCAACATACTCAGGAGGCTGGAGCAGTAGAATCTCAACATTGAGGCCAGTCTGAGCAATTTAGCATGACCTTTTCTCAAAATAAAAAGTAAAAAAATATGGCAATATATCTCAAAGGTAAAGCACTCCTAGTTTCAGTCTCCAATTGCCAATAAACACATTTTTTATGATAAAACTAGAACTATGCCAACAATTTCATCATATTTAAAATTATGTCATGAACATTTATTTCAATAACGATTAGAATTTCTAGGAACATATTACATCATAGCCTCTTTTTATGTTTAGTTTTTATTTGTTACTTTAGCTGTTATTATATGCTAATTTATTTATTCACTTATTGTCTACTATAAAGTTTACATCCTTCTAGCTAGATAGTCAGATAGAAAGAAAAGAACAAAATAAATAATGAAAGGAAGGAAAGAAAGAAAAAAGAAAGAAAGAAAAATAAAGAAAAATAAAGAATGAAAAGAGATGCTTTCATTAACTTACATTCTATTTGGGGCAACAAAACACAAATAGAATAATTAAGGCAAATAGGTAGGATTTTGAATAGCAGTAATTGATAAAGAGAAAAAGATTTAAAAGGGGAGGTATGAAATATATATATATATATATATATATATATATATATATATATATTCAATTTCTTAATCTCTAGAATATGTGGATATGTTATGTTATATATAAAAATATAGTAGCAGGTGGAATATATCCTGCCAATGATCTAATAATGTTTTTGAGAAGGAATTACCTTGTTTTACCTGGGTGCACCAGTATAATCACAAGGATTTTTACAAGTGAATCAGGGAGAAAAAATAGAATCAGAAAGATTTGAAAACACTCTGCCATTGGCTCAGAATTGCAACAAGGATGGTAGGGTACCAATATTGACGCACTCTCTAGAAAGTGAAAAATCATTTAAAAAGGAGTGAACTCTGCCGCACTATTGAGATAGATATTAGCCTACTAAGACCCATGTTTTAAGATGATGATGATGATGATGATGATGATGATGATTGATGATGATGATGATGTACTGGGGTTCCTGGAAACCCTTCTACCTCCGGGATACACTCCCAGACCTCTTTTTATATTTTTAATTGGAAACAGGGTCTCTTAAGCCAGCAAGGCTGACTTCGAACCTGCGCGATCCTCCTGTCTCCACCTCCCAAACGCGGGGATTACAAGCGTGCGCCACCACGCCCGGCTAGTTTGTATTATTTTAAGTCATTATGTCCATGATCATTTGTCTCAGAAGCAATGGAAAACTAATTCATCATAGGATTTTAGACACAATGGTTAGCAAAGTTCTGCAAATATGACTTTGGGAAAATGACTTAGGGCAGTGGAGTGGATTTCGTGAGGATGCCACATATGATGAGAATTTCCAGGAGAGGGGAGACAGTGGGTAGCAATGGCGCTTGGTGCCAGGAGAAACAACTGGAGAGTTCAGGGGGAGGCTGAGGTCGCGCCAAGCCTTGGCTCTGAAGGGCATGCGCAGTCTCTGATGCAGGGTCCTTTGAGGACAAACACCCAAACTCATTTTCCTTTGGGAGTACAATCTCTTGCAAATTTGCCTAAGACAACCAGGAGTCAGAGAGAAGCCTAGAAACATAGATCTGGAGGAACAAATAGAAGTGCTCATGATTGTATAATACCCTCAAGAAAGTAACAGCTTGTGAAAAAAAAATAGGCATTTTAGATCAAAGCCTGACTAAATCTGTTATTTCACGTCTGTTCCTGAAGTGTATCCCTCTCTCCAAGAAAGGGCTCTTTTAAAATAATATCCTGGATCAACACTTGTAATGTTTATTTTTTTTTTCTTGTATAGCATTTCAAAATGTTATTCTTGGAATACTTAACCCACTTTACCAATTAAGTTGAAGACTATCAAGATCCATAGACATGTAGATAGCATAAGAATTCTTGCAGAAGAATAATATGCCCTCTACAGATTACTGTCCTTTGATATATATTGTATTATTTAGTGGTACAAGGGGTTGAAATCAGGGATGTTCTACCTCTGAGCTATACTCGAGATTTATTTATTTATTTATTTATTTATTCATTTATTTATTTTTTGTGGGTTTGGGGATGAAACTCAGGGATATTTGACCTCTGAGCTATACCCCCTGCCCTATTTTTTATTCCTTATTTTTTGAAACAGGGTCTCACTAAGTTGCAGAGGGCCTCACTAAGTAGCTGAGGCTGTCCACGCACTGCGATCCTCCAGTCTCAGCCTCCCAAATGCTGGGATTACAAGCGTGAGCCACCACGCCCGGCTAAGATCTTTTTATTTTGAAACATGGTCTCATTAAGTTTCCATGTGCTGGTCTCAAACCTGTGACCCTCTAGTCTCAGATGCCCAAGTACTGGGGTGACACTCATATGCCACTTTTCCTGGCCTGATGTCCTGATGTGTTATTTTAAGTGTATTATTCTCTTAACCATATGTATATGTATGTAACCATATGTGTGTGTATATGTGTATATATATATATATACACACACACACACACACACACATATATATATATATATATATATATATATATATATACAGAAATTATATCTGACGGAATATATTCTCTCAAATTTTGCTTTTATTCTAGTTGTCATGGTTATATATATATATATATATATATATATATATATATATATATTGGAAAGCTCATAAGTTATAAGGCATTAAAATCATTTCAGGATTAAATGCATAATTAGCTATCTATCCTTTTATCCAATAAATGTGATTTATTATATAATAATATAAAATCAAATAAAGCTTGCAGCATCTCTAACATGGAGTATTTATGCCAATTGTTGTATAAAATTCAGGATTCTCCTTTTCTTCTTCATTCATCAGTTATTAATCCTAAAAGGCACTCACTGTATATTTATTTACAAGTGGCAAAAGATAGAAACAGGTGTATTCATAAACCTAAACATGAGACTTGAAACATTAATATGTCACACTAACTTCTGATGTCACTTTCTACAGTGGAAGAACCTTATCCAAGTTCTACACAAAGTTCCTTCTTCCATAAGACCATGGATTCTGTTTTTACTTTTTTTTTTCTTGTCAAATAGCCAGTATAGATATGTGGACATAAGAAGCATAAATTAATGAAAAGAACATTTTATTCCTAAGCTTTTTCAAAACAGCATTATGAGAAAGATTTTTAAGCATGTTAAATATTGTACTCTGCTTGATTACCCAGATTGTGTTCTCTTTCAAAAGTGTACAAATACCACATTTCTTCCCTCTGTAGTAGTTCTGGAGTAGGAACTGTGGTGTGAGGCGAAATGGGTCATCTTCAAACTGTATATGAAGCCTTTCTCTCTATCCAATTTCTAGCCTACTGTCTTTTGTTTTTTAATAAGACACTAAAGGAGGAGGGCAAGGTAGAGGGTGTACACATTTAAGAACTACTGGGAAAATTGTTTTGTTTTTTTTTTTTTTTTGGTGGCTTCCTAGAAGCCCTTCTACCTCTGGGCTACAATCTCAGACCCATATTATACTTTTTTTTTTTAATTTGGAAACAGTGTCTCTTAAGCCAGCGTGGCTGCCTTCGAACCTCCGTGATCCTCCCATCTCCTCCTCCCAAGTGCAGGGATTACAAGCGTGAGCCACCACACCCGGATGTATTCTTAAAATAAGTCTGATAATGCCTATCATTCTCTTTTAAAATTGCATCTTAATTTTTTAATCTAAATCGATCCCAGCAGATATGTTTTTATGTAGTTCAGCAAGGAACCAGACCCTCCCCTCTCCCTCTCTATTTCTCTTATATAATTTTATGTTGGGAATTTTTCACACAGAAATATATTAAGTGAAGAAAAAGTTTATGTAACTATAAATGCACATACATATGATTTCTCCCTAATATGTGAAAGCTAGGGAGAAATTGGTCATGGGAAAAATCTAGATGAAGAATGAGATTCTATAAATGAGCAAATAAGGTGACCTGAGGGCATGGAGGGGGAGGGAAATCCCCTAACACACATGATGTACTTCTTTTTTTTTTTTTTTTTTTTGATGTCACTGTGGGTGGAACCCAGGGGCTTTTCTACATCTGGGAGATACTCCCAGACCTATTTTTATACTTTATTTGGAAACAGGGTATCATTAAGTTGCTGAGAGTCTAACTCAGTAGCTGAGGCTGGCTTTGAACCTGTGTGATCTTCCTGTTACAGCCTTCTAAACGCAGGGATTACAAACATACACCACCATGCCTGGTGTGGGAATTGGGTAAGGGCTAATTGGATGATGTGTGCATGTATGTCTCCACCATCTTGTATCCCATTAAGATGTATGACTACAATGCACACACACAAAAAAATTTTAAAAGACTAGAATTATTTTGCAAATAAGGCAACCTGAGGGGACAGAGGGGAAGGGAAATCCTCTAATGCACATGATGCACATGATATCCTTTTTTTTGGTGCTACTGGGGGTGGAACCCAGGGGCTTTTCTACATCTGGGCTATACTCCCATACCTATTTGCTACTGTCTTTTATTTTGAAAAGCAATGTTTGTGATATTTATCTTTATTATAATAATTATTATTATTTCCCTTAAGGTATTATTAGAACAGCATTGCCAAACATGGACAGAGAAGTCAAAGAACAATACCAAGTTCTCATTCAAGCCAAAGACATGGGAGGACAACTAGGAGGATTAGCTGGGACGACAATAGTCAACATCACCCTCACTGACGTCAATGACAACCCTCCTAGATTCCCCAAAAGTACGTCATTCATCCTATGTTTAACTTAGGAAAGCTTTTGACAATTTTTATTCGCCGTGTTATTTAATGCTACTGGCATTGAAATTATTTTCTAGACAATTTTATGCTTCAGGAAGCAAATGCTAATGGATAAATGTTAAAAGTTTGCAATCTTTAAATTTTCACTGAAAATTATACTCAAAGTTTTTTTTTTAATAGAAAATAAGTCAAGAGTTGAATGCCCTTATGCTATTGATTCTCATCAAAATATTGTTGATAGGTTGAGATCTTTCATATCTTAGTAGATGACAAAATGTGAATATGCAAAATCAGATGTAAGTCATCATATTTATAACACAAGAATTATATTTTCATATTATATAGTTAGGAATATAAGAATTATGTGCCTGATTTTAGCAATTATATGTGCTGAAATGTTCCATACCCTGGGATATTGAAGTTATTGACAGTATTTTATTTCTCACGAGTTTTTTCATTTTAGCTTTGTAGTATAGTATTGTAGTAGGTGAAAATTGCTATAGTTTCCATGATAATAGAATGATTCACACCATCATTCTCCCTATCACTTTGTATTTCTCATTGAAAATGAGTATTTCTCACTTGTGTTTCATCTGTTTTTCTGTTGCAGTATTACATTTAACACCAATCAGTACCTATTCACTTCCACATTTTCAAGGATTGTTTCTGTGTTCCTAAGACTTAGAAGACTAAAATGGAATGATTTTATCCATGATTTTATAAGGAACTTGATTACATCCCTGGGTGGTTGAGCAGTTTAAAAAATGTAACAAAATGAATTTTTTTCTCCCCATTCCAGAAGAAGGGTTTATGAATTCACTTACTAATATTACACTGGTCATATTTTATTAAATGAACATTGTATTCTTTTGTCTATAGTTTTCCATATTTCACTGCATTTTTTTCTTTATTAATAGAGTCAACCGATGTTTTCTTTATGGAAATATGTTTTAATGATGATAAATTTTAATGGGCAAATGTTAGGAGTGGCAATTAGAATACATTGTATTTTAATGCATTTATCAATAGCTCTGTTGAGCCATTCCAACCATGTAAACATAATATCTTTTTGTACATGATAAAAATATATGATTTCTCTTTGACAATTTAAAAATGAATGGATTTAATTACATAAGAAAGAAACCATACTTTAGAATATGGAATGCATATGACAAAGGCTACTACTATAGAAAGTGTAATGGTCAATAACACAGATTTTTTGTATTATTATTATTTTTTGGTGGTACTGGGGTTCCTGGAAACCCTTCTACCTCCAGGCTACACTCCCAGACCTATTTTTATACTTTTTAAATTTGGAAACAGGGTCTCTTAAGCCAGCGCGGCTGGCTTCGAACCTGCATAATCCTCCTGTCTCCGCCACCCAAACGCGGGGACTACAAGCATGCGCCACCACCCCTGGCTTAATAACAGAGAGTATTTTAATACAATATTTACCCTTACGTTTATATTAAGAAAAAAAGAGAAAACAATCCATCTTTATTCTTTATCACATGGCCTTATTGAAAAAATATGATTTGAAGTCTAAAAGCTTCCAGTCTTTTTTCTTCCTTCCTTTCTTTCCCTCACACACTATATTTTTATTCCTTTTTCTGTTTGACTTAAATATAGCAAGTTGTTGTAATAGCTATTTGAGCAGGATAAATTGGCAAATTATGTTGCTTATTTGTGTAAATGAGATTATGAATTTGGATCCTGCTCTGTGATTTTTGCACATGAAACATGTTGAATTAACAGTGTAGAAAATAGCAAATATATTCCTATATAGTGTTATTCTTATTCATATGAGTAATAATCAGGGAAACAAAATAACGACAAGGGAAGAGATATAATCTTATTTGGCATGGCTTAAGTGTAGTTTATAAGTTTGGTCAGGGACCCAGATAAATTGCAGCACAGTGAAATAACAGTGTCTCAATGAAAGAGGAGCTGTGTATGATGAGGAAACCCAGATAAGGTGTGAAGGTCCCCAGGAAAAAAGAGCATCTCTTTCAGACCACACCTAGTGACAAGAGAGACTGGATAAAGGAGGGAGGCTTGTTTGGTATTTATTGACGTTTGAATTTGTAGGTCTATGGGGTAACAGTATGAAATTTACTGAGAAAGTACATAGTGAATAAATGCACAGGGACATCTAAAGCATTTAGAAGTTACTTCTGCCATCTTATCATTACTGTCTTTTGTCCTATTCACAACGATGCTCCCCGATTAATATATTCTACATTTTACTGTTAAGAAAACTGGACCTTTTAAGGAATAAATAGCCTAAAATTAATAACTATAAGCTGAACAACTTTTTTAAATCTTAAGTCCAAATTCCTTCAAGTTTAACATACCTGTCATTCCAAAACGGTATTTTTTCTGAATGTATCTGCAAAACAATCATGTCATACGTTGCAATGTCATCATTCAAAAACAGAAAAATAAGAACAACAAAAAGTTAGCAAGAGGATCTTTGTAATTGCAGTATTTCATGCGTATATTGCAGGTACATTTGAATTGCATTCTGAAGTTATAATTGTTGGGATATATATATATATATATATATATATTTTTTTTTTTTTTTTTCAGTACTGGGATGGAACCCAGGGGCATTCTACCTCCAAGCTACATCACTAGCCCTATATTTTAGTCTTTTTAGTTTTAGTTTTTTTTATTTTATTTTATTTTATATTTATTTATTTTATTTATTTATTTATTTTTTGTGGTACTGGGGATCCTGGACACCCTTCTCTGGGCTACACTCCCAGACCTATTTTTTTTTTTTTAACTGGGTCCCTTAAGCCAGCAAAGATGGCTTTGAACCTGTGTGATCCTCTTGTATCCGCCTCCCAAATGGAGGGATTACAAGACTGGGCCACCACTCTTTTTAGTTTTTGAAACAGTGTCTCACTAAGTTGCTAAGGGCCTCACTAAGTAGATGAGGCTGTCTACGAGCCACATCCTCTGGTCTCCACCTCCAAAATGCTGGGATTATAAGCTTGTGCCACCACACCTGGCTATGGTTTCTTAAATTAAAAAAAATAATCTCTCTAAAATTTTACAGGGCTCTGTGTCAAGCCATTTTTAATGTATTATCATTTTGAATTATCACCTTCAGAGGAAAAAATAGAACATATTTATAAACAGAGAAGTCATTTCATCAGAGGCTGATGCCCATTTAGAAGGAGTGTTTCTCTTATAGTGCAATTAAACAGCAAATGTGACATAAAATTGCAAATTGAAATAATATTCATTTGAATGTTAATGTCAAAAAAACATACATTTTGTGTGTGAATAGCTTTAAAGCATATTTCTTACAGTTAGTGATGCTTGCTCATGACTTAAGCAATTATGCCTTAAAAAGCTTGTTTCAGGTGAACTTTAAGCCATGACTTTTTGCATTGATTAAACATGCACAGGTTATTTTTTAAAATATACTGGTCATAATCTAATATGGCTTTGTGTGTGTTTAATATACATTTATGACACTGTTAAATACCCATTTCTATCAAGTTTCTTTTATAAAATGAGATAAGAATAGATATGCATTTGTACAAGCATAGATAAATATTTTCCTATATTTAATTGTTTGAAAATAAATTATTCCTCATAGCTAAGCATGTTGACACACATCTGTAATCCCAGTACTTGGGAGGCTGAGAAAGGAACATCTCAAGTTTAAGGACAGCCTTACCAACAGCAATGTTGCAGGGAGTAAGAAGCTCAGAAACCTAGCGAAATACTGTTTCAAAACAAAAAATAAAAATGGGCTAGAGTTGTAGCTTGTAGATGTACTGTTCTTGGCTTCAATCCCTAAAACCACACACACACACACACACACACACACACACACACACACACAATAGATTTGCATGTACCTTCTTATTTACCTTGTATAATAATTCTATAGAATTCTATCAGCTATAGAAATATAAGGGCAAAATTAAATTATTAGGAAAGTTTAAGAAATTTGCCCAAGAACCCTACTTTTTAAAATTATTATCTCTCTCCAATAAATTTTTTCCTTTCATGGATGTATTTGTCTCGAAAAAATTCACAAAGTATCTGGATTAACTGGTTTGTCCACAGATAAACCTAGTTAATAATGATTCAAAACTAGAAATAAGTGGGGCATTGTGGTGGACACTTGTAATCCCAGCATTTGGAAGGCTGAGACAGGAGAATCGTGGTTCACTGACTTGCCTTAGCTACTTAGTGAGGTCCTCTGCAACTTAGTGAGACCTTGTTTCAAAATAAAAAATAAAAAATAAAAAATAGGGCTGGGGGTGTAGCTCAGAGATAGAATGCCCTGAGTTTAATCTCCAGTACTACAAACAAACAAACAAACAAACAAACAAACCTAAAAATAAGCCATGGCATTGTGAAAGAGTTCTATCTGAACTCATATCAAAAGTATTTTCCTTGAAAAATACTTTCTGTAAGAGGTATGTAGCATTTATATGTTACCTCAAGAATATCTGCAGAGGATCTCCATTTATAAATAAACCAGGAAAACTGCTAATGGTTTCCATTACTTGAATTTTAAATGACAAAGCCATCTAAAAAGTTGATATAAATTATACATTATGAAATTAAATCAATTAGATGATGTGCTAATTCATGGGTATACACACACACACACACACACACACACACACACACACACCATATTTTTAAGGTCACATTCTTAAGAAAATACAATATTCCCTGTCCTTTGAATCCAGAAAAGCCTTCCTAGTGTCCATTATATGCCTGAATTCAGTGAGAATTTCTAAATTCGGTGAGGATTACTCAGTTCTTTTAAAAAAAGAAGTAACACCACAGAATGTGCCTAGAAGATGCTTCCGAGGGCAGAACAAAGGCTCTTCCCATTATCATTAATCTGGTATGGTTGGTGAAAGGAAGGAAAGGAAAAATGGTGACAATTACTCTGAAAGAAATAACAGGAAAAATGTGAATAAAATAATAGGCCTTATTTGAAATTTAATATCTTATTGATAATAACTGTTTCAGTTTGAGTCAAACACTTGGAATTGCAGGGAAGAGTGGAGTCTTAAAGATAAATAATGTGTGACCTAATAAAAATATTTTAACTACAGAATGCAAGTTAATAATATCCTAAAGTGGAACCAGGGGGAGGCTTAAAATAATAGTACAAAATTTAATATGTTAGAATGTTAATAACATATTTCTAATTGTTTCTAAATTTAGTAGTAATGCTGATTAGGCATCAATTTTAGTACACATTTTAATTCTAACAATTCTACAAGAATAAAATGTAAATGTATAAGTAATTTCACATGGATACTATTCTCTAATGATGTTTTTAAATCTAGGCTTTTGTCATTTATAAACATCTCCAGTTTAGGGTAAAAATGTACTTTTCAGAACATACACTTATATATTATTTATATTTTAACCTAGATTATGTAAATGTTCTACATGAATAAATATTTTGTTTAATACTACACATGGGTTTCATGAATAAAACAAAGATAGGCAAATATACCTCTGATTTTCTATGTGTATATGTATAAATGATGCACTATAGATACATTAAAAATTAAATATGTTTCTTCCCTTTCCCCTTCGATGAGAAAAATATTTGGAAAATCTTTAATTTATAAATTATAAATCTAAGAGATTGAAAGTTGTTTTTAATGTATATTTATGTTCTACCTAGGTCTCATAACAACTGTATGTGTGACAGTAATAGAGTCATAATGTTATATGATGCTCTCTGTTCTTAAAAAATAAGCCAAGACATATTATAGCACTAGCTTTTTATTAAATAGAATGAACACTGCTAGTTCAATACCCAGTTGGGTATTTTGTCTACTTCAGTAAAAAAAAAAAATAGCTACATCTCTAAGATCAAACATGAAAATAATAACCTGGGACTGATTCACAAGCAATTCTAGCAATGGTTCTCAAATTATATTTGCCTTATTTGCCTTAAGATTCCTTTGGGATCCCAAGTTCCAGGACAGGAAGTTCTGTTTTGTGTTTTTATTTTGGTTTTCAATATGCTTTTATTGACACAGTGTAATGGTACATCAAATTGAGGTTTAGTTGATAGAAACATACATGCACATAGCACCTGGTGCATTTCCCTCCAGATCCCATCAATTGACATAACTTGGACCTTGAAAGTAGAATATTAAATAAGCATTCTGGTAGACTCTGGCATGTGTAGTCTGCAGAGAACAATTTGAAAATCACTGGTTTACTGTGATGAAGCAGAAAGTGCTGATTCTCTGATACTGCTTTTACATTATTATCAAATCTAGAGGATGAGTTAGGCATTTGTATCCAATGAGAATATCCTTTTTTTCATGCAAAATTCCATTCCAACAGATATATTTGGGTAGAGATTAAATATTGAAATCTATCCAAATAAAATTAAATATTCTTAAAGCTTTTTAAGCAAACACTAATATATAATCATTTATGTTTTTTGAAAGTATTCCTAAGAGCCTATATATGTCAGATATAAATACTAAGTTAATAATACTGAACTGAATAGAATTTGAAGGCAAGCTCAATGAAAACCTCTGTGCTGTGGATTCTCCAACTGTAAGCGAAAAATGAGTTTCACTAGACTCCATGAAGGCTAATGCAATAAAATATTAACCGTTTTTAAATAATAATTTTAGTTCTATTATTGCCACTGTTAATAACGCACTGTCCTTACCTACAAAGAGCTTTTTTAAATGATGCTGAAAAAATTTTGTTTGCTTACTTGGCCCTGCTCATCATGTGAAAAAGGACAAGAAATGAGAACATGAGTGTTTCATGGCACCATTAGCAGATTCTCAGGAAAAAAAAAAAAAATAGAAAATGACCTAAGTTCATGATCTTTAAAAATTTACTTTTTAGTTTAAGGAATAATAAGGACACTGCATCTTTTCTTATCAATGTCAATAATAATTAATAATAATAATAATAATAACAATAATAATAATAGACTGTGGGCTTATTAATTACTTAAATATTTTATTTGTTTTTTCTTTTTTATACTTTTATTGGTGCATTATTGTCTCACATCATAACGTAAGTCATGTTGACAATGACTTACATGAACATGGCACTTTGTGCCCGCCTTCCTTCCCCATTTCTCTCCCTCTCTCTCAATACAGAGTACTCAGATTGAGACTGGTATAGTCACATGTATACACAAATATTTTCATATTAATCTGTAGACTTCAATATCATATGTATGTGTATATATATATACATATACATATATATGATTATAATTTATGATATTTAAATACTGAATGGATGGTTTGTCTGTGCCTTGTATTACATAGTTCACAATTTAAATATAAGACTTTACCAGGATAGAATGAAATTCATGGATCTCTACAGACAGGAAAATTAACACAAAAGAAACCCTTATATAAAATTTTGCCTATCCGCTCCTTCTATTCTTTCTGCAAAAATAGGAGTAAATGTCTGTTATGAAACTCTCCTAAACTCAGAGCAAGGGTCTGGACCCCAGCACTGGGTAGCAATCACATCTCTAGGCCTCGGGCTGCAATTCACAAATACCTGTGTACTTAGGAAATCCTCAAGTTCAGGAGTCCAGGCCTCAGCCTATTGTTCTTCTTTGGTTTTGTGGAACTTCCCTAACCAGTTCCAAGATTTCCCCAAGAGGATGCATGCATTCTTGCATCATTTTGTGCTGAAGAATGTGGTGATGATTGTAAGGTTGGGGCAGGGCCGGAAGCTAGGAGGCGGAGCTCTGCGATTCCGGGAGGGGACCAGGCCTCCCGGGAGGGGACCAGGCCGGTCCAGAAGAGCAGAGTGCAGAGAGGACCCGGAGAGGGAGGGAGGCATTTCTCTCCCGCCCGCCACCGGCCCCCGTGGCCACGCGGGGGCTGGAGGTTGATCCCCCACGAATAAAGCCTCTCATAACTTATTATGGATCTCCGCGTGTTTCTATGCTAATGGGGCACACCGCATTCTGCAATCTTACAATGATAACAAGGAGAAAAAAATACTGACATTTATTGCACATGTACTATATAAATAAAGACACCAGCTCTAAGTATTATTGAAGAAAAAAGAGCTAGAAACTTTGAGCCAGTGTTTGTGTGTGTGTGTGTGTGTGTGTGTGTGTGTTTACATATATAAAGTATATGTAACATCTATAGATAGATATAGTGATTTATGGAGTAGGGATAGCCTAGGCTTTAGAGTACTAATGGAGAGCTCAATATTACAATTTACTTACTGGGGCCTGAATAGCCTAAACAAAGCCTCACTGTCTGTTCTTTATATCATGAAATTAAGATAATTTTTTAAGGTAGTCATCTATCCTGGTTTGTCTGAGATAATTCCAGTTTACAATTATGGCTCCAAACTAATTACTAATAGCAATTCCTTTTACTCACAAAAGAGTTTTGTTCAAGTTATTTATTGTATATCCATTTTGATAAAATATGCCATGCTTCTGCAAGGATCACATATTGTAATTAAGATATTTAAGATTATGAATATTTAATATATATTTTTCCTATCCTCTAATACTTCCCCTTCCCTCCTTTCAAATATATCTCTTTTTTGTACTTCTATAACTAAAATGTAAACACATAAGTTCATTATGTACTTTGCTTCTTATGTATATGAATTCCTAATATGAATATACATAGTTTAAGAAAAAATAGATCAAGATATAGCAAATGATTATATTTCCATCTGATCTTACCACCAGAAAAAATATTTTAAGAATTAGGATAAACCGTAGATATTTTGTGCACATGGAGAAAATTTTAAATTTTTTAATTTCAAATAATATTTGGGAAATGTACACAAAATTATTCTATCAGCAAAATGTTATTACCTCTACTACTGAACATATATAATTATGGAGTTGACTTACAATATTATGTTTTCATCTAAGTTTAGCTTAGATAAAATACAGTCGCAAGATTAAACTGATCTATGAAATTCTTTTTTGCTTACCAAATTGTTATCATTGAAACTCTTTATGAATAAGAAGAAATGAAATTCATTCTCATATAAATTCTTGATCTTATTCTTATACGAACATATTAACAAGAGTATAGACTGTTTAAATAGGGTAGTTGGAATTAAATCCCAGATTCCTTGTCTCATATATATATATATATATATATATATATATATATATATATATACACACACACACACAAAATCTTTATACTACTGTTTCTTATCATTTCACTAACACAATCATACTTGTTGATTGGGGTGCCATATGATGTTTTAATGCATGTAAAATTTGTGTAATGTTGAAATAAGAGTAAACATTTTTTCTCAAGCATTTAACAGTTCATTTATAGCTTTTTTTCTAGAGAATATGGTACACTACAATTTATCTATAGTCACTCTACTGAGAAATAGAAGAGATGGACGTATTTTTCCTATCTGACTGTAACTAAATAGCCATTGACCAACCGTTTTATATCCCTCCTCCTCCACATTTTCAACCCTTTGGTAACTACCATTTTACTTTCAACTGCTAAGAAGTCAACATTTTTTTTGAAGATTTAAAGAAGTTTATTAAAAGATAGAAATACAGAGAATAGGAACAGCTCCATACTAGACTGGCATGGAGGGATGACTCGAGTGAGTACACCCGTCAATATTTTTTTTGAGTTAGATCTCATAGTATTTGTCTTACTGTGTTTGTCTAGTTTTCTTTAACATAGTGTGCTTAATGGCAACAATCTCAATGGATAAAGAAATCAGTGAGGTATTATTTAGCCACTAAAAGAAAACTCTTGTCCTTTGTAAAAATATAGAACTGGAAGGTTACATTTACTTGATTATTTTAATTTAGAATAAAAATATATGTTCTGATTGTTATATAATTTCCCTAATTTTATTAAATTTCTTATTTTATTCTTTTTAGTTTACAAACTTAAATTACTAAACAAATTAAAAATTTCTAGAACTTTTATATAATTAAATACATGTCTATATATGTAAACATATACATATTCATAATTTTTATTAATACCAAGCCATTGTGAAATAAAATATATATCATTTCATTACACTTCTTAATAAAAAAAACCCACTCCATAAAACACAGTTATAGGTGTTTAAGATTAAGCATTATAAGATTCTAAGTATAGAAATATGCTTTAAATAAATATTTCTATAAATTAGGTATTACAGTTAGAGCTCATATAGAAGATAGCATTTAAGAAGACATTCAATGGAGTATAATGTAAGAATTTATGTTTTTATAACATAAGACTAAAAATGAGAAGAGAACTTTTCAAAAAGATGGAAAGAGTATTATCACAATTGTTTGCCCACTAAGCATAACAAATTAAAGGGAGAGCTACTGGGTCATTAGAACATAATCCTGTAAATGAGCATGGGGCTAGAGAAAAAATTAGTTATAAAATGCTACCATGCTGAAAAATATATGCATTTATGTACTTATATATGTATTTTAGAGTAGATGGGCACTATCATGTACCAACATGTTAGAAAAATAATTCTGATAATGGAGTAAAGTCAGAAGTAGAGAGTCACGTGTAGATAGCAGAGGACCATTGATTGGAACAGATAGGAAAAGTGGAACTGAGAGACATTTCAGAATGTATAGGATTTCTTTCTGTTGAATTCAAAGGATGAGGGAAGTAAGATAAAAAACACATGAAGAAGTGATTTCAGTAGAAAGATGGCTTTTCTATTAATATCATGATTTACAGTGAAGGTGAGCAGGTCATTGAAAATACAGGTATTTCAGAAGAGAAGTCAGACGTAAGAAAGCATTTCAAAGATATATAAACAAAAAATGATAAGTGAGGTCTGAGGCCCAGAAAAAAATAACTGAATTTAAAAAATACACACTGTTTGCATTTTGAGTATAAAAAAAAGATCCTGGAAGGAATGTGAAAGTTTAAGGAGAAAATTAAATACAAATATCTATTATTTTTTATTTTTATTTTATCATTTATTTAATAAGTCTCACATTTTTACATTTTATTTTTGCTTTAATACTGATATTAGAAGTTTTATAGACAAGAAAAATGAACTTAAAAACTCTTTATGAAAGCTCTCTAGAACATAAGCAATACCGAATGCCACAAAAAGACAAAGTTTATATGTAAGAAATATAGTTATTATAAAATGTTAGATTTAATAAAGCATATTATCCAATGAGAATATTTTAGTGTTTGCATAATCTATTTTTATAAAAATTGAAATACAAATAATTTTTACTTTGTCCTGTATAAAGGGGATATAATCTCTAATGTCTTCCCTCAAGGAGTTAGTATATAGTGGAGGAGATTTGTAAGTTAATTGCCAATTACATAACTTGGAATGAAAACATAATAAAGTTATTCACAAAATGATATATATAAGTGTACAAGAAGAAAACTTCCATCATTACTAAGAAAATCTGAGAGGATGTTGAAAATAATATCCACATTGATTTCTATAAAAATAGCCAGTAGGGGAACAAACATATACTGAAATAAATAGACCACTGCAAAATATGGCATATTACTAAGAAGGTATGTAGAATTGAGAAAAATGGAAGTGGGAAGACTTAAAAAATCATAAAAACGTGCCTGTAAGCTGTCTCTGAAAAAAAAATTATAGATTTTACACATAGATTTAGGGTAATTGGTCAGTAAAATATTAAGGAATAATTATAAAAGGAAACAAGGCTTGAGGGAATATCTGAAAGGCAACATCCATGTAATGGCTGAGTATTAAAGCCAGGGTATGCACCCAACATGTATGAAGACAAGATGAGGATGCAGAAATCCAATTATCAGCTTACTTAATTAAACACTAAATAATTTGTTTTGGCTAAAATAAATCAAATATGATATGAAAAGATTATGACACAATTTTATCTTTTTCAGACTATCCTCCCTTTGTTTTGAAAAATAAATCTGTGAGAAATCAAACTCTAAGTAAATAGATATTCCTACCTGCATTTTTTACTAAAGTTTTATTGGTGCATTGTGTTTATACGTCGTAATGGGGTAAAAAATTTGTGTAGGCATAAATGCACACATCACCCAGCCAGCCCCCACCCAGTCCCCACCTCACTCCCTCCCCATCCTTCCCTCCCATGCTTGGTTTAGTGGTTGACTTCGATATGAATAAGTACATCATGCATTTTAAAGTGTTTCCCTCTCCCTACCTCCCATCCCCACAGTTAGGTTGTCTTATTTGCTCCTCTATAGGATCTCTTTTTTCACATGGGGTTCCTCCTATGACCCCATTTACCCTAGCTTTCACATATTAGGGAAAGCATCAAATTCCTTACTTTTTGTGACTGACTAATCTCACTTAGCATAATGTCCTCAAGATCCATCCATTTCTCTGAAAATACCGCAATTGTATTTATTTACGGCTGAGTAAAATTCCATTGTGTACATATCCCACAGTTTTGTAATCCATTCATTTGTTGATGGGCATCTTGGCTGGTTCCACAGTTTGGCTATGGTGAATTGTGCAGCTATGAACATAGATACACATGCATTAGTTTGGTACTTTGGTTTCCTTTTTTGGGTAGATACTCAGAAGTGGTATTGCTGGATCAAATGGTAGATTTGTTCCCATTCTTCTGAGGATTCTCCATACTGTTTTTCAAAGCGGTTGCACCTATTTGCAATCCTACCAACAATGTTTTGGAGTCCCCACTTCTCCACATCCTCGCCAGCATTTGTTGTTGTTTGTGTTTTGAATGATTGCCATTCTAGTTGGAGTTAGGTGAAATCTCAGGGTAGTTTTGATTTGTATCTCTCTGATTGCCAATGATATTGAGCATTTTTTCATGCTTTTATTGGCCATTTGAATTTCTTCTTTCGTGAAGTGCCTATTTAGTTCATATTTTATTTGGAAACAGGGTCTCTTAAGCCAGCGTGGCTGGCTTCGAACCTGCGTGATCCTCCTGTCTCTGCCTCCCAAGCGCGGGGATTACAAGCGTGCGCCACCACGCCTGGCTCCATTTTTTGATTGGATGATTTGTTTTTGTTTTTGGATTGAGTTTCTTGAGTTCTCTATATATTCTAGATATCAGTCCTCTATCGGAGGGGTAGATGGCAAAAATCTTCTCCCATTCTGTTGGCTCTCGATTGAGGTTCCTTACAGTTTCCTTTGCTGAACAGAAGCTCTTCAATTTCATGTAATCCCATGCATTGATTCGCCTTTTGGTTTGTTGTACCTTTGGGGTCTTGTTGAGAAAGTGTTTATCTGTGCCTATGTGTTGCAGTGTTGGACCTATGCCCTCTTTGAGAAGCCTTAAGCTCTCTGGTCTAATATCCAAGTCTTTGATCCATCTTGAATTAACTCTTGTGCAGGGTAAGAAAGTGGGATTAATTTCCAATTTTCTGCATATGGTTAGATCCTACTGGGATTTTAATTCCAAGTATTTTTCAAGATCTTTGTTGATAAGTTGCTTAATTTATTTTTTATTTCATAAAAACTTGTACTATTATTTCTAGCATATTTTTGTGAATTTATTGGGCAGAGTCTCTGAGAACTATGTGCCATATTTTGTTAGATGGATCAGAAATTACATAGATAAAGGCAACTAGGAGAAACATCTACATATTTAATGGAGGTTTTAAAGAAATAGTAAATACACTTAGGACAATGGGTGGACAAAAATGTTATTAACATGATTGAATTGTTGTAAACTCCTGCCAAGATCTCCATCATATTGGATGCTATGTAATATAAATATCTTTTATATAATTCATATGTATTAAATATATATGGTTTGGGAAATCAGAAACAATTTTTATTCTTGCAATCATTAAGTAATTTAAGTGGGTTTTGTTTCATAGCTCATTTGACATTACTTTGATTGGGATTTCCAATTAAATTTTTTGAAAATCATGTGAAAAAGCACAATTAGTTTTGTAGAGGAATATATATATATATGTCCTTGCTGAGTTTATAAATTACTATATCTATAGTACTAAAAATAAGAACTTTTACTTTACCACTGGATACTGTGTAAAAAGAAAGGAAGAATTGGAAGAGCAGAGAGAAATGCAATATGTTTCTTTTCTATTTTTTGGGTATGGAAAGAGACATTTTAAAATCATTTTATCTGAAAGTCCTATTTCTTTCTAGAATATTATTACATTTCCCAATGCTCTTTTTTTCTATATATTTTTAAACGTCCTCTTCAACCTTTAAAAATAGAAAATTCCCCAAGTATGCCTAATCCATAACTTACTGGACTGTGCATTGCTTAGTTTGGCTGACATTCAATATTTTGTGTTATTTGTATATTTTGAATTATATATTTATTTTTTACAATTTTATTGGTGCATTTTAATTATATATCAGAGTGAGATAGAAAATGATACATTCATTCATATATGTGCATACTGCTTGGTATAATTTTCTCTATGTCTGACTCTATTTCCCTTTCCTTCCTCCCCACATATATCAGTGATATCAGTACTAAAAGTTTTATATATGGATATAAGATTATTTGAACTATTTTTTCTTTTATTTTTTGTGACACTGGACATTGAACCCAGGGTGCTACACACGTAGCACTTATTTATTTTTATTTGGAAGTAGGATCTCAATGGATTAATGAGAATCGCTGTATTTGTTGAGACTGTCCTGAAATCTGTAATCCTCCTGTCTCACCCTTCTAAGGACTAGGTTTACAAGCATATTCTACCATGCTCCATTTAAACTATTTTGTTTTTCAATCCTTCTTTCTCCCTCTCCACTTCCCACCCCCAATCACCTTCCACTATTATACTGTCTCTCTCTTCATTTATCTTATATAGGAAACAAAAAGGATCTCAGATAAGATGCTTGATGTTCTGAGATTGGCTCATCTCACTTAGCATAATATTCTATGGGTCGATACAACAAGTACATTAAAATTACAAATAGCACATAATAAAGAAGAATACAACTATGTATTATAGATTTTTAAAAAGCTTACTTGTCTACACAACACTGCCTTAATCTCAGGTAGTAAAATTATGTGAAATAGGGCAACCCCATGAGAAAATGTTTTGCAGATGGAGGTGACATTTAACTAATTTATCTCATGGCCTAGAATTCCTCTGTTTTCTTATTGTATTGGCAGATGAGTTGATTGGATCATTTGAACACATTCTCCTCATATTTCTGTGTTTAATGAAATAGGTCCTGGTGAGAGTTCTTCTACCACAGAAATTGACAAGCACTAAAAATCAGGGTTTATATCTCTGTTCCCTCCCTACTCCAATGCGGTCTTTAAACATTTACTAGGATATGACTGGGAACTATTATGAGTATATATCTCATAGTCTTAATGTAAAGATAAAATTATTTAATAATGGGAATGAGCTTAGAAAAGTGCCCAGAAAATAGAAAGCACTCTACAAGTGATTGCTATGAGTGTCTGTTCCACTTAAAGAGTAATCTCTACTTAAAAATGTCTTCCTTTCCTTCATATTGACATTTAATGGATTTTCTAAAAGCTTCATACATTTTCTTGAAAGTCAACTCTGTGACATAAAATATGGAGTTTCTACCTGGGCATGATAGAAGTGACACTTTCTATCTTTGTAGTGCAGCATGAGAAAGACATTTTGAGTATAGAGGAGGAGAGTGATGTGAGGAAGCCAGTTAGCAGACATCTGTAGTGATACAGAAAGGAATTTGAAACTTTGATGGTGATTGCTGTGGTAGTTGTGAGAAATGACAGTGGTGGATAGAGCTGAGTGATTTTAGGGGATAAAAAAAAATCAACCATAATAATTATTTGCTATTGAGAGAAAAGTCTAGTTTATTAGACAGAAGACATGGTAGAACTACTTTCAGAATCAATGTATATGGGGAGAAATCTTTTGAATATGTCAAAACTGAGATGATCTGACAGTATACAAGTGAAGTTTTAAAACAGCACATTGTTTTGCCAAGTATGAAACTCAAAAGCTGAAGATAGCCCAACATAGTGGCACACATTTATAATCTAAGTACTTGGGAGGCTGAGACAAGAGGATCACCATTTCAGTGCCAGCCTCAGCCACTTCTTGAGGCGCTCTGCAAGTTAGTGAGATTCTGTTTCAAAGAAAAAGTAAAATAGGGCTGGGAATGTAGCTCAGAAGTAGAATGCACCTGGATCCAATCCCCAGTAACACACACACACACACACACACACACACACACACACACACACAGAGTTATATATAGGGTGTTTTAAAATGTAAAAAAGTATTTAGCATAAAGATAGTACATTAAGTAAAGTGATATGTTAAAATAACCTAGGAGAAGGAAAATCTACAGAAAGACTGAGACAATGGTTCTTAATCATGATTGTGAAATAGAACAGAAGGGAGTAAAATAAATCCTGTTATCTCAAAACAATTCAATTAAAATCTCTTTGGACTAAGCTTGGGGAGTAGCATTTTTTTTTTTTTACAACTTCCATGTGATACTAACATGCAGCAAAAATGACACCTCTGACCTTGAGAACAATAACAGAGAAAGCCGGAGAAGAGGAGGCCTTGACATGGGAGAAATCAGAACTGCAGAGATTCAGTGCTGATAACAAGAAGTGTGCTTTTTTTAATTAATTAATTTTTTTTTTTTTTTGGTGGTACTGGGGTTCCTGGAAGCCCTTGTATCTCCGGGCTACACTCTCAGACCTATTTTTACTTTTTTTTTTTGGAAACAGGGTCTCCAAAGCCAGCGTTCTTGGCTGGCTTCGAACCTGCGCTATCCTCCTGTCTTTGCCTCGCAAGCGTGGGGATTACAAGCTTGCGCCACCACGCCCGGCTAGAAGTGTGCTATTTTTTTAAAAAAGGGATGACCAAGAGTGTTGAATGCTTCTGAGAAATTGTCTCTGTACTTACTGACTTGAAAGTCACAAGCTGCATCAGAATAAGAGCATAGTAGGTTCAGAAACCAAAGTCTACTTTGGAGTGGTTTTTAGGTGGGGATTTATAACAGTGACAATCTATGTGAAATGTTGTTTGAACTGGGGAAATGATACAAGTGGTAGCTGAAATCAGGTTTGGGAGAAGGAAAAGTTTTCCTAGATAATCAAATATGAGCACTTAGTATATTCTTAGAAATATTTCAATTGAGATAACATATTGATAGTATAGACAAACTCTCCAAAAAATAGAAAATATTTACAAATTTTTGGGTTTTAATAGTAAGAGGCAGTGAAAAAAGACATCTTGATTGAAATCAGGAAAGAAGAAGAAAAGAATGTTTCCAGATATAACAAGTTAATATTGAACTGTTGACCCGATGCTAAGAAACATACAGGGCACAACAAAGTATGGTCCCAGATCAAATCTCAGAATTTACAATCAAAATGTCAGGATGCATTTAAGACCTTTTAGAGCCATTTGTCAAAGTAAGGTATTTTGTGGTCTTTTAAAACACTTTTTATAGAGCGTGGAATGGAGGGGAAATTTTTGTGCAGAGGATTTACCCACAGAGTGATGCAGAGTACCTAGCTAATAAAAGCAAGAAGTGTGATTGCTCTTCTCTCTCCCCTCAGGTTTGGTGAGCAGAGCCATCTGCTCAACCAGACTAATAAAAATAACGTTCAATATATATTCCAAGACAATGGAGGAACTTTCATGGGATGATGCCTGCCACATGCTTAAGGAAGTTAAAGTGTCTTGGGAAAGATCAGAGAAAGAGAGAACAGGCTTTGTTCTCAAAAGTAATTTCATGTCAACAAAAGCATAAAAAACAAGAAAGCAGAAGGGAAGACCTATGCTAAGTCACATCAAATCCTGCAAAGGAGATTTTCCTCTAATTGAGATTTTGTATATAGAGTGAATCTCTGAGTGGTCTGGACACTGGGTATTGTTCTATCAAAGGAGAGGTAGTACTTGGGCGTGCCGCAGCAGGAGCTTCGCTGAATACGGTTGGAGGTTTGTAGGAGATGATGTTTTTAAGAGCTATTCATAAGTGCCTCTGAGAATAATCCACCCTAGATAAGCAGAACAGGACATTCAACCAAGAATATCACAACCAAGCACTTTGGTCTCTCCTATTCTTTAGTGAAGACACCACAGGCAAGAGTATAATGAAGAAAAACTTGGAAATCTACCCAGATCACAAACTAACGCCCCTTTTACCATTGGTCCGTGTTGGCTTGGAGGTGATATAGAAGAAAGCAAAGTCTTAATTTTTATAAAGGTTAATGAAGTAATTAATATGATATTTAGGGCATTTCTGATTTATAAGATTAGATTTGGGTAATTAAAGAGAACATGGAACTGAATACTAACTGGTAGTGAGTTACCTTTGCAAATTATTTTTCTGCCCAACATGGCTCTCAATCCCCCAAAATCAAAGCTTACACTCAAGGAGGAAATGAGTGATACAGTTTTCTGTACTGTGCCTGTTCAAACTAACAGAAACACTGACGTGAGATGGTTTGAAAGTTTTGGAAGCTGAAAAATCTCCCACATAATATCATTTTAGTTTTTCTGTGAAATCCAAAGTGAAATCACCAACCAAGAAAGGAAGGAGTAAAGTTAAGTAAAGCAAAAGTTTGTGGACAGTAGGTTTATTTAATATAAAAGTCAAAGATACTCTGTGCATCTCTGTTCTTGTCACATTAAACCACAATATATCATATGCTTATGATGACACAGTAAAAATATATTAAAATAGAAGTCATAGAGTATGGTAGTCAGCTACCTTTGCATATCTGTATGGATATCTTCAGGTGATGTAGAAGGTGCAGCAGAAATTAATGTTCATAATTTATAGTGATGTCTAACTGTCTCTCTTGGTTTTCCTCAGTACACCTCACCTGCTTTTTGAGAAGAATAATTGCTATTATCAAAAGGGTTGGTTTTGCCAGATACACTAACAAAAGGAAATGGGCAATATAGGTATAGGTTAATATGATGTTAAAATGAAAAAGAAAATCTCTCACTCTCTCTCTCTCTCTCTCTCTCTATATATATATATATATATATATATATATATATATATATATATATATATAAAATCTGTTTCAATTGGATGAAGAAAGAACAAGGGGGAGATAAGAAAATGGGGAGATTGGTACATTGGAGGTGCTTCTGATATTAAAGTTGATAGATTCCAGAGGAAGTAACAACAAATAAACCCACGAGGCAGGAAAACTTGAGCATTTGAGTTTTGTACTGTGTTTGGAACTGTTTATTTCTCTTTAGCTAAACTCATATACCCAAAATCAAGTTGCCAGGACCAAATAGAATTGTGAACTCTTTTTTAGAGCACTGATGTCACTTTTCAATTTTATTTTGTGTGATTGTTCAATTAATGTCTTCTACCTACACTAGATTATAAATAATGTCAGAGTTTTAGATATGTTAAACTGATTTAAACATACAATATATATATATGTATATATAAGTATCATATGGTAACCCATAAATATGTACATTATATGCTTTTATGTATCCATTAAAATAAGCTTAATTAATTCTAAAAAAGTGAACAACTTTTTGGTTATCTATCTTGCTTTTTTTTTATCATACCATGGAGAAGGTTAACAAAATTTGTAGCTTCATTTAACATAGGTAATCTGAAATACTGTAACAATTAGCAATTAATTTACTATATTTTTGTGATATATTTAGTTGTGCAGAACAAGGGATATTTTGATGAAATATTCTTTTAGTTACATGCAATTTATGAAACTTAATCCATTGCTATGTTGAATATTTTGTGTATGGAATTTGATATTCATGTATAAGGGTAGTTACAATGGAGAATGGGAAAATATAACTATTTTCAACATTCTTTCCCCCTTTTGTACCAATTCAGATCATATTGGATGTGATCATGTACATTGTGGTGTGATTTTTTTAAAGTTGATTTCTGCTAAATTTCACAAATACTTTTGTCAAACTCTCCAGTCGAGTTTTCTAAGTTTCCTTTGCTTTATTTTTTGTATTGTCACCCTTTAAAGGTGAAGTAATTTAAGTCATAGAACAAAGCTCTTGATACCAAATACTTGACTCTTCCAAAATAGCTTCTGCTTGGACTCCTCTTAAGAATGAGTAGGAGTGCTTTTGTGGTCTTACTGAGGTGCCACTTACCTTGTATTCACTGTGCTTGACTAAACTCCAGTTGAATCCAGCTTTGTCCTCAGGATGGTCATTCCTTTCCTGTGGATTATGTTTCTATTACTTTAATTTGAAGATACAGTTTCAGGCTCTTAAAAAATACAGGACATAATTCTTTAACCACCAAGCTGGTTTTTTCTTTATTCCTGAACCCTCTTATTTTCAAGATATATGAAAATATTTTAATGAAAATTAAAACATGTTTTCACAACTCTATTGATACCTTCTTTCTTTCCCCTCCATAGCTCTATAGAAAATTTTTTTACCCCTTCTACAGAAAAAAATGTTATAAAATGTATATATTGGGAGATTATCTACAAAATTCTTACTGGGAAATTAGCCAATAATAATGGATAAGGCTTATTTAGTTTAATACAGTATTGTACAAATGATTTTCCAAAAGCAAATCTATATGGGTGATATTATTATTCTACAAATTTCACAGGTCAGGAAAAAGATGACTAAATTTTTTTCCCAGCATCACATAGTTACAGGTACAATTATTAGAAAGATCGTTTTTATTCACAAAATATAATTTGATTTCATTTTATTTATATAAGGTGACATAATTTTGTGTAATAATATTTTAGATTGAGAAATTTAAAATAAAATATTGAAGAAACAAGATTTTGTATGTAATTTGATGGTAAATCACATGCAAAAATATGCAGGTTGCCGGGTGTGGTGGCCCATGCTTATAATCCCTGCGCTTGGGAGGCAGAGACAGGAGGAACGTGCAGGTTCGAAGCCAACCTTGCTGGCTTAAGAGAGACTGTTTCCAAAAAAAAAAGTATAAAATAGGTCTGGGAGTGTAGCTCGAAGGTAAAAAGTTTCTCCAGGAACCCCCCCCCCAAAAAAAATGTATATATATATATATATATATATATATATATATATATATATACACACACACACACACACACGCAGGTCAATCATTTGAAAAATTAAATGTGTAGATTCAATTTATTGAAAAATTTAATGTGTGAATTAAATGATTGAATCAAGAGTTTGTTGGTTATATATAATCTAAAATTAAGTATAAGTTTAGTTCCTAAATGTATTATTGATTTTTAAAGACATTTATATTTTAAGATCAATTTAAAATACTGTATTCTTATACTTTCCAGTAGTTCCAGTATTCTTGTATTACACATTCATTTCTTGTTATATGTAGATAATTTTATATATAATTGAATATTATATTTTACATATAGTTATTGTATTAAGTTTAGATATTTCTTAAATAAGTTTCAAAAGTAAATTTGTTTAATTCCATCTTATTTCTTATTTAATATTCATATTGTTTAATGTTGTTATGGAATCTTATAATTTATACATTCATTTAACATATTTATCCAGGTCTTATAATCTATATTTCTGACTAAATAATAACAGTTTTATATTCTGAGCAAATATATCCTTTTTTGAAGCTTTCATTTATTCTTGAGAAGTTTCTCAAAGAAAAAGAAAGAGAGAAAGGAAGAAAAAAATAGATATTTTATTTATTGTTTTCATAGGTAGTAATAAATGATTCTTATCCTTTCCCCATACACTGTGTAAATCCTAATAATCAGGGTAGAATCAAAGAATACATTTTTCAAATGACAGAGTTACTGAAAGTATGTCTAGTTAGCCTATAATATGGAGCTATATTTTTTATCTGGGTAATTAGTAAGGAATGTTATCTGTAAGAAATTACAGAATGCGATCACTATAATTCCACCTATGTTCCCTATGTGTCATTCTTCCCCTTTGCTGAAGGGGAAGGGATGATTTTGTTAGGCATTATGTGTGCATTTTATGAATATGTAAATATATATATTTTTATTGAGTCTGCAGACAATCTCATCACCTGTTTTATTTCTTAATCTGTGTTGTACAGGTAGTGCCATTAAAATGCTTCTTATGCATCAAAAGTAGGACGCCTCGAAGATGATGGCAGTGTAATTTCATAGTACATCATAAACGATCCAGCTTTGGCACACGGAAGATTACTGCAGAGTTCTGAATTAATCTGAATGACCCCAGCTTTATTGCTGTTAAGATTCTAGACATGATAAAATGTCAAGTCACTGGAAATAAACCGACAGAACCTAAACAATCTGACATAACGGATGCCCAGTTTCTCTGACTTTTCCCACACTCTGTAGACTTTATTATGAGCCACAATATTTTACTTAGAAATACTTGTCTTAATGAATGTGGGTTTCTTCTATCTTACTAAAATCTATGTCATTGGGTCAAGAACAAAAATCCACTGCTGTGTATATTTGAATTTCATATGCACTAAAACCTCAGTGCAAAAGAGAAATGTAAGGAATGAGTCTTTTCCTTATTGCTTTTACACCTCAGGTTTTTTTAATTTTTAATTTTTATGTGGATCATATTTAAAATGGCATACAATCAGACAGTGCTTGGTACCCTCCCCCTCTTCATACCCTCCCCCCGCCCAGCAATGAATGTCCAGGTTGACCATGCTACATTCATACTTTTATACATATTCAAATTTATACCTCAGTTTTGAGGAGTACATGTTAGTAGAATTCTATTAAGTTAACCACTTTTGAACAATGCTAATCTTTTGATTTATTAAAAGTTTTCCAATGACATTACTACTAATAAAATGTGTATAAATTATCAACATTTTCTTTTAAAATATGCTTAATTGCTTGTAAATTCTATTAATGAGGTACTACAAAGAATGTCTTCATTTTTAAGGTATTGGTCTCATAAAATGTTTTTTATAAAACATAATTCATAACCGGGCATGGTGGCGCACTCCTGTAATCCCAGCATTTGGGAGACTGAGACCGGATGATGAAGTTCGTGGACAGCCTCAGCTACTAATTGAGGCCCTCTGCAACTCAGTGAGACCTGGTTTCAAAATAAAGAATAAAAAAAAAAATAGGGCAGGGGGTATAGCTCGGAGGTCGAATGCCCCTGAGTTCCATCCCCAGGCCCGCAAAAAAAAAAAAAAAAATCATAATTCATATCCCAGCACATTGCCTTGAAGTGGGCCACTTTCATCTATATTCTCTATTATCTGATGCTTTTTGGGGTACTTTAAAGTATTTTTCTCATACTGGAAGGTATCAATTTTTTCTAAACATTTCACTTTCACTAACCATATTCCCTTAAAATGACTGCAAAACTACGTTATTTACTTAAATGTTCAATGACTCTATTTGTGCTTTTAATTTTTCCAGTGAAAAGGGAACTTGTGGATCTAAAATGTAACTCAAAGTTATTTTCTCTAAGTGGATTGAACAGTATAAGCAGAAATAGTCCAAGTCTTATAGATCCTCTTTTTCTAAAGATCTCATCCAATCTCTTTTCTCCTCACAGAATGACCCCCAAGGGCACCACTGAAATCCACTATAATTTAATAGTTCCCTCTCTCTCTCTCAAACTCTTTTTATCATTTTTCCTTTGTAATTTTTGGCAATACATTTCTTAACTTAAATATCTTAAGGGAGAAGTATTTATAGTACACTGTAAACATAAACCTCCATTCTTCTGTCTTATAAGAAAATTCAAGACTTTTCTTAACATTTACTAATGAGCCATAAGATTGCACTGTGACCACTGGTTCTATCAATTCAAGGCTTTTAGTGTTTTTTTTTTTCTGGCTTTTATCCCAATCATTCAGTGAGAGGCGAAGGGTGTAGACCCAATTTATTATAAAACATATTTCTATTTAATAGACATTAAAATGAAAAAGAAAAATTAACAATATATTATATGTTCTGGTCATATCTTATTTTCGGGGAATGTGTCCCTGAGAAGCTTAGTAAAACTTGAATTACTATGCTCTAAACCTTCTCACATGAAATAGAAATCTGAGCGTCCTCATGTTTACTAACATCACAGAGTCCCTCAATAGAATTGGGTGTAAGATGTCTATTAAAAATACTTAGGAAAAGGATATTTAGGTTCCACTTATGTATGCATGGATACTTGAAATCAGATTGCCCTTGATTATCTGACTTTCTCCTTATTGAAAATGATGCAATCTAACTTTTTTTTCTTCTTTGATATGATTGCCTTGATTTCAGACAATGTTGTTTTATTTTTATTTTTTTTATTTTTATTTATTTATTTTTTTTTTTTTTTTTTTTTTTTTGTGTGTGTGTGTGTGTGTGATACTGGGGACTGAACCCAGGGACATTCTACCTCTGACCTACACCCCTAGCCTTATTGTACTTTTTAGTTTAAGACAGGGCCTCACTAAGTTGTACAGGGCCTCCCTAAGCTACTGAGGCTCTCCCCAAACCTGTGCTTTTTCTTTTTCTTTTTTTTTTTTTCTTGGTTGTATTCCAATGTATGTTTATACCAAAATTTATTTATTCATTCACATATTAGTCAACATTTGTATGCTTCTAGCTTTCGAGTATTCACAGTTTTAGACAAGTGTATTGTGGAAGGCCGGTCTTGATTAATAAGGGTCTACACTTAAACCTGTGCTTTTTCTATCTCAGTCTCTCAGATCCTTCTGTCTCAGCCTCTCAAGATCTGGAATTGCAGGCATGCTCCACCAAGCCTGGCTGAGACTCTGTTTTGAGCTGAGCAAACTTTAAACATCTGGCAGCTGCTGTGTTAAATTTTGGGGTAATAAAGCCTAAAGAAACAATACTTCTAACTCATGAGACATTACTACTTTGATCAATTAAATGACTTCTTAAACTGGTTTCCTTCATAATATCTATGTAACATGCTAGCATTGCCACTGGGAGATTATGTTATTTTTGGATATATTGTTTATTTGTATATTTATTTAAATTTTTTAGTGTATGGTTTTAAAAAAAGACACCTCATTTCTCCTTTGAGGTGTGGTATAATACTAATTAAGTAATGACATTCAATTATTTTAGTTCACTAGACAAATCACTTCTGTATTGTACATAAAATAAAGAAGTTGTACATCAATATTTAGCCATCTTACAACAAAATATATGTTCCCTTAAGGTGACAGCTATTGGATGGAAATAAATAAGGTTTATTTGAACATAATTTATGAAAACAAAAGTTAAATTATGTTGAGGGAAAGATTTAAGTATTACTAGGACTAATTTACTAAATTTTGCAACTAACAAAATGACTATATGCTATCCAAAATTAATGTGGTTAATACATTTTTGTATATACTCCCCTACCTCCATGGTACTGGTGATTGAATTAAGGGCCTCATGCCTACTAGGCAAGTAGTCCACCACTGAGCCACAATCCCCAGTCTGCATACCTTCTTGAATCAATTAATTGCCCGATTGTAATGTTTTGTTGAATGAACTTCAAGAAATGTGTTGAGTGCTTTCCAAATTTAATTTCCATGAAAGTACTATGATTTCAAAAGAAATGAACCACAGCAGTTGCTTTAAGGATGAAAAGTTCCATTTATGGGCTATTGATAAAATTTGAAACTGGAGCTCCAATATAAACTTTGGATTTTTTAAATTTACTTTTGCTCTCACATTTTCATTTTCTCTCATTTTTCTTTAATTTGAATGTAATATTGTTTATCTTATTGATATCTATATTGAGATGTCAATAAAATAACATGCACTATGTCTTTCTCATGTTATACTTTTAAAAAATTAAAAATGTTCAAGCTATTTCTATAAATTAATTTTGTAGGATTTTACAATTTTTGCCCTGGAGTGGTTTATGTAGAGAAGAATTTTTCTAGATTTATTCTGATTCAGTGTCAATTCCACAGTAATGTAAGTGTTCCACCTGGTGGTAAAAAAAAAAAAAAAAAATATATATATATATATATATATATATATATATATATATTCAATATTTTTCCTCTTTTTTAATGCAAAAAATGGCTACTGTTTTAAACTATGTAGAATGGTGCCAACTTAATTATTAATCATCTGAGTCTTGTTCTCTAATATGCTATATTTAAATCCATTAAGTGTTAGAATTTTGGGTAAATATATAGATCAACATTAAAGATAACCTTTAGATTGATAGGTACTTTGAAATAATTACTTTTAAGATAAATAAGTTTAATTTTCTATAATTTCTAAACATTTATCATCTATTTAGTGTCTATCTTATCTTTCTCTTACATAATGAATCCAGTTGTATAAATATCAATTAATTTTTGATCCAACTATATGTGATATATTTTATACCACTAGTATATAAACCACTTCATCACAGTAATTTTAAATTAAAATTCTCTATAATAATGATAACCAGTTAAAATTCTATTTCAGGAGCCATTACAGTAAAAAGTAAAGTTATTATATTTAATCATAACCTTTAACTTGACAGCAAATTGCTTTTCTATTTTGCACTATATTGGGATGTATTCTCTATAAACTATATATTTCAAGCCTAGAGCAGTTACTGTATGTTTTACTAAATTCACTGTCAATGCAAACTCTGTGTTTTATCAGGCATCTTCCATCTGAAAGTTCCTGAGTCCTCTCCTATTGGCTCAGCTATTGGGAGAATAAGAGCCGTGGATCCTGATTTTGGACAAAATGCGGAAATTTCATACAATATTGTTCCAGGAGATGGGGGTAATTTATTTGACATCGTCACAGATGAGGACACACAAGAAGGAGTCATCAAACTGAAAAAGGTACATAGGCAAGGCTTTCAGCAGTTAACTACCTAATAATAACTACTGAACAGAAACAATAAAAATGGAGAAGTAGAGATAATTTTTATATCATTTAGGAATTTTATTTTCTGCGGGTCTGGGGAACCCAGGGGCATTCTCCCTCCAAGCTACACCCTTAGCCCTATTTTATCATCTTTATTTTGAAACAGCGTCTCACTGAGTTGCAAAGGGCCTCACTAAGTAGCTAAGCTTTCTGGGAACCGCAATCCTCCAGTCTCTGCCTCATGAATGCTGGGTTTACAAGCGTGAGCCACCACGCCCGGCTAGTAATGTTTTAAATAAAAATAGTCCTGGTAACTATGAATTATTCATTCCCCTGGGCACTGTTATTCTGTGATTGAACAGGTATATAATTTATGTTGAACAATCACATCTATTAGTTTGATTACATCATTGTAAAATTTTTACCAGAATTTAAATTCATCACAGGATCTGAAGAAAGGAGAAAGGGTAATAATGGGCTGGAGGAGTCTTTAAAGAAGAAAGTAAACAAAGACTGTAGGGAGAATGAGAGAGAGAGACAGAGAGAGACAGAGACAGAGACACAGAGACAGACAGACAGGAGAAGAGGAAAGTTGGTTAGACTATACAAGACATAAAGGAAAGATATAAAAAATATTACCTGCTGTGTATGTGTATGAGAAAGAAAAATCTTGATTATATTTGAGGTATATAGATTTTATTTCATAAAAACGAAGAAAACTGAATGAGGTTTGAGTAATAGAGTACAGTCAAAAAATGAACCTCTTTTAATTGAGTACTTCTTTCTTTCCCCCTCCTAATATAAAGTGTACTGCATTAACCCCAAAGTGCATATACTTGTTCACCAATTGTGATTATTTCAAACAGAAAAATATTTTTAATTAAGTCCCATTAATCAGTCTAGTATTTCATATTTGCTTACATAATTTGAATGGAAACAGTATATATGGTAAGAAAAATTATCTTAAAGAAAAGTGTACTTTTAATATAGATTGATTTGTTTATTTTTATTCCTGCACTTGCATGTAGATTATTCATATCTTAAAAGTTAATTAACCCACAGGATCCCATTGACAACCTTGAAAAAATACTTAAACGGATATATCAAATTATAAAGTTTATTCTTTTATTGTTATTTAATTTTTCTCTTTTTCTCTTCAGTAACAAATTGGTGAAAGCCTTATCATTGAATTTCTTATTAAAAAAGCTGCATAGTGGTGCACACTTGTAATCCCAGCGCGTGGGAGGGTGAGACAGAAGGATCATGCAGGTTCGAAGCCAGCCTCAGCTACTGAGTGAGGCTCTCACCAACTTAATGAGACCCTGTTTCCACATAAAGTATAAAATAGGTCTGAGAGTATAGCCCAGATATAGAAAAGCCACTGGGTTCTACCTCCAGTACCACAAACACACACAAAATTTCAAATGTTGATTCAAATGGAAGAAATATAAATTATCTTAATAATATTAAAATCATAGAAAATATTTTATACCATCAGATCATTCAATTCAAGTTTAATGTTAATTGTATTTACAAAGTAAAATTGAGGTACAGAAAAATTAATACTAATTATATTACAAATAAGTATAAACATACATTAAATCCTTATTATTAATGTATTTTATATTTACATATATAATTTAATATTGCATTTTATTTTTATTTACACCTATTTAACATGTATGCCAATTATTAAGTGATATTTAGGTGACAACCTGATAAAAGTTGTTCCACTTATTTTTAAAACATTTGAAAAGGATGTTGTGTCATAGTTCTTTATTATACTTAAAAATTAACCTTCCAAAGGATGGGTTCAATTATATGAACTTGACCATTAAAAAGGAATAAGAATGCACCTTAAGTAAGAGCCATATCATTTCCTTTTTTAATGGGGAGATACTGGAGATTGAACATAGGGGAAATTCTACCTCCAAGCTGCACTCACTGCCCTTTTTTTAATATCATTTTTTGCTTTGAAACAGATTCTTGATAGGTTCCTTGAAACTCACTATGTTGCTGAAACTGTTATCTGGATACTCCTATCTCAGTCTTCAAAGTATTAGATTATAGGCATGCACCAGCATACCCATCCGAAATTTTTATTTTTAATATTATTTATATTTTGAGAATCCTTTTTATGTTTTACCTGAATTAAAATTAAGATTTTAAAACCATGGAAGTTATGTAGATATTTAGCCTGGAAAATGTACCACTAAATTTAAAGTGGTTCTTTCTTTGATATATTAATCATTGTTCATTTTATTGACATAAAATTTGTTACTAAATATATTTCAGTATCTAAAAGTTTCACTCCATAAATCTTGTTACTTTCTTCAGTGGATATTTATGTTTTCATCCATGCTGGACTCAGAAGATGGAGCACTAAACCCATTGACAGTTTCCCTCTTCTCCAGAAACTTTCATTCATTTGGAAAAGTTAGACAGTAAACAAACAAATTAAAAAAGAAATCGCTGTTGACAATGACAGACTCAAGCTTGAAAGATAGAAAGAAAGTAAACAGATAACAAGACTGTTCAGGACACTATTTTATAGTGAAATAAGTCAGAAAAGAATTTGGAGTAAGAGTATAAATTTGAGCAGAAACTGAAGGAAAAGAGAGATAAATGTATGTATGTGTTAATGCTCAGGAAAATCGATGGCCCTTTGCAGCATCTCTGTGGGGGGAATGCATTGGACAGGAGGCAGGAGGGACCAAAAGGCAGTGTGTAAAGGGCAAGTACAAAGATAACCCATCATGGAGGGCCTCGGAGGTCAGTCCAAGGACTCTGAATTCAATCATGATATGAGAAGCCATGGTGATTTTAGATTTAAATTTTTACTCTTTCAGAGCCAGTTTACTCTTCATGCTTTGAGTATAATCATGTGTAGAAAGTGAATATGGAAATAGCCTCATGAAAAAACTACACAGACATAATCCAGGAAATTGATTTTGATGTTTATAGAAACAGACAACTTGCAGATTAGTGAGATGCTCGCTAAATTTTAAAGAAAGAGTCAAACATAGTTTTACAAATATACTGGTCATTTGGTAAATTAGACTTAGCAACTGGATATTCACAAAAGACTGATAGAATATAAGGATTTGTTTGTAGTATTGTCATTTGTTCTCATCTCTAAATAAGGATACATCAGACGCAAAAATCACCTAGTAAGTTATGGTAATAATGGGGGAACAAATTCAACCAGGAAATTATATCTAATAAATTTAAAAAATAACTTAAATTTTATAACCAAAATTTAAAATTATTTATCTGTGGTTTATTATATTGTGTGGAATATGTCTTTGTATATATACATACACAAACATACATACATGTATATAATATACAATATAGAATATATACATATATAAAATTTTGGTCCAACATGGTGGTATCACCTTATAAAAACAAAATAATAGAAAAATATTCAGTTATGTAAAGCCAGCAAAAATTTAAAATTAGCTTAAACACCAGTTTTTCTTTAAATGTATTTTAGAGTGAAGAGTGTATGGTAAGACAATTTAAACTATATGCAGTAAGTTATCACAAAAAATTTATCTTGCAATTTTTATTAGGTATCCTTGAAAAAATGGTATGTTTTGAATGCATGTCTATGCAAATATAAATAGTAGCTTTTCTGTTCAGTATGATCTTAAAAATTATTTTTGGAAGTTTGCCCTTTAATATTTAAGCGTAGAATCCCAGTATGAGAATTTTGTTATAAAATGCAATTCACATAGGAATCACACTTGCAATTATACAAAATATTAATTTAGAAAGTTAAAAATATATACTGTTTACATATAAACATGTTCTCCTTTTAAAGATTATTTTAAATTTTAGCTAACAGATTTTAAGCTGCTGCAGAGGAATGAAGCATCCAAGTCTTTGGTTTCAGAGTTTTTCTTTTTCTAACTTACCTAAAAATACATCAAAACAGTGTTCTGATGTGCTTATCTTCATTATTGTTTTATCTTCAAATCATTTTATTTCATTTTCTTTTACTATATCCCTCTTTCTTTTCCCTCTATGGAGTGACAATGTGAGATGACAAAAATGATGCTTAGGTTTATATGAGCTGAGGAGAAGAAAGAAAGGCATTTTTACTTATTTTATTTCTTAACTTCAACTTTAATTCACTTTATGAAGACTCTGTTAGGATGTCATTTCACTGTCACACTGAATTCAGAGTAACATTAGGAAACTTTGTAAATTTCTCCAGGGTACAAGATATTGGTAAAAAAAAATAAAACCCAACAAAATAAAAACTGCTCTAGCTCTACCTCACAACATAGTACACTGAGCAGAATGTACAGAAATGAAAACAGTCTTAGGTTCTACTGCGTAATACAGCTAATACTAATGATAGCAATACCATAATAAACTTTTTAAAATTTTAATCAGATCTAAGAATCAGATGGGGTATATTTACCCCAATCAGGTAGGGTATATTGAAACTGAGAAAATTCAACAACTTTGTTCTTCATGAAAATGTATATTTTAGTCAATAATTATTTTATATTGGATACATAAAAGCAGGTTATATTTATGTATATGTTTATTTGTATATTATATATAATTATGCCCTTGTACATTTATAAGTATATAATTGTATAAAATAAACATACAAACACAAATATATATATATATATATATATATATATATATATATATATATATTTCTATCAGTTAATAACTTTCAAGAACTAAAAAGTTATATTTACAGAGCAACTTTGTTTTTTTCATGTTGATTGCAAAATCAAGGTGATAAAATAGTGGAGTAGTTATACAAAGGACAATTTGATATCTTGCGTAATTTCTCAGCTAATTCTGTACTGTTTCTACTCAAATATCTGTTAGGAAATAAAAAGTAGTGACTGCACCTATTTAGCATGGCACAGTGATTGCCTATTTGGCATATTATTTAATTTAAATTAATATAACAATAAATCATATTAAATACTAAGTAGAATGTATTGTTTGTTTTCGGTGGTACGAGAGAGGCTAGACCTCCTGTTATGCCATTATTTGGAGACAGAGAGCAAAGTGATTTTAAACATAGGAGGTAAAGTACTTTAACCTTCCAAAGAACACTTTTAATTAATAATCTAAGGTCTCAGCTGGTTCCATTAGGTATTTATGTTTTAAATTTCCTCATTAGTCAGCAAAACTATTAATTTGCAGTCTTAAATGACCAAGAAGTTAATTCTACAGTATATGGTTTGGTTACATAGCACCATCTTGTGGATAAATTTTGAAAATCTCTTAGTAATACAATTAAATTAAATTTTGGACTGCTTTTTATAGCCAAATATATGCTTCTGTTTAATAAGTTTACATTGCTTCTACTTTTAGTCAGTCTGAAATGACTACTTTCAGAGAAAATTTAGTGATTGATGTTCTTTGTGTAAACATTATGCTCTTATTCTTCTCAATGTTTGTTTTTACCCTCTTTCTAAAATGCCTTGCCTAACTTCCCTTAACAGACTCAAGTCTGTTAGACTCACATGGAGGAAACAAGTGCCGAATATTCTACTTGCATTTCAAGTTTTCCAACTTCTTGTTCCACAAGGTGTTTTTCCAAAGTATCTAAAGTGCTGGCTGTGTTCCTCTTCTGCCCTCAACAAGACTGTGCTTATTCCTACTTTCTCTTTTATACTTTCTTGCGGCAGACTGGCTCAACCGGGCACTGAATATGGGCACTGAGTTCGCTCGAGACTGAGTTTATCAGAAAGATGGGCAAAGGCTTCGATTGCAGTTCTGCAGCCACTTATCTGCAGCAATTTTTTCCCTTTTTATGAAATAAACTCCTTTAAGTTCCTGTTCACGGAGCTAAAAGTGGAGATTCCTCTTCGGGAAAAGATCTGACATGGAAAAATGCTTCTTGTGCAATTGACACTTTATTACAAGAACCCAGGAAATTTTATATCCTTCACCAGTGAGATTAATAGTAAAAAAAAAAAAAAAAGAAGAAGTGTAATCACCACAAAACAATAGTGAAGGACATGTAAATGTAAACAAAGTAAAAAGACACTAGTCCGGGCATTCAAGATTAGCTCTGGATCTTGTGACCAAATCCAGCCCCCTGTCCTTGAGCCCCCTGCCCTTGCAGACAGGTGGCTCCAAAGGGCAAATTCCAGAAGGCATAGGCATGCCCAGGGCTTGGAGAATATGGCCTCTCATGGAATCTCCTTTAACTCTTTTCAGAACTTTCTGTTCCTAGGGCTTAGTTCATATAGCTGGCATGGGGAGATATGGCGATCCAAGGGGCTGCGATGGAGTTCTCCCAGTTTTCGTCTGCATTGCCATCCAAAGTCTGAAAGCTTAAAGAAGCTCACAACACAGTTTAGTAGATAAACACCAAAAGTAACATGCAGTTTTTATATTTAGTTGTCAGATGTACTTCTCTAGCTGCTGAGCACTTTTCCTCAAATGACAGGCTTATTAGAAGCCTATTCCTCTTTTAATAATCCATTTTCCTATCACAAACCCTCTGCAACTTCCTTTTCTTTTCTGATTATCCTGATTCTCTCCTTCCCATTTGGGACAATCTTAGGATAAGCTTTTCTTCATACAAAATGCTTTCTTATTCTCACCATATTTCCTTTCTTTCACACTTACACATTTATTATATCTGTCCTTTGTTCTGACATATTCATTTCTTAACCACGTGGCTCCTGCCTCCCTGTCTCGGGCAGCGCACATACTGGGTGTAAAGGTCAAGAATCTTCCTAGCCTTCGGCTCTATTGTATCGGGAAGTATTGGCTGCTCATCAACTAGGCTGCTTTGAAGTCACACACAAAGTTTATCTTCTGTGTATCTAGGCTGGATCACAAGGAGAGGGGGTAAACAGAGGCACCGGTTGCCTCCCTTGCAAGTTTTTAGGGCTAATGGCTTCAGCTGACTCTTAATGCTTTTACTATAGGTTAATGAATAGAATGAAGGTCAGAGATAGGTATTCTGTGTTTGTAATTGCTATAGCAGGACTGCTTCAGTATCTGAATTCTGACTAGAATTACATCTTGAACAAAGCCGAGGGTGTTTAGAGGCTTAGACAAATTACTAGAAAATTTATTTTCCAAAGACTCAGTTTCTCTCACAGTCCTGATCTTACATCACCGGGGCAATTTGTGTAGAAAGTTAAAAGAATCATTACCAAAAGAGTAATAGTTATGAAAGAATATCTAAGAGTGGGGGAGTACTTTGGCCAGAGACAATACTCTCCCTCGGGGCACTGCTTTCTTTAAGTGATCAGCCAATTTTGTATGGAAATTACACATGCAAATGCCGAGGAAAAGGCGGCACTTTCTAAAATAATAATAATAAAAAATCTAGGCCTTTTCTTAGGCTGCTTTCATTCCAATTTACCTTCCCTTGCCAAGAAGGACATAAAGCTTATCCAGTGATTTCTTCTGAATAAGGGTTAAATTGTCCTTTCTTCTTCTATATGTGGGCTAACAACCCTCTTTGAAACTGTTTGCCAACACTGCAATGACTGTTTCCCTAGCCAAATCCTACATCTCTCCAATACCTTCTTTCTTCTGTAAAAATGATAGGAGTAGCATTTATTTATTCTGTCCATTGTACTTAAATAGTTTCTTGCATTCTCAATGCTAATATGGAAACAACAGATAGCACATTTTCTGTTGTCATCTTCTTAACACCCAACATACACATGTACAAGCTACATTGAAAGAACACCAAATCCCTTGAAATGTGTCTTCTGGAGTTGTTGAGCTATTCCTCCTCATTCATAACTACACACAAATGTCTTCATTAATCCTTCCTTCCTTCCTTCCTTCCTTCCTTCCTTCCTTCCTTCCATCGTTCCTTCCTTCCTTCCTTCTTTTTATTTCTGCCGTAGTACTACAGATTGAACCCAGGGGCATCTACTTCTGAGCTACATGCCCAATGATTTTTCTTTCTTTCTTTTTTTTTTTTTAACTCAAATCTCACTAAGTTGCTGAGGCTGGTCCTGAGCCTATGATTCCTCCTCCTGACTCAGCCTCCCAAGTACTATGCTCTCAAGCTGGGGCCACCAGTCTGGCTTCCCCTCCTTTTCTGTAACATTAATCTTTCTTGTCTCACTAAGGTTGTTTTGTTTTTGAGCTTCTCAGGCAAAACTGATCATTTCTTACTCTCCTCCAAAATGTCATCATGTCTGTCAAAGCATCTGTAATACTTAGGGCTCTAAATATTTACAACACACTCCCATTATTCTTTGTATTTTTAGTCTCTAGAGGTACTTTCTTTTTTTTTTTTTTTTTTTTTTTTTTTGCGGGTCTGGAGATGGAACCCAGGGGCATTCGACCTCCGAGCTACACCCCCTGCCCTATTTTTTATTCTTTATTTTGAAACTGGGTCTCACTGAGTTGCAAAGGGCCTCACTAAGTAGCTGAGGCTGTCAGCGAACCGTGATCCTACAGGTCTCAGCCTCCCGAATGCTGAGATTACAAGTGTGCACAAGTGTGCACCACCACACCCGGCTGCCCTAGAGGTACTTTCTTATGTCTGCTTTTATCCCTATTATTAAAGAAAATTTATGAAATATATAGGGGACAAGTTTTTGTTGGCTAGAAGAATGAGCATTTTTATTGTTTTAATGCATTTGATTTTCTTTTCAAAATATTTTGAAAACAGAATGTGATTGATTTCATTAATGAGAAGTCTGTAGCAAAGAGAAGTACTTATTTTCAAAGTCACTCAGCTGGCTGCAAACTATCTCATGTGTTTGAAAAGCATAGAATTTCAACTATTGTGAAAAATGATTCATATTAGAAAAGTTAACTGGCTTTCTCAGATGGTGTCTCTATGACACATATATTTTACTTAAACATTTACAATATTTGATGAATCTTTTTGTCATTTCAAAGAAAAATCTCACTGAAAATCTGTAATAAGAAGCACTGTAGATTTTTGTGTTTGTTTTGATTTGTTTGTGTTCATTATCAGATTTGTTTGAAAAAGTATTGTCACTTAAATATAGGCATTGAAATAATGCCCATATTTTTAAGTTAATTTCTTAAACTGTCAAAATGTTGCAGTGTTACAGAATATTGGAATGCAGTAAGAACTTTTTACAGAAACACAGAATGCATTTTCAATATTATTTTGTAGAGATAAGTTGAATGAAATGTATTTTTCTATATTTAAATGGTGAAGAATGGCAGTACTAGTTTTCTTTTAGGCTTAAATATTTTCAGTTTTGTGACAGATACTGTGAAAATTTGTTAAAACTAAAATTTAGATTGAAATATGTTCACATTTCATCATATTTGTGTGTTACAGTGACATTCTCACTTGATAGAGTAACATCTTTTATTCATCATTTTTTTTTGTTTTTAGTGATATATCAAGTTGAATTCTCTCTTAATAATGATGAGATATGTAAAAGATAACTCCCATATATTTCCCAGACAAGAATTGTCTTTACTGATTATAAAATATACTCTTGGATAATTTGACTTTCTTTCAAACTAATACTTGTTTGAACATCTTATCTTTATTGTTCAGCCTGGTATATAAACTTACTTTATAAGGGCTTGTTCCCAGTGTCTTTTCATTCTGGGTCAGTCTGATATAAATTTGTTGTCTAACTGCTTTTCTTAAAAGCTATTTGGTCCACTGCAGATAATCTTACGTCCTTTGATCATTTGTGTTCTTTGACAGTTTTCCTTTCTACTGGCCATTAAAACCTACTAAATGATTTAGCACAATCCTACTACTAAAGGGTACATTTGTTTTTTAGAGTGATGCCTTTACTGTGTTGGTAAAAATGATAGACGTGTATCATAAAACCTAAAGTCATAAAATAGAATAATGCAACAATAGGCAAAACCTCAGCTACTGTGAGGCAGGACATGGCACCTTTGGACCTTTGCTCTGAGCCTTTCAGGCTGAAATGAAGGTCTGTCTGGGGGCTGTGATCTGATCACAGAGTTTGAGTTGTTTTCCAAGCATGCCTGCAGAACTTGCTTCTTTGTGGTTTGGTGACTGAATTTCCTATTTCTTTAGCTCTCAGCCAAGGTCAAGTCTCAATTTCTATAGGTGCCATTGAGGCACAGGATGCTTTGATTTGTGCCTATTCTCTTCAACACCAGCCAGAAACTATCTGAGTTGCTTTCTTTTAAATATTCACCTTATTAGGTTGGGCTCTCTCTCTCTCTCTCTCATCTCTCATTTTGTGATAATACTGGGGAATGAAACCATGGACATTATAGCTCTGAGCTACACCCCCAGCCCTATTTTATTTTTTATTCTGAAACAAGGTCTCATGAAGTTGCTGAGCTTGTCTTGAAACTCCAATCCTCCTGTCACAGCCTCCCAAGTACTGGGATTACAGGTGTTTGCCCACCATGCCTGGCTATTAAATCTCTTTTAACTCATTGTCAAGTGAATAATGACATTAATTATATCTGCAAAATTTATATTTTGCATAAATCTTAACAAATTGGTGAGAATGATACAGCATTAAATTTAGTCCTCACATACCCTCAAGGACAGAGTTATTGCACAGAAGGGTGGGAAGGTCCTTGGGACCAAAATTCTTAGGAGTATCTCAGTATTCCATCTGCCATAATTGCTGTTTTCCACTTCTCAACATGTCTATAATTATAGATGTCTATATATACTCAACATTATCTGGAAGCAAAATGAGGTTCTAGAAGAACCAGGGACACTAAAACTTGCTTATCCCTCTTTGAAATGAGAAAATCATGCGGAACTTAATATTTTATGTAAATTTTATGCGCAGGCAATTTTGGCAGATGCCTGTAATCCCAATACGTAGGAGGCTGACAGAAAGATGGCCAGTTCCAGGCTGGCCTCAGCAATTTAACAAGGCCCTCGACAACTTAAGGATACCCTATTTCAAAATAAAATAAATTAGAGCTGAAATTGTAGTTCAGAGGTAAAATGCCCCTCAGTTCACACACACACACACACACACACACACACACACACACACACACACGGCAGAAAAAAATAAAGACAAAAAAGCAAAAAGAACATTTTTCTTGATTCCTCTTTTTGTATATCAGGGAACAACTACATATAGCATATTCCAATTTACCATAGTTGTATTCTCTTTTATTGTGAAACTTCTTACAATATGAAGTATTTCCTAAAAATTCTGGTCACATGAATCTTCTTTCAGAGAAACTCCCATAGGATTCAAGAACTGCTCACCTAGATTCTCCTTAATCAATGTTACTGTTTTTACCTTCTTAGAAAGGTTAAAAGTATTGAATAAGCTCCAAAAAACATCATAAAATTTTGAATTTATTTAGAAAGAACTAAATACATTCAGCTTCATAAAATGGTATTCCTATCATAAAAATTTAAATGCTTAATAATTATAAGTAAATTCTATTTGTTCTATACTTCAAAAGTTAGAATGTATTGATTGCTAATTAAAATGAAAAATTAAATTAAAGCTAATTTTAAATGTGGAGGGATTTTAGTCAGATGGACAAGTACTATCAAGCCCAGAGAGATGATTATGGATTTTCTTTGTTTTTTTAGAGATATCAGTTTATAGAGTGAGACTGCCTAAGGGTTAAGGTCATGAAGAAATATCTTACATTCCTTTGATAACTATAGGATATAACTTTTCAGTTGAAAAAAAATCTATATGTACAAAAAGGGTTTTTTGCCTCAATCTCTATCTCTCTGACCACCAAATTATTGCCTGCTGTGATAGGTTGGGAGTTCTTAAAATGCATAGTTTATGTCTCATATCTTAAAAAATATGTTTCAGAATTCAGAATTCTCCTCTCATCTATGGCTTGTGCCGGGGTCCAGCCCTAGCAGGAGTCAGTGGCCATGTGTTGGTGAGAGAAGAGTCAATATCAAGTGAGAGAAGACTCTGACACACGAGACCAGATGCAAGCTTTTCCTACTTTATTCAGGATTTGTTACAATCTTTATACTTTTTCAGGGGTGGGCAGAATAGACAAAACCACAGTCATGCAAACAGAAAACTTCAAGGACAGAAAAAGTCTTTAACAGACTTTAGGACAGGGTGCAGACATTTAATAAATCATAGAAAGTATGCTTTGCCTCATATCACAAGGTCAGCTTGAACTTAATCTTATATGGTGGCCCAAACTAATGTCAGTTTGAGCTTAATTTTTGGCCCAAACTTTATCCTTGGGAAAAAAAATTATCTTTGCTGACTCAATCTCTCATATGCCACTGCCCATTAGTTAAAATGCTTATTTATAAAATTATAATTACACATATTATTCCAAATAATTTTTTTTGGTAGTAATGGGGTTTCTGGAAACCCTTCTCCAGGCTACACTCCCAGACCTATTTTATATTTTTATTTGGAAACAGGGTCTCTTAAGCCAGCGAAGCTGGCTTCAAATCAGCACAATCCTCCTGTCTCTGCTTCCCAAGCGCGGGGATTACAAGCATGTGCCACCACGCCCAGCTCCAAATAATTTTAAAATAATTCTTTTGAAGGGGAAGGGCTAGTTTTTCTCGCGAGGGACTCCAGCCTTTGCGGGTCCCCTGGCCAAGCTTTTGCTCAAGGCCTGCATGAGATGCTGCAGCAGGATTGAAATGAATTTTCCTGTATGGAGTCAGAATGCTTTAGTGAATAATCAAGTAGAGAAATAAAATTAAGATATTATCTGGAAAGAATTTATATAGTAAAACAGATAATTAGAGGCATTTTAATGTTCAGGGGAAAATTGAGAGAGGAATGGAGAACAATTGGTACGAATGCCTATATTCTAAGATAACTAGTAATTCTGGGGCTCAAAACAGGTAAGTATGAGCTAGTGCAGCTCACTTTGCTTTCTGGACAAAAAGATGATTCCAAAATTGATATGATCAGAGTAGTCTTATACTAGAAGTTAGAGAATATTAGCATAGAAAGATAATATTGCTTAATACAGAGCATATAAATATCAGAAAAGCAAAAAGTATATGTTCCTAACTTGAATTAGCTAGTAGATCCTCCTATTTTCAAATACCTTCTAAAGCATTTTAAGTGAAATATTACTTCTTCCAATTCATTCATTAGCCAAGATTCTATTATTCTATAATTTATTGAATGTTGAGACAAACACGTATTTATATTTGTATCTTTCTGTTCTCCAAAAGGTTATCTCTGGCTTTGCCAGTATATAGATAGATGATAGATAGATAGATAGATAGATAGATAGATAGATGATAGATAGATAGATAGATAGATAGATAGATAGGTTTTTTTGTGTGTGTGGTACTGGGGTTCCTGGAAGCCCTTCTCCTTCCGGGCTACACTCCCAGACCTATTTTATACTTTTTATTTGGAAATAGGGTCTCTTAAGCCAGCACTTCTGGCTTCTAACCTGAGCAATCCTTCTGTCTCTGCCTCCCAAGTATGGGGATTACAAGCATGTGCCACCACGCCTGGCTTTGCCAGTATACTTTATAACATAAAAATTATATTTTATTTACTTAATTTATGTATGTATGTATGTATGTATTTATGTATTTTTATTTATTTATTTATTTATTTATTTATTTATTTGTTACTGAGGATGAAACCCAGAGATATTCTACTTCTAAGCTACACCCCCAGCTCTATTTTATATTCTTTATTTTGAAAGAGTTTCACTAAATTGCAATGGGACTAAGTAATTGAAGCTGTCCACGAATCATTATCCTCCTGACTCAGCCAACCAAATGCTGGGAATAAAGGTGTGCGCCGTTGTGCCTGGCTATATTTTATTTAATTTAATGGTGGATGCTACCATTTAATGGTAGTTTCTTTCTTTTTTTAAGCTAAAGGTACTCTTCTTAAAACTTTATTTTTTTGTTAATTACTACTCAGATACTAATAGAATAAGCAAAACTTATACTCAATCTCATATATTTGAAAATGTGCACCTCATTTTTACCTTGGTCTTTAGTTCAAGGTAACCATTCTCATCAATTGTAATATATTTTTTCTTTTTTTGTGGGTAAAAAATGTTTTGCCTTTCTTTTTGTCCTGGCAATTGATTGTTTTTGTGTAAGTCCAATTCCTTTAGCAAACCCAGTAGTCAAGTTTTAGGTAGGCCAAAAAAAGCATCATAGGATGATTTTATTGCAGGCATTTTTTTGAAAAATTGACACAAAGCCAGTTAGAGTGTAGAAGAGGAAGTTTATTGCCAGCAGGATGACTTAGGGTAACTCTTGAATAACTCTGGCCCTGAGCTCCAAATTTTATAGACTTGAGGGTGGAAGAAGGCAGGCAGGCTTACAGAAGCTGAAATGTGACAGTTAGTTAGTCATTGGAGGGTGTCATAAGGAAGTCGGGCATGGGGAGGGCAAAAGAGGGGGATTCCTGAGCAGGCTACTGACCTATGTGACTTTTTACAGGGACTGATGTGATCTTCAAGGACACCTTATACACAGGTGGTTTCTTGGATACATGGCCCTCTGCAGGTCACTTATCTGTAGTTACAAACTTTTGCAAGTATGGGGGAAGGACAATTCTTGACCTTTCATTTTAGTAACTCTTACTATTCTCCCACAATTCCTCTTTTTTCTCAGATATTACATTTCTTTTCAAGGAGCCAGTGGCCATATTATCAGACATAGTATTTTATGTCTACTATTCTTTACTTTTCTTAGTCTTAAGGGAAATAAAAGTTTCTACTGAGAGAGATGAAAATGGAAGAAATTCAAAGTTATATGTTAACAAACAGGAGATGAGTGAATAAAAATAAAGTCAAAGGAAGCATTACATACAAACAGATAAAACTAATAACAAAATGCAATCAACTAAAAAAAGGAATAATTAGAGGGAAAATAAACAAACATCCTCTTGAATGAAGAATACTGTGGAAGAGTTGATATCTAATCAGTGTTATTGTAAATTTCATTGAATTGTGAGAGATTTTGAAGATTTTAGGGTGATTTTTTTCTCTCCTAAGGTACATACATAAAACAGCAATCACATCTTAAAAAAAGAAAAAGAAACCTCGTTTAGTTTCCACAAGAGTGCTATGAAAAGAAATAGATGCTGAAACAGCGATCAGCAAATCACTGAAATCACTCTGGGGGGAATTAATTTGAAAAACAAAAATTTTAAGACTCCCAGAAAATAAGTAGGCTAATGTTAAATTCATGTTATCTTTGTTCGTTTGGCAAATAGATGTCAGTGCCATTCACCTTTGTCTTATCATGTACAAAGCATCATATTAACACTATATGCATGGAATATCATATTTTGCATGTATTGGGATGACTAATATTTATCATGAAGGTGGATGTAAAAATAAAGGGTAGAAACAAAATTTAGCATAGGTGACTACTTAGAAAATGACCTCTTGATTTAAATGACTTTTCAATTTGATCACACACTAATATTGTGTACAGCTCTGGGAGCACAACAGACCAAATCTTTTTTTTTTTCATAATAAGATCTTTCTAGTAAAATGACCTTGTCATTCAAAAGTTCTTAGAAAATGGCATTAATGTCAGAAAAAGAAAAATGGGCTTAAATGTATATTTTTGTTATAACAGTTTTTCAGGTGGTATCTGAAAGAGCATCTTCAATTATCCAAAACCATTTTTGAGGTTTTTTCACTATTGCTTAGTTCCACTAGATGTCAGTATTGGATAAGAACTGAGAATGGCTTCCCTGAAACATTTTTTTTTCCATTTATATAAAATACATAAGTTCTATCTGCAATGTATATCCACAAGTACATTATGTCATTTAGTTATATGTAACAGATTATAAATGGCCCAGAAATGTCTACAATGTGGTGACTCTTTTTCTAACACGTTTGCCTTGATAAATATATATGATATTTAGAAATCAGTACAATTGACACTATCCTGCAAATGGATCTGAAGCAATGTTCATTTGTGCCTCATTCTATATGAATGTACCTCCTCATTTTTTATGTGTCCTCACTACAGCCTTTGGATTTTGAAACAAAGAAAGCCTATACTTTTAAAGTCGAGGCCTCCAACCTTCACCTGGACCACCGCTTCCACTCGGCTGGACCTTTTAAAGACACGGCTACGGTGAAGATCAGTGTGTTGGACGTGGACGAACCGCCAGTGTTCAGCAAGCCGCTCTACACCATGGAGGTTTACGAAGACACTCCAGTGGGGACCATCATTGGCGCCGTCACTGCGCAAGACCTTGACGTGGGCAGTAGTGCCGTTAGGTGAGAAAAAGAAATGTTTTCTATATGTCAGGAAGAGAAAAAAAAATTAATACTAAGTCACAACAATGATCAAAGCTAACTGATGACTTACTTATAGGATATGATGCTAGGAGCTGGGCCTAGTAGTGCACACCTGTAATACCAGTACTTAGAAAGCTGAGACAGGAGGACAGCAGGTTCAAGGCCAGCCTCAGCAACTCAGAGAGCCTCTCAGCAACCTAGTGAGATCTTTCTTTCAAAACAAAAAGTACAAGAGCCGGGGATTTTAATCCCAAAAGCTCTGGTTTTAATCCCAAGTAATACACACACACACACACACACACACACACACACACACACACATGCACGTACACACACACACACACGCACACACACATAGGAGTGCTTTGACAGTGCTTAGAATATAATATTAGAATATAATAGGTATTAATAAATGTTTCAGTTACTTTAAAATCTCTGCTCTCTTCCACAGTGCTAATGTTTGAAATAAGACGTTTTTCCTACTTGCAATTTTAAAGTCATGCTTTTCACTGTTATAACTGTATCTGCAGGTTGTGTAAGAGAGTGAATGGAAGCAAGGTAAATCAGTCCAAGGGTAAGATGAATTAAGGAATTGCTCAAAACTGAACTTTGCAAAGAGCTATTTCCTGCAAACATCTCCCCTCCCTCTTTGTCTCTCTCTCATTCTCTTCCATTAATCCAGAAATTCCAGTAGAATCATGAGGAATGATACAAATGTCTTTTTTTCCCACTTTTACATCAATCCTGCAATGCATTGAGACCTACCTAATGTTTATTCTGTCATAATATAACTGACACATGCCTTCAACTGTTGGGAGGCCAAAAGCACAAGAAACATGGAATTTTTCATTATTAGAGGTAGAAAGTTACTATTTAAGAACCAAATTAAAACACTACTTAGGCTTTTAGAGCAAGTATGTACCATTAGAGAGAAAAATAGATATAGTTCCTAAGACTTTTTGTCATGTAGTAAGCAATGACACCAAAAAAAATCATGTATTCAGTGACAGCACAGTTTTTGTATACAGCCAAGCCTCAGGAAGTGGCTTGGATATATACATATCATTCTGATGTACTCATATGAATCTATCTCCCAAGGTACCAGTGAATGGTACCTCAGTCTTTTCAGGCTGATAAACAGGATACCATAAACTGGGTAGCTAAAGCAACAAACATCTAATTTTTTCTGAATTCTAGTGCTGGATAGTCCTGGATTCCCATGGCAGCAGATCTGACATCTGCTAAAAGCCAGCTTTATATTTTCAGATGATTCTCTTCTCTTTGTATTCAAACAAGCCAGAAAGAGAAAGTCTTCAAGGTTCTTTTTTATAGAGATACTAATCACATTACAACTTAGTCACCAAAGACCTATTGGGAGTGGGAATTTCTACATATGGATTAAGAGTGGTTACACCTTTTCAGTCTTTAATATTCCATTTATGGCCCAATAAGGTGATTGTCCTCACATGCCAAATACATTCATTTCATCCCTGCAGCCAGCTATAAAAGTCCCAAATTATTCCAACACCAACTCTGCAGTCTAAAGTCCAAAGACTCAGCTGGCTGTGGTTGTGCACGATTGTAATCCCAGTACTTGGGAGGCAGAGACAGGAGGATTGCACAAGTTTGAAGTCAGCTTCAGCTACTTAGTGAGGCTCTCAGCAACTTGATGAGACCCTGTTTCAAAATAAAATATTAAATAGGTCAGGGGTATAGCCTGGAGATAGAAATCCTCTGTGTTCCATCCCCAGGACCACACACACACACACACAAAAATAAATAAATAAATAAATAAATAAATAAATAAATAAATAAATAAATAAATAAAAAATAAAGTCCAAAGTCTCATCTAAAGATCTTCTAATCTAGACAGGGCCATGCGATTCAAAGTAAACTTCACTCTGAGACAAAATTTTTCTCTAGCTGTTAAGTCTGTGAAACCAAACAAGTCATGTGCTTCCAAAACACAGTGGTAAGACAAACATAAAGCAGGAATTCCCTTTCTAAAAGAGACAAATAGGGAAGGTGAAAGGGTGATGGATCCCACATATGTCTCAAACCTAGTAGGGCAAACTTTATTAATCCTTAAGATTATTTAAAAATATTAGAAGAAAGATTATTTTAAAATAATCCTTCTCTGGTTCCATCATCCACCTTCCTCTGATCTTCTTGACCCACTCCCAAACACTACTTAGTAGGGCCCTGCCTATACAAGGTTTTCTGTGTGTGAAGGTCAAATCCCAACCCCTACTGAATATTCTCACTCAGTGGTTCCACAGATATTGATCTCAGCCTTTGAAATTATTGTGAAAGCAACCGTGTCCATAATCCAGGATGGTGTTAAATCACTTTGACATCCTTCTTCACTTGACAGTTCTGGCCCTGTAAGGCTTAAGAATTCTGAAAGTCTTTATTTTTCTCATTTCTCTGCTTTCTTTAGTTCCATCTGATAGTGTTTCTCTGTTGTAATCTCATCTTTACTCCTGCCTTTGATGCTGAAGTTTCTGATTTGCACTCACATGGGTCTCCTTGTCAAATGATCAGTGTGCCAACCCTCCGTCTTCTCTTCTAAACACTTTTTCTCCTTTATTGTCATATGGAGAGGCTGAGAAATTTACAACATTTCCAATTTTGATTCCATTTTGCTTAACAATTCTATCTTTAATCAATTTCACTCCTCCTACATTTTGCTATAAACTGTGAGGAGTCAAGCCGCTTCTTCAACGCCTTTTTAAACATCATAAGAGGGCAAATAAATGATGATTCAAACTTCCTACAATTCAACAACAAAAAATTAGATACTGTTGGAACTCCAAATCTGGAGAACACACTCAGTTATTTAACTTGCTAAATTTTATATTTTACACACTGATGAAAGCATGATAACACAAAAATGTTAATAAAATATGCTCTTAATGTAATATTTCAGAGCCCCTCTCATGACAGTTTTTTAAAGTTTATTTATAGAAGATATTCAGTGAAAGGATAAACCTTCAAATCAAGAAAAATCATGATCCTGGTGTTTGAAACAAAGGAAGGCTTTATGTCAGAGAGATTTTTCTGCTATAATTGTGCTTTTATTTTTTCTCATGTCACAAGAACTACCATCTGACAAGTGCTACTTTATCTGAAATAAAGTACTATTCTTAGTCTTCGAATGAATAGTGCCTGCCTTGCTAAAGCTCCAGACACAGATGGATCTAACTGATCCCTGTGAGGAGTTGTCAGAAGACAAAACAGTATTTGAACAACATGAAACCTGTCTTAGTTCCATGTACTTATAGTAAACAAACTTGAATTATGCCAGTTGAGGAAATTTTAGGTAAGAATCATCTTCCTTTGATCTTAAACATTTGTGCTCACTTAACTGTGGTAGTGAAAATATGTTTAAAAATTAAGTATCAGATCTAAATTTATTTGACATTTTCAGGTTTCCTTTGTCTAACTGTTTTCCATGGAGTTGCTGGGCAAAGTATTGATGTAGGGCTGTTATTTTTTATCATTTTTTTAACTATCATCCTCATCGCTGACCACAACAAAGAACCAGAAAGTAATGCCATCTCTGAGAACTAAACTAGCTTCAAAGAAAGATTCGCTTTGGTTTCATATCCAGCAAATATACCATATCTAGTTCTAGCTTCCACCTCCCATGAGCCCCCACTCAATGTCTAGTTGTTCTTCCCTTATTCTTCTAGGTGTTACCTTTTTGGTGCACTGTTTTCCTGGCTCTAATATCTCATACTCTTTGAGGTACATCTTGTTATAACAAAGTTCACCGAAATAATTTCTGGTTAATCTAATAAGACTAGAATAAGTGTACCCACCACTGGCTAATTTTCATTTGAGGGTCCTCTCCAATAGATAAGAAAATTTATCTCCTATAAAAATATAAGAGCTAGGCATGGTAATGTTTGTAATCCAAGTACTTGGGAAGCTGAGACAGAAGGAAGACAGGTCTGCTGCTATCCTTAGCAACTTAGTGTGGCCCTCTGCAACTTAGCAAGTGCCTGTTTCAAAGTAAAAACATAAATAAATAGAGCAGGGGTATAACTCAGTGGTAGAATATTCCTGACCTCAATCCCCAGTACCAAAAACACAAAATAAATAAATAAATACAAAATTAGTTCAGCCAACACAAAGAGAGAGGGAGAGAGGAAGAGGAGCGAGAGAAAGAGAGAGAGAATATGAATGTATGAGAAAGAGGGAGAGATAGAGGAGAGGGAGAAAGAGAGGGAGAAAGAGCAAGGGGAGAGGAAGGGGGAAAGGAAGAGAGAGAGGAGGGAGAGAGAAGAAGGAGAAGCAGGAGGAGCAGGAGGAGGGAGACAGACAGAGAGAGACAGAGAGAGACTGATTCAGCTTAGCATATTGAATCTTAATGCAACTTACAAAATTTAATTATTTATTTAGATGGAAGATATTGCATGTTCAGAAAATTTTCCATTCTCTCGTTTTCCCTTATGTAGCATGGTTTCTGTGAGGATGAAAGGAAGTATTGCTATTAACTATTTCTAGAGCAGTGTCTGGCACATTCTAAGAGCTGCATATGTGCTTGGTTTGGTTACTTTCCAATTAGTATATAATAAGCTCCACAAAGGTACATCTTTTTTTTCTAAATTGACCTTTTTAGTTTTTTAGAGACTGGGTCTGTGTTGCCAAAGCTGGCCCCAATCTCATGATTTTTCTGCCTTTGTCTTCTTAGTAGCCAGGATTACAGTCAAAGCTACCATGCCCTGCTCTTCTAAATTGTTCTTGATAGATCATACATACCTCGAATACTACTGATGAAATAGTGGGACATTGATAAACATTTCTTAAATGCATGACTTGTGTCTTACTAATTTTAGTCACATAATAAAATGATATCAAAGTAATTCATAACTATTATCTGCATGAAGAATAATAAATATGCTTTTTTCTTAAATATAGAAAGTATTATATATATGATAAAATATAAGTATTTTAGTGTTTTTTAAGTCCTAGACTTTCCTCAAAATATTTGCTGAAGATTATCCTTAATAATTAACACATTATTTCAAAGAAAATCTACATATATTTTTTGGTATGGCTCATGATTATGTAGCTTTGTGTAACTTTTTATTAGTTACTTTTTGCTCATATGCCTTTGAATGATTCTAAGAATATATATATATATATATATATATATATATATATATATATATACACATATTGTAAGTATAAAGAAAAGAGCAAAAGAAAGCAGTGACTATAAAGAATTAAATATTTTATCTTACTGAATATTTTATATAGATTATGGATACATGTTTTCTTCTTTCTAATTGCTCTCTGGATCATCAATACAATACTTGTCATGGGGGGGGTGAAGAATTGAACATAGATTCATTCTACTTCTGGGCTACAACCTCAGCCCTTTTTATTTGTATTTTATTTTTTGAAATAGTGTCTTGCTATGTTGCTGGAGCTGTCATCAAAAATGCAATCCTCCTGCCTCAGCCTGCCAAGTATTGGCATTATGTGTATACTACCACATCCAGCTGAATAACCAGTATTTTTAGGGGAAACTGGCTATAAAACAAAATATAATTTTTATCCACTAACTAATAAAAGGTATTACATGAAAAATTTAGGCAATATATTTAAAATTTACACTAATAGTGTGTATCTGTGCCAAAACTATTCTTTGTGGATGATTTTATTAATTCTAAGTCCAAATAACCATTGGCTTTTCACAACAGCTAAAATTATTTATCACTAAAAGATATAAATTTTTAGATTTTTTAAAAAGTACATAGAAATCAAATACACAGACATAAATGTTAAATGAAATACAGATGTATTGTCCAATGGGGGAAAAAAGCAGACAGGATTTGATATGGAATACCTCAAAGAAAAGCAGACCATTAAAATAGGATGCAGAGCTTAGAAATTGCAGGAGTAGCTGAATGTGTTCATTTCTAGAGAGTTTGCCTTGTTCAACGTTATCACAACTACTCTATGCTTAGTATTTAGGATCCTCAAGAGAATTCTTTTTCTTTTTCTTCTTTTTATTATATTTTTATTGGTGCATTGTAGTCATACATCTTAATGGAATAAAAAACTTGTGGAGACATACATGCACACATCACCCAATTAGCCTTTATCCAGTCCCTATCCGGTTCCTCTTCCTCCTTCCCATGCTTGATTTAGTGATTGATTTTGATGTTTGTTTAAGTATACCATGTGCTTTAAAGAGCTTCCCTCTTCCCCCTCCCATCCCCTCAGATAGGTCACCTTAATTGCTCCTCTATAAGTTCCCTTCTTCATCTAGAGTTCCTCCTATTACTCATGTTTCTCTACTGATTTCTTATTTTTGTGATATTTTCCTGTAGATGCCATAATTTTGTTCTCTTTATAGCTGGGTAAAATTCCATTGTGTACATATTCCATAGTTTTGTAATCCACTCACCTGTTGATAGACATCTTGGCTGGTTCCATAGTTTGGGAAAGATGAATTGTGCAGCTATGAACGTAGATACTCATGCGTTGGTTTGGTAGTTTGGTTTTCATTCTTTTGGGTAGATACCCAGAAGGGGCATTGCTGGATCATATGGTAAGTTTGTTTTCATTTTTCTGAGAATCTTCCATACTGTTTTTCAAAGTGGTTGCATTAATTTGCATTCCCACCAATTGTGTATTAGAGTTTCTCCACATCCGATCAATTGCAGTTTATCTCTTCCTTGGAATTCCTTCTTTTATTTTATGCACTGATTCCCATTTGCTGAAATCCTGACCTCCAGAAGGTGAGTGACTGATCAGATGATCCATTCACACCCAATTTTTTAATAGAGGGCACTTGGATCTGTCTCAGGCCATGCCACCCTGAACATATCTGATCTCATCTGATCTCGGAAGCTAACCAGGATTGGGTCTAGTTAGTACTTGGATGGGATAATTATTTTTTTGAAATTTTTTTCAATGAAGTATACTTGCAAATGTGCTGATGGCATTTTAGTATTTAGTTTCCATTAAGAGCATGTATAGAAGCTAAGAAAGAGAGAAATAATTTCACCAGAAAGAAAAAAAAGAAATTAAAGTTTTGCTAAAAGAAAAGAAGACTGACAAAACTACATTTTGCTAAAATAATGGAGCATAAACCCCATAAATATATCAGAATTCTCAGATGTGTAAACCATTAAAAAGAGATTATTCTAAGTTTCTATACACATATAGCTATAGATAAAGTTTTCCTTATGATATATTTTGAAAAATAAACATAAAATATACATAAATATGCATAGGACATTTTATTAATAATATATTATGCATTTGGATACATATTTTATATGAAGGACATTTTAGTAAATATTAAACAATTTTGTCTGAGTGCTATGGCTTGCACCTGGAATCTCTTGAATTTGGAGAGTGAGACTAGAGGATTGCAATTCATAGACCAGCCTCAGAAATTTAGGAAGACCCTTAGCAAATTAGCAAGGCCCTGTTTCTAAGTAAAAAGTAAAAAGTCTGGTGATGAACTTAAAGGAAGAATGCCTTGAGTTCAAATCCCGGTATAAATAAGTACATAAATTAATTAATAATTTAATTTGCAAGTAAATCCAAGAGTCTTTTCAATATAGTCCTATCCCTCCAGTTTTAATTTTTTTATATTTGGGAAATTGTGTTTAAAAAGTACTGTTGGTCAGCTCTTTGCCATTATGATAAAATACTCGAGAAGATCAACTTAAAATAGGAATGGTTCATTATTTAGGCATATAGTTTCAGAAGTTCCATCCATTTGTCACTAGCTCCAGTTGGTTTGGACCCATGACTGTATAGTGTCTTGGCAGTGAGAGTGTGAGACAAAGGAGGCCTGTTCACCTCATGGCAGCCGATAAATATAAAGAAAAGAAAGGGGATCAGGTCCTAGCAGCTCCTTGAAGGACATGTCCTCCGATCAATTCAGTGATGATTTATTTATGAACAAAATATTTTCTATATACTCAATAAAATATCCTTTTTCTAGAATTCTCATTTGACAGAAATTAATGTTGACATTAAAAAGATAGCTTAGATAACAGAAATAAAAATAAAGTAGAAATTTTTGACTGCAAGGACTTGTGAAGACTTCATGGAAAGAATATGAGCAGAGGAACAAAAATACACTTACTGTTTTAAAAATTTTGTGGGGTTCTGTGACATGAAGGGAATAAAAATAACTGAAATGTACTAATAATTAGGTCTAAGTGAAGGATATTGAATTTCTAGAAAAAGATTAGTTCTTGAAAGTATATAGCAATACTTATTAAGCACATTCTTTACTTACATTATCAGCTATTATTGTCTGGATTTTTCAATAGGTAAGGAAACTGAGACTTTGTATGATTTATGTTAAAGTATTAAGTTTATGATTCCTTTGTCAAAGTCGAATGGCTACAATTAGTGTGTGAGGATTTGTTTTGGTAACTTCTATTTTAACCCATTGGGTCCATGTTTCTGTTTTTGTGCCAATACTATGCTGTTTGTATTACTATAATTTTGTAATATAATTTAGACTCTGGTATTGTGATGCCTCCAGTATGGTCCTCATTGCTCAGAATTGCTTTGGCTATTCTGAGTCTTTATTTTTTTACATGAATTTTTGGATTGTTTTCTCTAGTTCTTATATTTTTTTGATAGGAATTACACTGAATCTAGAGTTTGCTTTTAGTAGTCTGGCCATTTGAAAGTACTTGTTCCCAAAAATTATTTGTGTAAATCTCACATATTTTTTTTTTATCAGAACAAGCTGCTTTAAAGTCTCTGCAGAATAAACTAGTGGCTAAGGATAAAGCTTTGGGCGAAAATCCAGTTTTTCTTAAAGATAAAATTATTTTTGCTTTAAATGTATCTAAATACAAAATACATATAACATATGGGCCAAGGGAATGGAAAAATAAAAAATTACAATGATATATAGATGAATAAAAATATACATAAAAGACTATGTGTTACCTTTTAAAAATGAGAAAAGTATAATAAACTTTAATGGAAATGAAAATATAACAATTATGATTTTAATAGCATATATAAAATGGAATTTTTGACATTTTTTAGATACCTGTATTAAATATACTGATTACTTATAGAAATTTAAAAACAGGGAATTTCTTTATTCAAACATTTTTAATTTTATAAAAAGTTTACATTTTTATTAAAAATTCAAAACAATAGAAGCTATCCAAACTAAGATAAAACTTTTAAAGCTATTAAGGGGAAATAAAGAATGATGAGAAGAGTAAGAAAAAAGAAATAAAACTAAAAGGAACTAATAGAAAGCTAGCAAATAGTACTTAACACTTAACAAAGGTTGAGGTAAACATACTGAGATTCCTAAGAAAGAAGTTTAATGGTTATTGTTAAGGAAGCAATTACAATCTAATTGTTGTTTCTTAGGTTGTCACGAAAATGTTCAAATAAATTGGACTTAAATTTCTTTCATTTAATTATCAGTCCCCCTTAAAAAAATAACAAAATACATTAGAATGAAATAAATAAAAGATAAGAATAAATAAGTTTTGATATATTAATTTTACCCAAATAAAAGAATATTTTCTACATTTATACAGATCATTATTTCTACATTTTTATGCTTAAGAGTGACATGTAATACTTTTAAAGTAATTCTGCACTATCAAGTACTCTTTATAAAATGTTCTTAAGAATTTGGACAGGGTCAAATTTAGTTTTTCCATTAACTTTGAGAATGTTATTAGCTAAATTAAAAGAAACAATTTTAAGGGAAATGCTTACCTAATGAGGAGAATAAACATTTTTGAGGCATTATTGAATACTCATTTATAGAAAAGTAATACAGTTTTGCTCTATCAAGTAGTTTTTCAAAGTTAAGCTAATGTTTTAGTTTTGTTCTTTCTATTCAAATTTTAAACAAGTTTTAGCAGTAGTTACTTTATTACCACATGAATTATCTGTCATATAACAGAAACATGTTTTTTTCACTGAAATTTCATTTGTCCACTGACTTGTATGTGTTTTTTTAAATTAAAATTTCATCTACTCCCTAAATAAGTATGAGGTATCTCAAACATACTTTGTATTTAATTCTTTTTGTCATCGAAACTGGTATGTTAGGCCAAATCAGACGGTTCATACGACCCATTGTGATTAGTTGCAATTAAAATATAATTCCACCCTTGATTTGAAGTGGGCTGTGGGATAATCAAAGTAAAGATATGATGGTTGACTTTGGAAGAGTGTATCTCCTAAAATCTACTTATAATTTTCAGAATTACATCATGTGTATCTGAAAATATTCAAAAATTACAAGACAGGTTTTATTGTCAGGCCACTGGTGGTGCTTCATATAAGTGTCTCTCATTTGTCATGTAGGGGAAAATATCAGAGTATCAACTAAGAGTCATTGCTCAACTTTTATATTTTAATCTAGCTCAGGGTTCAGTCAGTCTTATAACAACAGGGCATCTGAAAAATACTACAAGCTAGTACTAGACCTATCACCCCAGACTTGGTCAACCATGAGAGAATACTGAAGATGTTCACCTGACTAAAAATGTACAAATCATTCAGTCCCCAGCTGTCCAAATCAGTTTCAGCTACACTCCAAGAATCAGTAAGCTTTCGGGTAGGAAAGCATCCAAAAAAAGAGGGGTGCTGAATTTCACTAGGGGACACATCTAAGAACTGGATCCTAGAATGTGGTAAATTACAGGGACACTAAAGCACCCTGATATGAAAGAGAACTGAGATAATAGTGCACTTGGTTTGGACTTCAGGAGTTTGTGTAGAAGCACTGTAGTTCTACTCTCTTAAAGTTGAAAGTGATATATGTCACAGCCTGATGCCAGAATTAAGCCTAAGTGTGTGGGTTGGGAAGGGTTTTGTGTGTGAGAAGTAACATTAAATAATGAGAAGAGAAAGAGAGAAAAGGGGGAAAATATACATCTACACTCATACATAAGCTACTATGTATTCACTCTGCTTAAGCAGCACAAATATAATTTAATGTTTATAGTATGGCTCATGGTTATACTGCTAGGCATTTATTGTTTTCCAAATTTTATCAAGAGAAAAGAGAATATGTATTAGAGAAAAATATTCAAAACTTAAGGATGAAAGGAGTAAATGAATTTTTATGTCAGTCTAAATATTTCTGTCCAGAAAACTTGTCTTTTTTCCGTAAAGTTTGTTTATTTATTTGCTTACTTATTTTTGTATAGTACTGGGGATTCAACCTAGGAGCATTCTACCTCTAAGCCACACCTCTAGACTTACTTTATTTTATTTTTCTTGTTTTGAGACAAGAAAGATCTCAAGTTGTGAAGGGCCTTACTAAATTGCTGAGGCTGGATGCAAACCTGGGATCCTCCTGTCTCAGTTTCCCAAGTACTAGGATCACAGGTGTACACCATCATATCCAGCTAGAAAATTAGTGTTTTGAACACAATGTTTTATTGCATTTCAGTGATGGTTAATTTATCTATTCCATGTATTATGTCAGTCTTAAACTAAATTGACTAAACTAAAATTAAATTTGGAAGGCACTTGATGCTGATATAAATATTGCATCTGCACATATTCATATACACATATGCACATACATACAAGTAAATGCACATACATACAAGTATATGCACAGACATACAAGTATAGGCATACAGAAAAGTATAGGTACACTTTTTTCACTAAAAAAATATTTTGCTACTATGGATTGAGCCAAGAGCCTTTTGCTTTTTAGTCAAGCACTCTACTACTGACGTATATTCTCAACCTGATATGTTGTTTTAAGTATACATTTCTAAAGTTTAAAAAAATTTTTTTTGCAGTACTGGGTACTGGGGATGGAACTCAGGGGAATTCTACTTCCAAGCTACACCCCCAGTCCTATTAGTTTAGTCTTTTTATTTTTTGAAACAAGATCTCACTGAGTTGCAAAGGGACTCACTAAGTAGCTGAGGCTGTCCACCACACCTAGCCCCAAAGTTTTTCATTTTATATTTCTATAAAAATTTCTTAAAACTAAAGTTATATATGACTGCTGTGTATACTGACTCATTGTACAAAGTTAGCTGTGTTTGAATCAACTTTAAAAATGATAACAGATTCTTCAAGTATTCATTATAAATAATGGGATCAGTTTTTTTTTGTCTGAGACTATGGAGTTTCCCAAATATGCTATTAGTTATTAATTTTAAATTAAAACAATATTTATTATCTAAAAAAATTTTAGAGTATCCAGCAGATAAAGAACCATTTATTCAAGAAAAACAACTAAAAGTCGTCAAGATTAGCAATTGTGGCATTTAGCACCAAGCCCCCTGTCTCTGCCCATTTCTATGTCTCAGATATCTCTATAGAAATGCTTACCCTAGACGAGTGTGGTTTAAGGGACCTGGCTCCTCTCTCCTCAGTAGCCAATCAAGGGACATAATAGCTTACGGTGATGGTCAACATGTCAACATTTCTCATCCCATCCAAATCCAAGTTTCAGAAGTAAAATTCCTGGTGACTGTGACTAAGAGATACTTTACCCCATTAATGGGTGGGAGGCTGTACCCCATCCTAATAATGAGAGAAGTGTAAATCTGGCCCCTGAGAAGCAAATTAGGAGCAACAGAGGTTAGTATCCTGACTCAGTGCTTGTAGTAGTGGCTCAGAGAGTTTGCTTAGGATTACATAGAATCCCAAAGAATAGAAAGCTTTGAAGCTCTTCCCCAAGTATTCTCTTTCTTTCTGCTTAATTTATTTTTTCAGATGAATATAGATTCATCTGAAAACCTTTCACTTTCTGTGATTGGATAATGTCACTTAACATAATGTTCTTCAGGTTCGTCCATTTTTCTTCAAAGGACTGCTTCTTGGTTCTCTGAGAAGGATAATAATATTTGTAAAATTGTTGTCCATTGTAGTTTATTATTAACAGAGCTCTTTCTCATTAGACATACTATTTTAAATTGATAATCCTGTATAACGATGATTACATTAGCATACATTTTGATAAGGTCCAAATATCAGAATAAAACTTTTATGTTTTGTGAACTTGGCCATATTCTTTCTGGAAATATTATTTAATCATATATAAAATGGGGGAAATTAATAATACTTATTTAAGAACTTCTGTGGTATTAATATTGACTTGTAAAAACATTTATAATGATATATATTCATATTAATATAATAGTCATTAGTTAAAATGTCTCAAAAAAGGCATTTAAGGGAAATGCAAATTAATATATTAAGATGAATTCAATATATAGTAATCTTAACATATATCTAGCTTAACAGTAACATATCCAGCTTAACATATATCCAGCTTAACAGTAAGCTTTTAAAATACTAACTCTTGTTATCATAATTAAAAATATATCGGTCTATATGTTTATCAGTTTTTAAATAATTAAGTAAATATGATTTCTGTTTTATCATTAATTTTCTTGGTTTTTCTAGTTTGGTTACCTCACATAAGTCAGCATCTTTTATTAAGAAATATATCACATAATAAAAATACATCATTGGTCAAGGTCACCACTTTTTTATAGTTATCCTGATATATAGTATGATAAAATAGTAATGGTTCTCTTAGCATATGTTTGAGAGGAAATATATTTGCACAATCACCAAATTTGCAGTTAATATTTTTTCCTTTACTTTCCATTATGTGATTCTCTTCTGTTCACAGAAACACAAAGATTCTACCTCTGTTCTAGCATAGGTTTTTCAGTTGTTTGAGATGTCTTCCTGACCCTCTCCATAGCCACCATTAAGGATTTTTTTTTTTTTTACTGCTTGAGAAATTTTTAATATTCAGCAGGTTAAGGGAATCTGTGGTCAGCTTTAGAATTTTAGTCTCTGCTGAGCTTTCAAGGTGTCAAGACCCTAAAATAATATGAACAGCAGGAGTACTAAATCTTTCATTATTTCCAGTTTCCCCTTGAGCATACGGACTTTGCAATAAAGAAGCTGTCATTTACACTCTTCTTTATTGCAAGGTGGGTAATAGCTACAGGGAGAAAAATAAGGTGCTGTGTCAAGTTAGCCTGACTGCCATTATGATTCATGTGTAATCATTGCACATTTGCATCTACTCTCTCCACATACAGGTACTTCATAGATTGGAAGAGTGATGGGGACAGCTACTTTACAATAGATGGAACCGAAGGAACCATCGCCACTAATGAATTACTAGACAGAGAAAGCACCGCACAGTATAATTTCTCCATAATTGCGAGTAAAGTTAGTAAGTATGGCATGGACAGAATCAGTGTTCCACTGCAGTTCTTTGGATTTAACACTTTTAAATGAGTCCCTGCTGAGGTGTTTTTCATTTTTGTACTGACAGCTGAGTGGTCTCCTGGGGAAACTCAGAAACCTGTTCCTTTTCCTCATAGTGTACGTCCAGAGAAATTGTGACAGCTGCCAATGAGCCCTGTTTGCAGGACTGCATGAATACTTAGAAGTGGATTTCCTTACGTGGCCTCTTCCTTTCTATTCTGCACTTTCAGAAATTCACTGGAGTGCCAGCTTCTTTTCCACACAAGTTCATTGTATCTGTATCATTGAGTTTAATGGCTGAGATTGAAGAAAATAATTATCACATAAAATCATTCATTCTGAAATTGAAGAGAGCATTTAAAAATTGTTCCCTCTTTCTTCTATCTCAATTCATTAAAATGTATTTTAATGAATACAACTGTGGAATATACAGTAGTTCTAAGTGCAATTCTTCACGGACTTTGCCAGAATGTATAGAATTGTTAGCAATTATTGCTTATGATGGTTTCTGTTTCATTCAGAAGTGCATCCTCTAAACAGAGTGAATGCAAGTCTTATTTGTATGACAGAATAATCAAAGATATTATCACAACGTTCTCAAGTAAGAGATTAAGGAAGGAGTAAGGGCATTTGGCTCCTGACATGGTTGTTTTTTTTAGCAGAAGTGGATTTTCCCAGTCTGTCTGCTTAATATCTCTTTTAAAGGTTTGGAAACTCCCTTCTGAATACCTTTCATTTTATCTTATTTGGTGTTGTGCACCTGGTAAAAATGTATAACACTTTGGCAGCTAATTTCAGCTTGCAAATCAGAAAAGAAACATGGATATTTCGGTTGAGACATGCAGTCTCAATTCAGTGGGGGTAGACATATGAGGCGGTAATAACTGCTATGTAAGGAAGTCAGAAATTATTTTCTAGCCAATATCACTACTTTCAGGTTACTCTGATTCTTAAAAAAGGTTGAACATAGGAGAGCCTGCTACCCCCATATTGAGTGTTACATACTTTGTCTTGTATTTCCAAACTATCATGAAAGAACCCCGACCACCTGAGACAGCCAGACTAGGGAGGTCACATGTTGGTGTCAAAATACCAAGTGTGGCTCAGCTCAGCCTTTCAAGTGCACCAACCGGTCTGCTGTGTGACTCAGTCTCTTTAAATAATTTTACTTATGACAAGGAAATTGTTAGTAATAAAAAATATTAAGCATAAATAAATGTGACCAAAACATTTTATTAATGCACAAAAGATATACATATTTTTTTAAATAGTAGTAGTAGCCCCATGCCCTAATCCCAGATAAATTTTTTTGTGGTAAATTCACCAGTAGATTTCACTTTACCTAGTAAAGAAAGATCCCTTTCTTCCCATTGTCTACTTAGACTGTCAATACTGTTTTCATGGTGAGAATAGTCATAGAAATGAGGTCCAGTGCCACCTTTTAGAGCCTTGGGATTCGACCATTTGGAACATGAAAGAAAGTGTAATTCTTTATGGTACAATCTTTATGTAACTGTCATTGATAAATATAAGTTTATATTTTCTAAATTTATGAAAACTTAATTGCTTACTTATCAATATACTGTTGTGCATATAGTACTCTAACTTGTTGTCTCTAGTTTTTAACTAAATGCAAGTTTGAAACCTCCAGTTTATGGGTTCTAAGAATTAATGTTGGCCCTTAGAGTCATAACTGGGACTTAAACATATATTTGGCCCAAAATGCTCTCTCTCTGCTCTCTCTCTCTCTTATCCTTTGAGAATGATGCCAAATGAATATTGCTAAAATAGATTCACCATTAATTCCAATATATCTTCAAAGACCATTGAGTGGATGCCAGCATTATCAAAGAAATCTAGTAGGAAAAAGACTATATAGTTATGGTGCTAAACACAAATCATGTGATAATTAAAGATCTTGTAAAAATAGCTACTTATGGGTTCTTATTACTTAAGGGTGCTTACTGTTTTTAATTGCACAGTTTAAAAGTACCCTTTACTCAAGTTCTAATGCCTAAAACTATCTTCATTGATTATACTAGCCAGATGAGCAGGGAATATCATCATAGTAAATGAGTAAGAAATAAATATGCATACTTGCTATGCCAAGAAGAACATAGTTGTGTAAGTATAAGAAACTGCCTATTGGACTAGCATATGTTTCAGCCTAACCCTTTTATAAAAAATCTCAGGTAAAATGAAATCCTATGATGAGTGAATAACTTTCAATTAATTAAAAATCAGTCATTAATCAGTGTTTCTATATTCATAGTTTGAAAATAATTTGATTAGACCCCTAATAATTCTTTTATGCTTTACTGCTTTGATGTTCTCATGATATTAACCTTGAAAATTTTATGAGAGGAAAAACTAAAAAACATGCTTCACTCAAATTATCAGAAAGTTTTGACAGAACAATACTTTAATTTTTTTTTAGGGGGGAGGATTGTTAACATAACAAATACTACTTAGTTAAAGATAATAAGGCCGGGTGTGGTGACACAAGCTTTTAATTCCCATGCTTGGGAGGCGGAGACAGGAGGATCGCCCAGGGTCAAAGCCAGCCATGCTGGCTTAAGAGACCCTGTTTCCAAATAAAAAGTATAAAATAGGTCTGGGAGCGTAGCCTGGAAGTAGAAGGGTTTCCAGGAACTTCAGTACCACCAAAATTAAATAAATAAATAAATAAATAAATAAATAAATAAATAAAAAGAAGAAATGATGTCACTAAAATCATATAATCTATTTTACATTTATAAAATAAACACATCATAAAGGAAATGATTTTTGTTTTGGTCATTTCCAGTTGCAATGAATTGGCTCCATTCATTTTGGAAAGTACAAAGAAAATAAAATCAGTGGCCTGTCTTTTTAAATGCTATGTTTAGGGAGCTTTTTTCTTCTTTACACATTTGTTTTATTTTTATACACTTATTGGTGCATTATAGTCTCATACCATAATTCATAGTGATAGTGACATACATGCACAACGGGCTTGGTGGACTTTGCCCCTGGCTTTCACCCCTTCCCCATAAAGGCTACTGAGACTGACATCGATATTCTCTCAAATGTACATCATTTCAATAGCAGTGATTCCTTCAGTGAATATATGACCCTTCACTTTCTATGTCTGGCTAATCTCACTTAATATAATGTTCTCAAGGTCCATCCTATTTTCTTGCAAGTGACATCGTTTTGTTTTTTATTGCAGATAGAATACCATTTTATGTATATGGCATAATTTTTTAATCCATTCATCTGTTGATAGACATCTAGGTTTGTTCTATTGGTTATTGTAAATGGTTCTATAAACTCGTTTATGCATATATTATGACAATGATATTCTGATTTTAGTCCCCTTAGTAAGATGCCCATGAGTATTATGGGAGGATCATACTCTGGATCCATTTCCAGTTTTTGAAGAATCTCAATATTGATCTCCATGTTGGCAGTAATCATTTGAAATCTCACCACAAATTTATAAAAGTTTCATTTTCTCCTATATCTTTCCCAGTATTATTATTATTATTATTATTATTATTATTATTCTCTCCTTGGCTTCTACATTGGTCAGTTTGACTTTTATGTTACATGGGGGATGTTTTCTCTGATGTTTTCTAAAGTTTCCTGTACCTGTGTATCAACCTCTTGCTCTATGTTTGAAAATTTTTCTTATATTCCTTCTTTGAGGAGATTGTTGATCCCTTTGGTTTCTCATTCCTTTCTGTCTTTTATGAAAATTATTCTTAGATTAGCTCTTTTAAAATGGGTCCATATTTCTTCAATGTCCAATTCATGCTGTTGAATTTTTTTCTAAGTTATATACTATGCATTTGTTTTTGGAGTGATCGTTTTCTAGGAGCAAGATTCTATTCTTCATGTGGTCTAATCAATTATATTATACTTGAATTGATGCTTTCACTTTAATAATTGAATCCTTTATTTCTTCCATACTCCTCCAAATTCCTTTTGGAAGTCCTGTACCATTTCTACAGTTACATTCCTGATTTGATCTTCTGGAGATCTCTGTAATTCTTTGTTGCCAGGTTCTATTGTTGTGGTGTTATGGAAGCTCATTGCTTCCTTGATTATCTCCTTCTCATGATTTCAGAAGTTTGTATTTGTAGCTTTTGATAGATTTATCTCAGTCTCGTGGTATCATTTGGTATACCAAAGGGCAAGTTGTATTTCATTCCACAGTGCAGGTTGAGTGAGGAAGGAAGAGAAGTTATAAAGGCAAGAATAAGGCCTCAGATAGGATCTCATAGAATAGGAGTATTAGTTTGGTAAGGTAGTATATATTACAGATTAGAAATAGTGAAAATGTAGTATTCTAGTAACCAATGCAGAGTGTCTGTTATAATGATATTAAGAAGATTTAATGCAAAACAAGGAAGAGAGAAGGAGATAGAAAAAAGAAAAAGGGATAGAAAAAAGAGAGTAGATATATACAAGAAATGAAGCTTGACAGATTTAGGATGAGTGTATATAAATGAATATTTAGCAGAGTGTGCCTCTGCAGTATCTCTCTGTACAGATACAAAGTCCCATCAGTACCCTTCATCCTACAAGCCTGGTTCCCTGAGTCTTTCTTAATTTATCCAGATGGTTGGAATCAATGGGGCTAGATCTAGTGTTAAGCACAGCTCACCTTTCTGCCTTCACAGATGAGAAGTCTTGGAGTCTCGGTCTCTCCATGCCTCCAAAGTGGCATGTGCCTCTGAGACTAAACTCAGTGTAAAAGTGTCCGTTCTCAACAGCTAGGGCTGGGCTGGTTTAACTTCTTTCCATTCATCATGATTGGGGGATTGTGGTGATCCCAGAGATTATACTAGTTGGGTCCATTGTTAAGTATAGGTCTCCCTCCATACTTTACACTGATCATAGTCTGAATCTGTCTAAGCCCCTGCTATGTCCAACAGAAGACTCAATTTCTGCCTTCTCCGAAATGAACCACAAAGTTTCAGACCCAGTAAGTTTATCACAGCTGTGTGAGTCCCTGGAGGCACCATGCTGAGCATTCTCATGCAGGGACACTGGTTTTACTTATGATGTTATTGAGGGCTATTTTTGATCTCTGGAGGGTGTGGTAAGCTCAGATGTCACTGCTGCAAGTTGTACATTCTATCCCCTTCTTTCCTAGTTGAACAGCAAAGTCTTAGACTCAAAGAGTTTATGGAGGCTGCATGAGTACCCAGGGCACTCCACTGGGTATCATGGCTTTACTTACAGTGTTTTTGCTCATTGGTCTGTATCTCTGTAAGGAATGGTGAGCTCGGCCGACACTACTGCAAGTTGTAGCTGGTGTTTATGCAGGAGAAACTGATGACTTACAATTCTGATGATCTGCAACTACTTACTTCAGATCCTTGGTTGTTTTATTGTTCATCTCTGGTGTCCGATGAAGTGAGGCAAGATGGAACTACTGAAAGGCAGGCAGGTTTCTTTTCTGCTCTCTGATTAGTATCCTAACCTTTTTTCCCCTACTGCCTTGTACCTATCATTTTATTCCTCTATTGAGCTAGTATTTTCTAGCTTTGTAAAATACTGTTTTTGAGGCAATGGAGAGCAGGTGTCAGCAGGACTGGTATCTGCTGCTTCTCTCAGTTACCATCTTCCCCCTTGGATTGACTCTTGTTGCAAGTTGAGAGGTAGGGATTTAATTTCATTTTTTCTACAAATGGATAACCAGTTTCGTTTGTTGAAAAGGCTGTCTTTTCTCCAATATATGTGTTTATGTACAATATGAGCAAAAGAGTAGTATACAGTTAGGTATAGTTCAGTCTGTGCTGAATAACTTAGTTTCTAGATCTGTTTCAAGTTGCAGAGTAGTTATTTCATTATCCAATAATTTTTTATAATTTCTTATAATTAAACTTTTATTTCTCTATCATGTTCTTATTAAGCAATATTTTGTAATATTTTGTGTTCAATTAATTAGAGTGAAGACTTTTGATCAGCATATTATCTACTCTGTTTACATTACTATATATATTACTAATGATGTTTTAATTAACCTCACAGTTAAATGAATGTTTATGTATGACATGTCAGACTTTTTGAAATATTTTCAAAAATACAGTCATTATTAATACTGCTCATCATCTCAGTTGGACCTGATGATTAACATGTATTCTGGTTATAATATACATGCTCTGTGCTTTTTATTTCATTAGGAAATGGTGTCATCTGAATACTTCCTTAGGATGAATTAATCATAATAATTAACCCAAACAAGATATATAAACCAATACCTAATTGTAGGATTTCTAATCAAGATCAAAGTGTGGAACAATATAAGACAGTGTAGCAAGTATATTCAAAGATCCAGATAGCATCTAGCACCATTAGTATGGAAACTCTGATAAAGGTAATCTTAACCATAGGTTGGGAAGGATGGCACATAAATAGATAAATAGCAATTTCCTTGAAAATGTGTTTGGAGCTAAATGTTGGGGATCACAGGTAGATCATATATATATATATATATATATATATATATATATATATATATATATAACATATATAATAATTGTATATTATATATAATATATAATAACATATATAATATAATATATTAAATATTATATATAATATATATATATATGTTAAAGTAAAAAGGATAGCATCATTGGAAATGCATTCTCAAGTACTGTACTGCTTTTCTTTTTTTTTTTTTTTTTTTTTTTTTTTTTGGTAGTACTGGGGTTCCTGGAAGCCCTTCTATCTCCGGACTACACTCCCAGACCTATTTTTACATTTTTATTTGGAAACAGGGTCTCCTAAACCAGCGCGCGCGGCTGGCTTCAAACCTGCGCGATCCTCCTGTCTCTACCTCCCAAGCGCGGGGATTACAAGCGTGCGCCACCACGCCCGGCTTGTACTGCTTTTCATTACCATGTAATAAGTCTGTGTGGAGGAAGGCTACAAGAACCTAGAAGAGATATTCTTATAGATGTGGTGCTAGATATGTATACGTTATCTGTTACTTGTGCTATTTAATACATTATTTAAAGATTTGGTGGCTGAGAAAAACATTACCTCATGTGTCTGAGTGTTGGGTGTCTGTCTTTGGTCAAGCGGAATCCCTTCAGGGTGCGTTCACAAGGCTACAGTTCAGTTCATAAGGTATGTGATGTCAAGATTCAGTTTCTTGTAGGGGCTTGGACTTGAGAATCAGAGTCTCACTGGCTGTTGGTCCCAGGCTGCCCTTAGTTTCTTGCCACGGGAGCCTCTTCACTGTGCAGTTCACAATATGACAGTCAGTTTGATCAAAATAAGCAAATGAAATTAAAGTGCTACCAACATGAAAGTGAGCCCATTCCTAATGCTTATCTCAGAATTTACATTGACCATCTATTGCCACATTCTGGTTCACATAAGGACAAAGAGTAACACTAGGGTGTAAATCAGTTGTCTTGACAACTGAATAAGTAGTTGTTTGGTTTTTTTCTCTTGGTACTGGGGATGAAACCCAGAGGCCTTCTTCCTCCATACTACACCTCTAGACCTATGTTATATTTTATTTGGAAGCAGGGTCTCACTAAGCTGCTGAGAGCTTCACTAAAGCTGCTGAGTCTGGCTTCAAACCTGGGATCCTCCTGTCTCAGCCTCCCCAGTACAGGGATTACAAACCTGAGCCACCACACCCATCTCTGAGTAAGTTTTCAAAAGAAGAATGTTTCGGAACCACATTATGAGGCCTCCAGATGTTAGAAATGCTATATGAGAGATGCATAAATCTGATGAAGTATTTTAAATACACAATCAAAATATGAAGTGCTCTCAAGCAACAAATAATCATTATTTTGTTGGCATAGCCATATTATGTCTCAAAGAATTATAATTTGAGGTGAAAAATAAGCTGGGCAAGGAGGCACATGCCTTTAATCCCAGTATTTGAGAGGTTGAGACATGACTAGCAAAGGTCAGCCTCAGCAAATTTGTGAGATCCTGTTTAAAAATTAAAATTGAAGCCGGGCCTGGTGGCTCACTCTTGTAATCCCCGTGCTTGGGAGGTGGAGACAGGAGGATCGCGCAGGTTCGAAGCCAGCCTCGCTGGTTTAAGAAACCCTGTTTCCAAATAAAAATATAAAATAGGTCTGGGAGTGTAGCCCGGAGGTAGAAGGGTTTCCAGGAACCCCAGTACCACCAAAAAACAAAACAAAACAAAAAACAAAAACAAAACAAAATTAAAATTGGGGAAAAAAGGATTGAGGTTATAATTCAGAGGTATATTGCTCCTGGGTTTAATCCCCAGTCTCCATTGCAGGCAAAGTCATAGATGTATCAAAGTTCATGCTGAGATCCGCTAAGAGGGCTATTAATAGTCTTATCTGCAGGGTCTGAAAGTAGTCATGTTTCTGGCCCTGCATTCCTGGAATCCAGCAGCAGCTGCCATACAGGGTATATTACCTATGGGACTGCAATTCACCAGAGACCAAATGACGTGCCTGAGTGAGACTCTTCTGTAGAGCAGGAGCAGCTGTAATTTCCTCCTAACTTGGTGTAAACTATTTTTTCAGAAAAGATATATTTTTATGTAAATTGATTGGGACTAGATATCCTTGAGTTGGCCTTTTCTCTACTAGTATTCCCCCAAATCCCAATCATGATCACCATAATCACAGTCACTTGGGGCAGTGTTTGTGTGTGTGTGTGTGTGTGTGTGTGTGTGTGTGTGTGTGTGTGCACCACTATGGTTTGAACCCAGGAGTGTTCTACCTCTGAGTTATACCCCTACCCCTATTTTCTTTTCTTTCTTTTTTTTTTTTTTTGTGGTACTGGGGTTCCTGGAAACCCTTCTACCTCCGGGCTACACTGCCAGACCTATTTTATATTTTTTATTTGAAAACAGGGTCTCTTAAGCCAGCAAGGCTGGCTTCAAACCAGTGCGATCCTCCTGTCTCTGCCTCCCAAGCGCTGGGATTAAAAGCGTGCATCACCATTCCTGGCTTATTTTCTTATTTTGAAACAGACTCTCAGTCTCAGTAAATTGTTGACAGTTTTGCCACATTGCTGAGTCTGCTGGCTTAGAACTCCTGTCTCAGCCTTCCAAGTACTGGAATTATAGGTATATGCCACCTCATCAGGTTCAACTAGGACATTTTTAAATTTAAATTTTATTTATTTATTCTTATTTAATTATTGCATACTAGTAATGTAACCTAGAGGCTACTACTACTACTGAACTATATCCCCAATACTTTTAATATTATTTTGAGACAGGGTCTCTATAAATTGTCCAGGATATCCTCAAAATTGTAATCTTCCTGCCTCAGCCTCCCAAGTACGTAGGATTGTAAGTGTATGCCACCAAACCTAGAACCTGTGAAGTTTTTAAAGGTTGAATGCTTAAACTTTATTCAAGACATGCTGAATGAGAATTTCTGAGAAATTGTCAAGAAATCTATATTTTAAAGAGATTCCATAGGTCATTCAATAGACATTGATTTTAGAACCACTGTGACAAATTCTCCAATGTTCTAAAGATGGACACATATTTGGAGAAATAAAATAGTGTAACAAGTAACCATGATTACATATACTAAGAGAAAGAAGTTGAATTTTGTAGACTATATATAAATTAGTTAAGTTCTGAATTTATACTATTTTTTTTCTTTCTGTTACTCAAGTAATTTCCTTTCTCTTTCTTGTCATAGATGCTTAGGTTTGCATGCACAAATCTAGGTTGTTATCTGCCATTTTCTAATTTTCTTTCTTTTCCCCAAGTAACTATATGGAAATAGTTTGTATTTCCAAAGAAAGATAACTTTGATTTATATTAGACGTGGCAACATTTCAATAGCAGTTTTAAGAGTGATACTCTTAAGAAAGAATCACTTATCGAGTTTTCACACTATTTCATAAAGCATTATAATTGTTCACATACATGGAAATGATAATCATTATCATCACCATGATCATCAACTTAATTTGGAAATGAAACCATTTTTCTCACTATTGTAAACTCTGCAAATATAATGGAATCTAAATTTATGTTGTGATAACTTACATTTTATCTTAAGTTTTCCCTTGCTTATGGGTATGCTACCATAATCAAACTGCTTAGAAGTACTTTAAATCAATATAATTGCCCCATCAAAATCATATACAGCATTAATGCCAGACTTATTTTTTCTTAATTAGTATGTGTTTTTCTCAGGAAGTTAAAATTGCATGATGAACTTTTCACCTGACGCTTGAAATCAGGATAAAAAGATGCATTTATAAAGGCATAAAAAGTTATTTTTCTATCATAAAGAACATGAAATTCAAAAAGAGAAAATAACTGCAATTATACTATCAGTCAAATATGAATTTTTAATAATGAAGGCTTTATTTTCTATATATTTGTTTCCATGTAAAACACATAGACATAATATGTTGCAAATAGTTTCAAACTTGTTTCAAGCATGTTTAGTACCTATCAGTGCTTAAGTCAAGAATACTATACTTAATATTTATTAATTTTAATAAATCATTTATCATACATGCATATATAACTATTTTAATATTTATTTATTCCCTAATATATATTAACACACTATCCGTGGTTAGGACACAGGCTTACAAAATTAAATATCTTTATTTGATGAATGGGCTTGGGATATAATTACTGTAAAACGTAGTAAACTGTGTTGAGAATATCATGCTAAACGTTAACAGAAAGTAAACAAGGAAATAGAGTGCTTTGGGAGCAGACATAACCATATCAGAGGGATCTCCAATAATGATGTGGCTTCTAAACTGGAAACTTTAATATCAATGGAAATACAGTGAAAATAGTATAAGTAGTTTATATATTGGTTAGTAGAAATTGCATATGTCAAATTATAAAGTAGAAGAAAATTAGATATTAAGAAAAATAATACATTGTTCAGTTTAGAATGAAAATAGAAATTGAGGGTGATAAAAAGTCAAACACTTCTCACTGTCTCTGTTGCACTCCCCATACTGTTGTCCTCCAAATGATAAAAATCCTAAGGAAAAAGATGAAGGTATGGATTTTGCTCTATTATGTCAGATGTTATAATATTTTTAGGAAGTAAAGAAGTAAAGACTGAAGAAACACAATAAGCAGTGGAAATTTATATGACTGGTAGTTTTAAAAATGTATGCTGATTGCAAAATTTCAAAAGAAATGAAGAAAAAACAGGCTTAAAGAATGGTAGATAAAAATAATATATTTTGTAATAATTTTAAGAAAAATATTTGATCTTTTATGGAATAATGACAGGGAGGATAAAAATGAAAAAGTTTATAAGAAAGTGAAGATGTGAAAATGATGAAAATGGGAATCAATTAGATGTGAGAATGAGGCAAATGAGATGAGTGCACTGGTGCTCAGGCTTCTAGTAGAAGGGAGATTAGGGTTACAAGACAAAGATCTAGTTGACCATTGGTATGAGTTCAGTTTTCAACAGAGTGTGATAAGCTTGCTGCATACAAATCATGCAGTCAGTTGTATATAGTGGTCAAAAAAATCAATAAACAGATTTACTTTTTAAAAATAGATTGAAGGGTGTATTCATTTCGAGGCACCCCCTCATGCCATTTTGGCATGGGGCTGTATTTCTATTTTCTGTATTTCTGTCTTTTAATAAACGTCTGTAAATCTTCAAAAAAATAGACTGAAAAGCAGATTACAATAAATATTTTAGTATAAAATAATATAGTATATAGTTAGTATAAAATGTGAAAAGTGAAACAGGCCAATGGCAGACCCTTATAAGAAAGGCAATAAACCCTTATAAGACCCTTGTAAGAAAGAAGAATAAACAAGATGCAGATGAGTAGAAGTGAACATAGAGGTGTTTAGGAAGTAGAAACAACATTTTGACTCATATTTATAATTTTATCTTCTTATTAGTATGGTATAAATACTCAAGTACAAGGTAGAAAATAAGTGACAAGGCCATTTTTTCTCTGTTCAATATTACTGAAAAAATAGATGTCCACTTATTATCGATCCACATATGCAAGTTGAAGAAGTTGCCTTTTACTCATTGTTGAAAGTTTTTTATCATGAATAGGTGTAGAATTATGTCAGATGTTAATTATGAATCTATTGAATTCAGATGTGTTTTTTGAACTTTCTTCAAATAATGCTATTAATTAGACTTTTCTTTGATATCAAATCAACTTTGCATTCCTAGTATAAACTTCATCTGGTTTTCATTGTATATTTTTATAACATGCTATTGGAATTGATATTTTATTAACACTTAAAAAGATACTACTCTTTACTTTTGATTTCTTGTGAAATATTTGACTAGCTTTACTCTTAAGGCACATAAAATAAAGTACTTAATACTTCCTCTACCTTCTAAAATGGTTTTTAATAATTAATAAGATGTGTTTTAAAATATTTTTATAGAATTTCCTAATGAAACCATCTGGAAATGTACTTTACTTGTGAAAGATACATTTTTCTTATAACTTAATTTGCTTCTCTGTTTTATATTAAGACGTATGTTAAGAATTTCTATTCTTCATGAGATAGTTTTGGTCATTTCTATCTGATAAGAATATGTCAGTTTTATTTTGTTGCTAGTGACACAATTTTGGGGTATAAAACAATTTATTGCATTTATTTATAATCATTTCAGTTGTTAATTGAACTAGTATGTCCTTCTTCATCCCTGAGTTCAGTAATTTGTATTTTTTTATTTTTCTTATTTTAATCTGTATCTTAAAATCTAAATGATAAATTGGGCATGAACACACACTTCTGATCCCAGTACTTGGGATTCTGAGACAGAAGGAGGCCAGACTGAGCCATTTAGCAAGACCATCAGCAACTTGGCAAAAGCCTGTTTCAAAAAAAGATTTTTATTTTTTTGGTGCATTGTAGTTGTACATCTTAATGTAGTATAAGATGGTAGAAAATGATGATAAAGTAAATATTACTGGAAGTCAGGCATGATTGTGCATAGCTGGGCATGCTTGTAATCCTAGTGTTGGAAGGCTGATACAGGAATATCATGGTTCACAACCAGTCTTGGTTACTAGTGAGGCCCTCTACAACCTAGTGAAACCCTGTTTCAAAATAAATAATAAAAAATAAGATTGGAGGTATAGGTCAGAGGTAGGATATGCCAGGGTTCCATCCCCAATGCCACACACACACAAAAAATATACTGGAGATGTAGCTTAGAGGTAGAATGCCCATGGGATTCCATCTCCAGTACTAAAAAAGAAAAGAAAAGAAAGTACTTTAAATTCCAATTCACAAAAAAGCTACAAAATGGAGATGTTATCAAGAACAAGAAGAAGAATAGGGGAAAAAATCCAATAAAGCATTGCTGAAGGCTTGAGGAACTATATCGAATTATTTCTTGGTTATTTTATATTTGCCCTAAATTATTAACTGGTTATTAAACATAAAGAATGAAGAGTCTTGATAACTGGTATTTGTTTATGTGATACTGGGGGTGGAACCCAGGGGCATTCTACCTCTGAGCTACACTCCGAGACCCATTTTCCTTTTCATTTGTAAATGGTCTCGCTGCATTGTTGAGAGCCTCACTAAGTTTCTGAGGATATTTTTGAACCTACGATCCTTCTATCTCTGCCTCTCAAGTACTGAGATTACGAGCATGTGTCACCATGCCTGGTGATAATTGGTATTTAAATGGCTAACCTATTAAGAATTTAGCAATTAATTGTGTATGGCTTTGATTGTTTACTGCCTACTAAGTCCATAATTGCATTTACTTAATAAGTGTTCAACAATAACTAAACTTTCCATGCTATTATTGTAAGATAATTTGATTATAATCATGCTGTATCAAAGTTAAACAATTTCTTATTGCTGTCCCAAATTAGAATAGATGAGGCATAAAAGACATAGCTATTTACTCTTCCAATAGTTTAATTAATTATATACCTAATGAACAAGTAAACATTAATGTTATAAGTTATATAATAAGGCAAGAGTTCAATGCCTCAAGTATTGTAGTCTCAAAGACAGATGATATTTTCCCTGACACTTAGAAATATAGCCTATGATTTTTAAAATTTAATTTAAAAATTTTAAATGCACTAGAATAAAAATAATATAATTAAATCTATAACCCCATACTCAATTTTAGAGATAGCACATACTATTGTTATTGTTTTTCTCCCTTAATTGGAAATCTATTTTATAGTTGTTATGATGATAGCTTGTGATGTTTAATTTTTAGGAAATCTAAATGTCCTAACTGCACAGGATAGATTTAACCAAAAAAGATTTGTCTTAGCTAAAATGCTTACTATATCCCTTTGTGAAATACTATAAACAATAAGATATTCCAAAATATTGATGATTTTTTGCGACAATTTACTCATGGGGACAGAAATTAAATTATATTTACATTATATTAAATTACATTTTAGGAGACTAAATAGTTTCAAATTATAAGAATAATTTTTGAAAAATAAAACGGGCTTAAATTTAATAACATGTATATACGTTATGAATCCAATTTGGTAAGATGTAGTTTATGGAGAAGATGTGTATTCTGTGTAATCCATATTGTTCTTACACTAAATCTAATTTTGATAAGAAGTAAATAAGTAATGGTGTTCTTAATTTGTCTTCAGCACTTGTCCCTACCTTACTATGTAAAATAGAAAGTAAAGGCTAAGTTTTGCATCACTCAGAGGTTGAATATATAGTTATTCATATTAATTTGATTATGTCTAATTTAAAACATGAATTAAGTAGCTACATAATTGTCAACAAGTTTATTTATGATGATGATGATGTGGAATGGAAGGTACACATATGGACTGAGGATCCAGGACATCTGATCCAATAGTGAGCCTTTCTCTTTCCACTGGTGATGTTTGGAAATGTCACACTTCCCCTCTCCTTTTTTAGACTTTCATATTTATAGTGGGGATGATAATCACATCTATACAATAGTGGCTTTTAGCCCTATATGAACTAATCTATTCAGTGTATTTATAACATTGGTAACTTTTAAGCATTATAAAGTACTAGGCATTAATTTTATTGTTGTTATTGATTTCAGTCTTTTAGAATAGTGAACTGAGTTTAGAAAATGTCTAGACATTTTTCTGTGTTTTATGCTATATAAATAAGTAAAAGTAAATAAGTGGAAGCCGGGCGTGGTAGCACACGCTTGTAATCCATGTGCTTGGGAGGAGGATTGTACAGGTTCGAAGCTAGTCTCAGCTACTTAGTGAGGCTCTCAGCAACTTAGTGAGATCCTGTTTCCAAATAAAATATAAAATAGGTCTGGGAGTATAGCCTGGAGGTAGAAAGCCTCTGGGTTCCACCCCTAGTACCACCAAAAAACAAACAAACAAACAAATACATAAATAAACAAATAGATAAATAAAATAAATAAATAAAATAATAGGATCTAGATACTATCCAAAAAATAGAGTGATAAGAGTAAAGGTAATTAACTGAAAGTTATTAAACATTTTGTAAAGCATCATCTTATTTAATTTAATACACCAATAAAGTAGGGCATATTACTGTGTGTTTTATATGAAGAAACTGAGTTAAATAACTAAGTAAGATAGGTTAAATAACTTGTGAAAACTGAAAAAACCTTTCCTATCAAATAATATAATACCCTTTGCCCAAATCAGTTTTTAAGTAATGTATTTTCAAAATAATCATCCAAAGTGACCAACATGTCATTAATAATCATATCCCATATTTCAAAATATATGTTTCTCTTATTTTAACTTATCTCTGTTCGCACTGCTATACAGTGATAGTTTTCGTGTGTTAACATTTCTTAAGCCACTGCTTACAATGTTTTGAATTTATTTTTAATTAACAGCATTACATTATAGTTTTTGTCAGATTCAGTTATTTGGTAAGGTTTTGTATACATCTATAAGCTTTCAAGGAAGAGGTCTAAAATAATATTATTAATCTTCAGTGATACTCTGTATGTATTTAGCATGTAAACTAAAAAAAGATAAAGCATGGTTTAATAAAACCTGATCTTTAAATTTTCATAATATTGGGTTTGAATTGTTACTTTCCATTCATCTAAACCCTGTGACCTAGGCAGTATCTTCAAAAATTTGAGAAAGTTTATCTATTTGTAAAAACTTATGTTATACTTTATGATAACTAAGTTAAAATATATATGTGTGTTATAACTAGTATACTTGATTGATTATTTCTGATTTTATTCAAAAAATACCAGGAGCAGAATCTGAGTATTTTAGCTAGGGACAAAGACTAGCCTGAGATTATAAAAGAGATTTTAGTGGAGAAACCATGTCAAAGGAGATTATTTTTGATACTTTAGAAAGAAGTTATTCTTTTCCCTTTTTAAAAAATTGTGTGTGCATGTATGGTTAACCCAAGAACATTTGACCTCTACGATAAATGCACAGCCCTTTTTAATTCATTTTTTGTTTCGAAACAAGGCTTTACTAGGTTCCTGAGAGTATCGCTAAATTGTCATGGTTGTCCTCAAACCCTCAATCCTCTGAGCTCAGCCTCCTAAGTACTGGGATTTCAGGCATTTTATACCATGCCTGACTAAAAATTTTTGCATATTACTTTCTTCCTTTTTACCAGTTAGTAATGTCAAAATATATGCAAGCACTGCATAATCTGTTCTTTGATTCTGTTTCCTTGAGTCTATTTTTCTAAATTTATTGATGACAAGTCCCTTTTCATTATTTGCCTTGCATTTAGTATTCTTCTTTTAGGAAGATAACTTCTAGGAAGATTAATTTTAAAAGGACCATTTGGCTATGTAGAAAATCACATATTTTTGTCTAGTGAAAAAAATCTAACTTTGATAAGACAAACATGAGAAGGAGGGAAGAGGAAGGAAAGGAGTGGGAATTGGAGAAGGGCTAAATGAGTGATGTGTGCATTTATGTCTCTACCATCTTGTACCACATTAAGTTGTATGACTGCAATGTACCAATTAAAAAAATCTGACACCTACACATGAATACTTCACTTGTTCGTCATTTTATCCTTTTGTAGTGGGAAAGCTAAAATTTTCTAATAAAATTTTCTAATAAAATAAAATTTTCTAATAAAATAAAGCATATTTTTATTTTGTCTGAAGACTAATTTTTAAAAACACTACTCATTGAAGAAACAATAATAATATCTTATAACCATTTCTCTTTTATATCTTAATAGGTAATCCATTATTAACCAGCAAAGTCAACATACTGATTAATGTCCTAGATGTCAATGAATTTCCTCCAGAAATATCTGTGCCATATGAGACAGCTGTATGTGAAAATGCCAAACCAGGACAGGTATCTTACCAATATTAAGTGTTGTGTATAAAGATCCACCAAATGTGGGTATTTTAGGTTCTCTGGCCATGCATGAATATACATGCATATGCTTATTTTTCTGGATACATTTTATTACAATTAAACCTTAAGATAGATTAATACTTGCAAATTAATAATTGATGCATGAGTGTAAAATAATATTGTAGGGAATAAAGTTTGATTGCCTAGTAAAAGTTCTATAGATTCCAAATTCTACTTTTTTCACTTTCTTATTGTGGAATTTTCAAAGAACCTGTGACTATACACGCAGTAAGCAAACACTTCAGGGTATGTTTTCCTCAGTGATTTTCCTTGTAAAGGGTATAAAGTTTTTAAGACTACTGAAAATGCAAACCTTCCTTCTCTGCAGCCTTGAGAACACTACCTAGGTTATTCAAAATGTCTTAGTTATGCTGTGTTTATTAAGTCAAAATTGCTCTGGGGAGATTTTTTAATGTGGAGATGTTGTAAGGGAGAGAGACCACATAATGGATGAAAATTATTGTCAACATCCAAAGTGTTATGTGGAGTGAGGGTGGGTATTCTGCTTTCTTAGCACTAAAACTTTATCACCTTAAATGCATCCACTTTTTTCATGGAAAGTGGCTACTGCTGCAGCTTCTCAAACAGTACGTGCTACAAAAATATTTGGGCACAAATAAATAACCTAATTTGGCTACTCGGAAAACTGAAGTGTTTTTTCAAGATTCTACAATTTTCCAAATGCTCTACTGCCAAAACGTTTTAAAAAAAAAAACATTGTTTTAGGTAATTAGGGATATTAATAATGTAAGATCAGTCATAATCTTACACTGCTCCAAACAAAAGCCTTCCTTAGTAGGAGAGCTCAACTTAATTCCATATATATATATATATATATATATATATATATATGCATATTTTTTTCTTTTATGTATATATAATATATATTTATATATATGATATAGATTTTTATGTATATATATAATATTTTATTTTATGTGGAAAAAGTTGCAAAAAATTGGTTCTTGGAGGATCTATTTTAATTAATATCTGTTGTTGAGTGTGTGTATGTGTGTGTGTGCGTGTGTGTGTGTGTGTGTGTGTGTGTGTGTCTTCGACTTGGCAACACTTATTTATAAAGCATAACACTAAAATGTCCCTTGCGTTTTCAGTGTGTGTGATGTATGCATATTTTCTCCATTTGGGCTGCTATTATTGTGCCCTTCTCTTCTGGATTATTCTTGAATATGTATGTGCTTATGTATGTACATATATATGTATGTGAAAAATAGAGAAATAATAGAAAAGTGGTTCTATGCAAATAAGTAAAAAATTTTATGGAAGTTGATTTTTTTTAGCTTAGTATTTCCTAGGTAACTCTGCCAGGTAAGTGTCAGCCTTAACAAAAATTTCATTTCTGCATGCTGTTCTAATTTTTTTTTTTCTAAAATTATCCTCTTGAGCCAGGCATGGTGGCCCACACTTGTAATCCCTGCACTTGGGAGGCGCAGGTTTGAAGTCAGCTGCTGGCTTAAGAGACCCTGTTTCCAAAAATAAAATAGTTCTGGGAGTATAGCCCAGAGGTAGAAAGGCTTCCAGGAACCCCAGTATCACAAAAATTTTTTTTTAATTATCCTCTTGATATTTTATATTTCTTTCCTTCAATAAATTATACCAAGTCATAATAGGAAGAAAATGAAGCCAACAATGATTCCTAAATATTAGTTCCTAAATAGAATATAGAAATTTATGGATACAATAGAGACTAGTCTAAATAAAAACAGTTGAAGATTTGCAGTCTGTATGGTGATTATTTGAATAAATTGCCACATCACATGATTTAGCCCTTGAATATGAATTATGAAAACCTTAGCCATGACAGTTCTGCAGGGTTAGTCAATTTTGTGTAGCCAGATACCATAGCGCACAACTGTCATCTCAGTACTTGAAAGACTGAGGCAGGAGAGTTGCAAGTATGATTTCAGTGCTCAGTAACTTAGTGAGACCCTGTTACAAAATAAAAAATAAGAAAAAAAAGAGGACTTGGGATATATAGGGATATAACTTAAAGGTAGATCGCACCTGGGTTCAATTCCCCAGTACCCCAATTAATTGATTAATTAATTTTCTGCAAGTAATTTTCTGTATGACAAAATACTAAAATTCATACTAGAAAACCAATTACTTTTTAATATATAAGTTATTGATAGTGTATTATTACTCAGTGTAGCATCAATATGAGTTTGTCTACTGTTTGTATGTCATTTTGAGTATATAACTATGTGGAGAGATATATCATAGTCATGAAATTGAACTTTAACGAGACATCAAAACAAAAACTAGAAGGTGAATCCTAGCTTTAATGGCATCACACAAAACTCTTATAATGCAGACTTTACACACTGGAATCGGATACAATAATTAAAATATAAGATCTTCTTCTAGCAGATTCTAATTTAGTTCAAGAACATTACTCTCTGACCAGCACACATCCCTGCACTTTTAAACACACAATTTCTGAACTTTTTAACACATAGCTATTGGATGTGTTAAATATTAAAAATTGCATTAAAGCCATTGTGTGATTTTTTTTCCTTGTGCTGTGAATTGAATTCAGGAACTTGAGTATGCTAGGCAATCCCTCTCAAACTGAGCTACACCCCTAGCCTCTTAATGCTATTCTGATTTGCTTATCTATGTACTAAATTATACATTTTACAGTTCAGCTCCCAGCTTATTTTCAGTTTCTAGTCTTTTGAGGGCATCTTTTTGAAGTACTAGGATTTTAAGCACAAAATATACAATATATGGGTGTTAGAAAAAAAATTGAAATATGGATTATAGTGTTTACACTGTTAAATATATAAAAACATACTTTTGTTTCTAACCAGTGGGGAAATTATCATAACAATAAAACTGATACACATTTTTACATCTCTTTTTTCTCATAACTTTATTTATTTATGAAAATAAAACTCATTCTCACAGAAACAACTGTTTTGAAATTTTGCTACTGCAAGGGCTTTTAGATAATCAGATATTTTGTTTCCAGTAAGCATTTTCACATTTCGTCTAGAAAACACTTAGTTTGTCCAATTAAAAATGCAAGCAAGTACATTTTAATTTTATTTTGCTTGTTAGAGAGAATTTTCAATGCTGGTAAGCTTTTCAGTTATGCAGATATTGATTTAGAATCAGCCCAGGTTCTATAATTGAACCTTCTATTATTACCTGTAAATGTTCAGAGAATTGTTTATAAAAAATATGTGTAAATAATTGGCCCACTGGTATTGGTTCAAAAAGTGTCATTTCTGACTACTTGCATGCTTCATTAAATAAAATTATTAGCCTAGTGTGTAAAGTTCCCTTTGAAACTGATGACTGGCTTCAACCTTAATCTCATCTTTGTTCCAGATAATTCAGATAGTCAGTGCTGCAGACCGAGATCTCTCACCTGCTGGGCAGCAATTCTCCTTTAGATTAGCACCTGAGGCTGCCATCAAGCCAAATTTTACAGTCCGTGACTTTAGAAGTGAGTATAACCACATAAAGATTTATCTCTTTTCATATAACTTTGTCAAAAAGGACAAATGGAGGAAGCAATACTTTTTTAAAGCTTACACTTTTACAAAATTATATATGAACATCACTATGTAAGAAATCCCCCCAAACTAGAAGTAAGTTAAATATTCGAACTATGTAGACTATGTAATAAGTCCCTTGACTTCTATTATAAAGTGAACAGGCTTTTTATGAAGTCAAGCAAATAAAGGACTATCTGGATAATGAAATTCTTTCCCTAACTTATATTTATCATTTGTCTCAAAGGGACTTGACCTGGTCATGCAAATAGATAGCTATAGTATCTGATTTATTTGAGTAGTACATGTTATATAGCATAGTGTTAGGAGTGTGGGTATTGTAATTAGAGTGCATAGGTTTGCATTCCCATTCCATTTTATCTAAATGGCAAAATTTATCAGTTACACTAAATAATGCCAACCTAATAGAAGTTGTATTTAAATCATATATGCAACCTAATAAAAGTTCTATTTAAATCACACATGCAAACTCTTTAATACTATGATTTATATATGTTACTGTCCACATAATCATTTTGGTGATTTCTGCAAATATGACTAACATTATTACTACTGCTATTGATATTTCTATTATATCTGATTATTTCCATGCACTCATTATAAAAGTTGAAAATATTCTAAATTTAAAATAGATATAATACACCTAATATAATAAACATTGCTTGGCCTAGCCTATTGTAAATGAGGTAAGTATACATTTGCCTATTGTTTGGCAAAATCATCTGACAGAAAACCTATTATATAATCAAATGTTGAATATCTTTTATAATGTATTAAATATCATACTAATGGGGGAACATAGAATGGATGTAAGGGTGTGTTTATATACTATCATAAAGATAAAAAGTCCTTAGTTGAAAAAAGTTGGAAACTGTCTATTAAGTTTTACATATGCTGTGCTCAGTACTGGTCAGTTACACTGACTTTATTACGTTTTGTTAGTTTTCTTATCTTCTCTATATTTATCTATTGTATAAAAAGAAAATGCCTGATTTTATATATTAGACAGTGAAAAGATGAAGTTTTAATAAATTCTATGCTTCTAAAACAAGTAAATACATTAAGATGACATGATAATATTGGCAATGATTGATAGAAGTCCAAGGTAGTACTGATGAATTTAGATGTTGTGAATAATTAGAAGAAAACTAGATTCTTCACATTTTGTCCTTGAAAAAAGTTGAATAACAATTACTGAGTGCAATACTGCAATGTGAAGAATGGCTATAAACAAAACAGTATTCCAAAGCCAAATGGCTCTCTGAATAGAATGACCACATGAAAACTGTAATACTTCAGAGAAAAGGACAATATTCATAGTTTTAACTTACAGCAACACACATAAAATACAGTTGTCTAAGACAAATTAGACCATATGTTCACCCTATTTATAATCCATTTAAAGATAATAACTTAAATATACTGATCTGCCATGTCTTTGTGAAGCTTAAACAAGTGTATAACAAGCTTAGATTGAGACAGAGAGATAAGATTAGTTCTGATGCCATTTCAAGTAGCTAGTGGATCTTAGATTAGGATACAGGCTGTATAGATGAAGACTAGTCGATGGAGAAAACATTAATAAAGCTCAATGCTAGACGTTCTAGATTTAATACATGAATGTAATCAGACATTGAGATCATAGGATTGGGCAACAAGGTGGATGGCCACATCATTACATCACTCACTCAGCATACATATTTACTATGCCCCATTATTGTACCTTTGCTAAAGAATTGGGATAACCGTAATAATATGAACCAGATGGTCTTTCCTCAAAGTATAGTGTGTTCTCATGGACTGCATACGTACTTGCCACAGGATTTTATGTCATTTACTGCACTTTTTATTTTGTAAGTGATACTTTTGCATTTTTTAAAATATTAAGAGTGAAATGAAATTTTGGGTGATGATATTTTAATCCTTCCCTTTATTCCTGCTATGCATAGCATAATAAATTTTATGTAGTTAACTTGAAAATACAAAAGCTAGACTTCCTTTCAACACAAATTAAGTTAAAAAATACCAAATCCTTACTTTCATGCAAAGTTGGATACAACAGACTTTCTAGTCATCATTTTCACTTAGGCTACAATTTTTAATTTGCTCCTTTCCTCAGCCTCAGGTAGACAATCGTCAAATGCTGAAGATTTTAACATTATTTCCCATCACTATCATCACAGGTACTTGGCCTCAGTAAATCGAATCAGGAATGTTATAGTGGACACCTGACATCTTAATGTTTTGTTTCCAGATTTGATCATTTCCTCTCTGTAATGATATGAATGTAATCTTCCCAGAGCAGACCCTACTCTTATTACATAGTGTTTTGGCATCAAGGTACTTGTCTCTGCCTTCAGTCTAGTGAAGCTCACTAAATTCTGGTTGTTGAAACTGGATTATACAAATAGATTATTGGAATGTGATTGAAATAATAACATGCTTTTAACAGTGATATTTTATTAAAGAACATATACTTCTAAAATTTTTATCTGATTGCCAATATGTACAATGTACCCATATATAATACGTATATTTTAATATACATATTTATGTTAATAATATACAAAAATTTTAATAATATAATAAACTACATGTTAAAATAATTCTAGAAGTAGAAAACTCTTACTGGGAACTCTTTTGACACTAAAGAAGTTGATTTGTGAATAAAATGAAATTCCAGCTTTTATTTGTAGAAATAAATAAGAAAAGAGCAAATGCATAGAAAATAATATTTTCAATAAAATAATTAAATTAATATAAAATAGATTTACATTGCCTTACATTATTAAAGGTAAATATTATTCTTATTTTATTCAAGTAAAATGAATATGTTAATTACATTGGTATGGCAACTTATAATTCATGGTATTTAGAAATTTTAATAAATTTTGACTTTTAGCAATTTTCTTTTCTTTTTATTTTCATGCTTATTTCTTTAGCTGATGTGCAAAATTAAAATAATTTATATGTATACATATGAAAATATGCAGTCATCTCTTGCAATTCATTAGGGTTGATTTTATGCCACCTTACTACCCAAGTGTATCAAAATCTATAGATGCTCACCTCCTTATATAGTATGTCACGTTGTTTTTCCTCAATCTCTGTATATCCTCCTGCATACTAACTAATGCAATGTAAAGGCTATGTAAACCATCCTCATATTATATTATATTATATCACTTAGGAATCAAGCCCAGGAAATTCTTCTGTACCTGGTCAGTAGAGATGCATTTTTTTCAAATATTTTCTATTAATGGTTGTAGAATCTGTGGGTATGGAGAGTCACTGTATAAGCACATATCATATATATATATATATATATGTATATATATATATATATAGAGAGAGAGATACATATATATGTATATATACATATATATGTATATATACATATATACATTATATGTGCATATATTCATTATATATTATATATATTCACATATACATATAAAACAAAAAATGGAAAAATAAGTTTTAATTTGAAATTGTTAATTTGAAATATTTTAATTTAACATATTTATTTAACATATTCAACAAAATCATGCTTGATAATTTTTGTTCTTCTGATATATGAGAACATTTACAAAAGTGTTTATTTCAAAAAAAATGGGGTAACTCAATAACTTATTTTCTTCTCAACCATTCTATATTATTTATGAATAGAAACCCTAATTATTATACCAGACAAGATTACTGTTTCTTCTTTCCCTAAGGATTATTGTAATTATATTTGATTTTCTTTTGGCAGCTTTCATAATGATAAAAGAAGTAACTAATATAAAAATGCATTTTATACATTTTAGAAGAGCTACCTAATTTTTAGCAGAGACCAACTGTTAGAGCTAAAGTGAAGCTCATAGTAACTGTGTTATCATAAATGTCATGTTTTGCAGACAACACAGCTGGAATTGAAGCTCGAAGAAATGGATATAGCCGCAGGCAGCAAGAGTTGTATTTCCTCCCTGTTGTAATAGAAGACAGCAGTTACCCTGTCCAGAGCAGCACAAACACAATGACTATTCGAGTTTGTAGATGTGACTCTGATGGTACCATCCTGTCTTGCAATGTGGAAGCAATTTTTCTACCTGTAGGACTTAGCACGGGTGCTTTGATCGCAATCCTACTATGCATTGTTATACTCTTAGGTTGGTGTAAGCATTTTTCACTCTCTCTCTCTCTCCCTCTTTCCCTTTCTCTCTTTCTCCCACTTCTTTCCGTTTATTTCCAGTCTCTCTTCTCAATTTAGCATGTAAATATGTTTTCACAATCTGTCACCCTCAGTTAGACAATAATTTATCTTTTTAAGTTAAAGTTTTATGAATTTAATTTTTTATTTCATCCTTCATAAATATTATTTAAAACGTAAAATGGATCTTATGTGTTAACATTTTGTGGCCTTTGCCACATTGAAAAATTTTAATAATAAATATCTACTTACAAAATGTTTTTCAATTCATTTTACATTCTAGTAATTGCTACTATTTGAAAAAGATTATGTAGTCTTTTAAAATAATATATTTAGGAGCAATAGTTCTCAAATTCTAGTGCAGTTAAGAAAATAAGAAAGGAGAAAGGAAAAAAATAACATATAAAGGGAAAATCAAATATGTATTTATTCTGCTTAAATTGCCACCCAGAAAGCTATGCTTTTTCTATATTTCTACTCTTCTCACATCAGAATTCTAACTATTCCCACTCTGAGCATAGCAGTCTAAAATTTCTAGACATACTGCAAAGGAAAAGGATTGAATTAGATGTATTCTGTAACATTACAGTAAAAGTGAATATAAACTTACTTTAGGTCCTTCCCTCTTTCATAAGCTCTGTTCAGCTTTTCCATTTCACTCATTAATGCAAAACAAAAACTACTTGCATTGTTATCATTTATAGTAAGGAGACTCTCACATCTGTTTGTGCTAATGATATAAATCTTATAAGGGCAATTGAAAATAACATTCTCATATCTGAAAATGAGCTTGATCAACAGGGTGTTTAATTTCAAATCAAGTACTGTTCTCTTTTCTTTTAACTACATGAATGTCAGGGAACTTCCCTGTTAACATCATAAAACTGGGCATGTTTTGGGTTTCTTCTCCTTGGGTCAATTTGTTGCTAAAATAGTGCAGTGAGTAATCTGTTTTCTCGCAGTGAAATCTGCTGTGCACTAATTCATCTGATTCTCCTGGACTGTCCAAAAAGTACCTCAGGATTCTAAATGTGGATTTGCTGGGACACAGTAGTAAAATTGACACTCTTTGCTTTACTATTTTGTCTGCTTAAAAATCCAATGTTCTTTGTCCTTGACACTGTTAGATTTCCTATTTCCATTTTCTTCCTGAGGTGATTGGAAGCAAGGGGTCTAGAGTTTCTTTTAGGTGCCTTTTCAACGTGGCAACTCAAAGCCATTTTGTATGCAGCACTTCTCCATGAGCCATGAAGTCTGTACCATGATCTATGGGTAATCAAAAAAATTGTTTCTGTAGTTCTGGAATTCCATAGCCCTGGGGAAAGTGCAGAGTACTAACTCTCCAAGGCCTCTTTCTAGGTAAACTTCTTCCTTCCAATTGGGCCAGTGATAATTTAGGGAAAAGAGAGAATAAATGGGGTTTCATCATCATCTCTAATTTCTCTATAAATTCATTAATTTCATCAATAAATGAGGTTTCATTATCATCTCTATTTTCTATAACAGGTGTTATAGAAAATAACCCCTAATTCTGTAGCAGGTGTCTTTTATACTGTGCTATGGTAAATCAAAGACATTTTGCTTTGAATCCTGTTGCAACTACTTTGGGGTGGAATATGATGGAGAGCACTGACTTTTTGTTTGTATCTATGTCCCTTCACCTTCAGAAGAAATGAAGATCACAGATTTAGTAGAGAACATTGAGTCAACTAGGAACATGGAAAATTACAATATATATTTGTAATGGAAGCATATAAATTAAGGATTTCAGGATGTTGTCTCACTTCAATAAGTAAACACGAACACCAAGCATTTGGTTGGGAAAATGTTTCAGTGTGGCAGAACATAGAACATAGGATTAAAATAATCAGAGATTTTAGGTGATCTGATTTGTAAACTACAGCACTTTTATTCTACTTTTCTATACTTTCTGAATACTTTTTTCCTCTCTTTCATTCTTTCAACTTTCCTTTTTTTTTTTTTCTTTCAAGATACTGGGGATTGAGCCTAGGGGTACCCTGCTTCCTGGCTATATCCTTAGCCACTTGTCATTGTTGATGTTGTTGTTGTTATTGTTACTATTATTATTATATTTATTTGTTTTGAAACAGGGTCACTCTAGGTTGCTGAGAGTCCCACTAAGTTTCTGAGGCTGGTCTGGAACCTGAGGTCCTCCTGTCTCAATCTCTCAAGTACCTGCATTACAAGCTTGTGCCACCACACTGGCCTTTTCAAAACACCTTTATTGGTTCATTGTAATTATACATCATAGTGAAGTTCAAACTGATAGAAATCTGCACTCACCCTGTGCTTGGTGAGTTTCTGTTCAGGTCTCCACTTCCCACCTCTCTCCACGTATGACAGTGAGATTGACAGTGAGACCTTTGTACATGGACCTAGCATTCTCTGATTTCTTTCCTTCACCACTTCTTTTTCCCCTCTATACTTTTCTCCCCTCATCTACTCTATCCTTTCTACTAGTCTCTCTCGTCAATCATTTAAAGGGCCTTTTGCTTCCTATTTTCTCTCAAGCTTCCACGTATGAGAGAAAACCTTCCACCCTGGGCCTTCTGAGACTGGCTGATCTCACTTAGTGTAATACTCTGCATTCTGTTTTTATCCTTCCCGCTTTCCTTCTTTCCTCTCAGTTTCTCAACTGTTTCTTGTAAAATTAACTCTCTGAAAACTTGGTTATTTCCTTAGAAGTCAAATTTCCACTTTCCAAATGAGAATATTAAAACTGCAAATAGCTATGAACAGTTGTTACAAATAATAACTATTTTTGCCATCATGTATGTAAGATACTATAGAGACCTGCTGCTTAATTAATATTTTAAAGGAATGCTACGTCACTATGAAAATAAAATTTAAAAACTTGTGAAAAAAGTTGTTACATGTTATTTGCAGATGTGATATATAAGTTTTGTTATATCAACTCTTATAGGTCTGTGTATAAATATAACAGCCATCATTCATTCTTCATTCTCTTCTCTCTCTTGCTCTCTCTCGTCTCTCTGTCAATCTCTTTCTCTTATTTTTGTAGCACTCATTATTTACCTGAGTCAAGAATACTTAAATATAAGCACTAGAATAGTTCAGTGTTTTGAATAACTTTGCTATTGTTCCTTGTTAAATTTCGAAATGACGTTAACTTTAGCCAATAACAAATGTCAACACATGTATGTACCCTTTGAGTAGAATATGTTTACTTTTAACATAGTAGAGGGTCTTTAAAGAAACTCAGCCAGCCCTGATCAATTTTAGTTTTTGTAGAGAGATACGTATCTGCTTTCTTTTCTCAAATCCGATTTCTGTCTTGTGTTTAGCCATAGTTGTCCTGTACGTAGCACTGCGGAGGCAGAAGAAGAAAGACACTCTTATGACCTCTAAAGAAGACATCAGGGACAATGTCATCCACTATGATGATGAAGGAGGCGGCGAGGAGGACACGCAGGCTTTTGACATCGGGGCACTGAGAAATCCCAAAGTGATCGAAGAGAACAAAATCCGCAGGGATATCAAGCCAGACTCTCTCTGTTTGCCTCGTCAGAGACCACCAGTGGAAGATAACACAGACATAAGGGATTTCATTAATCAAAGGCTGCAGGAAAACGACGTGGACCCTTCGGCCCCTCCCTACGACTCTTTGGCCACCTACGCCTATGAAGGGACTGGGTCGGTGGCCGAGTCCCTCAGCTCCATAGAGTCGCTCACCACGGATGCGGACCAGGACTATGACTACCTGGCCGACTGGGGACCCCGCTTTAAAGTCTTGGCAGACCTGTTTGGCGAAGAAGAGAGTTATAACCCTGATAAAGTCACTTAGGGGAGAGGAGAAAGCTAACACACAACCGACAGGAGAGATTTTTAACAAAAGAAATACGAATAGAAAACACACACACACACACACACACACACACACACACACACACACACACCACGGACCCGGGCTTTATAGAACACGATTCCTTTGACTATTTGGTTTCTGGCAAGTTGCTCTATTTATCATATTGTCAGTTTTGGTTTATTCTGCCGACACGAGATAAATCCTATGATATGTACTTGCTTTGTTCTGTTTTGTTATTTCAGAGACACGCTGAGACAAGCTCAGGCCTATTAAATACAATTTGCCGACCTGACAACCTACAGAGAGGATAGCTATGTGGCATCGCGGTGGAAGAGTGTTAGATTTTTCTTAATTCCACTAAAGTGCCTATTGAAACTCTTATTATTTACATTGGTGTACCCGACACTCTGCCGTGATGGTTTTGCAGGATGCCCCAAGAAAAAGGAACAGAGACAGCCACAGCCTCCAGGTCAAGGAGCAGTAGCACCAAGCTGACTATCCTCATTACTTTTGAAAAAAAAAAAAAAAAGAACATTTTACAAGCTCCATCTTCTTATAATTTGAAGGTTTTTCTTTTTAAAAACTGTATGCCAAAACATATCTGTTTTACCTACCCTTTCAGAAAATTGAAATAAATGTGATAATATTAAATTCAGTATGTAAGTCATGAATTCTAAAGGCAATGTTTGATCTTAATATTAGTTCATATTCAAGATGATAATAAAATATTACTTTTTTTCAAAAAATAAAATTTTAGAAAAGGAAATGCAGAAATAAATCTTCCTCTTTATAGAGAGGCCTCAGGGCTCAAATTCCACATTAAAATAAATATTTGTTTTGTTTAATACTGTACTGAGTGTGTGGAAATTGGTTTCAAATGTCACCAATCCCTTAGGCGCTCAATGAGAGGTAGTATTTCAACTTGTGTTTCTGTGAAAGCTTTTGAAGTCGACATGTTTTAACCATGGGAAGAGAAATTAATCCCATAGCTTTTAGAGTTCCTTGCAATCTAGTGATTCTTTGATGAACAATGAAAATGAAATATGTATCAAATAATAGAGGCTAGATTTATAAAATGTCTGCAAACATTTATTTTATATTACTGAACAAACAAAACCAGGGACTGAACAAAATTGAAACCAATGAGGAAATCTTAAAAGGAACACAGAGGCAAAGTCAGGCAGCTGGTTGTCTCAACTTCCTCACATGTATTTCAGCTTGGTGATCACCATTTTTATACCAGAGCTCAGTTACTACTGTGCTTTCTCACCTACAACAATCCTCACATCTGTGATCCTTTATGACTCCGCTGTAAATAACTTTGTATCTGGTGCAAATTTCGAAGAGATGTTAGATGTAATGAGAACCTTAATAAACTTACTTTTAAGTGGATTATATAATGTCTAGAAATCGACATGCTACCACCAATGAAGACCAATCCCAAGACAAAAGAAAAGCGTCTTTTCTCAGTCTTAAAGTTGTGTCTCAAAGTAGTGTCTTTTCTCAATCTTAAACCTATACAATCGCTTCTAAAATATTGACACTATCTATTTAGAAAATTAAAGTTGCTTACATGTCCTTCCAGAAGATATAGTTAATATTGGTTTATTTATAAAATGTCAATGACTATATTTGAAAATCACAAGGGTTGTAAAAATTAAAATTGACATGTAGAAAAATCAGATAGAAATATGGAGAACATAGGTAAGCCGGGCGTGGTGGCGCACGCTTGTAATCCCAGCATTCGGGAGGCTGAGACAGGAGGATTGCGGTTCGCAGACATCCTTAGTGAGGCCCTCTGCAACTCAGTGAGACCCTGTTTCAAAATAAAGAATAGAAAATAGGGCAGGGGTTGTAGCTCGGAAGTCGAACGCCCCTGGGTTCCATCCCCAGACCCACACACACAAAAAAAGAACATAGGTAAATTATCATTGGCCATATTCATTAATGAACACTTTAAAATGATCTACTATTGATGTTTCAGCAATGGGGCCATGTGAATCTCCGTGCCTTTTCTTGGTTTTGATGTCTCCTACTTGCATACTTTCCTTTTCTTTCTATCAGGAATGGCTGCTAAACTTCTTTTCTGCTGTTCATCACCCAATTTTACTTTTGTCTTATTCTTGGGAACTTTATAACAATATTCCTATGGTGTAACAGACTGCAGTATAATATGCTTCAGGAGTTGCATAACTTTTGTTTAAGTTTATGATGTTATAATCTTACAAGGAAAAAAAAAATTCTGGATTTTCCAAAGCAACAAAATTTTTATTGAATGACAAATGAACTCTAGAAGGAGGCTAATATATAAAATGACTTTCTACTAATAAAATTATCGCTGTTGGTATAATTGAATTGGCATTATGCTAGGGAATGCCATTCAAAAGAGGTCATGATACCACAGAAAAAACTTGGAGGGACAGATTATTTTAAACCACATGTCCAAAACGCTAAGCAACAATATAAAATCTGTAAGTCGTATTTTTACCCCACAAATAATCGTTTTTCTCAGTGCTTTTATCTTTTATTCTTCAACACTACTGCATTAGTGCACTAAAGGCACCATAATAAAATATCATAGACTAAGTGACTTCACAGAAATTCATTTCCTCATGGTGCTGGGCAGTTGTTTTTTATTTCTGAGGGCCTTTGCTCTTGGCTTCCTGATGCTGTCTCCACTCTCTATATTCACATGGTCTTCACTCTGTGCTTGTCTGTGATTTATACCATTCATATGATAAGGTCCTACCCACAGGAACTCGTTCTACCTTACTGCATTAAGGCCCTATCTCCAAAAACAGTTATATTCTACGGCATTAAGATTTAGTACATCAGCATAAGAATTCAGCCCATAATAATCATTTTATTAACAGCATCTTTTAAATTTTGCATTTATAGCACAGAAGAAAACACAAAAAAAAGAATAAAAGATGGAAATAGTCTTGGTTACAATAAGAAACTGGAAAATGTGTATGAGAAAAAGAGTTCTTTTGGTGCTCATAAATTGAACGTATTATGGAGTATCCTTCATGCTATGAAAGGCAGTAGGCCTAGTATTTTAATAGTTTTAATATCTTGGGATTATTTTTTATTTGTAATAACATAGTCACTGGCCTTCTTTCAAGCACTAAGCAATATGAAAAGTCAGAATTTTTATGGATAATTTTGGATATTAACAATTAAACCATAATTTTATTATTGTCTTGCATGTGTACCTTTACAGAAGTATATATGTACATATTATATATAGCATATGTATGTTACTTATATATTTTTTAAAGTACTACCTTACTTATATTTAAAGAAGTATTAGATCAACACACAATAACCAAACAGTGTGACTGATGTACAAGAAATAATCGAAAATTGCTTTTGTACCAAATTCTGTCTCTTACTAAAACTGTCCTATGGGTCAAGCTCCTTAAGCCTCCCAGTATTCTATACACTTTGGTAAAATTAGTTTGTTGCACTCAGTGTTATGTAAGTTCCTCTGAAATTTTCTGGCTATTAAATTTTAATTACAATCATGTGAAGTCCATTAAATCATTTACATTTTGATTACAAAAAATCTTGAGAATCATAAATGTGTTTAAGGCATACATCACAGAAATCTTTGAACTATGAATCCGAATGAGATCTTCATGAAAACATACAACTTACACCATAGCAAAAGAGCCAGACAACTCTTCCTTAAATACAAATGCTATGAAGTTAGCAAGTTCAAATGGGAGAACTGTTCAAAGGAAAAGGGAAAAATGTTTTAAAATAATTTGAGTCCAGATCTTTAGCCAAAGAGGAAAAATAGATGACAGGAAGAAAAGGAAGGGTGTGCTATTCCCTATGAAAATCTTTACAAAATTCTTAGTAAATTTTTATCAAAAATGAGAATTTCTTCAAGTAGATATGTATTTATATATTATATACACATATATGGTATATGTAAGGTGATCACCAAATTGTAACTAAATCTAAAACATGACTTGGTAAAAATTTTAGTAAACAACCTCAGTTTCCTTCCTAGCAATGTATGTATGCATGAGAAAGGGGCACTATTATATATCATTCCTTGCTTAAAAATTTCTTTTGCCTCCTATCCTAGTTTATAATTCATCTAGATACCCAAATATTGTTGGAAATGATATCTTCCTTAGTATTCTGGTGGAGTTACTCTATTATCATTCAAACATCTGATGACACCAAGCATGATTGTGTCTCTTCTCCATCTCTACATGTTATTTTTTGCATGATGAAATTTAAAATTTTTCTAACACTCACTGTTCTGAAATGTCACAGGAATAAACCAAGATTAGTCTCTTGCCATTCTTAAAAACTAGACATCTATTCCCTTTCTTTATGGATTCTCAGAATCTTCAGTTCTCAAAAACTTTCCTCTGGTTCATTCTTCATTGTTTTTTCTGTTTTCTCTTTGTTAAAGTTTTAATATTTGGCTTTTGGATGTTCTGGATATAGAGAGCAAATCTTATCTTTGTTTAACTGCCACTTTCCATTTACATATTTTTAATTCTTTTCACAGTTACCCTCTAGTCTTTTTCATCAAGTGCTATTGATTTTCTCTGCAGTTCTGTTCTCGCTTGTTGGTTTTATTCAATCTGCTCTTATGTTTACATTAACTCTTTTTGTTACTCTTTATTTTGATGTTAATTGTATCTTCTTTTTTTTTAAAAGAGTGTCATGTCACATATTTTTCTCTCAGAATTTATATAACTCAAACACAGCACAGAGAAAAGACACTGTAAGTGTTTCATTGAATCTTAATGAATTTCAAACTCAGTTCTCATTCCGTTTTTCTCTCATACTTGATTTGGACAAATCCTGACACCTTTTGTTATTGTTTTAAGATGCCGAGTTCTCAACCAAGCTCCAAGACAGGTTCTCTAGGTTTCAAGTTCTGCCCACTTACATCTATGGATGTTCCATTAATTTTCCAAATCATTTACTTAAAACATACTTAAAACACTGTCTGTTAATCAGACAATATAACACTTTCGTTATTGTACAATATATACACAAATATACAGAGATGTTCACAAAGGCATAAATATAAATACTATAGAGATGACTTATGAATACTTATTTTCTATCATTAATGTCATTTTCATTTTAACTTTGTCTCAGTATGTCAGGGCCATACAGACATAGACATAATCAGGCTCAGAAAAAATCCTGATAGATTATCTCAAATTCATTGTTGTAAAACTATGAGACTGAATCAAATGTATGTGTATATACACATGCACATATTCATAAACACACACTCATATATAAGTAATTGCATGATAAGTCCAATTTTTGCTGTAGACTGTTTATTTATGTAAGTTCCTTATAAAATCTTAGTATGACAGATTTTCATAAGGATAAGACAGACTCATTAATTTCAGAAAAGTTCTCAAATTTATAGAAGATTTAAGTTCAATCACATGTTTTTGTTTTTATTGCCTCACTTTAAAGAAATAGAAGTTGCCAGGCCTGGTGGCTCATGCCTGTAATTCCAGTACACGGGGAGCTGATACAGGAGAGGCAAAAGTTCAAAGCCAGCCTCAGTAACTTAGGGAGGCCCTCGTAAATTTAATGATACCCTAATTCAAAATAAAAAGATAAAATAGGGATGGGTGTGTGTCTCAGAGATAGAGTACCCCTGGGTTCAGCCCCAGTATGCACCCCACACATACACGAAATAGGAGGTAAGATTGTTCAAGTAAGTTGCATAAAACCAAGAAATATAAAGAGATAGAGAGGTAAAATATTTTCACTGTGAAGAATTAAATAAATCTAATGTTAACAACAACTATGTTGCTCTTTCCACTAGATTTTCAATTCCTGTATTATTTATTAAACTGACAAGTGAAATTAATAAGAAATCCTGAAGTTTTTGGAATATACTACAACATATTATTGTTTTTATTTATCAGGAATAATTACCTGAACATCATTAATTCTGATGGCCAACACCTTTCTCAAGAACCAAGTTTGTGGGACATAATAGTTTTCAACAGTAGAGGTAAACCTCTATCATAACTGAAGACATCTTTCTTTTTATTGCCAATAATCTAGATATCTGCACTGTACCACTTTATACTTTTCTTAAGCATCCATATTAATCCTCTAAGTACTAACCTGGTCTTAATTTTTCAATCCAGTATGTCTAACTTTTTTTTTTTATCTTTCCTTGGGGGCAGATATATCAGAGAACTCATCACACTTAAATCTCCAATTTCCAAATGCAATTTTCTTTTTTATATGGCTCCCAACCCATCATCCACTGAATACAGTGTTTGACATGATTAAAATTTTCAATGCATTGTCACTAAAAGTTATCTAAGAAAATCAGCAATATTCAGAAATTTATTCTTTCTGATTTTCTGCCCTCTCAAGATTTATTATTTAAAAAAAATATTATAACTCGCTGAGCGTGGTGGCGCACGCTTGTAATCCCCGTGCTTGGGAGGAGGCGGAGACCGGAGGATCCCGCTGGTTCAAAGCCAGCCTCGCTGGCTTAAGAGACCCTGTTTCCAAATAAAAATATAAAATAGGTCTGGGAGTGTAGCCTGGAGGTAGAAGGGTTTCCAGAAACCCCAGTACCACATATATATGGAAGTTCTCCTAATCACTGAGCATCTACTGTGCCCCCAAAATACTATTAAACAATTTATGCTTACAATGCATTGATGAAGCTAATCTTACTATTATTCCTATTTTAAACATGAGTAAATTCAGTTTAGCACTATAATGTAACATGCCTATTTATACAAGATTAGGAAGTGGTTGAGCCAGATCCCTACCAGACTTCTGAAATGCACACCTCAGTCTTCTTCCCTGAGATACATGACACTGTACTTTCCTACCTCACTCCCATACCACCTCGAACAAACCTGAAGTCTGTCCCTTTTGAAGTTTACTGGTTACTTCCAGTGATTTTTCTTTCATCTCTCTGAGATTTCTATAAAGTTAAACACACCATCAGATCACACCTTCAGCTTTCTGCTTCCAACTGTGTTCCTGCTTTTATCTTTCCTCTTTATCTCCCACACAGACTACAAAAATAATTCCACAGAGTTCTCATTCTGTTCATTTCATTTCTGTATTATCAGTATTTGGGAATTCTCAATAAAATTTTTCATCTCTGTATACATATCATAAAAAGATATTTAAATGTATATGTGCACATATTTTACATAATATAAACATTATATTTTATATTATATTAATTTATAAGTAAATAAATATAACTTATAATCTTATATAATCATGTACTTATATATACTTATGTATATGTTGTATTTGCTACCTTCTAAATACATATACCTGACCTTCCATTGGCTTTAAATTGATTATCTCCAAATCTCTCTTCCTCTTTCTGAGTTTAATATTTCTCCTGTTAAATGGAGTCTAAACTGTCCTCCTTCTCTCTGTCATTTATCTCTTTCTCATCTCTTAACTTGTCCTATTTTGTCAATCTGATTTCCAATGGAATATTTAAATATTAATTTCGAGTTGACAACTCTCTCCTTCCATTACTCTTCTGTTATTGTTGTAATAACTATTTTAAAAAACTAAAAATTGTCAAGAAACTACCTATATATATATATATATGTATATATATATATATATATATATATATATATATATATATCTCACACTCAGTTTCCTACTAATATATTATTATAGTTCATTTTTTATAAATAGTGAACCAATATTGGTACTATTTCAATTGAACAAAGTCCATATTCTATTAAGATTTTTTTATTTTTATCTAATGTGCATTTAATTTCCAGGATCTCATTCAAAATAAGTACTGAATGTGGTAATTGAATCACTTTAGGTCTCTCTTGGCTATGAATAGTTTCTTAGGGTTTTTGTTCTAAATGTTCTTGACAACCTTGGTGATTATGGATCAGAAATTTATAGACTGTTGCCTCAGTTGGTATGTCTTGACATTTTCTTCACATGATTAGACTGGGGATGTATGTTTTTGGAAGAAGCACAGTGGCATAGTGCCATTCTCACCACACTAATAAAAGGGACGCAACAGCTCTGTTAACCTTGATCATCTGGCTGGGACATTTTACCAGTTTTCTCCATTGTAAAATTATTAATTTTCCCCTAACCCTTTATAACAATACCTGAAAAAATATCTCTGTGCTCCCCACTCTTCTGAGGTACAGAGGAGTGCCCAATGTCTATATAAAATGTTTGCACTTGGCATGAGATGTTTTATTTATAAACTCAATCATTTATATGACTATGGATCTTAGATATTGATACCCAAATTTGATAACTGTATTCAGTATGTTTTATAGTGTTATATAACTTGAGTAATAGAGTGCATAGCTTTACAAACTGGCTTTTTTATTTAGTAATGTTAATTTAAGACTCATCTATGATCCAGGCCTAGTGGCACACACCTTGGAAGTCAGACAGGAGAATTGTAGGTTGGATATCAGCTTCCACAATTTAACAAGACTCTCAGCAACTTAGAAGTTTCTGTTATAAAAACAAAAATAAAATAGAGTTGGGGGTGCAGTTTGGAGGTAGAATGTTTCTGGGTTCAATCCCCAGTACCAAAATAAGAAAAAAAAGAAGAAACTCATCTGTGACTTTACGTGGTATGATAATGTATTTAATTTTTGTGGGACTGCATTCCATTGAATAGATGCAATGTAGTTTATTTACCTACTGATAGACATACCATTTTTTTCAAACTTTGGGGGATTACAGATAAAGCTTTTATAAACATACAGGTCTTTTGGTAAAAATACAATTCAAATTACTTGGGAGAATGCCTAGAAGTCTGATGTGAAAATTTTGTAATTTTTGAGATCATTTAATTTAGGAAGATGCATCCAAATTGTCCTATGTACTGACTGAGTCATTTTGCATTTCCCTCAGTAATGAAATATCTTGTTGCTATTCACTCTCAGCAGTATTAATATTGCTAATTGTTGTTGTTGTTTTGGCTTTAGCCATTTAGATAGGTGTATTGTAGTACCATCGTGATGATTTTTAACTTAAAATCCCTAATGACAAATGATCTTCAATATGTCTTAAGTGACTAAGTACCAGGCCACCACGATATCTTCCTTGTTGAAGTATTTGTTCGTGTTTCTGTCCATATTTTTAACTGATTTTTTTTCCTCCTTCTTTGGTCTTCGGCATATTCTCTGTAGTTTGGATACAGGTCCTTTATGTGATCTGTGTTTTGCAAATATTTTCTCCCAGGTCTTGGTTTATCTTTCACCATCTTAAAGAATCTTTTAGAGGAGGCACCTTGTATTTTAATAACATCTAAATGAGTTTTCATTCATGGATCAGGCTTTTATGGTTGTGATGTTAACATTATCATCAAACTCAAGGTCAACTTTATTGAATAAGAAGCCTTATTCAATAAAATATTTAACTCTGTATCTTAATTTTATGTCTGTAATCTTTGTTCTGCTATTTTTACATGAGGTATATGGTATGCATTAGGCTTTTTTCTACATATGGCTGCTGAATTTTTTCAGCATATTTTATTAAAGAAATTACTTATTTTCCATTAAATTTTATTTGCATATGTGACAAAAATTTGAGTATATTTATGTGGGCATATTTATGGATTCTCTATTCATTGCCTTTGGTCTTTGCTTTTATTTTCTTGCAAACTACATTCTCTTAATCATTGCTATTTTCTATAATCTTGAAACTAAAGAGCATGAGTACTTTTATTTTGCTCTTCAATGTTTTGTTGTATACTCTAAGTTATTTTTTCTGTCTATAAGAATTTAGAAGCCGTGTGTGGTGGCGCACATTTGTAATCCCAGCATTGGGGAGGCTGAGATGGGAGGATCACGGTCTTAGCTATTTAGTGAGGCTCAGCTACTTAGTGATGCTCTTTGCAACTCAGTGAGACCCTGTTTCAAAATAAAGAATAAAAAATAGGGCAGGAAGTGTAGCTCGGAGATCAAATGCCCCTGGGTTCCATTCCCAGACCCGCAAAAAAGAAAAAAAGGAAAGAACTTAGAGCAATTTTTGGATAACTATAGGTAATTTTCTTAGATTATGATTGAAACTAATTTGCATTTTTAATTAATTTGGGAAGAATTAACATGTCAATAAAATTGAATCTTCCAATCCTTAAATCTATACTGTTTTTTCATTTACTTATGCTACTTGTTTTTTCTAATCATTTTCTGTGTAAAGGTATTATATAATTTACTAGATTCTTATATAAGTATTTTTGTGTATTTTGAAGGTAAATAAAATGTCTAAATCCTAATAATTGTTGCTGATATATAGAAAATTTATTGAGTTACAATTTAAATGTTCTTGAATATGTGGATTTTTAAGATAATAGCAAGTTGGGAATGTGTCCTTCTACTATTATTTGGTGAGATATTCAAAAATAGTGGGAGTATATTGGATTTTGTCATTTTTTCTACTCAGTGTATGGTTTAATGATATTTCTTTTTTAAGTTATTGATATTGATTGGTTCTTGAATATTGAAATATCCTTAGAAGTGAAGTGAACTTCATTTTTGTGATATATAAAACACTGAATTTATACATCAGTTGAGAATTCTTGAATCTATCTTCATGTAAGGTATTAATTATGCACATAATTTTGGGAAGTTAATTTATAAATTTGACATTAAAGTAACACTAGCTTTATAAAATAAATTAGCTGGTATTATTTTGTTTTGAACATCCTAGATACAAATTCTAGATACAAATTATGTATGTTACTTAAAGGTTAGAAATTTCAAATAATATAATCATGTCCTGCTACTTTTCTAATGTAAGGTTATTAATTATGAGTTTGATTAATTTAGTAGATATAGTTACCTACTTCTCCTTTGTGATTTTTTATTTAGTTTTTATCTTATAAGGAATAGAGCCCTAGTATCTAAATTTTTAAATTTTGTGGACATAGTGATGCTAACAGTGTTCATTAATTGTCTTTTTAAATGTCTTTCAAAATCACAGTGATGAAGGGCCACTTTGTTTTCTGGTATTCCTTATTTGTATCTTCTCATTTTTTTATTGATTGGTCTGGATAGAGTTTTAATACTTGATTTATCCTTTCATAGAAACAAAGATGTATTTTGTCAATTTTTCTGTTTTATTCTTTCTTCTTTCTTTCTTTCTTTCTTTCTTTTTTTCTTTCTTTCTTTCTTTCTTTTTTTTTTTTTTTTTGAGCTACTGGGGATAGAATCCATGAGCATTCTACCGCATTCTACCTCTGAGCTACACCCCTAGCCCTATTTTTTATTCTTTATTTTAAAACAGGGTCTCACTGTGTTACTAAAGACTGTGCTAAGTAGCTGAGGCTGTCCGTGAACTGTGATCTTCCTGTCTCAGCCTCCCAAATGCTGGAATTACAAGTGTGCTTCACCACTCCTGACTTCTTTTATATTTCTATTTAATTGGTTTCTAATCTTATTTTAATTATTATTCAGTCTCTTGCTGATTTTAGTTTTATGCTACTCTTTTTGATAATAATTTATTATTGAATATTAAATCATTTATTTAAGCTCTTTTTTAATACATGCATTATTTTTTGTTGTTGTTTTAGAGATAGGGTTTGGGTAGGCTTTTAAGGCTGACCTTGAATTGGAAACCTCCTGCCTCAGCTTCTGGAGTATATGGTATTACAGGTGCACTCCACCAGGCCCAGTTTAATACATGCACTTAATGTTATTTTTTCCTTGTTGCACAATATTTTTACTGCATTGCCAAAATTGCAAAAGACTGCATTGTTATTTTATTAGTTGCAAAATATTTTTAATATCCCTGAAAACTTTTGTAGCTTATGTATAATGTGTAGACCTATTCCTTAACTAGAAATATTTGAAAATATTTTCAGTTCTTTTCATATATTAATTTTAACCTTTAATTTCTTTGGATATTGAGACTATGTATTTTGTGATTTAAAAAGTTTTATTGGTGTATTGTAGCCATACATATTTTTATTGGTGCATTGTAGTCATATATCTTAATGGAGTACAAGATGGTAAAGACATAAATGCACACATAAGCCAATTAGTCCTACCCCAATTACCACCCAATTTTTTCCCCTTCCCTTTTCATGTTTGACTCAATAATTGACTTGGATGTGTTTGTGAAAGTATATTATGTACATTAGGGAATTTCCTTCTTTATTCCACCTACTTCCTTTAGTTAAATCACCATATTTGTTCATCTATAGTTTCTCCTTTATTTAGAGGTCTTCTTATGACTATTTTCGCCCTAGGATTCCTATATTAGGGGGAGCATCTAATGTCTTACTTTTTTTTTTTTTTTTTTGGTGGTACTGGGGGTGGAACCCAAAGGCTTTCTACCTCCAGGCTATACTCCCAGACCTATTTTATATTTTATTTGGAAACAGGGTGTCACTAAGTTGCTCAGAGCCTCACTAAGTAGCTGAGGCTGGCTTCAAACCTGCACAATCCTCCTGTCTCAGCCTTCCAAGTGTGGGGATTACAAGCGTGTGCCACCACGCCTGGCTCATGTCTTACTTTTTGTGACTGACTAAACTCACTAAGCATAATGTTCTCCAATTTATCCATTTCAATACAAATGACATAATTTTGTATGCCTGAGTAAAATCCCAATGTGTACATATCTCATAGTTTTGTAATCCATTCATCTGTTGATGGACATCTTGGCTGGTTCCAAATATGGCAATTGTGAATTGTGCAGCTATGAACATAGATATGCATGCATTATTTGGTTTCCATTATTTTGAGTACCAGCAGTATTATTGCTGGATGGTAGGTTTCCTGTCTTTTACTGGCTTTGGGGTTAGATTGTTCCCATATTTAAAGTCTTTGAGGTGTGTCATTAGGTTATTTATTTGATGACTTTCTGTTTTTCATATGTGACCACTCAGTGCTATAAATTTTTGTCTTAATACTGCCTTCAAAGTGTCCCAGAATTTTTGATATGTGGTATATCTATTTTTGTTTAGTTCTAGAAATTTCTTGATTTTACCCCTTACTTTTTCTATGACCCATTCTTCATTTAGAATTGTGGTTTTCAGTCTCTACATGTTTATGAGGTTTCTCTGGATCTTCTTATACTTGATTTTTAATTTCATTTCATTATGGTCTGAAAAGACACAGGGAAGTATGTCACATTTTTTTAATTTGCTAGTGCTCACTTTGTGGCCCAGGATGTGATATATTTTGGAGAAGATTCCATTAGCAGCTGAGAAAAATGTAAACTCTGCTGTAGTTGGCTGATATATATATATATAATTTTTCATATATAAATATAATATTTGATTAATGGTGTTCTTTAGGTCTGAGGCATCTTTACTGACTTTTGTCTAGAAGATCAGACTAATGGTGTGAGAGGAGTGTTGAAATCTCCCAGTATTATTGTATTTGGATTTATATGTGACTTAATGTAACAAACAGTTTATGAAAGTAGCTGCACCTAAGTTTGGGGCATAAATGTTGAATGTCATTATTTCCTCTTGCTGTAATATTCCTTTTATTGGTAAAAAAAAATGACCTTCTTTGTGTGTTCTAATAATCTTGGGCTTTAAGTCTAACTTATCTGATATCATAGTTGCTACTCTTGCTTGTTTTTGAGTTCCATTGGCATAAATTATCTTGCGCCAGCCCTTTACCTTAAGTGTTTGTTGCTATCTTTACATGTAAGGTGTTTTTCTGGCAAGCAGAAGATAGATGGGTTCTTGTTTTTAATCAATTTTGCCACTTTTTGTCTTTTTATTGGGGAATTGAGGCCGTTATATTCAGGATGATTATTGAAACATTATTTTTAATTCCTAACATCTTGAGAGTTTACTTCTGTTCAAAATACTGTTCGTTCTTCTTTGATTAGTTGTCTATTGGATGGAAATTCTTATTTCTCTGGTTCTGGCATGTATTACTTATTTCTTCTTTATAGTTAATCTCTTTGAATATTTTCTCTAGTGCTGATAATGAAGACATAATCTTTGTCAGTTGATGTTTGTCATGGAAGATTTTTATTTCCCTATCTAATTTGAGAGATAATTTTGTTGGGTAGAAAATTTGGGGCTCCAAGTTGTTTTCTTTCAGAATTTGGACTTTGCTAATCCAGGTCCTTCTGGTTTTTATGACTTGGTTTGGGAAGTCTGGAGTGATTCTAGTTGGTTTCCCTCTAAATGTCACTTGGTATTTGGTTTTTATTGTTTTAAGATTCTCTCTTTCCCTTCTACATTGGTAATTTTGATTATTATGTGACATGGGGAACCTTTTTTCTGATCTTGTCTAAAGGGGTTCTATAAGTTTCCTGTACCTGTGTATCAATCTCCTGCTCTGTGTTGGAAAATTTTCTGCTAATACTTCTTTGAAAAGATTGTTGAGTCCTTTGGTTTTACCTTCTTTTTCCTCCCCTGTGCCAATTATTCTTAGGTTAGTTCTTTTAAAATGGGCCCATATTTCTTCAGTGTCCAATTTCTGCTGTCAAATTGCTTTTTCTAAGTTATAAACTATGCGTTCATTTTTGGAGGGATCATTTTCTAGAAGCAAGATCCTATTCTCCATGTGGTCTAATCAGTTGTTTATAGTTTGAAGAGATGCCTTTACTTCAATGATTGCATCCTTTATTTCTTTCAGACTCTCTCTCTCTCAATTCTTTTCAAAATTTCTGTATAATTTTTTCAGTTACATTGCTGATTTGACCTTCTGAAAATCTCTGTAATTCTGTGTTATCAGATTCTGTTATTGTGAGGTTGTGGGAGCTCATTGCTCCCTTGTTTTTATCTGTTGTTTTTGATAGATTTCTCTCAGTCTCTAGGTGTCAGTTGGTTTATCCAAGGGCAGGTTGTATTGTATTCAACAGTGAAGGTTGAGGAAGGAGGGAAGTGAAGGAGTAGATGGAATAATAGGGTAAGTCTCATGGTCGAATAGAATGAGAGTATGAGTTTGGTTAAGTAGTATATACTAGAGATTAGGTATAGAAAAATGTAGTAGTATATGAGTAACCAATGTAGACTTCCTGGTATAGTGTTATAAATCGGATTTAATGTAAGACAAGGGAGAGATAAAATGAGAAAAAAGGTTAGAAAAGGGATAGAGAGGAGAGAGTGGGTATGTAACAAGAAGCTTGGAAGAGGGTTTGGGAAGGTAAAAAACAAACAAACAAGACCAAACAGACATACATACTCACACACAAACAGAAAACAAAAAAACAAAAACAACACCAACAACAAATTAATGTAACTCTACAAATAAATGACTATTCACCTGATAGGTCCTCTGTAGTCTCTCTGTTTGGAGATACCAAGTACCAGTGGCACCTTTCTCACTGTGAGTCTGGTTCTCTGAGTCTTTCTCAGTCTCTGCATATGGCCAGTATCATTGGGGATGGATTTACTATTAAGCTCAGGTCACCTTCCACGCTTTCCACAGATTTGGTGTCTTGGTATCTCCCTGCCTCTATTGGTGGCATATGCCTCTGTGACCAAATTCAATGTAAGAGTCTCTGTTCTCCACAGCTAGGGTTGGTCTGGTCTGACTTTTTCCCATTCGCCATGATTGGGAGGTATGTGGTCATCCTGGAGATCCTCCTAGTTGGGTCTAGTGTTCAGCATAGGTTTCCCCCCACACTTTCCACCGATAAGAGCCTGAGTTTGTCTGAGGTTCTGTTATGTCCAACAGCTGACACCACTCTCACTTTCCCCAGGTTATATGGGAAAGCCTCAGGCATGGGGTGTTTATCAGAGCTGCACAAGTCCCTGGGTATGCCAGGCTGGTCATTTTCCCACGGGGACTATTACTTCACTTATAATGTTTTTGAGCAGTGCTCTGGATCTCTGGGGGGGGGGGGGTGTTAATCTCTGTTGCCACTACTTCTTCACTGTATTGAACTACAAAGTCTCAGACCAGGGAGTTTATCAAGGCTGTGCGAGTCCCTGAGGGCACAGCGCTGGGAGGACCACAGTTTCACTTATGATTTTGGTGCATACTGGTCTAGATCTTTGGCAGTCATGGTGAGCTCAGTTGCCATTGGCATGATGGTGTTGCCATGGTGCCCTTGGCTGCAAAGCTGGCGGGTTTCTTTCTTTTCTGGTGTTGAGCTCTGCTCTGGATCCCTAAAGGGTGTGGTGAGCTCCTGGAAGTTGGAACAGGTATTTGCTCAGAAAGAACTGATGACTTAAAATCTGTGGTTCTGCAACTGCTCACTTCAGACCCTTGTTTTCCTTTTTGTCTCTGGAGTGCGGTGCTGTGAGGCAAGACTGCACTGGTGCTGTACCTGCAACCACAAGCAAGTTGGGTATTTTTTCTGCTCTCAGGTTGGTTTTCTAATCTTCTATTTCTCTTTCCTTTGTATTGATTATTATTATTCCTCTAATGATAGTATTTTATGGTTTTGAACAGTGCTGTTTTTGAAAGAATGGAGATTGAGTGTCAGCAGGACTCATAAGCGATGGTTCTCTCTTGGTTGCCATCTTCCTGCGGTCTCCTGCATCTTTCTTATTGCTAGTGATGTTGAGCATGTTTTGTACATTTATTGGCCATTTGAATTTTTTCTTTTGTAAACTGCTTATTTCACTTGTCCATTTTTTATAGGGTTATTTTCTTAGTGCTGAGTTTCTTGAATTCTTGAATTCTCTATATATTCTATATATTAGTCCTCTATTGGAGAAATATTTGGCAAAAACTTACTCCTATTTTGTTGGCTCTCTATTGAGGTTCTTGATAATTTTCTTTGCTCTTCCATTTAATACAATCCATGTATTGATTCACCTTTTATATTCTCATTCCTTTGGGGTCTTGTTGAGAAAGTTTTAACCTGTGCCTAATATGGCAGTGTTGGTCTTACGCCATCTTCAAGGAGCTGCAAGTTATTTGGTCTAATTTCCAATCCTTTGCTCCATCTTGGATTGACTCTTGTGCAAGGTGAGAAAGTGGGGTTTATGTCCATATTCTGCTATGGTTAATCAGTTTTGCCAACTTGTTGAAGATGCTATCTCTTTTCCAGTATATATTTTTGGCCCCTTTGTCAAAAATCAATTGGCTGTGTGTGGATTTGTTTCTGAGTCTTCTTTTCTGCTCCATTGGTCTGTGTATCTGTTTTTATTACAATGGCTTTGTAGTATAATTTAAAGTCAGGTACTGTGATTCCTCCTGCATGGTTTCTATTGCTGAGACCTATTTTAGTTATTCTGTTTTTTTTTGTTGTTGTTGTTCCAAATAAATTTAAAGACTGATTTTTCTATGTCTTTAAGCAATGACCTTGGTAATTTCATGCATGTTGCTTTGAATTTGTAGAATACTTTTGGAAGAATGGCCATTTTTATGATATTCTGCCTACCCAAGAACTTGAAAGATATTTTTATCTTCTAAAATCTAATTTAATTTCATTTTTTAATGTTTTATAATTGTCTTTGTAGAGGTCTTTTACTCCCTTAGTTAGGTTTATTTCTGATTATTTTGGGTTTTTTTTTGTAGTATACACTGAGTTAAAGTGTTTTCTGGATTTTCTTTGCAGCAGATTTATGGCTGTCATACAGAAAAGCTTCTGATGTTTTAAGATTGATTATGTATCCAGACACTTTGCTGAATTTTATGATAATTTTGATCAGCCTTTTGGTTGAGTTTGCAGGGTCTTCTAAGTATAATATTATGCTATCTGAAAATAGTGAAAGTTTTACTTCTTTTTCTATATGTACCCCCTGAATTTCTTCTCTTGCCTTATTGCTCTGTCTAGAGTTTAAAGTATTATATTGAAAATAAGTGGTGATAATAGACATTTTGTCTTGCTCCTGTTTTTAGAGAAAATTCTCACAGTTTTTTCCTATTTTATTTTATGTTGGCTGTGGACCTATTGTAGATTGCCTAATGATGTGGAGGTATATTCCTTCTATTCCAATTATCTGTGGTGCTTTTAGCATAAATTGGTGTCAAATTATGTAAAATATCTTTTTAGAATCTACTAAAATTATCATGTGATTTATGTCTTTGGTTATGTTTAAGTGATGAATTACATGGATTGAATTTATATTTTCAACCAGACTTGGATCTATGCGATGAACCCAATGATTTTCTTGATGTAGTTTTCAATGAGTGTTACTAGTATTTTGTTTAGCAGTTTTGCATCTAAGTTCATCAAAGATATATCTGTAGTTTCTTTTCCTTGAGCTGTATTTATTTGGTTTTGCTATTAATATGTTTTTTCACAGAATGTTTTTGGGAGAGTCACATTTTTTCTCTTTTAGAAAGTAGATTTAGGAGTACTGGGATTAGCTCTTCTATATAGGTTTTATAAAATTCACTTGAAAAAGCATCTGGTTCTGGGATTTTGTTTGATGGTAGGCTCTTTACTGCTGCTTCATCCTCTTTGATTGCTATTGATTGGTTTAAATTTTCTAAATCTTCTTGACTCAGTTTAGGAAAGTTATATTTATCTAGAAAATTTTCAATTTATTTCAGATTTTCCATTTCTACAGTTAAATTTTTGATTTGTCCTTTTGGGGATCTCTGTTGTGAGGTTCTGTTACTGTGAGTTTGTGGGAACTTATTGCTTCCTTGTCATCCATACTTATTATGATTTCAGAATTTTGAATCCTTTGCTTTTTATTTATTTCTCTAAGTCTCTATGTGCCAGCTACATATACAAGGGCAGGTTGTGCTATATTCAATGATGAAGGTTGAATAAGAAGAAAAATGAAGTTGTAAGTTCAAGAATAGGGCAAAACCACAGATAGAATTGAATAAAATAAGAGTGTGAGTTTGAGAAGGTAGTATATAGTAGAGATTGGACATAGTAAATATGTGGTAGGATTCTTGTAACCAATGTAAAATATATAGTATAGTGATATGAGATGGATTTAATACAAGATAGAATAAAAGAAAAGAAAAGACATGAAGAGAAGAGACTAGGTATGTACAATGAATGGGGCTTATAAAAAGGAAGGGGAAGAAAGAAAACAAACAAGCATACAGATACATGCACACACACACACACACACACACACACACACACACACACAGAGAGAGAGAGAGAGAAAAATCCAACAAGAACAAAATAATGCAACCCTACAAATATATAAATATTCAGCAAACTTGTCCTCTGCAGTCTCTCTCTGTACAGATGATGAATGCCATTGTTACCTTTCCTGCTGCAAGCCTGGTTCTCTTTGTCTCTCTCATTCTACACAGCTGGCCAGTATCAATGGGGTTGGATGTAGTGTTAAGCATAGGTCTCCCTCCACACTTTTCTATGATATGGAACATGAGTCTCTTTGAGACTTTGCTCTGTCCAACAGCAGATTCTACATTTGCTGAATTGAACAGCAAAGTCTCAGACTCTGCCAGTTTATTGCTGGTTCTGCAATACTTATTGCCACACTGGGCAATATTCAACCAGAAAAGTGGGTTTACTTATGGTGTTGTTGAGCACAACTCTGGATCTCTGGAGGCCATTGTTAGCTCACCCAGCACTGCTGAAAGTGGTAGCCTATGTTTGCGCAGAAAAAACTGACAGCTTACAATTCCAATGAGCTGCAGCTACTTGCTTTGTTCAAGTCACTGTTTTTCCCCCCTGTGTGTTTCTTGCAGTTGGGGTGAGGCATGCTAGCTCCACTGCATTGCCTGTGGCCACAGCCATTGGAAGCAGGCAGCATCTTTTTCTGCTCTTTGATCTGCCTTCTAGCTTTTATTTTCTGCCACCTTTCACTTGTTGTGTTCCTTTTAAATGTATGTTATTCTCTTTCTTTAATCAGAATGCTGTTTTCAAGGCAATAGAGCCCAAGTGTCAGTAGGACTGATATGTGCTGCTTCCCTTGGTTGCCATCTTCCCAGAAGTCCCTATGACTTCCATTTTTTATAATATTCATAACTTAATGCTATTAAGGTAAATTCATAGAATAAAATATTGTTTATTTTGGTTCCGTTTCCATGTCTGTTTGTAAATATTCCATGGTACTTTCTTTGGATGGAATATTTTATAAATGTCAGTAGGATAACACTGATCGATAGACTTAGGCCTTTGGTATTGTCCCTAATTTTCTGCATGTTTGATCTATCATTTACTAACAAAGAGATGGAGAGTCCTATAAAAAATAGCAAATCATTTTTTTCTCTTGTAATATCTGGCAAATTTGCCTCACATACATATTTTAGGGTTGTAAATCTTTTTGGAGAGTTGAATCCTCTCTTATGTGTGATGAATACCCTTCTTTATGCCTGGAACTTTGTGTCATGGAATTAGCTTTGTCTAAAATTTATAGAGATAATATAGCTTTATTTTTACTAATTTTAAGTTATGTGGTTTTGTCCCTTTACATTTGTCTCTGAGTACCTATTTTTTTTTTTTTTTTTTGTGGTACTGGGAGTACAACCCAGAGGCTTGCTACCTCCGGGCTATACTTCCAGACCTAGTTTATATTTTATCTGGAAACAGGGTCTCACTAAGTTGCTGAGAGCCTCACTAAGTAGCTGAGGCTGGCTTCAAACCTGCATAATTCTCCTGTTTCAGCCTCCCAAGCACTGGGATTACAAGCATGCACCACCATGCCCAGCTCTGAGTATCTTTAAACCTACTTTCACATGCAAGCTCGACACCCCTAATCTGAAAATCCTAAATCAAAAATCTTCAATGATCATTAAGACACCATCAAAACATCACCTTGACAAAATAGTTTTTTAAAATATATTTTATTGGTACATTGTAGTCAAACATCTCAATGGAATACAAGACTTGTGAGGATATACAAGCACACATCACCAAATTCGCCTTTATCCAATCCCCAATCCATTCGCTGTCCCTCCCTCGATCCCATGCCTGATTTAGTGATTGACTTTGATATATTTGTTTAAGTACATCATGTGCTTTAAAGAGATTCCATCTTCCCCACTCCCATCCCCTCTGATAGGTCACCTTAATTGCTCACCATAGGGCTCTTTCTTCAACTAGATTTCCTTCTATTACCCATTTCTTTCTAGTATTTGCATATTGGGGGAAGCATCTGATTTTTAATTTTCTGTGATATTTCCCTGTGGATGCCACATTGCAGGTTTTGATCCCACTCTTGAATTCCCCGGCACAGGCCTCACCTCATGGCAGACTCTGATCCTGGCCTCGCTGGCCCCAGCACAGGCCAGGCACCAAACCTGGCATTGGAGGCCCCAGAACTGGCCTTGCCTTATGACAGTATCCTATCCCAGCCTCAATGGCCCTGGCACCAGCTGCATCGCAAGGCAGGCTCCGATCCCAGCCTTGGAGACCCCAGCACCAGCCGTGCCTTATGGCAGGTTTCTATCCTGGCCTCTCTGGCCCTGGCACTGGCCTCACTGTATGGCAGGCTCTGATCCCGTCCTCACTGGCCCTGGGCACCGGCCTTGCTTTACGGCAGGCAGGCTTCTATCCCTATCCCAGCTTTGCTGGCCCTGGCACCAGCCTCACTGCATGGCAGGCTCCGATCCCAGCCTCGGAGGCCCCAACACCCACCTTGCCTCACAGAAGGTTCTGATCCTGACTTAACTGGCCCCAGCACTGTCCCCACCACATGACAGGCTCTGATTCTGGCCTCGGAGGCCCCAGCACTGGCGTGGCCTCACTGCAGACTTCAATCCCAACCTCACTGGGCCCAGTACCAGTCTCGCCACATGACAGGCTCCAATACAGGCCTCTTTGGCCCCAGCAGCAGCCTTGCTGCACAGCAGGCTCCAATCCCAGCCTCGCTGTGCTGAGGGCTCTGGTCTCTGTCACTGTGAGTAGGTTGTCTACAGTTGTTTCCTTTCTTTTTTCTTTTTTTTTTAATATAAGAAAACAGGACATATCTTTTCCAAAAGCTGGGGGCCCAAATACCTGGGGCAATGAATTTTGTCTCCCCTCCGAAGGCAGAGGTCTACAGCTTCACTACAGAGAGCAAGCTCTGCCTCTTCTCATGCACCCTGGCCTCCCGCACTATGTAGAGGAGCAGAGTGGCCATGAGGGCTGATGTCTCCCAGAACACACAGCATGGCGGCCCAACCTGGTTATGTGGGGCTCCCTCTGAAATGCCCCAAACACTTTTACCACTTAGCATACTGTCCAGAATTCATGAGCATGTGCGGCAGGAGCAGTCTGCTTTTGGGGAGATTTCCTCAAAATTTCATGGTGGATTGGACTGGATCTGTTTGTCCCTTCAAACACTGGTCACCACCACTGTGGCCACCTCTGCCGCTGCCACCTCCACCATTTTGGTTCTCTCCTGAACACCTTACCCATACAGCATGTTTTCCAGAATTCCTGAGGAAATTCAGGAGTAGCAGTTTATCTTTGGGGAGATTTCTTCAAAAGTTTAAGGTGAATTGAATTGTATCTCTGCCTTTCCCAAATACTGACCATTGTTGCCGCTCCCACTGTCATCTGGGTTCTCTTCCGAGCGCATTTTTGTTTGGTTTGGTTTGGTTTGGTTTGGTTTTTTGCAAGCCTGGGGATGGAACACAGGGGCATTTGACCTCCAAGCTACACCTCCTACCCTATTTTTCTTATTATTTATTCTTTATTTTGAAACAGGGTCTCACTGCTTTGCAGAGGGCCTCACTAAGTAGCTGAGGCTGTCTGCAAACTGAGATCCTCCCATCTCAGCCTCCTGAATGCTGGGAATACAAGGGTGCACCAGCACGCCCAGCTAGGAAAACCTTTTTCACACAGCATGTTGTTCCAAATTCCAAAGTATGTGCAGTGGTAGCATTCTACCTTTGGGGAGATTTCTTCAAAAGATTAAGGTGGATTAGGTCAGATCTCTGCCTCTCCCAATTACTGGCAGCCACTGCTATCACCATCTCGGTTCTCTCACAAACACTTTTCCCACACAGCATGTTGTCCGGAATTCCTGCGTGGTGGTAGCAGCCTACTTTTGGGGAGATTAATTCCATTGTTCAGGGAGGATTGGATCGGATGTCCGCCTCTCCCAACTACTGGCTGCTGCTGCCCTCTTGGTTCTCTGGCAAACAACTTTCCCACACAACATATTGTCCAGAATTTCAGAGGATGTGGAACAGTAGCAGTTTAACTTTCAGGTGATTTCTTCAAAAGTTCAAGGTGGATTGGATCAGATCTCTGCCTCTCCCAAATACTGGTTGCTCCCTGCTGCCCCTGCTGCCATAAACACCATTCTCCTTGTTCTCCTCTGAGAACATTTCTTACATGGTATGATGTCCAGAATTCCTAAGCATGTGTGGCAGGAGCAGCGCCCCTCCATGGAGATTTTTTTCCAAAAGTTCAAGGTGGATAGGATAGCATTTGTTTGCATCTCCTGAATACTGGCTGATGCCGATGCCATCTTGGCCCCTCTCCTATATTTTTAATAAAAGACAGTATGTGTGTTTTGAAGAGGTTGTGAGATTGAGTACTCAGCAGCATTGGATTTTATCTCCTCTCTAAGAGCAGAAGCCCACAGCCTCACTGCATATAGCAGGATCTGCTATTTTGAGCACACCACAGCCCTTAGTGCAGCAGAGAGGAGTACAGCGGCCAGGTGCACTAAGCTCCCTGAGACACATGGCTGGGCTTTCGGTCCACCATTGCTGGGCTTCCTCCACCATGCCCAGATCATTTTCTTTCAAGGTATATTGTTAAGAGTTACCCAGCAGGCACTGCTGAAGCAGTCTTTTCTCTAATCTTTTCTGGGATATTTTTAAAAAATCACCTTTCTTGTGTATCTGGCACCTTGTTGTCATCTTGCTTCTAATTCTGCCATTATCCACTCTTGCTCCCGTATTCTAAATAGGAAGTCACAGCTAGAAATGCCTCCTTAAGTTATACCAATCAGATATTAAATAAAAATTTGGTGTCCAGGGCTTCTCCGAGGAATGCATGTTCTATTAGGCGACTGCAGCCACCAACATCTTTTGCAATATAGGATTTTGGAAATCATTTCTACAACTACATTGTCAGTCACTGTAAAATTACATGCACACTAAAAATATTATATAAAGTTACCACCAGACTATATGCATAACTTATACATAAAACATCAGTAAATTTTGTATTTAGACTTGATTTTAATCCAAGCAATATTTTATTATATATATGCAAATGTTACAAAATCTAAAATAAGCCATGCAAACCTAAACCTGCAACATTGTGGTTGCAAGCATTTTATATCGTGATTATTCCATTTGTATACAGAAAATGTCACTGTGATTTTCTTCAATTAGCCCTAATAATCTAAGATTTTTAATTGACATACTTTGAATGTATACTAGAGCCCCTTTGTATCCACATGGTGAAGGTGTGAGGGAGAGTTCTTCTAATCCTCTCATTAAGTGTTAAAATTTTACCCAGAATGTGTCTCAAGTCTGGGACATTTAGAATTATATTTTTTCTGTTACATGAATTTATTTTTATCACATGCCTACTATACTCAGTGTTTTTTAAACTTTTTTTGGTTTTTGTCTGGAAAATATTTATTTAATGCTAATATATTTTCTCATGTAACATTGATATGACTTTGGTACACAAAAATGTGTAGTTAAAATAACAAATGAGCTGTGCATGTAGCGCACACTTGTAAGCCCTGTGTTTGGGAGGCTGAGACAGAAGGATCATGCAGGTTCAAAGCCAGTCTTGCTGGCCTAAGAGACCCTGTTTCCAAATAAAAATATAAAAAATAGGGGCACGCTGGAAACCCGGAATACCTGGGGCCCGGGTCGCGGGACTCTGGGCCCCAGGCCAGACCGTGCAGAGCATGCCAGACCCCTGGAGAAACCAGGCCCAGTAAAACTCTGGGTCCCAGGAAGGGGTTGCGTGGGACACGCCAGGACCACGGAACAGCCAGGACCCGCTGTGCGAGACTATGGGTCCTGGGCCGGACCGCGCGTAGCACGCCAGACCCCTGGAGAAACCAGGCCCAGTAAGACCCTGGGTCCTGGGCAGGGGTCAGGCGGGGCATGCTGGACCCCTCAATAGCCGGGGCCTGGGTTCCAGGACTCTGGGACCAAGGTGTAGTAGTGTGGAGCACTCTGGACCCATGGGGAAACCGACCAGGTCACAGTGCTACTGAGTGCCTGATCCCACTATCTACTCAAACCACACATACTGTCTTCTCTTATTGAAAAAAAAAAAGAAAAAGAAAAAGAAAAAAGAAAAGTATTGGAGAGGGGAATAAGAAGGCTGTGGCGGATGCCAGGATACTGGAGATGCAGACAAAACTTATCCAAATGCACTGGAACTTATGGAAAAATTCCCCGTGAAGGAGGACTGCTGTTTCTCTATATTGTTAAGAATCTTGGACATCACCTATAAGGAGAGAGTTTAGCGAAGACCAAGGAGAAGGGCAGTGTTGAAAGCAGTCTCCGCGATGGCAGTGGAGACTTGTATTCAGGAGAAGCAGAAAGCGGATCCTACCAACCTTATTTTATTTTATTTTTTATTTTTTGGAGAAATTACACCAAATGTCGAATGCTACCATTGCGCATGCTTAGGAACACTGGACAACATTCAGAGTGGAAAAAGGGCTTGGGAAGGATTTGAAATGGTGGAGGCAGTGGCAATGGCAGTGGCCAATACTCAGGGGAGGCAGAGATCTGATGCATTACACCTGGTACCTTTGGAATAATAACCCCAGAGACAGAATGTTACCACCACGCACCCTCGAGAATGTGGGACAATTGGTTGGGTGAAGAGGGTGCTTGGATTGGAGCCTGACGAGGGGTGAGGCAAGTGACGGACACAGCAAAGCTGGGATTGGAGCCTGCCATGAGGCAAGGCCAGTGCTGGAGCCTCCGAGGCTGGGATTGGAGACTGACGAGGTGTTTGGCTGGTGCTGGGGCCAGTGAGGCCGGGATCGGAGCCTGCCGTGAGGCAAGGCTGGTTCTGGGGCCTTCGAGGCCAGGATTGGAGCCTGCCTAGGGGTTAGGCTGGTGCCGGGGCCAATGGCTGACATCAGAGCCTGTCATAAGGCAAGGCCACTACTGGAGCCTCCGAGGCCAAGATCGGAGCCTGCCAAGGGGTTAGGCCAAAGCTGGGGCCAGCAAGGCCAGGATCGAAGCTCACCATGAGGCAAGGCCAGTGCTGGTGCCTCCGATGCCAGGATTGAAGCCTGCCGAGGGGTTAGCCTGGTGCCAGGGCGAATGGCCGGCATTGGAGCCTTCTGTGAGGCAAGCCCGCTACTGAGGCCTCTGAGGTCAGGATCGGAGCCTGCCGAGGGTTTAGGCTAGTGATGGGGGCAGCGAGGCCAGGATAAGAGCCTGCCAAGGGGTTAGGCTGGTTCCAGGGCCAATGGCAGGCATCGGAGCCTGCCATGAGGCAAGACTGCTACTGGGGCCTCCAAGGCTGGGATCGGAGCCTGCCAATGGCGTAGGTCGATGCTGGGGACACCGGCTAGCATTGGAGCCTGCTGTGAAGCAAGGCTGGTGCTGGGGCCTTTGAGGCTGGGATAAGAGCCTGCCGAGGGGTTAGGCCAGTGCCAGGGCCAGCGGCCAGCATCGGAGCCTTCCATGAGGCAAGACTGCTACTGAGGCCCCCGAGGCCAGGATCGGCCTGCCAAGAGGTAGACAAGTGCTGGGGCCAGTGAGGCCGGCATTAGAGCCTGCCGTGAGGCAAGGCGGGTGCTGGGGCTTCTGAGGCCGGAAACGGAGCTTACCGAGGGGTTAGGCTGGTACTAGGGCCATGGTGGCCGGGATGGGAGCCTGCTGTGAGGCAAGGCTGGTGCTGGGGCCTCTGAGGCTGGGATTGGAGCCTGCCAAGGGGTTAGGCTTGTGCTGGGGCCAGCGGCCGGCTTCGGAACTTTCCGTGAGGCAAGGCCGCTGCTGACGCCTCAGAGGCCGGGATCAGTGCCTGCCAAGGGGTTAGGCTGGTGCTGGGGCCATCGAGGCTGTCATTGGAGCCTGTTGTGAGGCAAGGCTGCTACTGGGGCCTCCGAGGTTGGGATCAGAGCCTGCCAAGGGGTTAGGTTGGTGCTGGGGCCAATGGCCAGCATCGGAGTCTGCCATTAGGCAAGGCCGGTGCTGGGGCCTCCAAGGCAGGGATTGGAGCTTGCCAAGGGGTTAGGCCAGTGCCGGGGCCATTGGCCGGCATCGGAGCCTTCCGTGAGGCAAGGCCGCTACTGAGGCCTCCGAGGCCAGGATTGGAGCCTGTCCAGGGATTAAGCTGGTGCTGGGGCCAGCGAGGCCAGCATCAGAGCCTGCTGTGAGGCAAGGCTGGTGCTGGGGCCTCCATGGCTGGGATAAGAGCCTGCCGAGGAGTTAGGCTGGTGCCAGGGCCAATGGCTGGCATCGGAGCCTGCCATGAGGCAAAGCAGGTCTGGGGCCTCCGAGGCTGGGATCGGAGCCTGCCGAGGGGTTAGGCCAGTGCCAGCGAGGCCAGGATCGGAGCCAGCTGAGGGGTTAGGCCAGTGTCGGGGCCAGCGAGACCAGAATCGGGGCCTCCCTTGAGGCAAGGCTGCTGCTTGAGCCAGCAAGGTCTGGATCATTCCACCAGATAGCCAGGCCACTACTGGGGCCATCAAGAGTGGGATCGGTACTTGCAACACAGCATGCACAGAGAAATATCACAGAAAATAAAAACCAGATGCTTCACCTAATCAGCAAAAACTAGGAGGAAAGGGGCAACAGGAAGAGGTCGAGCTATAGAAAGGGCCCTATAGTGAAGCAACTAAGGTGACCAATCAGAGGGTATGGAATAGGGGAAGATGGGGCCTCTTTAAAACGCAGGAGGTACATACACAAATATATCAAAGTTAATCATCAAACAAGCATGTGATCGAGGGAGGCAGAGGGAATGGGATGGGGGCTGGATTAGGGCTAATTGGATGATGTGTGCTTGTATATCCTCTCAAGTCTTGTATTCCAATGTGATATATGATTACAATGCACCAATTAAAAAAAAAAAAATATATATATATATATATATATATATATATATATATATATATATATATTAGGTGTCTAGGAGTGTAGCTCAGAAGTAGAAGGGTTTCCAGGAGCCCCAGTACCACCAATAAATAAATAAATAACAAAAAAGCAAATGAAATTTTGGCTTCTTTATTTGTAGAAGAATAAAAGCTAATTAATGAGAAGACAAGAAAAAAGAAATGAAACTCATTAAATATTCAATGATAGTATTCTTTTGAAGTGATTACTAAAGTAGGATTGCTTGTTTGTGTGTATACATATATGTATATCATTCAAAATAGTAAATGTTGCAGATGTATATAAGTAATTATAATTTGATGTTCTTTAACCTTTACATACATATTTGTTCAATTATAACAGGATAGCATACTAGGTTACCTCTTAGGAAAATAATGTGAATGATGTCATTTCTTAACAAGTTATTAATATGATGGACAGAAAGAATAAGCATAGCAAAACCTTAGTCTTTACTCATTATGGTTTATAATGAGCATTTATTATTGCCTTCTTAAAATTCTTGAAAACTAAAAAGGTCATATGCAAAATGAAATGATAAAAAATACACCAGGTGCACTGCATATAAATTTTCCAGCTTTAGACACAGAAATAGAGGAAAATCTGGAATAATTATCTTTAAAAACCAAGTTCATTATGGCATGTCTGAAAGCCTAGTCAAGATAAAGTAAATTTATAACTTATAAAGCAAATTAGTAATATATTTTAAACTTTAGCTTTTTAAAGTTGCTACATTTGTTCTCTCTGGAATGTCACTTTGTAAACATTAGTGATAAGTTGGGTCCCTCCCCCACGTGATCTCACAGCGAAACCCAGGAAACCAGTAGCAGAGATATCGCGAGACTTAAGATGCTGTGAGACTCCAAACATCCTGATGCTACAGATGTCGCAAGAGAATGGGCATGCCTCTAAAACAGCGGTGCCTCCGATCTGCCACATGACTCAGCCGCCCAATCAGGACTATCCACAACTCTCCAGATGTGTGGCTTATTGGTCCCTTCCCCCCAGCTGCCTGACTCTCCAGAGGGTGCCGGTTCTGAATAGAACAGCGGTCTCCAATAACCGGTTGGTATTGCTAACTCCCTCCTAAATCCCCAAACTCTATTTTTAACCTAACATCTAGTCCCAAAACCTGGGAGAATTTTGAGAGTCCCCCCATTTTTTTCTCTTTTTTTTCTCTCTTTTTTTAGCCCCAGACTCTCCGACCTGCCAGCAGCTCGACCACAAGGTCCTGTGCTGCCACTTGGCTTGCAGGTGTGGTTCCATCTGCCATGGCCGCGGGGCACAGGCTCCAGTCCCGCAGCCTCTTGCAGGCTCTGTACGGCCACTGCAGGTCCTGCTGGCTTCCATGCCGACAGTTCCATGATCCCTGAGCCAGGCTCTTCAGGAGCACACGCCCCACGGCCACTGGCGCCTGCTCTGCCTGCCGACTGCCTGAGTGGGCCAGGACCTCCGCTTGCTACTTGGACCTCCCACAACCACCATTCCAACTTGGATCTAGTCACCGGCAGAACCTCTCGTACATGGCCTGGCCTCGGCATCCGCCACAGTCACCCTGGCTAGGCTTGATTTGCAGGCGTAGCTCCACTCGCTTTCACCGCTCACTTCCACCTGCCCCCAAGCCAGGCTTGCTGGGCGGTGTGCCCCAAGGCCCAGCCACAGTGTCTGCCATGCACCTGGAAGCCATTTTGTTTACACACCGTGGGCCTGGCAAGCCACGCCGCCCGCGTGCCATGTTTTGATTCCGCCTGTGCCAGCCACCAGTGCTGCCCACACAAAGCACAGGCAGTAGGCGCCCTGCGTCTGCTATGCCCCCAGCAGCTTTTCAGTGCTTCAACTGCAGCTGGCACTGCCTTGCAACACTTCACTCTGGTAAGCTCCCTCTCCTTCTCTTGGTTAGTGGATTCCGGACATGGATCTTCTGGCCCACTGGGACCCCAAAATCCAAGAATTGGTAACCCACTGGCCTCTGGTCCACTGGGATCACTCTCTGGATAACTGGTCATTCTGCAGTTTCTGAGCAGGGATGGTGACGATTGGGAATGCATGTTTCCTGTTCTTTGTTTTTACCTGCGAACCAATATGGGAAGCCAAACCTTCAACCTTGCAGAGGACTTATGCCCTGAATGCCTGTCTGGCCTTGATTTGAGTTGCAAAATGGGTTATGGTGGTCCAAGAATGGTTAACAACTTTGTAAATGGTATGGTAGATGATCTGAAGTCTTTATGTCCAGGCTTTTTTCCCCCTGCATTCCATCCCTCCAAATGCTCTCCCCCATCAGCTGCCATTTTACTGCCAGCTGCCATTTTGTGATGGCGAGTAGTCGTTCCCTGGTGATGTCACAGTCGCCATCTTGATCGCCATCTTGTGACATTACACAGTTGTGACCATGTGATATGATGCAGTCTCCATCTTGGCCTGCACCAACCTGCAATTTTGCTGAGTCACAGGCACAGTCCACATTTTTTGGTGATATGTGGATGCTAGAGTCTGACTGGGCTGGCTTGTAGGCGCTGCTTTTGTGGACACTGATTTAAAGGTTCTCTCCTCACCTCCCTGGTCACCATCCTATCCCAAGACAGCCTCCCACTCTAACCCGCTTTGTTCCCCCTGACTTCCTCCCTTAAGGAACCAATTTAGGAGGCTTTTCAAAAATATTAAGAAAGGCTGAAGACAGTCCTCAGACCCCTATCTGAGATTAGGTTATTATGGCATTTAAAGTTTTAATTCCAGAGCGGAACAGATGGAGATGGAGTGTACACTCTGACTTTGCCAAAAGGCAGCTGCCCTTCAGCTGGAGGTGGCAGCTCAGCCCTCTGGAGCACCACCTAGGGGTGGAGGACAGCAATGACGACTACCTCCAGGAGCCTGCCTCAAATGCAGCCAAGCCCACCAATAAGACTGTGCCTGGCATGTGGCCAGGAGGGCCACTGGAACAGTACCCTTGGAAATTGGAAAAGCGGTGAGCCCCAGGTGTGCCTCAAGCCAGGGGGACCATCTTTACAGACCAGGCCCTGCTGGCTGGCCCTACTCAGCCTCGCCGAAGACTGACAGCTCTTAGATCCCTCAACCTCCTTCCTCCTTGCCAGCCTAGGGTAACTCTCCAGGTAGTGGGTAAGCCATTCTCTTTTTTGGTTGCCTGCTCAGTGCTTCCATTCATTGAGGTTCTGGTTTTTTCTTTTTCAATCTCGGTACAGGGGATTGATGGCTAGCTCTCATCACTATGCATTACAGGCCCTCTTTTACAGGAAAAATTTGCTCTGCCTGAAACTCAGGCAAAGTCTACAAAGGGCTCCACTACAACAGCCTCATAACAAATTGTCTTGCACAGTTTGGGGGCTCACTATGTTTCCTTTTTCTCAGCAAAATTCTCTGTAATGTTTTTAATTTAGCAGGTCCACTCAATTACATAGTATGATCCTCTCCCTCTCCAGATGCCAAACAGCCATAAGTATTAAACTCCCTAAAATCTGTTACTGATACTCCTGACCCAATAGCATGTTTTCACTTGACCAGATGAACCTAAACCCACTCACTGCTGAGAAGAGTGGTGTGTGTTTCTCTCTTTAAAATGCTGCTATTGATTCTGGCCTAATGAAAAACTGCGAAAGGAGTGGTGTATGTCTTCCTCAGGGAAAATGCTGCTATTGTATTAATAAATCTAGTGACAATCTACCTCATATCTAAAAGGGCTCCTGCCCAACCTGGGATCCACTCTCACAATTTGTTTTTTCTTTAATAGCCACTTGCCTATTAAAGTCTCCTCAAACACACATCAACATGCTATCCTGGGTAACCTCCAACTTTGCTACAGCCGCACTCCCACCTGCCCTCTTCTGGAGGACCCGGCCACTACCAGCCAAGGGGTCCCTTTATGGTATCCCTTGATAGCAGGAAGTAGTTCTAGATTTGAATCTCCACCCATTATCGCCAAAAGGCGAGGATGATAAGTTGGGTCCCTTCCCGGCATGATCTCACAGTGGAACCCCGGAAGCCAGAAGCGGAGATATCATGAGACTCCAGGTGCCTCGAAACTCCAAACATCACGATGCTACAGATGTCGAAAGAGAAGCCGCATGCCTATAAAACAGTGGTGCCTCTGATTTGCCACCTGACTCAGTTGGCTGTTCAGGACTATGTGCAAATCTCCAGACCTGTGGCCCATTGGTCCCTTTCCCCACAGTCGGCTGACTCATCGGAGGGTGCAGGGTCCGAATAAAAGAGCAGTCTCTAATTACCTGGTTGGTGTTTCTGCCCCCCTTCAAAACCCCCTAACTCTATTTTCAACTATTCAATTAGATTAATATTAACTTAAAGAGTGTGAAAATATTTTAAAAATCACAATTTATAATGTGAAATTATTTAAGAGATAGCCCAATGCTTATTTTAAAAGATATGTACTATATACAAATTATATATAAGATATAAATGCTTATATATGTTACTATAATATATATATTATATAATTATTTTAGTTCTGAAAAAACCCGAATAAAGATTTACCAAATATATAATGTGTTTTAGTAGCAGCTATTAGTTTTCAGTTTCTTTATTTCAGTTACAGAAACATTTTATAATATTAATAGTCTTTATATTATGATGAAATACAGTTCTCAGCCTGATTTAACTATAGCCAGGCATGGTGGCACACACTTGTAATCTCTATGCTAGGGAGGTGGAGACAGGAGGATAGCACAGGTTTGAAGCCAGCCTCAGTGGCTTAAGAGACCCTGTTTCCAAATAAAAAAATATAAAATGTAGGTTGGAAGTGTAGCCCGAAGGTAGAAGGGTTTTCAGGAACCCCAGTACCACCACCAAAAAAAAAAAAAAAAGAAAAAAGAAATATAACTATAATCACATCTCTCAATTGAAAAATCTGAGAAAAAAATTAAAATGAATACAAACAATAGCAACAAAAAGAATATTAAAATAACTTCCAGTTTTATACTTCACAAAGAACTGTTGATACCTAAAAGTAAAGAAGTTTGTTTATTCTTCCATGCATTCATCTTGCTCTCAAAGTCAGTTCTCTCATTAAGTGGGCCTTTCTGTTAAAATAATTTTGCTCTCAACAAAAATCATCAAAAGTATAGACATGTGAACTGTACCAGTATTGGGAAGAGGTTTCAAAATGTATTAATGTACCAGTATTGGGAAAGATTTCCAATTTTAAAAATTTATCTTTGATAGCAAAGAAAGACAGGAGTGTCAGGAAAAAGGGCCTTTTTACATTTCTAAAGAGAAGTAAAGAAAGCCAGGAGCCAGGGAAAAGGGCTTCTTTACATTTCTAAAGAGAGACAAACTGCCTCAAGGATGGGATGAAATCCCAGATCCCAGATAAGCAACTTAACACATTTTGGAAGTTCAACAAAAGGTGTGGGGTCTGTGGGGTCTGTGCTGAGACAGAACTGCCCCACCCCCGCAGCCTCAAAGGGGGCGGATCTGGCTGGGCTAGAGATAGGGCAACATATCTACATATCAAAGAATCTGCCACAGACTTGGTTGAGATAAGAACACTCAGCATGCTGGGACTGTGGGAGTGTTCACTCAAATCGCCCCCCACCAATGCCATTTCTGAATATCGTGGGGCTTCAACTGTTTTCTGTATTTCTCTCTCTTTAATAAACTTCTTTAAATCTTCAACAAGTCTCTGAGCTATGTATACTTGTCCTTAGTTCAGGACAAGAACCTGCACTTTTTATCTTTGTGTGTTTGTGTTGGGGAAATTATTTCTCCCCGCACACTGAACATATTTCACTTTAACATGAACATCTTTCTTATTGCAAAACAAGCTATACTTTATGCCACAGATTTTATCCAGAAGAAAAAAGACATCCTCATCTACTTTTAGTTATCAGATAAAACATTTTTACAAATATAAAACCTGAGACACTAAGAAATTATATAATATCCTAAGGCCTGGTGGGTAATAATTTTCAGACGTGTGATATGCACATGAGGCTTTTCTCAATGATTAAGCTCTTTCCATATCATTTCTCTGTCTCCTCTTGACATACCTAAGCTTGATAATCTCTTACTTATCTTTAGTCTATTTTACTTTCCATTCCATATAGAAGTTGTTCAAAAATTCTGTTAGATTGACTTAATATCATTGCAACACACAGATCCTCTTCCTTCATATCTCTGCAGATTAAGTTCCCAACATGACAGAGTCTCTATTAATTCTCCTTATTCCACAGGTTTTCTTTCATTCATTATTCTTTTCTTATCTCTTATCTTAGAGATAGTATTTGCACAATTTCCAGGGGTGTCAATACAAGAGTATCTTGAGCAAGTGAACATTTGTAATGTAAAAGGTATTTTAATTGAAAAATCTCCAAATTATATAGTTTTCAGGTCACAATGTTTTATAATCTTTTCTCCATTAAAAATAGATTTATCTTAGACAGGTGTGGTGATGTATGATTATAATAGCCCTGGGTTTCATCCCTAGTACTACAAAAAATAAATAAACCCCCACCTGAAAGGCCTCGGAGGTCTGGGCTTCATGGCCCCAATCCCGGAAGAGTGGGCGAGTGCGGGCAGGGCACCCTGAGGCATTTGCCCTGCCACCCGGAAGGCCTCGGAGGTCTGGGCCACATGGCCCCGACCCCAGATGGGTGGGCGGGCGTGGGCGGGACAACCTTACGCAACCCACTCCACCCAGAAGGCCCCAGAGGTCCAGGCCACATGGCCCCGACACTGTGAGGGTGGGCGGGCATGGGCGGGGCTCCCTTAGGTGAACCCCCCACACCCTGGATGCCCCTGAGGTCTGGCTGCATGACCCTGAACCCGGGATGGTGGCTGGGCCCCAGCTCCCTTAGGCGACCCCCCCACCTGGAAGGCCCTGGAGGCCCGGGCAGCATGGCCCCGACCACGGGAGGGTGGGCAGGTGACGGGTCCAGGCGGTCAGTGGTGGGGCTGAGCGATGGCCCAAACACAAACACACATGAGCCGGGAGCCAAGTCAAGCAGTAGCTCATTTATTCTTCTTCAAGCAACTCTCGGGTTAACTCCAGGCAATTGAAGGGGGGTATTTGCAAGAAGGGTTGACATGATTTACAAGTGCGAACAATTCTTTTTAAATCCTTAGTAGGCATTTAAGGAGATTTGTGTTTTAATCCCCTCCAATTTACATGGGTTAATCGATGAAAATCCATGGCCTCTTCTACAGATAGGGCCTGAACTTTTGTGAAGGCCAGTTGGTCAGCCATGGCATTGCCACTGGATAGTAACCCATGTAAGTTTTGATGTCCCCTAAGATGCTGAATATATATTGGATATTGATGTTGTTTAAGCAGACGTTGTATTTGTATCATTAAAGGGGTAATAGGATTGGCACCTAATTTAATATAAGCATCTATTAAAGTAGATAACAAATTTACTAAATATAGCTATTTGAGAATAAATTTATAGACTCAAAAAATTCTTGCAGGGCTAGGGCTATGGCAAAAAGTTCTTTGAATTGGGGAGATCCTTTTACAGGCTGGAAGATGGTTTTTTTGGGGCTGAAGATCCATTCCTTTTACAAAAGGGGGATAAATAACCATGGAGGCCCCTTTGCATCCTCCATCGGTGAATAGAGTAATAAATTTGGAATCTGGGGTAAGTAAAAATAGCCTTGGGGGTTTCCATTCTAATTGTGTAAAAGAGTTCACCCACTTGTAGGGACCATAATGGCAGTCCAAGTCTCCTAAAATTCCCTCTAATGCAAATACTATTCTTGAATTATTTCTCTGTAACCATGTAAAATCAGAGAGGCGAAAGGAAATGATAATTTTATGGGGGTCTATTCTGAATAACTGATTGGCAATATCCCTGCCTTTTATAATACAATCAACTATTTGATCAGTGATGGAATATACTCTAGGTACTCCCCCAATGGCTAAATGGATCCAATGAATAGGTTCTTCTTCCTGAGCAAGTACTGCTGAGCTTAGAGCATTTCCCACAAATATATAAAAATTAAGCATCAAATTTGAATCATATCTTCTTAATTTTGCATCATTAATGGATTCTTGCACCTTGATCAGTGTTGCCCTGCAAATTAAGGGAAGGGGGACTTTGGAAGTAAAGTCCAATCCTTTTAAGAGATCAAAGAGGGGGGGAAAGTTCTTCAGTAGAGATGGGAATCCATGGCCGAAGCCAATTTATTTCCCCTAACAATCGTTGTAGTTGTGGAAGAGTGTATTATTGTATTACAAGCTGAGGCTTGGTAGGGGAGGCAGTGTCCACAATCTTGACCTCAATTTCCTACTCATAAGGGTGCGCTTCATCCGGTCCCTCCTGTCCTTTCTGTGTTTGAGGTTGATCATGAAAATCTCATCAAATCCCATCTTGTCTGGATATTTAGGGAAAATGGACACAAACTCGGAGGGCTCCATTGGTGGACAGTCAATCATTGCCTCTATCTGCACGTGGATGAGGTTCTCAATGTCCTCCTGCAGTCTGATGAGGCTTCAAAGGGATGGGCAGGTAGCCATAGTGCTCCCTATTGCAGAGGTACATCTGGAGACCTGCTTGCCTGCTGGAGAAGATGAAGACGATGATGTCATCAAAGGTCCAGGTGTAGTCCTGGATAGAAGGCCAGCTTGTCCAAGGCCTCCTTCCTGAGGTGGATCAGGAAGTTGGAGTGGACCATGGGGACAGGGAAGCAGCCTGTCCTCTTCCACTCTCAAATCTGAAGGTAGTCTTGGGTGCATTTGTAGAAGCCCTGTGGAGTGATTTCACACCAGAAGTTAGAGTACAGGCCCCTGGACTCCAGCATGGGGGCCACGATGGTTTTATTTTCTGCAATCATGAGGCTGAGGGTCTGAGGATTAGTCAGAAATTGTCGACATCTATGAACAGAATGTAGTCTGACCATTTTCCCCTAGCAGTTCACAGGGCTGCCTGCCATAGTTTCATGACATGGGAAAACCGGGAGCTTGGCCAGTGCTTGGGTCCAATTTCATCAGGATAAGTTTTGGGCTCATCCATAGGTCTCCACTCCATGTAGTGATAGAGTCTGCACATTTTTCAGCCACTCCCTGAGGATCTCGGTGGTATTATCCACATTGCAATCAGTCTCCGCCCAGATGGCCATTCTGCTCTTGGGATAGTCCAGCTGCTCCAGGCAGCCTAGGAAGTGCGGCAGTAAATGTGCAGCATTGCGGGCCAGGACGGCCCAGAGCACCGTAGGTCTTAGCAGGGGCGGCTCAGGGAACACCAGTGCCTCCTCTTCATCATCCTCTGAGTCGGGCGTGGCTGCGAAGTGCACCCTGCAGCCACCATGGAGCAGTACCAAGCCCAGGAGCACCAGCCACCGGTCAAGGGTGGTGGCGGGGCACGCAGCCTTGTTCTGGACTGGGGCTGGGGCTGGTGGGGAGGTGCAGCCACGAGGCAGCCGGGGAGGCACAGCCTGCTGGGCCAGCCATTCTACTAGGGTATCTGCCCAGGGGGAATTGGGACCTTCCTCTGCCACCGCCTTTCAGAGCTCTTTGAGATCCTGTGGTTCCCAGGGGTACCAGGCGGCTGGAAGGTTTCCCCCGGGATTTACGTTGACAGTTCCTCTGGCTCCCACTTCGCCCGCATATCGCGGAAGAGCAGAGGTTACAAAGAAGGAATTGGCTGGGGAAAGGGGCTGGGGGAGCCTTTAGTGTCCCCAAAGGGATCGAGGGAGGGATTGGGAGGTTTCTTAGGGGCTTCGGGACCGGAGGAGGGTGTATGCTCATGCTCAGCGGCCCCTTTTTATGCTGGCTTGGAGCCACAGTCATTCAGTTTCTTCGGGAGTCATGGGGGAAAACAACTTTTAAGTGAAGAGATCCCCTTGCTCAATCTGGGCTTGCCTAACCAGCCCTTCAACTTGATCCCATCTTGGGGCGTGTGCATACAGCGCCTAAAGAGATGCAGCCTCCCTCTGCCTGAGTGGCCTGCAGACTAAGCCTTAGGCAATGTTTAAGAACTTCTGCAGAAAAGGGACTAAGACAAGTCTGCCTGGAGGAAGTATGGGTGGGGAGACTGAGTAGTTTTTCCCTTTTTACCTTTAAAGGAGCTTCCACACATGGATGGCTTGTGTACTGGCCTGGTATTGGCTGCAAGGTACATGCTGGGTCCGTGAAGAGGTGACCTTTATCCGGATAGGCTAGGCTATTTCCTCATTGAAAATTCCCCTTGTGGTTTTTGTGCTATATATATATATATATATATATATATATATATATATATATATATATGTTGCTTGAAGAGGAATAAACAAGATCCTGCTTGACTCGGCTCCCAGCTCCTGTGTGTTTGTGTTTGGGCCATCAGCACCCACCATCCTGCTCAGCCCCAGCACTGACAGGCTGGACCCATCAATCCCAAGTATCCCAATCAAAAAGATTACTTTTGGGAAGCCATGAGGCAGATTTTAAAAGGTACCCCCAGGCCTGGGTGGCTTGGTTATCAGCAAGATTGAATCCTCGGCTCTTGAGAAAGAGTCGAAGGGATTCTAGGGCAGGGTCAGGTTTAGAACTGGATTTCCCCATAATTTATGAGGGGACACTTACCTGCGGACTGATTAGCCTGTCAGTGTTTCCTTCAGAGCAAGAAGCGGCGGTTCCTCACACGGGGCACCAGACTGATGGAGCTGAGTCAAGCAGGAGCTCGTTTATTCTTCAAGCAACATATATATAGCACAAAACCACAAGGGAAATTTCCAATGAGGAAATAGCCTAGCCTATCGGGATAAACGTGACCTCTTCACGGAACCCGCATATAGATCGCAGCCAATCCCAGGCCAGTACATGAGCCATTCATGTGTGCAGAAGCTCCTTTAAAGGTAAAAACTGCTCAGTCTCCCCACCCATAATGAATGGGGAAACCATGCCTTTGTAACTTCCTCCAGGCGCCCTCTTAGCCCTTTTTCTGCTGAATCATTTTATTGCAGAAGTTCTTAAACTTTGCCTAAGTCTTAGCCTGTAGGCTGCTCAGGGGGAAGAAGACTGCATCTCTTTAGGTACTGTATGCACAAACCCGAACAGGCAGACGTGGGCAGGGCACCCTTAGGCGGGCATGGGCGGGGCACCCTTAGGCGGGCACCCCCCAAGGGGAAGGCTCCAGAGGTCTGGGCCGCATGGCCCCGACCCCAGGCGTGGCTCCCTTAGGTGACCCTCCCCACCTGGAAGGCCCCGAAGGTCCAGGATGCATGGCCCTGCCCCCACGAGGGTGGGCGAGCATGGGAGGAACACTCTTAGGTGACCCCCACCCTGAAGGCCCCGGAGGTTTGGGCCACTTGGCCCTGGCCCCGGGAGGGTGGGCAGGCATAGATGGGGCACCCTTAGGTGTCCCCCGCTACGCGGAAGGCTCCAGAGGTCCAGGCCACTTGGCCCCGACCCTGGGAGGGTGAGAGGGCATGGGCAGGGCTCCCTTAGGTGATCCCCCACACATGGAAGGCCTCAGAGGTCCATGCTGCATGGCCCTGACCCCTGGAAGGTGGGTGGGTGTGGGTGGGGCTCCCTTAGGAGACCTCCCCCACTCTGAAGGCGCCGGATGTTCAGTCTGCATGGCCCCGACCCCGAGAGGGTGGGCGGCCATGGGTGGGGCACCCTTAGGTGACCCTGCCCAACATGGAAAACCCCGGAGGTCCAGGCTACAAAGCCCTGACCATGGCCAGGGCTCCCTTAGGTGACTTCCCACCACCCAGGAGGCCCTAGATTTTCAGGCTGCATAGCCTTGACCCCAGGAGGGTGGGTGGGTGTGGGCGGGGCACCCTTAGGCAACCACACACACACACACACACACACCTGGAAGGTCTCAGATATCCAGGCCATATTGCCCTGACACTGGGCTGGTGGGAGGGCATGGGCAGGGCTCCCTTAGGTGACCCCCCAACACAGAGGCCCTGGAGGTCCGGGCCGCATGGCATCGACCCCATGAGTGGGCGGGCATGAGTGGGGCTCCCTTAGGCGACCCCCCCCCACCTGGAAAGAAAAAAAAATTTTCATCGATACCAAACTCCCCAAACCATACATACTCTCTTCTCTGATTAAAAAAAAAAAAAAAAAAAAAAAAGGAAACGAAAAAAGAAAAATATTTGAGAGGGGTTACGATGGCCCTGGTGGCAGCTAGAATATTGGAGATGCAGACAAAACATATCCATCGGAACTGGAACTTTTGGTCAAATTCCCTACGAAGGAGGACTGCTGCCTCTCTACATCGGTAAGAATCCGGGACATCACCTGTAAGGAGAGAGTCTAGCGGAGACGTAGGAGGAAGGTAGTGGTGGCAGCATTGGCCGAGATGGCAGTGGAGATTTGGATTTGGGAGAGGCAGACATCTGATCCAACCTACCCTGATCCTTTGAAGAAATTACCCCAAAGGTTGAATGCTACTGCCATGCATGCTTAGGAACACAGGACATTATGCGGTATGGGAAAAGAGCTTGGGAAAGATTTGAAATGGTGGAGGCAGTCGCATTGGCTGTGGCAAGTACTCATGGGAGGCAGAGATCTGACGTAATACACCTGGAACTTTTGAAGAAATTACCTCAGAGGCAGAATACTACCACCACGCACCCTTGGGAACTTGGGACAACCTGCTGGGTGAAGAGTGTGCTTGGATCAGAGCCTGCTAAGGGGTGAGGCTGGTGCCGGTGCCAGCGAGGCCAGGATCAAAACCTGCTGTGAGGCAAGGCCGCTACTGAGACCTCCGAGACTGGGATTGGAGCCTGCCGAGTGGTTAGGCCGGTCCCGGGGTCAACGAGGCTGGGATCGGAGCCTGCTGTGAGGCAAGACGGGTGCTGGGGCCTCCGAGGTCAGGATCGGAGCCTGCCGAGAGTTTGGGCTGGTGCCGGGGCCAGCGAGGCCAGGATCAGAGCCTGCCATGATACAAGGCTGGTGCTGAGTCTCAGAGGTCAGGATTGGAGTCTGCCGAGGGGTTAGGCCTGTGCTGTAGCCAACGAGGCCAGAATTGGAGCCTGTCGAGGGGTTAGGCTGGTGCTGGGGTCAGCAAGATCAGGATTGGAGCCTGCCATGAAGCAAGACCAGTGCTGAGACCTATGAGGCTGGGATCAGACTCTGCTGAGGGGTAAGGCCGGTGCCAGGGCCAGCAAGGCTAGGATTAGAAACTGCTGTGAGGCAAGGCTGGTGTTGGGGGCTCCAACATCAGGATTGGAGCCAGGTGATGTGTTAGGCCAGTGTCAGAGCCAGCGAGGCCGGGATTGGAGCCCGCCATGAGGCAGGGCTGGTGCTGAGGCCTCCAAGGCCAGGATTGGAGCTTGCTGAGGGGTTAGGTCAATGTCGGGGCCATCGAGGCTGGGATCGGAGCCTGCTGTGAAGCAAGGCCAGTGCCAGGGCCTCTGAGGCCTGGATAGGAGCCTGCCGAGGGGTGAGGTCATTGCCAGGGCCAAGGAGGCTGGGTTCAGAGCCTGCCTTGAGGCAAGGCTACTACTGAGGCCTCCGAGGCAGGGATCAGTGCCAGCTGAGGGGTTAGGTTGGTGCCGGGGCCAGCAAGGTCAGGATCGGAGCCTGCCATGAAGCAAGACTGGTGCTGGGACCTACAAGTCCAGGATTGGACTCTGCTGAGGGGTAAGGCAGGTGCTGGGGCCAGCGAGGCCGGGATTAGAAACTGCTGTGAGGCAAGGATGGAGCTGGAACTTGCCAGACCATGATAGGAGTCTGTCTAGGGCTTAAGCCGGTGCCAAGGTCAGCGAGGCTGGAATGGGAGCCGTTATTGGGGCCTCTGAGGCCGAGAGCCAGCCGAGAGGTTATTTTGGTGCGGGGGCCAATGAGGCCAGGATCAGGGCCTCCCATGAGGCAAGCCATTGCTGGAGCCAGCAAGGTTGGGATCAGAGTCCTCCGGGTGGCCAGGCCACTACTGGGGCTGTCAAGAGTGGGATCGGAACTTGCAATGCAGCAAGCACAGAGAAATAACACATAAAATAGAATCCAGATGCTTTCCCTAATTAGCAAGAACTAGGAGGGGTAACAGGAGGAGGTCGAGTAGTAGAAAGGGTCCTATTGAGAAGCAATTATGGTGACCAATCAGAGGGGAGGGAATGGGGGAAGATGGAATCTCTTTAAAACTCATGAGGTGCGTAAACAATTATATCAAAAATAATCACCAATTAAGCATGGGATCAAGGGAGGGGGAGGGAATGGGATGGGGATTGGATGAGGGCTTACTGGATGATATGTGCTTGTATATCCTCTCAAGTCTTGTATTCCAAAATGATGTATGATTACAAAAAACAATAAAAAAGAAAAGAAAAGAAAAGAAAAAAGAATAAATAAAAATTGGGACTGGGGGTGTAACGTAGAGGTAGAATATGCCTGGATTCCATACTGAATACCAAAAATTATATATATATATCTTGATTGATTTATGGATGAACTTGTTGATTATATAGTTGACAAGATTTCCAAATTACTTTCAGCAACTGTAATATGTGTACATTCTTCTGAAGATTGTCACTGTCACTCATTTATTTTCTGAGGAAGTTTCATTAATTTTGCATCTAATTTGTACCAATCAGTTAAGAAGCCACATTGGAAAATTCTATACTTTTCGTTCTACTTTAAACATTTTTATGTGTACAATTTGGACTATAATTTTAGTAATATTAACACATTTTTTTCTGATTAACTCATATCCTATTGTTATTTATTTAAATTGGCATAAAGTGTTCACTGATGCAATTTCTTCTTGTCTTTTTCAAGTCATTAGGCTTAATCTATTATGATCACTTGTTACATGCTACCAAAACATTTAAGAATGCTTTTCTCTGGGATTTATAAAAAAATATTTTACTTCAGATAAACTGATGGGGTGTGTCCATACAGCACCTAAGGAGATTTGGCCTGAGCGGCCTACGGCCTAAGGCAAAACTTTAAGTAAAGTGATTCAGCAAAAAAGGGGCAAAGATGGTGCCTGGAGGAAGCTAGGAAGGCGTGGTTTCCCCATTCATTATGGGTGGGGAGACTGAGAGGTTTTTCCCTTTCTACCTTTAAAGGAGCTTTCCGCACACATGAATGGCTCATGTACTGGCCTGGGATTGGCTGTAAACTACGTGCTAGTGATCTTTATCCCGGATAGGCTAGGCTATTTCTCATGAAAATTTCCCTCGTGGCTTGGTGCTTATATAGGACTGCTTGGAGAGAAATAAATGAGATCTTGCTTGACTTGACTCCTGGCTCTTGGGTTTGTGTTTGAGTCGTCAGTACTCATCATCTCGCCAAGCCCCGCCAGCTGTCGGGCTGGATTCCTGACAGTCTGGTACCCTGTGTGAGGCCCCCCTCTTCACCCCCTAATGATAGAAATCTCTGGCGAGCAATCGGTCTTCGGGTGAGTATCCCCCCCATATATTAATATGGATATTAATATGGGGAAGTCCAGTTCTAAACCTGACCCTGCCCTAGAATCCCTTTGACTCGTTCTCAAAAGCCGAGGACTTAATCTTGCTGATAACCAAGCCACTCAGGCCTGAGGGTACCTTCTAAAAACTGCCCCATGGTTCCCTGAAAGTAATCTTTATGATTGGGATACCTGGAATCAAGTTGAGGGGCTGGTTAGGAGAGCCCAGACAGAGAAAGGGGAGATCCCCCCTCTTGCGGTTCTCCCCACTGTCTCCACACTTAAAAGTTGTTTTCCCCCGTAACCCCCAGATAAACTCGCTGAACATATCCCCCAAGCCAGTGAAAAATTGGGCTGCCGAGCATACACCCACCTCTGGTCTTGAAGCCCCTAAAAAACCTCCCAATCCCTTTGGGGATGCCAAGGACTCCCCACAGCCCCTTTCCCTGGCCAATTCATTCTCCATACCCTCCCCTCCACCGCCATATGCGGGTGAAGCAGGAGCGGGAGGAACCCTAGTGGAAGGGCTGGCCCAGCAGGCTGCGCCTCCCAGGCTTCCTCTTGGCTGCACCTCCCTTCCAGCCCCAGCCCCAGCTCGGAACAGGAATGTGCGCCCTGCTGTCACAGTCGCTTGGTGGCTGCTGATCCTGGGCTCCGCCTGTTGGCTGTTTCTTCTGGGCTCAGCCCTGCTCCAAGGGCGCGAAGGGGCCTCCATGATTATTTATCCCACTTTTGTGGAGAGAGTGTATAACAGCCTTGGGAGGAGGTTTCCAGCCAGTCCACTGGGAGACAAGTTTGTCAAAATGCTAGTGTGGACGAGATGACAGCCGATCATAAGATGGCCTGTGCGGGGTTGAAGGGGCATAATTTAGAGAGATGGATCGTGGCCTCTCGGGACATTGGCTCTATGAGCCATCTACTCCAAACTATGGCAGTTGCGGTAAAGGAAGGGCAACGGGAGGGCATACAGACTCTGATACAGGTAATACAGCAATCAAGGGTTGCCCGTGCCACGTGTTTCAGATGCAGAAAGGAGGGCCATTTCCGCCGAAAATATGCGTCCCAGGCCACGCCTCCTATGGGAGGAGGAAAGAAAGTGGAAACTCCCCGGATGCCCTGCCCCAAATGCCTTAATGGCCTTCATTGGGCCCAGGACTGCCGGTCCAAATTTAACTTAAATGGGGGAGCCTTTAACCACCCAAGGGGGCTTGCCCCAGCCCCCTTAAAAAAGGGGAACGGTTCCACCAACATCCATTGGACGGTACCTCTGGTAACCGGGTTAAGACCCAAAATTGTCATCACAATTGGAGATAAAAATTCTAAATGTTTAATTGATACTAGAGCCGATCGAAAGGGAGTCGGGTTCAGATCCCCAAGTCCGGAGTGGCCGAGATGGTCGCCGCGAGGCGTCCAATGCGATAACGCGACCTACCCCAGAGAAGCCGGCGGGAGCCCCGGGGAGAGTTCTCTTTTCTTTGTGAAGGGCAGGGTGCCAGGGAAAAGGTGCGTCCCAAGAGAGGGGCCTGTGCTTTGGAAAGTGTCAAGGTTCCTGCGGTGTCCTGTGAGCTCTCGCTGGCACTTGAAAATCAGGGGAAAAGGGTGTAAATTTCGCGTTGGGCTGCAGCAGGTCTCCAAGGTAAACAGCCTCTGGCATGCTGGAACAACAACAGTCACACATGGGACAATAAGTCCTAAAGAGATGGGCGAGTGCCGTTCATAAAGGACGGGCATTCAGAAGAGACGGGCGATGGCCTGCACAAAAGTTCAAGCCCTATCTGTAGAAGAGGCCATGGGGAGAGGATTAAAACACAAATATTCTCAAATCTTTACTAAGGATTTAAAAGGTATTGTTCACACTTGTAAATCATGTCAACCCTTCTTTCAAATACCTCTCCTTCAATCATCTGGAGTTATTCCGAGAGGCCTACGCCCCAATGGATTATGGCAAGTTATCGTCCCCTAAGACTCCAACCCGCAGGGTCTTAGAGAACGACACAGACACCTCTTCAGCTGAAATATGAATTCTTCTTTAATGGATCCTTAATATGTCTCAATATGTCTCTTCTAATATGTCTGACAATGCGTACAACAAGCACAATATATATCAGCATCATAATCCCTCCCTCTATTCCCTACCAACTCCAAGCTTCCACAGCTAGGGCATGAACACTTCTGACTTTCTAATAGGCAGGCTGGTGGTAGCACGAGGTGCTGCGTCACTGATCATTCTGCAGGCACGTAGCATGGCACACTGCGCATGCTCAAGGAGACGTCCATCTTGTGAGTCTCATGACTTGGCTGCAAGCCTAGGCACCATCTTGAATCCATGCTGGCAACAAGCCTGAGTGGGCCCCGACATCTCCCCCTTTTTGTTTTATTAAAATAAGGCTCAGGATCATGCCTGTCTTAGGTTGTTGACCCTCAAAGACCATTCTTACCCGTCATTGGGAGAACAATAGCATGATTGTTTCCCTGTCTTAGGTTGATATGGTCCCGGGGACGATCTTACCCATCACTGACTACCGATCCAGCATACTGAGCCATATGTGGGGAGATGAGCCAGCTTCAAGGGCTGCCATAGCTTGCACCAATATGCGCTCTTGTTGCAGTGTGCATTGTCGAGTTCGCCTGATATATCCAATCAGGAACCAGCATGCTACCACCAGCAAGAATGCCCAGAATTCCATGCCACTCCAATCTTTTAAGAAACCCAATGTTCCATGTATCAAGTCCATCCATTGTTGTACTGTGGCGACTTCTACACGGGTAGAATTAATTGTAATGATGGACGCTCGAAGCTCAATCATGGTGTGTTCAAATTCACGGCTCCAAGTCCCTAGAAGCATCTTGCTTAATTGCCGAGACAAATTATCTGTATGGGAGAAATTTTGATACTGCACATATGTTATACATAATCCAGATAATTTATGAATACATGGTACCATCGCCATTTGCCCTAGAATGTCAACCTGTTCTTGTAACAGGTCTGCTCTTTGATTTACCATTAATATGTCAGCTTTAAGTTGTCCATTTATTTGAGCTTGCTGAGCCATGGCAGTAGCCACATGTGAGGATAGGGCATTCATAGTGGCTGCAATATTTATAGACGTTGCCAAAGCGGCAGCAGCTGTAACTGCCGCTGTCACAGAGGTCACAATTACAGCAATAAGAGCAGAAATTCCAAAATCTCTCTTTTCTCGGTTTAGCAAGACTGGAAGGGAATTTACATCCACTCTTACTGGCCAAGGAACTGCTATAGGCAGTCACATTACTACTGCCCAAGAGTGCATAGAAGCATTCCAGCAGAAAGTTAGAAAACAGGTATCAATAAAACAACCTAGACTATCATTAACCAAGGAACTATTAGAAACAAGCCAAAAAAATGGAGTAGTTACACAAACAGGAGTGGGTCCAAACGGGAGTTGAGGTCCCACTGAACAATTTACTTTGACGCTATCCTCAAAAGTATCAGAAAAATTCTGAGAATAGCTGCAATTTTTTACAGTTCCCCCTAAAATCATAGACATAGCTGTTATATCAGTACAGCCTCCTGCTATCCCACAGAGAAGCCAAATATTAAAAGGATTGGGCGGCTTATACTGTATAGGATTTTGATATGCATAATTATATCCTGCCCAAGTATGATTGCGCATAGTAGATATGCCTGGAGAAAAACTTAAATCATAGCCTGAAGAGGCCCAGACTACCTTAGAGTCTTGGCAATCAGTCCATTTAAATGACCAGCTACGTGGGCTATAACATTTTGGAGCCCACCGCGGCTGCAAAGGAGCTGTTTTATTTTCGGGATGTTCATATCTAGAAAATGCTACAGGAGCATATCCTTCTAAAACAGTAACATTTCCTATGGGACTGGAATCATTAAATGGCTGAAATTTTCTCATAGTCTGATTATATAACTGCACACATGGATTAGGACTATCATAGGTATCATTCAAAATTTTATTAGCATAAAAACATAAACTGCCACTTAAAGTTATATTGAAAAATGCATAAGGCCTAATTTCTTCATCAAAGGGAATCCAGGGCAAATTTAATGAACTATTGGTCGTAAAGAACTGAGGAAAAATGGTATCAGTGGTGGACACAGGTAAAGGAAGAGGGAAAGCAGAAATAATTCCCCAAAGATCTTTTTCACCCATTCCAATGTTGAACATTACCAACAGAGTTAGCCATATCCATTTGTTGCTTGGCATCTTCCATTGGTTCCTGTACATGGTGCACCAATCTTTCAGAAACCCAAATTGGCGAGTCTTTGTCCTGTGGGAAAGCACACACTGACCCTCGAGCCAACGTTAGCACTGGATCCAGACCATTCCATGCTCCTTTAAGAATATCTCTCCACATTGCTTGCCCTGCACAGCACTCATGAGGCCTGTAATGTCTTTCCGCTGCTGTTTGTCCATTGGTATCGAACGTTAAAAAATTTAGAATAAATAATATAAGATTTAGTTTATCTTTAGGTGTGGTCCATTGAGCCCCTACCCCCCCTTTTTGTTTTATTAAAGCAGATTTAATAGTGGCATGGGCTCGTTCTACTATGCCTTGGCCCTGTGGATTATATGGTAATCCATGATTTAATTGTATAGCCATTTGGGCACAAAAATGAGAAAATCTCTGAGAAACATAAGCAGGTCCATTATCAGTTTTAATTTGGTGAGGGATGCCCCAGGCAGCAAAAGCTTGCAGACAATGGGAAACTACATGTTGGGCCTTTTCTCCAGTATGAGCAGAGGCAAAGATAACTCCGGAACATGTATCCACGGAAACATGTACATATTTAAGAGAGCCAAATTCAAGAACATGCGTGACATCCATTTGTCATAGGTGAAGAGGTCGCAAACCTCGAGGATTTACTCCTGTAGTAGGCTGTGGCAATAATGTCAAACAATTTTTGCATTGCAATACAATGCGTCGAGCTTGTTCTTTAGTGATTTTAAATTTTAGTCTCAGCGTTTGGGAATTTACATGAAATTTATTGTGAAATTCTTGAGCCTGTAACACTTTGTCTTCATTTGAAAAAATAAGTACAGTTTGAGTATGAAAATCTGCAATAGCATTGCCATCAGCAAGCGGTCCAGGAAGTCCTGAATGAGCTCATATGTGGGTTGCTTAGAAGGAACATTTTCGGTTCCAAATATATTGTTGTAACTTAGCCAATAATAGAAGAATAGTAGATTGTCCCTTAATATGTCCTACACATTCAAGGCTATTAAGTGCCTGTACCACATATAAGCTATCTGAAATTAAATTGAATGGAGTGGAATCATAGAGCATAAATACTTGAATCACTGTCAAAATCTCTACTGCCTGTGCTGATGAATGGGGAAAAAGAAAAGTTTGTGGATCTGAGCCTTCTTTGAATATCACTCCCATACCTCCTTTGGATCCATCTGTAAAAATATTTGGCGCTCCAGCAATCGGTGCAGATCGAGTGATTTTAGGAAAAATAATAGGATGAGCCAAAACAAACCTGAGCCATGGATGTTGTGGATAATGATTATCAAATTGTCCTGTGGCCATTACATGAACAATGGCCCAGTCAGAATTGGTGGCAGCTAGAGTGGCAAGCTGTTCTTTAGTATATGGTGTGATGATAAGATCAGGCTGCATCCCAAATGCAGTCAGAGTTGCCTTTAATGCCTTAATAATTATTTGTGCAACACAGGCTGGATACCATGGCAATACTTTTTTGGGAGAATGAGGGAGGTGTACCCACATTATGGGACCCTCTTGCCACAACACTCCAGTTGGTGTGAGATCTGTGGTAAGAATACATAAGAGCAGTTTTTTCTGATAATCTATACGATCTACTTGTGCTTCAGATAATCTTTCCTCTACGAGTTGAATACATGCTCGTGCCTCAGGTGTTAATGATCGTGAAGAAAATAAATCTGAATCCCCTTTTAGCAAATCAAACAAAGGTTTAAGGTCAGCATTACTAAGCCTGCAATATAGTCGAATCCAATTTATATCCCCTAAAAGTTTTTGGAAATCATTTAAAGTTTGTAAATTGTCCACCCTCAAGCTAACCTTAAGAGAACGAATAATAGTATCTTCTAATTTGGTGCCAAGGTATTGTTTAACATTTCTTTGTTGTATTTTTTCTGGAGCTATAATTAAATTCCATTGTTTAAGACATAGTATAGTTTTTATAAGCATTTCATCCAAAATTTCTGGGGTTTTAGCACATAATAAAATATCCATATAATGTCAAATCATGGAAGAAGCAAATTCTAATAGATTGTAGAGCTTTATCTACATATATTTGGCACAGCATGGGACTATTAGTCATACCCTGTGGTAGTACTGTCCATTCATATCTTTGATCCACCTGCTGATGATTAATGGATGGTATTGTAAAAGCAAATCGAGGGGTATCTGCAGGATGCAGTGGAATAGAGAAGAAGTAGTCTTTGATGTTCAACACAACAGTGGGCCAATTGGCAGGGAGGGCCAATATAACTGGTAGCCCCAATTGCACTGGTCCCATGATCTCCATACTATTATTTACTGCTCAGAGATCATGTAACAATCTCCATTTACCTGATTTCTTTTTGATAACAAAAATAGGTGTACTCCATGGAGATGTGGAGGACTGTAAATGTCCTGCCAATAACTGCTCTTGTACCAGTTCGTGGGCTGCTGTAACTTTTTCTTTAGGAAGGGGCCACTGAGAGACCCACACTGGCACATCTGTTTTCCATTTAATCTTTAATTGTTCAGTGGCCCCATAGAAAAACCCAGTCCTCTTTTATCTTTGGGATTATTTCTTCCCATCATGGGAACAGGGGACTTTCAACCTTGTTCAAATCGGCCAAGCCCGCCTGTCCCTGAAAAGCCTGCATTATGCATAAGTTGTTGACTTTGAGGGCTATATACAGATTCAGTAGTCAATTTTACTCCCATTTGTTGCAGTACATCTCGTCCCCACAAGGATACAGGAAGCTCCAGAACAAAAGGTTGGAATGTCCCTGAATGACCTTCTTGATCTGCCCAATTAAGGTGAACAACAGCACTGCAGCTTGGACTATTTGCATATCCTAACGCCTTAAGTAATTGATCTGTCTGTTGTAATCCCCAATCTTTTGGCCATTCAGATAATCTAATGATACTACGGTCTGCACCTGAGTCCAAGAGACCCCAAAAAGAGACTCCCTGTATGGTGAGCTGACACATGGGATGTGACCCCATGTCCATAGTGAGCCATGCTCCAGGAGGACCTGTAGAACCAAAGCCCTTATCTTTTCTTGCCTGTCTTTGGCTAGGAGAAAGAGAATGTTTACTAGGCAACAGAATTATCTGAGCAATTCGGTCTCCATCATTTATAACAGAAATCCCACGAGGGGAAAAAACTAATATTTTCACATTGCCCATATAGTCCTGGTCAATAACTCCTGGATGCACCACTAGACCCAATAAGGTAGTGGAACTTTGGCCTAGAAGCAGTCCTACAGTATTAGAAGGAAGGGGTCCATGAAAATCTGAATCTACTTTTTGAACTCCCATTTCAGGGGTTAATATGAGTTGAGCGGTAGCACAGATGTCCAATCCTGCACTCCCTGGGGTTGCTCTCCATATGGTAGGAGAGGCTGCTGAAATCGAGGCACCTGCCTCATCTGTGGTCCTGCGTTCCCTGTATCCTGTTGAATTGCCCCATACATTTGAGGGCCCTGAGGCACAGGGTCCCTCTGCCTGTTTTTTGGCCTAGCATTTGATTGCGGTGGAGGAAGAGGCTTTCCATCTACATCCCACCGAGATCTGCACTCTACAGCCCAATCGTTGCCTTTTCTACATCGAGGACACAAATTGGGAATCCTCTGGGCCTGTTTAGAATATGCTCCAGAATTAGTCTGTATACAATCTCTTTTTAAGTGTCCTGGTTGACCACATTGGAAACAATTCCCTGAACTGCCTCTCTGCTTTTGATTATAAGGCTTTCCCTGCAACCCAGCAACAATGGCAGCAGCTATGGCTTGTCCTTGTATGACAGAGTCAGTTATGTCTCTGCATACCTTGAGCCATATTTCTAGGCCCTTATTTTTATAGGGACGTATTGCATCCCAACAAGGCTTATTGGCTTGCTCATAAGCTAGCTGTTTAATCAATGGCATGGCAGCGTCCACATCAGGGAAAACCCGAGAAGCAGTTTCCACAAGCTGTGATAAAAAATCAGCAAAAGGCTCATTGGGTCCTTGAGTAACTTTTGACAGACTGGCTCCTAAATTACCTGTCCCTGATAACATCCTCCATGCCCTTAATGCTGTTTGATTAATCTGCCCGTACACCTGCTGTGGGTACCCATTTTGATTATTAGCAAATGGTCCTTGTCCCATTAGCATATCCAGATTCCAAGCAGGTTGCCCTGTCTGAGCATTAACACGAGCTTGATCAGAGCAATATTCTATATAGGCTGACTTCCAATTAATATAGGCTCCACCAGACAACACAGCCCTGCACAAATTCGTCCAATCACTTGGAGTCATGGAGTATCTTTCAAAGGATTCTACCAGTGACAAGGTAAATGAAGCCTGCACTCCATATGTGGACACAGCTTCTTTTAATCTTTGAACAACCTTCCAATCTAATGGCTCATGATACCTTGCTGATTCTGGTCAAGAAACACAGGAAATGCTCCTGGTGTAGGCAAAATCTCTGCCCACGGACTAGCCTCAGATGTCTTCCGCCTATCAAACTTTCCTTTCTCAGTAAGATATGGTGGCGGACTAGGAGAGGGAGGGGGAGGAGCGGAAGGTTCAGGATATTTCTTTTTTTCTGTTATAAGACATTTGGAACCTGCGCCAAGATTCTAACAAGGCTTCTTCCTCCTTATCTCTTTCTGGTGGAACAGGCCATGTCTCTTGTTCCTCGGAGGAATCGGAGGAGTTGCTTTCAGAGGACTCCTCGTCCCTGTGAGAATCTGCCTGTTGACCTTGCTCTGAAATCTCTTCTTTTGCTTCCTCTAAAACATTAGAGCCTTCAGCCAGAACTTGACTATACCTCCCTGTTTTATCTGCCAGGCATGCTTTAATTAAACTCCAGGTAGCCAATGTCCCAGGTGGGAGAGCCCCTTCAGCATCGGCGTTAAGAAGATCCTGACCGAGACGTTTCCACTGAGAAATATTAACATATCCTTCTTCCAAAAACTATGGGTCTATCGCTTTAACTGTGCTAAGAAAATTTTCTAAAGTGGCTGCTTTCACTTTCACTCCTCCCTTAGACAGAATGTTACAAAGAGCCTCTTTGACCTTCATGGTAGCAACCTTAGACCCCATGATAAGTTTTACTTTGTTACAAACTCCTACACCCCTATCGTCGCAACACCTGCGAGCTTATTGTTGCAACACCCGCGAGCCTATCGTCGCAATTACCTGCGAACTTTCACAGCTGTCCCTAGCTTATCCACGAGCCTTATCTTATTTTGTCGCTTACCTGCGAACTTTTTGCTACGTTGTTTTTCCCGGGTTTCGGCGCCACTTATCATCCCCTAAGACTCCGACCCGCAGGGGCTTAGAGAACGACACAGACACCTCTTCAGCTGAAATATGAATTCTTCTTTAATGGATCCTTAATATGTCTCAATATGTCTCTTCTAATATGTCTGACAATGCGTACAACAAGCACAATATATATCAGCATCATAATCCCTCCCTCTATTCCCTACCAACCCCAAGCTTCCACAGCTAGGGCATGCACACTTCTGACTTTCTAATAGGCAGGCTGGTGGTAGCACGAGGTGCTGCGTCACTGATCATTCTGCAGGCACGTAGCATGGCACACTGCGCATGCTCAAGTAGACGTCCATCTTGTGAGTCTCATGACTTGGCTGCAAGCCTAGGCGCCATCTTGAATCCACGCTGGCAACAAGCCTGGGTGCCATCTCGGTCCAGCCGAGTGGGCCCCAACAGCAAGTGGATGTAATTCATTTTCAACCATTTGGAAAACTTAAGTATATTTTTGTTTTCATAAATAACTATTCCAGGGTTGATTGGGCCTCAGCTCATTTGGGTGAAAAGACAAAACATGCTATAAGTTATTTTCTTTATTGTTTTGCTATTCTTGATATTCCTAAACAAATCAAAACTGATAATGGCCCTTGTTTTATTAGTCAACATTTCGCCTCCTTCCTTCAATTATGGAAAATTATTCATACTACGGGCATTACATATAACCCAAAAGGACAAGCTTTAATAAAAAAATTCATATCCTAAAGGTTCAATTACAAAAACAAAAGGGGAAGTTACTACCCTCACATAATCAATTAAGAAAAGCATTATTAACCCTAAATATTTTAAATTTTTCAAAAGACTCCAACCTGTCCCCTTTTCATAGGCATTGGACCACAGAGATTCCCTTTTCCTCCATCAAAGTAAAATGGAGAGATCCCCTGACAGGAATGTGGAGGGGCCCAGATCCCCTCATAACTGCAGGAAGGGGCTTTGGGTGTGTCTTCCCCTATGATGATAAAAGACCACTTTGGATCCCAGCAAGAGATATCAAACACCTGCCTACAATAACTGGTAATTATGATTCCAGGGAAGAGGAAATCCCTAAAATTAGTCCTTTGTTTTTTATTTTAAAAGAAGACAGTCATGAAAACCCTAATGTTCATCATCCTGTCCCTGCAAATACGATATAGTATGCCAGGCTTTGGAGACACAGGTAAGGCAAGGGAAATATTAAATGCAGGCCTTTGCACCCTTGCCTCCCTGCTCTCCGATATAAATATTATCTTTGAGGAGAAATCAATGCCCATCCCCCCCTTTTGATTGGGGAGGGCAAAAAAGGAGAGCAGTACAAGCCATTCTGCTCTTAATCGGGCTGGAGATTACTGCCAGAACTGCCATGGGTGTGGCTGGCCTTGGGATGGCCTTTGAGTTACATAGGAGACTCCCTCCGAATAACTGATGGTGTTAAGTCTGTCTCAGAAATTGTCTGAGGCTTACAAGCCCAATTAGATTCCCTAGCCTATGTGGTATCACAAAAAACATGGATATTGGATTTATTAAGAGCCGAAAAGGGAGGCATCTGCTTATTTTTGCAGGAACAAGATAAGATTAAGCAGCTCCAACATGATCTGGAGAGGTGGCGAGGAGATCTTCAGGAGAATCCGTTCTGGACCAGCTTTCAAGGACTTTTGCCCTATCTTCTTCCTTTCTTGGGCCCCTTACTGTTTATCATAGTTTTGTGCATCATAGACCCCCATGACTTTAATAGATTAGTCCAGTTTCTGTTAAAATCAACCAAAAAAAGTGCATTACCAAAGGCTTGCCAGCAAAGAAAATAAATATTAGGATTGGCACTCTGAATATGACTACCCCTCTCCCGCCTTACAAGTTCCCCAGATGGGGAAAATCAAAGCATGTTGAAGGGCTGGTAGCCAATGACGGGTAAGATTCCCAGGGGCCATGGAAACCTAAGACAGGAAGTACAGCATCGATCTGTACTATCCAATGACGGGTAATCCTTGGTACTCGATGGGGACAACCTAAGACAGGCCCAGTCCTGATAAAATAAAAGAAAAAAAGGAATATGATGGGGTGTGTCCATACAGCGCCTAAGGAGATTCGGCCTGAGTGGCCTACGGCATAAGGCAAAACGTTAAGTAAAGTGATTCAGCAGAAAAGGGGCAAAGATGGCACCTGGAGGAAGCTAGGAAGGCATGGTTTCCCCATTCATTATGGGTGGGGAGACTGAGCGGTTTTTCCCTTTCTACCTTTAAAGGAGCTTTCCGCACACATGAATGGCTCATGTACTGGCCTGGGATTGGCTGTAAACTACGTGCTAGTGATCTTTATCCCAGATAGGCTAGGCTATTTCTCATGGAAATTTCCCTCGTGGCTTGGTGCTATATATAGGACTGCTTGGAGAGAAATAAATGAGATCTTGCTTGACTTGACTCCCGGCTCGTGGGTTTGTGTTTGAGTCATCGGTACTCATCATCTCGCCAAGCCCCACCAGCTGGATTCCCGACAATAAACAAATTGACTTTTTTCCTAGTAGCTGTACCAAAACCTGAGCTCACTATCTAAGTAGATACAGATTTCATTTTAAAATAGCCTGAAAATATAAAGCTATTTCAATTTATAATTGTATTTATTTACTTATTTTATTTATTTAAGTATATTTTTATTGGTGCATTTTAGTCAAACATCTCAATGGAATGTAATACTTGTGAGGATATTGAGGCATACATCATCCAATTAGCATGTATCCAGTCCCCATCCCATTCCCTTCCCCTCCCCCTCCCTCAATTCCATTCTTGATTTAGTGATTAACTTTGATATATTTGTTTACATACATCTAGATCTCCTCCTATTACCCATTTGTTCCTAGCTTTTGCATTTTAGAAAAAGCATCTGATTTTTTTTTTATTTTCTGTGATATTTCTCTGTATATGCTGCATTGCAAGTTCTGATCCCACACTTGAAGGCCCTGGCCACCCAGCTGACTGTGATACTGGCCTCACTTGCTCCAGCACTGGCCTTGTCTCATGGAAGGCTCTGATCCTGGCCTCAGAGGTCCCAGCACCGGGCTTGCCTTAAGATAAGCTCCTATCTCGACCTCGCTGGCTCCAGTTATGGCCTCGCCACATGACAGGCACTAATCAGTACAGTCCTTGCTGACCCCAGCTGCAGCCTTGCCGCATGGCAGGCTCTGATCCCAGGCTCTGAGGCCCCAGCAATGGCCTTGCCTCATGGCAAGCTCCAATCCAGGCCTCGTTGACCCTGGCAATGACCTCACCCCTCGGCAGGCTCTGGTCCTGACCTCGAAGTCCGCAGCAATGGCCTTGCCTCATGGCAGGCCCAATCCCAGCCTCGATGGCCCCAGCACTGGCCACACCCCTTGGCAGGCTCTGATCCAGGCCTCGAAGGCCCCAGCACCACCTTGCCTTAAGGCAGGCTCCTATCCCGACCTTGCTGGCTTCAGCACAGGCCTCACTGCATAACAGGCTCCAATCCTGGTCTCACTGGCCCTGGCCCCAGCCTACCAGCCCAGCAGTCTCCAATCCTGGCCTCAGAGGCACCAGCACTGGCCTTGCTGTGCATAGGGCTCTGGTCTCTGCCACTATGATTAGGTCATTTGCAGATATTCCCTTTTCTTTTCCTTTTTTTTTAAATTTTTGGTGGTACTGGGGTTCCTGGAAACCTTTCTACCTCTGGGCGATACTCCCAGAGACATATTCTTTTTATATATTTTTATTTGGAAACAGGGTCTCTTAAGCTAGCGAGGCTGGCCTCAAACTTGTGCTATCCTCCTGTCTCTGCCTCCCAAGTGCGAGGATTACAAGTGTGTGCCACCATACCAGTGTTCTTCCATTTTTTTTTTAATATGATAGAGCAGTACATGTCTTTTGTGAAAGCTGGGATCCCAAATAAATAACTAGTAGCAATGAATTTTTTCTTCCCTCCAAAGGCAGAGGTCCACACCTTCACTTCGAAGTGCAGGCTCTGCTTTTCTATGTACACCCTGGCCTCCAGAACGGCAAAGAGGAGCATGATGGTCATGGGTTCTAATGACTCCCATAACATGCAGCATGGCAGCCCATCCTGGCTATACAGGGCTCCCTCTGAACACCCCCAAATCCTTCTACCACTTAGCATGTTGTCCAAAGTTTCTGAGTATGTGTGGCAGGAGCAGTCTACTTTTGGGGAGATTTCCTCAAAACTTCAAGATGGACTGGACTGGATCTGTCTGCCCCTCCAAATTCTGTTCACCACTACTACCACTGCTGTCACTGAAATCTCAGTTCTCTTCTGAACATCTTTCCCACACAGTTTGTTTTCCAGAATTTCCGAGCATGTGTGGCAGTAGCAGTATACCTTTGAGGACATTTCTTTAAAATTATGAGGTGGATTGGATTGAATATCTGCCTCTCCCATATACTGACCACCGCTGCTGCTGCTACAACTATCTCGGTTCTCTTCCAAGCACCTTATTCATACAGCATGTTGTCTCAAATTCCCGAGGGTGTGCAGTGGTAGCATTCTACCTTTGGGGTGATTTGTTCAAAAAATCAAGGTGGAATGAATCAGATTGCTGCCTCTTCTGAATACTGGCCGCTGCAGTTGCTGCTGACTCCACCATCTCAATTCTCTCTCAAACACTTTTTCCACACTGCATGTTGTCCATAATTCCTGAGCATGCATGACAGTAGCATTCTACTTTTGGGACAATTTCTTCGGAACATCAGGGTGGGTTGGATCAGATCTCTGCATCTCCCAAATACTAGCCTCCACCGCCACTGCAGCTGCCACTGCTGCCACCACCCTCCTCCTGGTTCTCCACTGAGCTCCTTCCTAACATGATATGATATCCAGAATTCTTAAGCATGTAAGACAGGGAGCTTTTTTTCCAAAAGTTCCAGGTGAATTAGATAGGATTTGTCTGCATCTCCTGAATCCTGGCTGCCACTGCCACCATCTTGGACCCTCTCCAATATTTTTTTTAATAATAGAAGACAGTATGTGTGTTTTGAAGAGGTTGTGAGATCAAGCACTCATCAACAATGAATTTTATCTCCCCTCCATGAGCGGAGGCCACAGCCTCACCACATAGAGCAGGATCTGCTGTTCTGAGCACAACATGAACCCCAGAGCAGCATAGAGGAGCGTGGCAGCCAGGCATGCTGAGTTCAGCTTCTCACCCAGAGCTGCTGGGCTCCCTCCACCACATCCGGATCATTTTTCTTACAAGGTATGTTGTTAAGAGTTGCCAGCATACGTGGCTGAAGCAGTCTTTCCTCTAATCCCTTCTGGGGTGTTCTTCTAAAGATCATTTTTCTTGCATGGCATGTGTGCCTCCTTATCATCTTGCTTCTAATTCTGCCACTATCCACCCTCTCTCTCCTGTATTCTAGATAGGAAGTCACAAGGCTTTTGTGAGGAATGCATGTCCTTTTTGGCAGTCACAGTTGCCACTGCAACTGCAGCCTCTATTTATAATTTTTTTTAAATATTAACATCTTATTAATAAGCTGACTTCATGTTTTAATTACTCAAAATAATTTATTCATGCAACAAGCACTTGTTGATTATCTGCTCCACTGAGACCTTATGCTACACAATAAAAAATAAAATTTATAAAGTAATTCCTAGTTCTGATGCTCTGGGGGAAATGAATCAATTTCATGCATATATATGAGTGAGATTGCCCTTCTATGTTTTAGACTTTGATATATTGATCAACTGCATATTTCCCCAGTGCTTAGAGTCCCTCCTTGGAATTCATGAAAAGTAATCTGTAAGTATCATGCAACATAATCATTATTTATAAATCTTGCATTTGTATAATTAATGGCATGACACTTTCAGTTTATTTTTTAGACATATGCTCTTCTAAACTACTCATATAGCTTTTGTTACTCTTTAGGTCTGAATGGGGTATGCATAGTTTTTTCTATATATTCTAGTTATTAACAAAAAATAAGCAAATTATAAAAGAAAAAATTAAGTGATATATTATTTAACTGCTTTCTTTATTCTTAGACCACAATTTGTTATGTTGAAAATAATGAGCAAGTAGTGGATTTTGACAAGAATACTTATATACAAGATAGATTGACAATAATATTTAACAAGAACTATTTGGTCGACCTAAAGATTAAGTATGGTATCTGATAGCATCTATCTTCTGGAAAGTGATGGACCTATATCAAGTATCCACCTTTTTCAGTTTGTTTTTACTTGCATGTTCATGAAATTATCTGAGAGATTCTCACACAGTGAAAACCTATTGGTTTAAAATATTTTATTTGTTTAGTGACATTTGAACTTTTCAAAACATGGATAAATGCTTCTGTCCAGTTTAAAACAGTGTTATGAAGTTTCAGATATGACATTGTAAACATTAATATATTAGAGGTTTTTAGAGGAGAAAATATTTTCTGTAAACAGATAAAGATTGCCCTGAGTCCCACATATGAAATTAAAAAAAAAAAAAACTTCTTTTGACACTGCATAAAATACTTTAAAATGAAAATAAAAACCAGGCATGGTGGTGAAAGTACAAAGTTTGACCACAGCAGAGATCACCTTGTAGCCAAGAGATTTATTGGGGAGGAGTGATATGGATGGTGGAAACAAAGGAGAGAGAGAAAGAGCATAGGCTGGGATCAGTGTTATATACCAGCTTGGGGATTTGTTTTGGGGCTAATAGGCTAGGAGAAATGCCTGCTAAACTAATTGGCTGGGGTCCCAAAGGAGGGGGTTATGTGGCCATGTAATTGGCTTGTGGTCAGTGGGGAATGTCCTTTTCAGTGATTGGCCAGGGAGGGGGGATTCTGAGTAAGAACTTAATTCATTTAACATTTCTCACTTTTTCTTTTGGTCATGGAAATTGGACATTATTGATCAGTCTGGCTGCTTCAAACTGAACAGGGGCAATGTGCGGGACTTAGGGAGGAGTTAGCAGGAAGGAAGTCTGGTCTCAAAGTGACTAGGAGACCAAGGACCCAAGTGCCAAAGGCAAAAATTCCAAAAGGGGTAAATTCAGAGAAGGTTCATTGCAGCCACAGAGCTTCAAGAGTAGGGGCCCAGTTGGTGTCGGAGCCAATAAAGGGAATCACTCACCTGTCCTGCCTAAGCCTGTATAGGAATAATAAGCCTTGGTGTGTCAAACATAGCATCTGTCAGCATCTATCAGAGTGGTGAAAAGGAAGATTATTATCACATTAAAAAAATATCAAGGAAAAGGAAACAAATGAGAATATAACAGACTGACAGTAGGAGGTGCTCTGTCCTTGTCCAATCCCTTGGACTAGCAGAGCTAAGTCCAACAGAGAAGACAAGAATCAGGGGAATGTAAAGCCCCAAAATCCAGGGGTTTGAGCACTGATCAAAAGAAGTTGAAGAAAGCGGCAGTTGTGGTCACAGTGATGACCGCGACCGCCAAATAGGACATACATTACTCTGAAAAGCCCTAGAAGGGGGACTGCTCCTGCTGCACATGCTTAGGAATTCTGGACATCATACCATGTAAGGAATGTGCTCAGGGGAGAACTAGGAGGGTATCAGTAGTGACAGGGGTGGTGGTGGCAAGTATTTGGGAGAAGCAGAGATCTGATCCAATCCACCTTGATCCTTTGAAGAAATCTCCCTAAAGGTAGAATGCTACCAGTGCACATGCTCGGGAATTTGGGACAACATGCTGTGTGAAAAAGGTGCTCAGAAGAGAAATGGGTATTCAGGAGAGAACCAAGATGGTGGTGGCAGCAGCAGTGGCAGTGGTGGTGACCAGTGTTTGGAGGGACAGACAGATCCAATCTAACCCACCTTGAACTTTTGAGGAAATTTCCCCAAAAGTAGACTGCTCCTGCCCCACATGCTCAGGAATTCTGGACAACATGCTAAATGGTAAAAGTATTGAGGGCATATTAGAGGGAGCCCCACATAGCTGGGTTGGGCCTCCATGCTGCATGTTCTGGGAAACATCAGCCATCATGGCCACCATGCTCCTCTGCGCATCTCTGGAGGCCAGGGTGCATGTGGAGCAGCAGATCCTGCTCTTTGTAGTGAAGCTGTGGATCTCTCCCTTGGAGGAAAAACAAAATTTATTGCCACTAGGAATTTGGGGTCCCAGCTTTTACAAAAGATATGTACTGCTTTCTCATATTAAAAAAAAAAAAAGAAAGAAAAAAAGATGAACTGCTCACAGTGACAGAGACCAGAGTCCGCTGCACAGCAAGGCCAGTGCCAGGACCAGCAAGGCCGGGATTGGAGCCTGCCTTGTGGCCAGGCTGGGATTGGACACTGCCAGGTGGTGCGGCTGGTGCCAGGGTCTGGAGGGCAGAATCTGAGTCTGCCATTTGGTAAAGCCAGTGCCAAGGTCAGCAAGGCTGGGATAAGAGCCTGATGTGAGGCAAGGCCGATGTTGGGGCCTCCGAGGAATGGGATCAGAACCTGCAGGTGAGGCAAGGCCATTGCTGGGTCCTTAGAGGCTGGGATCAGAAACTTCCCTGTAACAAGGCCGTTGCTGGGGCCTCTGAGGCCAGGGTAGGAGAATGTTGAGTGGTGAAGCTGGAGCCAAAGTCTGTGAGGCCAAGATTAAAGCCTGCCATGAGGTGAGGCCTATTTCAGGGCCAATAAGGTCAGGACTGAAGCCTACAGTGTGGTGACGTTGGTGGCGGGACCTGCAAGGCTGGGATTGGAGCCTGTCATGTGGCAAGACCACTGCTGGGGACTTCAAGAATGGAATCAGAGCCTGCAATGTGGTATCCACAGGGAAATATCACTGAAAATTAAAAATCAGATGCTTTCCCTAATATGCAAAAACTAGGAAGAAATGGGTAACAGGAGGAAATCTAGTTGAAGAAAGGGACCTATGGAGGAGCAATTAAGATGACCTATCAGAGGGGATTGGAAGGGGGAAGACAGAATCTCTTTATAGCACATGATGTACTTAAACAAATATATCAAAGTCAATCACTAAGTCAAGCATGGGATCAAGTAGGGGAAGAGAATGGGATGGGGATTAGATAAGGAAAGTTGTCAGCTGTGGGGGAGGTAAGCAGGTTGGTGGTGACCAAGTCAGTGATCTCAGCCTCAGTATAGAGGGTCAGGCTGGGAATCAAGGTAACTGAATAACAGGGCCTCATTGTGGTGGGCCCAAGATAAGGGAAGACTTGAGAAGAGTATAGGAAGAGCATGCCTGGGGGAAGGGTAATTGAGCTCCTATTTAATGGGATCCATCCGATCATGAGTAGGCATAAGGAACTGTTGCTAGCCCAGGAGGAAGTTAGATTGAGAAAAGAGGGAATGGAAGGGAGGAGATGAGTAAGGGTCTTCCTAAACAGGTTGGAGTGGACATAACATTAAAGGGCATCACTAGGTGGGAATTAGCGAGGACCTGTGGAATAGCACACATAGGAAACAGACTAAAGTACTGATATTTGAGAAGTTAGCCAATAAGGATAGGGAGAGGGAGAGAATTGTGTCCAATGAGAAGAAAAGGGCAAGATTTAAGTGCTTGAGACGAGCCACTGTCTGTTGTATAATGACATTGAGGACATCCAGAGTCTTGGTTGTGTGAGAATCTTAGATAATTTGTTTTTTAATTTCAGTTTTTTTTTTGAGGGGGGCTATGGACGTAATTGTGATTAACAAATCCCACAGCCCCAATGCAGCTCTGCCAGGTAGTAGGGTTGCTGATTTTAAAAGTTACATTATTTTCACTATTTTTTTTTTTTTTTACTGTAACTGGGTTGGTGCAATTCCCCAGGTTTTAGTTGTTTTTATAATTGTGTAAGACCAGTGGTACCTGCATCTCTAATGTGGGCATCCCTCCCATCCTCCAGAGTCTTTGCAGGTTTTATTCATTTGGTCCTCCTGGAAGCAGAGGCATTTGACCGCATTTGCTTTCTTAGATTGTGGTAGGCACTGATGAGCATATTTGGAGACTGCACCAACTGTGAGGAGAATATTTGAGCAATTATCAAATGGGAACAATTTCTGATCAAGAAGATCAATTTGTCTTCTCCAGTTATCTAATTGCCAGACTTCAAAAACATACTAGCAAGGAGGTACAGTACAAATGGATACTGAGCAACATATCTGACATAGGAAGGGCAAGTGATAAAGCCAAGAAAAGGTAGAATCAGCTCTGGGATGGGAGAAGAAGAACAACTGTGGGAGAAATGGAGTTCAAGTGGATTATCGAGAGAGGATATACAAGTAAAGTGAAAGGAGCAGGGTGAATAGGAAGGTCTGCGTTGTCACTCTCAGCAGGCTTATATCTAGAGATGTGAATCCAGTATGTTAGGGGTTCATAGAGCTCACACAGCTTAGCAGCAGTGGAGGTGCACAACATCACTTGGAGAAAGCCTGTCCACTTTGGAGCAAGAGAAACCTTTCTTGAGTCTTGAGGCGGAGAAAAATAGATCCAAGATCCAGGTCTTAACAGAAACTGAGAGGCACGCCTATTTGGGTCAGAAAGCGGGGTGTCCTGAGATTTTCAGAGATGGTACCTTATAAAGGTAAGAGGTGAGGAGATCAGATCTTTTGGTAAGGGCCCTTTAACTGGGGCTATTCCACGTGGGAGGGCTGGATGCCCAAACCTAACCTCAAAAGGGAACAGCAGAGAAGATTTTTTTTTGGAAGGAATCATAGTTGAAAAGCACAAGAGGGAGTAACTTTACCCAATAAAAGTGGAGTTCCAAAGAGAGCTTAGTAAGAACTTCCTTAAGAATTTGATTCATCCTCTCAACTTTACCTGAGGATTGATTGAGGGTGATAGGGGATGTTAAAATGCTATGGGATATTCAGAGCAGAGGCAAAGTTTTAGGTAATTTGGGAGACAAATTCCAGTCCCTTATCAGACTGGAAAGAATGTGGCAGCCTAAATCAAGAAATAATTTCCATGGCCAGGATGGAGGCCACTGAGGATACCCACTTGTTAGAGGTAGGAAAGGCTTCCACCCATCCTGAGAAGGTCTCAACCAATTTCAGCACATAGTGGTATTTGTGGACTGTGGGCATGTTGGTAAAGTCAATCTGCCAGTCAACCACTGGGCAGTCGCCATGGACCTGATCTGAAGAAAAAGTGCCTGGCTTAAGGGATGTCTGTGGGTTAGTGTGCTGGAAGATTGAACATTTGCTATGAGTTGCCATAGAAACTGGATGTCCTTGGGGAACAGAGTGAGAAAAAAAACACAAAAATTTAAGGTATTCGTATTAGGATGGAAGATAGTGTGTACGTATGAAAGGAGTGATTGTACCGCATTGGAGTTGTGATCAAGGTTAGTGAGTGAGATAGGTTGTATAGGAGATTAAAAGGAAGGAAAATGCATTGCCACTTCCTTTACTAATCCTATCAGCCCTTGTGTTCTCCTGTGTAATCAGATAATTGTCATTTTTATGGTCTGGGCAATGGGAGGTTCCAAATTTTTTAGGTGGAAGGGAGGCTTATAAAATTTTGTAATTCATTTGGAATTGGTGACTGTGGAGCCCTTGGTCAGCAGGCTATGTTCCTGCCAAATGGCTGAATGTGATAATAAAATGTGGAACACATATTTGGAGTCCATGTAACATTAAGGTTTTGATCAACCTCTAACTCAAAAGCCTGTGTCACTGTGATTAGTTCCACCTGCTGATTAGTCGTATTGGGAGAGAGGAGTTTTGCTTTGATTACTTTGGCTAACAACAATGGCATATCCCACATAGTGTTGTCTCTCCTAGGTGAAGGAGCTCCCATTTGTAAACCAAATAAGGGAAGATCCAGGGAGCAGTCCCTATTGAATATGAGAAGGGCAAGGGATAAGGGCATCTAAGACCTCTAGACATTCATGAGAAGGAGGGGCAGTGGAAGTGAGTAATAAGGTGGCTGGGTTTAAGGATAAACATGAAATAAAAGAAACAGTGGTATCCTGTAAAAAGGCAACCAGTAGGGAAAGCACCCAACAAGAAGAAAGGGTTTGAAGGCCTTTGTACATGAGCAGGTCCTTGAGATGGTGTTGCAAGGTGACTGTGATGTGGACCCTGAAGTTTGGCTTTTTGGATTCTTGGATAAGCATATAAACAAAGGCTAAGGCAGTTAGGCAGGGGGCCCACCCCTGGATGGTCAGGTCTGTTTGGACAGATAGGCCACTGGTGCAAAAACAAAACCCTTGGCCTGTCCCAGGACACCAAGGACTAGGCACATGACTTCATGTACGTAGAAGGCAAAAGGTTAATTGTGGTCAGGGAGCTAGAAGATTGGAGCACATAGCAGTGCCTGCTGTAGTGTCCTAAAAGCAGTATTTATACCTGAGGAAGGAAGTTTGTGGGTAGATCCCCTTGTTGCCTCATTAAGGGATTTTTCATGAAGAGAGAAGTTAGGAATCTACTCTCAAAAACTCCCCACCAGGCCCAAGAAGGAGAATGTTTCTTTCCTGGTTTTAGGACAAGAGAGGACCTTAAAAAGGGCATTTTGGTCCAGAGCGATGGCCTCTGATTGGTGGAAAATTTGAACTCTGAGATAAAGGGCCTGGGTTGAAATGAGCTGGATCTTCTGAGAAGAGACCCCGTAACCCCTAGAATCAAGGAAGTTTAAAAGGGCATGAGTGTCAGAATGAGACACAGAGAAGGAAGGGCTACACAGAAGGAGGTCATCCACATATTGGAGGAGGGTACATGTGAAGAACTTGAGTTCCTTAAGGTCAGCCACCAAGGCTTGTCCAAAAATATGCAGGCTGTCCCTAAAATCTTGAGGGAGGACAGTGCAGGTGAGTTACTGGAACTGCTGAGAGTCAGGGTCTGTCTAGGTGAAGGCATAGAGATCCTGGGAAGTGGGCAAAAGAGTAATCATAAAAAAAGACATCCTTCAAGTCAAAAATTGAGAAGTATGTCACTGAAGATGGAATAAGTGAGAGGATAGTGTATGGGTTGGGGACTAGGGGGTGTATGGGCTTAACTGCTTTGTTAACTAAGTGAAAGTCCTGCACTAGGTGAAAAGAACCATTAGGCTTTTTAACTGGCAGAATTGGGGTGTTACAGGGAGAGTGAGTGGGTTTCAGAAAACATTTTCTCAGGAGGTCTAAAATAAGTGGTTAAAGACCCCAGAGGCTAGGTAGGGAGTGAGTATTGAGGCTTATTTGGAAAATATGGAGGGTATTTTAGTTGTATTTGGACAGGTGGGTAATTAGCAAGTGAGGGTGTGTGGGTATCTCAAACTCTGGGGTGCACCAAATGAGAGGGGACAAGATATGTGGGGGCTTTGGGAGAATTGTTCATGCACATGCATCAGGGGAAGAAGAAAGGCTGAGTCAGAGGAGATGGTAGAACCAGTAGGCTTAGGCACCATAGTAATGGAGGCCCAAAATTTTACTAAAATATCACTTCCTAACAAGGGAACAGGACATTTAGAAATAACTAAGAACCGACAGGTAAAGGGATGGCCATGGAAACGGCAGGTCAACATAGGGGTTTTATGGGGATTAAATGTATGTCCCTCTATACTGACAATAGAGGACTGTGCTAGGCTGGTGGGCCCCCGAAACTTCCTCAAGACCAAGAAAGCAGTTCTTGTATCCAGTAGGAAATTTATGGGTTAGCCATCAACTACGAGGGTTACCTGAGGTTCTTGGGCAGTGATATTAATGGTCAGGAGACAAACCCCAAGGCCACATCAGTCCTCTGTGGCCAGGCCAAGTAGGTCAGGTTGTTGGAATGAGGGTTGGGGCAGTCAGTAGCACAATGACCAGAGTTGTGGAACTTTGGACATGGCCTGGTATGGGAGGAGATGTAGCAGCCTGAGTAGCGAGGATCAGAGGGTCCAGAGTCTGTGCACATGGGGCCTGTGAAGAAAGGGCAGAAGGAGAGATTAGAAGAACTGAGCAGCCAGGGAACATGAGCAAGTAAAGGGTGGACTGAAGGTGGAGGTGGACATGGTTAGACACTGGTAGATGGTTGGAAGGGAGAGGTAAGAAAGACCGACCCTTCTCCCAGAGTGGTGGCTGAGGTAGGAAGAATCAAGGGCTGCTAAGCATTCCCAGGGTGATGGGTCACAGCTGCAGCTGAGATGGAGGGGTGGGGATGTTGGGCTGCAGAAGCCCTGTAAGGAGTGGTACATCTACTGGGTCTGGGTCATTGAGAGAAATCGAAGGCACAGGAGCAACTGGTTGGCAGGCTAAAAGATCAGGTTTTGGCAAGCAGTTAGTACAGAGAGCAGGATTTGGTTTTGATTTTTTTTTTCTTTTTTTTTTTTTGTGGTGGTACTGGGGCTCCTGGAAACCCTTATACTTCTGGGATACACTCCCAGACCTATCTTTTATACTTTTTTTTAAAATTTGGAAACAGGGTCTCTTAAGCCACGCAGCTGGCTTCAAACCTGTGCGATCCTCCTGTCTCTGCCTCCCAAGTGCGAGGATTACAAGCGTGCACCACCACACTCAGCTTCAGAGAGTTGGATTTGATTAAAGAAGGAAAAGGGCCTGTATATAGGAAATCTATGTCTATTTCTTCAATTGCTCACAGAAGTTAAGAAGATCCCTCAGCAGGGAGGGATCCAGGGACCCATCACAGGGCCATTTGTTCTGGCTTTCTTTCTTTCTTTCTTTCTTTTTTGCAGTACTGGGGATGGAACCCAGGGACATTTGGCCTCCAAGCTACACTCCCCTGCCCTATTTTTTTTAATTCTTTATTTTGAAACAGGGTCTCACTAAGTTGCAGGGGGGCTCACTAAGTAGCTGAGGCTGTCTCTGAACCACGATCCTCTGGTCTCAGCCTCCCAAATGCTGGGATTACAAGCATGTGCCACCATTCCTTGCTCTGTTCTGGTTTTCTATGGGATACATAGGCCACTCCAGAATACAGAGCTTTAAAAGTATTTTGGGTTTAACATCAGGCATATTAAAGGCATTTAAGTAATTTAGAAGACACCTTAGTGGAGAGTCAGCTGGTATAGAAGCAGAATTTTCCATCAAAGTGGGGCTTTAGCAGCTGAATAGTGGGAGAAGCATTCTTCTTGACCTAACAATGGCTCAGTATCTGGCTCACAGAATCCAATCATCACCAGAATTCAGGAGGAAGAGATAAGTCACAAGGGACTGGGGATTGTGGGTTACTCAGTGCTGGGATTTACCCCCTGGGGGAGTGTGAGGAGGAAGGAAGAGACCCACAATCAGAGGGGAGGGAAAAAGTAAAGCACTTCCACTACCTCATCCAAATTCTGACAAAGGGAAAAAGGGGGCTCCACAAAGACCACTGTGACCTTGAAAGTCTAGGTGGTGTGCTTTCCTCCCCATGGTTGCTGGCCCAGAGTCCATTTTTTTTTTTTTTTCCCGAAGATTTGGAAATTTGTCGTCCTTACCGGGCTCTATATTTCTTATGTTGCTGACCACACACCACAGTCTGTGGGGGCCCTGCCATTGAGCTCTGTATAATTGTTGAGATTACATCTATATGAAGATTGGTCGAAGGATGGAAGCTAGAAGAAACTCATGAAGACTCTTCCTAGAATTTTAAAAATCATTTTACCATTTGATTTTATGAATGGTAAGCAACTGAAAGCAATCTCAAGGAAGAATGAGATTTTCTGTACAAATTCCCAAAGTCGAAGAAGGACAGAGTGGTTGAGTGGTTACAAACAACATGTCTAGCCCCAGTGCCATAATTTTTAATTATCTATTTTTTAAAAATCTATAAATTATTCTTTTCTAAAAAAGTTTAAATTTAATTTTTAGGGCTTTTTGGTGGGTAAGAAAAATATTTGGTTAACCATGCTAAATTATTTCTTTTCTGTTAAACAGTGAGACATAAAAAATTTTATTCAACCTGATGTTTTTCTTTTAGGTTTTCTTAGATCATAATTTTAAATATCAGTGCTAGCCTGGTGTGATGGTGCATGCTTGTAATCCCAGTACTTGGGAGGCTGAGACAGGAGGATTGTGCAGGTTTGAAGTCAGCCTCAGCTACTTAGTGAGGCTCTCAGCAACTTAGTGAGATCCTGTTTCCAAATAAAACATAAAATAGATCTGGGAATGTAACCTGGAGGTAGAAAGCCCTGGAGTTCCATGCTCAAAACCACAGAAATAAAATAAAATAAAATAAAATATAAATAGATAAATAAATATTAGTGCTAGTTGCTTTACTATAAAATATATATATGTGGCTGTTGAAAGAAATTATATTAATTCTATAAAAGGTATTAATTTGATTAAAAAGATGGTTTATAAAATTTAATATTTATTTTGTCTTAGTTTTGTTAAATGTTGATTAAAATAAAAATGTATGTGACTAGAAAGAAGTAACAAAAAATTGATTTTAATTTTAATGTAGTTACTCATAAGTGATAAAACTTTTTATTGTTCTTTTACAGTGTTCACTTTTTCATAAAATTAGAGTGTAAGCGATAGCTTGTCTGGTAAAAGCTCTCATGTTTACTTCTACTTCTACTTCTTTTTTTTGGGGGGGGGGTGTTTCTGGAAACACTTCTACTACCTCCGGGCTACACTCCCAGACCTATTTTATACTTTTTTATTTGGAAACAAGGTCTCTTAAGCCAGCACGGCTGGCTTCGAACCTGCATGATCCGTCTTCGCCTCCCAAGCACGGGGATTACAAGCGTGCGCCACCACGCCCGGCTCATGTTTACCTCTTTAACATTGAAGTAAATAATCTAAAATTTTGAATTTCTATAATGAATGTAAAATAAGAGAAACTTGCCAAGTTTCACTCAGTTTAGTATTAAAACTAATATGTAATTAAACCCATGTAGAATATTAAATAATACACTGTTACTCAATATCAGAGCTTTCAACCTAGGCATGTACTGTTTAGCCCATGATGAGAACATTCTATATCTTTGATAACATTTAATTATTTGGAGATGTCACCAAATATTTAAAATTCTATATATCTCCTAAGTTTTTTAATTAAAAATGTAGATCTATCTACACTGGGCCACCCGAAGCATATGTGAAAAATTAACAAGCTAAACAATGTGAGGTTTTTTTTTTTTAATTAGAGCACATATTCTAACTAAAAGTTCTCAGAAGTTTATATTGTTTTTAACATAGTGAATATTAATATGGCAAATATAAATAGTTTTAATTCTTAGTCTGAGTATTTTATTACATTACTGCTCAGTCCAAAGCATTTGGATTTGTGACCGACCACTCAGGTAAATATTGAGGTTACAAAGGGATAATTAATGATGATGTGGATAATACTAATACATAACTGTTTACATTTTAGAAAATTAGATTTAATGGCAAGGTATAAAGTGAGCAATAGTATTCACAGGGGAGAGTGGGACATTAAATTTTATTGATAAGAATTGTCAAACATACTAGGAACAAAACTGACTTAGTATACATTAGAAAATAAAGACTAAAGAAAAAAATTAATTATGCATGCAATTTGATTACATATGTCATTCATTAATGTACTTTATCAAAGACTTGAGAAAAATAAATATTATAGGCATTGCTTTATAAAATTACATTTTAAATATTTTATAGATTTTAAAAGATCTTTATAGTTTTGAAATTAAAATAAATATTAAATCAGGCAATGTTCATATTCAGAATAAATGGAAGTATATATTTTTAATAATTTCACAATAAATTCATTAAGTTGATTTTCATTGTGGACTTGTCATAGAATTTATTAGATATTCATAAGTTACAGACAAATTCACAATAATCTCAATATCTTTTATGTCTCAGATCAGTATTTTTTGAAAGTTTTAAATAATGAAATAATACAGTAAAATGTTTGTTTTCTAAATAAACATTAATAGTAAGAAACACTTCAATATCACAAAGATAAGTTATATTTAACTAGAAAATATTAGTAAAACTTAACCCTCCCTTACATCAAGATTAAAATTGAATACAAATTAAAAGCCTAATAAATTTTCTTTGTAGATAATTGTTTCTGAGTCTAAATTTAGTACAGTGCTGCTATTGTCTTAATGTGTGGACCCAAAACTTACATTTTTTACACCTAATTAGCACTGTAATAGTATTAGGAATGGGACTTGAAGAGGTTATTTAGACTTAAAAGTGGAGATCTCATAAACAGTATGAGCTTTCTTGCAATGGGATAAAGAGACTAACATTCTGCCTTCCACTCTAAGAGCACAAAGTTAGAAATGCTAATTATTATCCAGGAAAGGACTCTCATCAGACACGAATTTGCCAGTGCTTTGATGTTTGACTCCTCAGACTTAAACCTTGATGAAAGAATGTCTGTTATTTCTAATCTACCCAGTTTATGGTATATTGACTCTGTACCCTGAATGGACTAAGACAATGTAAAATTGCAATCATGCTTGAAAAAGAAGAAAGGCATATATAAAGTTTCTAGAAATGTGTAAGGATTCCATGGTATAATATAAGTCCTAAATTATTTTTCTGGTGGTACTTGAGGAGGCAAATAAATAAGACACTTTTATTTATTCATCTACCATTCATTGAATGATTTTTACAGGAGACATAGAGATAAAACTCTCACTGTGGAATATTATATCAGCAATACAAGATCAGTTCTGGGGCCTTTTATCAAGTATTTTATATAAATTTGGAGAAATACTTTTGTTCTCATTCTGCAAGTACAAGTTTACAAATAATCTTGGACCTGGCTACATTAGCCTTGAGAGTCTGAGAGATAGAAATTGGCACTGCATTCACACTGGGGAGAACTGGAAATACTTTGCTTTACAACATAAACATTTGTATTTACTTTCAAGGGAGACCAAACACATTTAATAGTGGAAGTATTAATATTTCAACATTCCTTCTCTTCTAGTTTCTAATTTTTCCAAAATGTTTAAATATCCTTGGTTCAAATTTTATATGTTAAAATAAATCTTCCCTTTATCAATAAAAATTTCAACTCATTTACAGACAGAATATCTTATTACTGAAAATAGTTTTTAAGCCAGACATAATTTCCACATACAAGCCGGGCGTGGTGGTGCACGCTTGTAATCCCCGTGCTTGGGAGGCAGAGACAGGAGGATCGCGCAGGTTCATAGTCACCCTCTGGTTTCAGAGACACTGTTTCTAAAAAAAAAAAAAAAAATAGGTCTGGGAGTATAGCCTGGAGGTAGAAGGGCTTCCAGGAACCCCAGTACCACCAAAAAAAAAAAAAAAAAAAATTTTCACATACAAGTGCTATTTAATGGTACTGATATTTACTGCAATAAATCTAAAACTGGAGATTGTATTTTTTTAAATATCCAAAGGTGCCTTGTGTTAAATCACTTGTCAATGTTTTTCTATTTCCTTTTAAACCTCTGAATTAAGAAAATTTGAAATTTATGTAACAGCCCAGGGACAGGATATTATTTTATTTACTCTTTTTATTTATTTTTTATTGGTGCATTATAGACATACATCTTAGTGGGGCACAAGATGGTAGAAGCATACATACACACAACATTCATTAACCTTTGCCCAAACTCCAAACTGCTTCCTTCCCCTCTCCCTCATTCTCATGTTTGGCTTAGTGATTGACTTTGATAGGTTTGTGAATGTACATCATTAGGGAATTTCGCTCTTCCCCCTCCCATCACCCTCAGTTAGGTCACCTTATTTGCTCATTTATGCTTTTTCCTTCTTTCTCTAGAGTTCCTCTTATTACTTACTTCTCCATGATTTCTGCATAATAGGGTGATCATACAATTTTTTTATTTTACTTTTTGTGAATGACTAATCTAACTAAACATAATTTTCTTCAGTTCCATCTATTTCCTTGCAAATGACTTAATTTTGTTCTTCTTTATGTCTGAGTAAAAATCCACTGTGTAAATATCCCCTAGTTTTGTAATCCATTCATCTGTTAATGGACATCTTGGCTGGCATCAAAGTTTGACAGTTGTGAATTGTGCCGCTATAAATATAGAAATGCCTGCATTAGTTTGGTAGTTTGGTTTCCATTGTTTTGGGTAGATACCCAGAAGTGATATTGCTGGGACATATGGTGATTATTCCCATTCTTCTGAGGATCTTTTATACTGTTTTCCAAAATGGTCGCACTAATTTGTAATCCCACCGAAAACATACTAGTGTTTCCACTTCTCCACATCCTGACCAGCATTAGTTGTTCTTTGTGTTTTGGATGATTGTTATTTTAATTAGAGTTAGGTGAAATCTCAGCATAGTTTAGATTTGCACTTCTTTGATTGCTAAAGATGTTGAACATTTTTTTAATCTATTTATTGGCCATTTGAATTTTTTATTTTCTTTTTGACATTGGCATTAGATTTATTGTATATTGCCTTAAAGATGTTGATATATATTCCATTTTTTTTTTTTTTTTGGTGGTGGTGCTGGAGTTCCTGGAAGACCTTTTACCTCAGGCTACACTCCCAGACATATGTTATATTTTTATTTGGAAACATGGTCTCTTAAGCCAGCGTGGCTGGTTTCGAACCTGCGTGATCCTCCTGTCTCTGCCTCCCAAGCTTGGGGATTACAAGGGTGCACCACCACACCCGGCTCTTCTATTTCAATTTTATGCATTGTTTTTAATATGAATGGTGTTGGATTTGGTCAAATGCCTTTTACGTATCTATTGATATAATCGTGTGGTTTTTGTTTTTAGCTCTATGTATGTATGTATAGATTTGTGTATGTTGAAACAGCCTTGCTTTCCTGGGATAATATTCCATCTCTTTCAATTTCCCAGAACAAGTTGAAAAGTATTGGGTTTAGTTTTTCTCTAAATGTTTTGTAGAATTCAGCTGGAAACATGCCTAGGACTGGGCTTTTTTTTTTGTGTGTGTGATGGCAAACTTTGTAATTGATGTTTTTATTTCTTTGCCTGCTTTTGTTTGGTTTAGACTTGCTATTCTTGGTTCAGTTAGGTTGGTTATATGTACTTAGAAATCTGTTGCTTTTTTCCATGTTTTATATACTCTATTGAAGTATAATTTTTTTTTTTTTTGGTGGTACTGGGGGTGGGACCTGGACGTTTTCTACCCCCAGGCTACACTCCTAGACCTATTTTATACTTTATTTGGAAATAGGGTCTCACTAAGTTGCTGAGATCCTCACTAAGTAGCTGAGGCTGGCTTTGAACCAGTGCAATCCCCTTGTCTCAGCCTCCCAAGTGGGGGGATTACAAGCATGCACCACCATGCCTGGCTGAAGTATAAATTTTTATAATGATTTCTGATGATTCTCTGAATTTTCCTACTCTCTGTGGTGTTGTCTCCTTTTTATTTCTGACATTTATTTATTTATTTATTTTAATATTTATTTATTTATTTATTTATTTATTTATTTATTTATTTATTTTTGCGGTACTGGGGATAAAAGCCAGGGGAATTTTACTTCCGAGCTACACAACCAGCCCTAGTTTTTGGTGTTTTATTTTTTTGAGACAGGGTGTCACTGAGTCATGAAGTGCCTTACTAAGTAGCTAAGGCTGTTTGCAAACTGTGATCTTCTGGTCTCTATCTCCAAAATGCTGGAATTACAAGAGTGTACCACCATTCCCGGCTTCATTTCTGATTTTAATAAGTTGAGTTGATTCTCTTTCATTTGGTTAGTTTGGCCAGGGGTTTGTTGATCTTATTAATCTTAAAAAAAACAAAAAACAAAAGACAACTTTTTGTGTTGTTGATCCTTTGTGTTGTTTTCTTATTCTCTTATTTATTTGTCTTCTGATTTTAATTATTTTCTACCTTCTGCTGGCTTTGAGATTAGATTGCTGTTTTTTTTTAGGTCCTTGAGATGTGTCATTAGGTTGTTTATTTGATGACTTTCTGTTTTTCTTAGGTGAGCACTCAATGCTACAGTTCCCTCATAATACCGCCTTCAAAGTGTCCCATAGAACTTGGTATGTTGTGTCTCTATTTTTATATCCAAAAACTTTTGAATTTCATCTTTTATTTCTGATCTTATAAACTCATTTAAGAGTTTCTCATTCAATATTCATGTATTTATATAATTTAATTTGGTCTTCCTTTTGTTGATTTCTACTTTCATTCTGTTTTCTGAAAAGATGCAGGGAATTATATTACATTTTTTTAAATTTCCAGGTGCTTGTGCCATGGCCCAGAATGTGATCTATTTTGGAGAAAGTTCCATGAGTAGCTAAGAATTTGTATTTATTTTTTTCTGGTTGAATTATTCTGTATATGTCTATTAGGTTCATTTGGTTTATAGTTTTCTTTAGTTATGAAGTCTTTACTCATCTTTTGCCTTGATTGTTGATATAGTGGTGTGAGTGATGTGTACAAGTCTCCCAATATTATTTTATTTGGGTCTATTTGAGACCTCATGTCCTAAAGAGTTTGTTTTAGAAATGTGCATGATCCCACATTTTGAGTATAAACATTTACTATTATTATATCTTCTTTCTGGATTATTTCTTTTATTAATAAAAAGTGCTCTCCTTTGTCTTTTCTGATGTGTTTTAGTTTAAAACTTGTTTTATTAGCTATCAGCATTGCTTCCCCTGGATTTTTCCCATCTCTATTGGCATTATATATATTTTTATCCTTTCACCTTTAACCTATGAACAACTTTTGCAGTAAGGTGAGTTTCTTGCAAGCAGCATCTATTTGTATTGTGTTTTATAATCCACATTGCCAGTGTATGTCTTTTAATTGGTGAGTTATGTTCTTTGAAATTCAGTGTTATTGAGATATTATTTTGTTTTCTATCTTTTTATATTCTATATTCTGTTTGATGTAGTGTTATATCATCTTTGCTTAGTTGTCCCACTGATTGAATTAATCTCTTCTTTTGTTCTAAAATATTTTTCTTTTTCTTTTCTTGATTTATTTCTTTAAGTATTTTCTCTAGTGCTGGCTTAGTATTCATACATTTTTAAATATTCTGCTTACCTTAAATTTTTTTTATTTCTTCATCATTTTAAATAATAACCTTGCTGGAAATAGCAGTATTGCTTAGAAGTTGTTTTTTTCTAGAGTCTGGATTATATCATACCAGTCTCTCCTGTCACTTATTTTTTAGATTGTGAAGTCTGGAGTAATTATTATTGTTTTGCCCCTAAATGTCACATTTTTTTCCTCACTGCCTTTAAGATCCTTTTATTACCTTTTATTAGTCATTTTGGTTATTACATGACATGGGGAGACCTTTCTTTGATATATCTTAAAAATGTTCTGTATGTCTGCTATACATAAATATACAAGTCTTTTACATGTTTGGAAACTTCTGAAATAATTTACCTGAAGAGATTACAGATACCCTTGATCTGTGTCTCTATTCCTTCTCCAATGCCTTGTACCCATGCGTTAGGATGTTTCATATTGTCCCATAATTGTTGAATGTTTAGGTTCTGTTGCTGTAGTGACTTCTGTGTAGTTCTGACTGTGCTTTTGGTTTTGAATGAGCTGTTTTTTAACAGTGAGATTCTGTTTTCAATTTTTTTCTAGTCTTCCAAAATTTCTTTCTATTACTATCTTCATTTCATTTATTAACTCCTTTAATTTACTCTTTGCTTCTTTCTTATTTTTTCTCAAGATCTTGCTTTCCTATTTCATTTTCATTTCCTATTACACTTACTGTGAGGCTGTTCATCATATCGAAATCAGGATTTAAAATTCTCATTATTGTAAATCAGTATTTGTGATTTCCCTGGTTGAGTTGTGAAAATTTATCATTTTCTCATTGTTCCTCATTCTCATATTTTTAGAGTTCCAGGGATTGTGATACTGTTTTCTTGGCATCTTCTTTCTCTTTGTGAATTGTTGATAGATGCTGCTTCAAATTGTGTCCTGTAAGCTCAGGTCTCTGAAGGGCATAGTGCATTGCTGCACATTCAGGATTCTTGTGAGCACACAAGTTATTGGATCTTTTAATTTTTCAGTCCCTGAAGTGAGGTGCTGAATGCTTAAGATGTTGAAGTTCTGTCATTGCTTAGTTCACCTCAGGTACTAGGCTTTCTTGGTGTGGATTTCTTGGGGCTTCAGATACAGCAGATGCAGCTCAAGTGGGTGGCCCAAAATAGTGTTTGGAGTGTTGATCCAGACCCTCCTGCCTTTCATAATTGGGTTTGTTATGCCTAGAGTGATTCTAAATGATTTTCCTTTGAATGTCACTTGGTCCTTTGCTTTTGTCACCTTTAAGATTCTTTTATGGGCCTCTACAATAGTCAGTTTTACTGTTATGTGGTGTTGTGAACCCTTTTTCTGATCTTGTCTAAAGGTGGTTCTAAACCACCTTTTTTCTTTGACTGTGTATTGACCTCTTTTTATGTTGGGAGAATTTGCTAATATTACTTCTTTGAAAACATTGTTGATCCCTTTTATTTTATCTTCTATTCTATGATCTATGCCTATTATTATTATTATTATTATTATTATTATTATTATTATTATTATTATTTGGTGGTACTGGGGTTCCTGGAAGTCCTTTTGCCTCTGGGCTACACTCCCAGACCTATTTTATATTTTGAAACAGGGTCTCTTAACCCAGCACGGCTGGCTTCGACCTACGCGATCCTCCTCTCTCCACCTCTCAAGCGCGGGGATTACAAGTGTGTGCCACCATGCCCAGCTATGCCTATTATGATAGTACTTTTAAAATTGGCACAAAGTTGTTCAATGTCCAATTATGCCCTTAAATTGATTTTTATTTTCTAATTTATATACTAAATGTTCATTTGGGGGGTGGTTATCTTCTAAGAGTGAGATTCTATTTTTCATGTAGTCTAGTCTTGTGTTTATTTTATTAATGCCTGCACTTCAATTTCTGTACCCTTTACTTCCTTCACAGCTTTCTTCTGATTCCTGTTCAGAGTGTTAGATTCTTTATTTGTTGTTTTATTTCTTTAGCCTCTTTCCATTTTTTTTCTGTATAACTTCTACTACTAAAGTTTTTATTTAACTGGGTTTGGGGGTACATGCTTGTAATCCCACTACTTGAGAGGCTGAAACAGGAATATTGCAGATTTTTGACCAACCTCAGCTATTTAATGAGGCACTCTCAAACTTAGTGAGACCATATTAATAGGGCTGAGAGTGTAGCTATAGCTTAGAGGTAAAATGCCCCTGGGTTAAATTCCTAGTACTGGAAGAAAAAGGAGTTTTGATATGTCTTTCTGGTGATCTCTCTGCAATTCTGAGTTGGCAGGTTCTGTTATTGTGGGGCTGTAGAAGCTCATTGCTTTCTTGTTCTTTTTTTTACTATTTAAGATTTTTACATTTATATAATCGTTGCTTTTTATATTTTTCTCCTACTTTGTAGGTGTTAGCTGATGTGCACAAGTATATGTTATATTGTTTTCAATGGTTTTTTGAGTGAGGTGGAAGGTACTGAAGTATTAAATGCAAAAAAGGTAAAGTTTCAGATAGGATTGATAAGAATGACAGTTTGAGTGTTGTAAGTTAATATATAATAGAAACTAGAGATAGCAAATATATAGGAATATCCCAATAACCAGTGTAGAGTATTTAGGTATAGGGATATGAAGTGGATTTAATACAAAACAAATAAAACAAAAAATGTGTGTGAATACAGTAGATGTAAAAGAGAGAAAACACTTGTGAAAGGGGTGAGGAAGGCCAGGCAGGTTGGTATACACTTGTAATGCCAACATTTGGGAGGTGGAGACTGGAGGATCTTGGTTTGTGGGCAGCCTTAGCTACTTATGGAGACCCTTCACAACTCAGTGAGATGCTGTTTCAAACATAAAAAGACTAAAAATTAGGACCAAGGGTGTAACTCAGAGGTAGAATGCTCCTTCCCCTGGGTTCCATCCCAGTACCACACACACACACACACACACACACACACACACAAGAAAAAACAGCTAAAAATAGTGATGTTTCAGCAAACACACACAGATAGACAGGCACACACACACACACACACACACACACACACACACACAACAAATCAAAACAACAACAAAGCAAAAGTACCCTACAAATATATGAGTAGAGAGCAGACTTGGCCTCTGCAGTCCTTCTGGCTCTGCAGTAGGTTTTTTTTTTTTTTTTTTTTTTTTTTTTTTTTTTTTTTTTTAGTCATTTAAGGCTCACTTTCTATATTAGGTTTTAGTGTATGTTCCAAACACTCTCATTTGCTCTGTAAACTATAGCAATGATAACAGTTTGTAGCGCTACCTTTTGGTCTTCTTCAATGATTGGAACCTGGTGTCTTTCTCTGTGTATCCAATTTAAGTGCTGGTCTTTATGCTTTCTACAGACACTGTACCTGCATCTCTCCCCTATGTAGGTGTCAGGTGCTGCTGGGACCAGGCCTAGTTTATACATAGGGGTCCACTTTTTCCACAGATATGGCTGAGGATCTGATTGGGTGGTCTGTGGTGATCTCTAATAGAATACTAGTGCCCTTATCCCTGCAGACTCTAGGCCTCTCTGCCCAATTGGCCCAGGGAACTATCTGCTAATACATGCCTCTGCTTTGTCTGACAGTAGACTCCACCCCCCTCATCACTAGGGTGAATCATAAAGTCTTAGACCTTGTGAGTCTTCCAATTGCTGCATAAGTTCTTATAGTAGTGTTGGGGTATCTCCAATAGGGATGGCTACTTTACTTATGGTGTTGTTGAGCACCATTGTAGACCTCTGGAGGATGAGGTAGGATTGACCGCCATTGTTGCAGGTTCCAGCTGGGTGTCCAGACAGTAAGATCTCTGGAGTATAGAGCAAGAAGCTGACTGCTTACAATTCTGAGAGGTTACAGCTTCTTACTTCACATCAAGTCACTGTCAATTTTTTTTTTTTTTGTGGTACTGGGGTTCCTGGAAACCCTTCTACTTCCAGGATACACTCCCAGACCTATTTTTTATATTTTTCTTAACTTGGAAACAGGATCTCCTAAGCCAGCAAAGCTGGCTTTGAACCTGGGCAATCATCCTGTCTCCGCCTCCCAAGTGCGGGGATTACAAGCGTGCGCCACCATGCCAGGCAGTCACTGGCTTTTTTGCTGGGGATTTCTGAAGGCTGTAGTGCCAACAGTCCCAATATGGTTAGGCAACATAACGTCAACACAGCCACTTGGGTGGAAGCTGTTCTAGGAGTGGCAAATAGGATACTTTTCAGTCTTTTGTTTCTGGCTTTGTTTTAGCTGATACACACACACACACACACACACACACACACACACACACACCACACACACACACACACACACACACACACACACACACACATATATATATATATATATATATATATATATATAATTATTTTTGCTTCAATTTTTTTTCTTTTTTTCTTTTTGGTACTAGAGATGTAATGCAGGGGCATTCTACCTCCAAGCTATACTCCTAGTCTTGTTTATTATTATTTATTTTGCAACAGGGTCTCACTAAAAAGCTGAGGTTGTCCATGAACCCACAATCCTCATGTCTCACCCTCTCAAGTACTGTAATTACATGCATGTTCCACCACACCTTACTTTCTCTTGTCAAGATGCTGTTTTCAAAGAGATATTATGGATCAAGTGTCAGCATGACTGAGAAAGTGCTGCTTTTCTTTTAATAGTGAAACATTTTATTTACTTAAAAGTTGAAAGATTTGGCTCTTATGATATATCATTTGGGAAAGAGAGATTCAATCCCACATAATATGTATACCATATAATAGCGTTACTAAAGTTTTTTGAAAATTATATCAGGTTAATTAAAAAAAACACCAATTTAGTACCTATCATTTTCATAATTACTAAAAGATTATTAATGAATAGTTGTTTTATATTTCATTTAGGTAGAGAAAATGTATTATAATAAAACACTTTAATAGCAAAGTCATTCCTATGTCTTCACATTAAATAGAATAAAAGCATTAAAAATAATTGGAAGTTTATGACACATAGCAGAGCATGGCTACATTTTGCAAAAATTCTGATTAAATATTCAAACATAATCTGTGTTTAGTTCAAAATGGTTTACATTATAGTTTCTTATTAGCATATAAAAATTTTTTAAATGTAGGTCATGCATAAACAAAATGTGAATAAGCAAAGTACTTATTTATAGTAATATACTAAATTAATAATTATTATAATTAATACATTGCAAAATGTACTCAATAAATTTGTAGTATAACATGTAATATATTTTATATGTTAACATTAATACTAGTTAATAAAGTACTAATTAATAAATCTCTTTTAGTCATAGTTGATTCTTCAAAGGGTTATTTAATTTGTGATTTACACCATCTGTCCTCAAAGAGAAAATGTATATATTTCTTATAGTCATTTTGTCAATTGTTCATACTTTGCTGACTTATATTTTTGGAATGAGTATTTAAAAAAAGAAGGTAGAAAGAGAAAGCAAAGTTATCAAAGGCTAATGTAGTATGCTTTAGGCAGTTTGAAAAACCTGTGAAACTGTAGGATATAATCATAAAAATGTTTGAATGAAACTTCTAAATATTACATGGAAGTTGCTAATGTTATCCATACACTTGAAATCCTTCTTCCTATGCCTCCCAAGTACAGAGATTACAGGTGCATACCACCACAACCAACTTAATTTAATACATTTTTTTTGTGTCAATAAAATATGTAAGATTGCTTTTAAAAATGTTTTATATACTTTTAAGAGAAAAATAATCTTCTGTTAACTAAAAACACAATTCTCTGGTTTGGAAAATTTTACCTAGGCAGTTGTTACACCATCAGATATCTTTCTAAAATTTTCTGTATCTTTTCATATATAACATATAAAGTATGTTTAATTATAGAATAGCAGAATCATCAATATCTTTATGCTGGTAATAAAGCCTTTTCTTTGTATTGCATAGCATATAGATAGACTAAAAATGTAGAGAATATAGGGATTAATTTTCCCACACTAATAATTGAGAACTTCATAATTTTTTAAATTAGTTTTTTACATAATGAGCCAGTAGCTTTCACAATGTTCAATAAATACATTCTCTAATTGTATGGTCAAATACAAAAGTTAAGTGCAAAAACTTCAATGGATCTTAAAAGATAAAAAATTTATTTTTGGTGTGTGGTGCTGGGGAGGTGTCTACAATGAAAATTATGAAACAAAAATAGAAATTGAAGATATTATATATTTCAGATGTTTAAAATGTGTATGAATAGAAAGCCATGGCAGATTCTATTTTCTTTTGATGTGTATGTATTATGCCTTCTATTTGCTATTCTAGAGCTATCTTGCAACTTCACATACCCTACTCTACTGTCCTGACCCAGCTGTATGTGTCTATTAGGTGAATTGACTTTGTGTCCTCCATATCCTGCTGTGTTTGGTCAATGAGGAGCCATTTTTGGAAATCAAAGTAAGGAGAGGAAGAGTAATCTTTGCTCTTCTTCTGTCACTATGGAGAACTCAGTATAACTAGTTTGCTTTAACAGATCGCTGCTTCTCTCAGTGAAGTTGCACAATAGGACTCTATCCTTTTAGCTTCTGCTTATCCATCCCTACTCTTTTATCTTTGAGGCTAAGAATAATGATGGAATTTTTGCTTAAGTCTAGGTTCCTTGAGCTGAATCTGCAATCAATCCCCTCTGTAGTTAGATAACCCCTTTGAAAATATGCTTTTCATATTTTAAATTAGAATGTGTTATTTGTTTTTTATTGGGACACAGATACCTTAAGAATATCTGGATATTTTTTACAACTAATTCACAATTTAAAAATCTTTTATTTTACATTAACTTTTGGATTCAAAATGAAGGAAATACTATTCCCATCATAAGTTGTTTTTAAAAACCTAACTGAGGGAATGAGTCAGGAGAAGAGGGACATTCTGTAATGTTCACGATGTACATTAATGAACATATCAAAGTCAATCATTAAGCCAAACATAAAAAGAAGGGAGAGGGAGGAAATGGGGCAGAAACTGGGTAGTGGCTAATTGGGTGATGTGTGCATGTATGCCTCCACCATCTTGTACTTTATTAAAATGTATGACTACAGTGCACTAATAAAAAGTTAAAAAAAAAACTTGCACTAGTAAAAATATATCTTGCTAAGGAAAATAATTAAATACCTAATGCCTATAGCTTCCAAAGACCCAGAAAACCAGGAATTGTTGTATAAAGAATCAGTCAGAAAGCTGAACATATAAAAAAATTCTGAGGATAAAATTGAAAGAACAACTTAGGAAAACCTAAGACAAACCAGCAAATCAAATGCATGCATAAGCCATTGGGGGAGAACAGTCAAAACACTAGAAAAGAAAATGCAATAATAAGGACTAATAATATGAAAAGAAAAAAAATTAGTAGACTAGAATAAAAACAAGGCCAAAATGCCATCAGCATAGAGGCAGTTGAACTTGCATAAACAATATAATGCTTTTGGACTGAGTTCATTCCTTATTTTTTATTGATTGTGCATATAATTTTATATTCACTTACTCATCCAATAATTCATCAAATATTTACACATTCACTTTATTCCTCAGGCAGAATCCAAAGATCTGAGGATGCAATAGTGATAAAAATATTGGCATGGCTTACAAATGTATCAGTGATGGATAAATAAAGAATATGGTTCCGGGAAGATGGCGACCGAGAAAAGCGGGGCTTAAGAGCCCCGCTAACAACCAATCTCCATTACCACAAAATCAGCACCTTTCATAGCCAGAAAACACCATCACCAGAGAAACCAAAAAAATCACCAGGCTCCAGAGAGAAAGTGGACTGAGAACAGAGCTCAGAGCCACAGAGGAGATACACCGGACTCACGCCCGAGGACGCGGCAGCAGCACCAAACTGCCGGCGGCAGTGGCGAATTCACCGGACGGCTACAGCAAGCCGAGGTGAGCCGCTGCAGAACAGCCAGGGAGGATCTTTTGGTGCAGGGAGCATCTAAAGCTCCCAGTGGCTGAGCTCAGCACACGATGCAGGGACTCAGAGTGGAACTCAAAACCAGAGAAGAAAAAATACGCCAGCCTCACAGCCGAGGGCGTGGCAGAGGCGCCATATTGCCACCGGCGGCAGCAGCAGTGTATTCACCGAGTCCAGTACAGCTACATCTGCGTACTCAAGAACAGTGAGTCAAATTGCGGAACACAGGGGAGAAATCCCAGTACTGTACTCCCTGGGACTTGACCCAGTGGGGGAGTGGCGGTGGCAGAGATATCACACCATAGGAGAACGTGCAACCTGGCACCCCCCCATAGTCTAAATCAGCCTCTATCGACTCTCTGGATCGGAGACCCTGTGATACAACCCAGTAAAGGAGTAGTGGGGTCAGAGATACTACAGACTCGAGATCCAGAGCACCTTAAGCGAAGTCATAGTGACCCAAGGGAAGAACCCAGAGAAGGCACAAACTTCCGAAATCATGGGAAAGAGGAATAACACTGGAGCAATGAATGCCCACAACCCCACATCATCAGATCCCGACAAAGCAGAAAATCAGAGATTTCTAGAAGATCAAATCAGGAAAATAACTGTAGAAATAATAGAGGTGCTTCAAAAAGAATTCAGAGAGAGCCAAAAAGAGATAAAGGATGCAATTAATGAAGTAAAGGCCTCAATTCAAAGCAGGAACAACCGATTAGACCACATGGAGAACAGAATCTCGCTCTTAGAAGATGATCATTCCAAAAATGAACGCATAGTTTCTAATCTAGAAAAAAATATCTGACAGCAGGAATCTGACATTGAAGCAATATGGGCCCATTTTAAGAGAGCTAACCTAAGAATAGTTGGAATAGAGGAGGGAAAAGAAGGTGAAAACAAAGCGATCAACAATCTCTTCAAGGAAATAATAGCAGAAAATTTTCCAAACATAGAGCAAGAGGTTGATACACAGGTCCAGGAAACTTATAGAACTCCCTTTAGACAGGATCAGAGAAGAAGATCCCCACGCCACATAATTGTCAAAATGACCAATGTGGAAGCCAAGCAGAGAATCTTAAAGGCAACAAAAGCAAAGGGCCAAGTGACATTCAGAGGCAAACCAATTAGAATCACTCCAGACTTCCCAAACCAAGTCATGAGAGCCAGAAGGGCTTGGAGAAACATATTCCAAACTCTGAAAGAAAACAACTTCCAGCCAAAAATTTCCTACCCAGCAAAACTTTCTATCAAATTAGATGGAGAAATAAGAAGCTTCCATGACAAACAGAAACTGAAGGAATTTTTGTCTTCAAAACCAGCACTAGAGAAAATACTCAAAGAGATTAACTACAAAGAAGAAATAGGTAACACACACCAGAACCAGAGAAACAAGATTTTCCATCCAACAGACAACTAAGATTAGTTATCTGTGGAGATTCATTATTTATGTTAGTCTTTTACCTATCTCTAAATTGTATTGTATGCCTTTATTGTTGTTAATTTTTAGGATGTCTAGTTGGAATATTAATATACCTTCAGATATAGCATTTGGAAATATTTTATCCCATTCTATTAGTAACTTTTAACTCTGTTTACATTGTCTTTGGATATACAATATTTTTTTTTATTTTTTAGGGAGTTTGTATACTCTTCTGTTGCCTGTGCCCTTGAAATCATACCCAAGAAATCACTGCCAATTTCAATGTTGTGAGGTTTTATGACCCAGATTTTCTCCTAAAAGTTTATAGTCTTAAGATTTAAATTTAGGTCTTTTATCTATTTTGAGTTAATATTTGTATATAGGATTAGGTAAGGGTCCAACTTTATTCTTTTCCATTTAAGTATTATTTTTCAACAATATTTAGTTAAAAGATTATTATTTCCACCACCAAATGTTCGTGGAAACCTAGTAAAAAATAACTTGACAATATAGGGAAGAATTTAGCTCTAGGCTTTTATTTAACTCCAGTGGTTTATATATCTGCCTTTAGAACAGTACTACACTCTTTCAATTATTGTAGCTTTATATGGTTTGAAATCAGAAAATATATATCTTCTAGCTTTGTTCTTTTTCAAGATCATTTTGGGTATCTAGAGTCCATATTCCATATTAGGATATTTTTTTTCTGAAAAATAAATATATAATAGTTTCACCTAAAAAAATAGAAAAAAAATTCTCTGGTAAGAAAGAAAGCAAAAAGAAATACTGAAATGTTATCTTTAAGTCATCAAAAGCTTGGTATCAGACAAATGAAACTGTTATATGAAATTATCATTTTTAATTTTGGATAAATTGCTATAATACTAGATGTCAACCATTAAGCCAAGCATGGGAAGGAGGGATGGGAGAGAATGGGGTGGGGATCGGGTGGGGGCTGACTGGGTGATGTGTGCATGTATATCTACAAAAGTTTGTATCCCATTATGATGTATGAATACAGTGCACCAATAAAAAAATAAGTAAAAAAATATAAAGAATATGAGGGATGCAGAGAGATATGAAAGTGAGTCAAATAATTCAACCTTTAGTAAATGAGAAACCTACTACAAAGACAATAATTTTTTGGTATTTGATTTAAATAATTAGTAATGAGTAATGAATCCATTTAATAAAATAAAAAGTTCTATTAATAAGTAATTTTTCATAGTGAGAAACTGTAATAAAATTCAACTGAAGAACTTTGGGACCAGAGACATTGTTCTCAGAATATTTTCCCCTACTGGAGGGAAAAGGCAATAAACATATTATTTTTTTCACAACCTACTCCTATCACTGCTACTGACTAATATTCCATGGGAATTAACTTCCCTGTACATTTGACCTAAGTGTGGGTCAAGATCAAACAGGACACACAATAGTACTAAATTTTTAAAGGTAGCAAAAGATATGGTGGACATGAATTAAGATATTTTTCAGTGGGCAAGTTAACATTTAAAAATATAGAAAACACATGTAAGTAGTTCTATCTAACCTCAAAGTTAAGATCATAGCCTAAGAGTAGTCATTTTGTTTTGAAGGTGTTTAAACTTTTGCAATGCTTTGTATTTTTGCAGTTACCATTCATTTGCTGATTAAATTAAAAGTATGTTTATATACAATAACCTGCAATGTCTTCATTTTCTTCTTAAGAATAACATAAACTCCAAATATAACACTCATTATGTTTGAAATTATATTCAAAATTGTATTTGTTATGGATAAATTTCAAACATAAACAGGTTTTCATGGAGAGAAACCTCTTATGCCTATTTCTGCAGTTTAGAGTAGTTGAGAATTCAATTTTTGACATCTCCACAGACTGAGACAAGAATAAAGCCTTTGTTTAGTTTATTTTCTGTAATCTTTGTTGTCATGAATCTTTGTAAGGATGGCCATAGTAATTTAGGTCATTTTAGTGGTTTTATAAAATCATAAAACTGGTATATGATCATGGAATCAACAAGAAAATTATTTTAATAAAAATGATTTGTCACAGAACAAGCATGATGGCACATGCCTGTCATCCCAGTACTTGACAGGCTGATACAGGAAGATCAATCACAGGTTTGAGACCAGCCTCAATAATTTAGTGAGATTTCAGCAACTTAGTGAGACCTTATTTCCAAATGATTTTGAATCCAACCAGTTTGTCCTTTTCTTAATTGTAGTTTTTAAAACATAACTTTAGATACCATCGAAATACAGTCTCCTGAGATAAAGTGCAGCTGGTGAGAACAACCCAGACTTTTCTAGTCTTCACATGGAAATGTGATGCCCTTCAACATTTTAGCCCCATCAGTTATATAAACTATATTGGGTTTATCTTCAGGGCTCCTCATTCATGATACATGTAGAACACATACGATAAAGACTCCTTTTGCTTTGCACAGCTTTTTAAGATTTAATGAACTTGTATGCAATAAATCCTACACTTCGGTTGTCTCTCAAAACCCATTTGTGAGTAATAAATACCATTCAATTAACTTACTGATTATGAGTATGTTCTGTCTTACTGGACTCAAACAAGTTTGTAACCAGCATACCATACACCTGGTTCAAATTGTATACCTTCATTTTTATTTTGAAATTATTATTTATATAAGTTTTTGGTAAACTAAAAATTCAGAATCTTATCAACTGAACGAACATCATTATCTTGTGGAGCAATTTCCATCAAAATGGCAGTTTTTTCATCTTTCTCAGTTTTATAATAAAATTTTAAACTTACCATATATTTTTGGGCTTAAAACAGATATGTATGCTCAAAAAACAATGCACAATAACAATATTTAAGACACTCAAATGAGATGTAAAATCAAAGGTGTTATACTTTTACATGTGAATAAAATTACTTGAAATTCACCCTAAGTCTTTTTTAAAAGGAAGAATATTGGGTCACATTTAAAATACATTAGAATGGCTATAGTGTTCAGCAGCACAATTTGCAATAGCTAAATTATGGAAGCAAACTAGGTGTCCATCAACAGATGAATGAATAAGGAGAAATGTGGTATATATACAATGGAATTTTACTCAGCCATAAAGAACAACAGAATTATTTCATTTGCAGGAAAATAGAAGTGGAGAAAATTATTCTAAGTGAGATCAGCTAGAGAGTACAAGAAGTACTTCAGATAAGAGCAAACACTGACCACTAGAATAGTGGACAAGGAGTGGAAAAAAATTGAAAGGGCAAAGGGAGAACACATGAAAGAAACAGTTCAAATTATACTATTCCCATGTAAGGTATTACTACCAGACTCACTATTACATAGGCAGAGGGGGAGGTAGCAGGGTGGAACCTATAGTGAAACACACTAAAAGCTGTGTACTTAATTTTTGTATGACTTTGAATCTCACTATGATGTATTATAATGTAAAATCAACTTTGTTATGGCAATTTTTTTTCAAAACGTGATCTACTTTTCTTCTTTTGGTTATAGTATAGTTTATTTCAGATTAAGTTTCAACTATATGATATGTTGCTAAATAAAAATTTAGCTTCCGGGAGGGTCAAGATGGCAGTGGCTGCGGTCGCAGTGGCAACCACGGCTGCCAAAAAGGACATGCATTCCTTGGAGAGGCCCTGAACACCAAATTTTGGTTTAATATCTGATTGGGACAACTTAAGGAGACATTTCCAGCCATGACTTCCTATCTAGAATACAGGAGAGCAAGTGGATAATGGTGGAATTAGAAGCAAGATGACAAGGAGGCACCCGCCACCCAAAAGAAATTATTTTTGGAAGAACACCCCAGAAGGGATTAAAGACCGCTTCAGCTGCACATGCTAGAAGTCTTAACAACATACCTTGTAAGAAAAATGATCCGGGCTTGGTGGGGGGAGCCCAGCAGCGCCGGGGTGGAGGGGGGAGCCGAGCTGCAAGTCCTGGGGAACTCAGTGCATCTGGCCTCCATGCTCCTCTATGCTGCGCTGGGGTTCGTGTTGCACTGGGAACAGCAGATCCTGCTCTACACAGTGAGGCTGTGGCCTTTGCTCTTGGAGGGGTGATAAAATGTATTGCTGCTGAGTGCTCTATCCCACAACCTCTTCAAAACACACATAGTGTCTTCTCTTACTGAAAAACACAAAAAAGAAAAAAATATTGGACAGGGGCCAAGATGTCAGTGTCAGCAGCCAGGATTCTGGAAATGCAGACAAATCCTATCCAATTCACCTGGAACTTTTGGAAAAAGTTCCTTGGGAAGGGGGACTGCTCCTGCTGCACATGCTTAAGAATTCTGAACAACATATCATGTAAGGAAGGAGCTCAGCGGAGAACCAGGAGGAAGGCGGTAGCAGCGGCGGCAGTGATGGTGGAGGCTAGTATTTGGTAGAGGCAGAGATCTGATCCAACCCACCCTGATTTTCTGAAGAAATTGCCCCAAAGGTAGAATGCTACCACCACACATGCTCAGGATTCTAGACAACATGCAGCATGGGAAAAGTGTTTGGGAGAGAACTGAGATGGTGGAGGCAGCGGCAATGGCAGTGGCTAGTATTCAGGAGAGGCAGAGATCTGAGTCAATCCACCTTGATCTTTTGAAGAAATCACCCCAAAGGTAGAATGCTACCACTGCACACCCTCGGGAATTTTGGACAACATGCTGTGTGAATACGGTGCTCGGAAGAGAACTGAGATGGCTGTGGCAGTGGCAGTGGTGGTCAGTATTTGATAGAGGCAGAGATTCAATCCAATCCACCTCGTAATTTTAAAGAAATATCCTCAAAGGTATACTGCTACTGCTTCACATGCTTGGGAATTCTGGAAAACAAACTGTGTGAGAAAGGTGTTAAGGAGAGAACAGAGATGGCAGTGGCAGCAGTGGTGGTGGTGGTGACCAGAATTTGGAGGGGCAGACAGAACCAGTCCATTCCACCTTGGAATTTCCCCAAAAGTAGCCTGCTCCTGACACACATTCTCGGAAATTTTTGACAACATGCTAAGTGGTAATAGGGTTTGGGAAATTTCAGAGGGAGCCCCACATAGCCAGGATGGGCCGCCATGCTGCGTGTTCTGGGAGTCATCAGCCCTCATGGCCACTGCGCTCCTCTGCGCAGAGCGGGAGGCCAGGGTGTATGTGGAGCAACAGAGCCTGCTCTCTGAAGTGAAGCTGTGGACCTCTGCCTTTGAAGGGAAGACAAAATTCATTGCCACTAGGTATTTGGCATCCCAGCTTTCGCAAAAGACATTTACTGCTCTCTCATATTAAAAAAAAAAATCGAATAATTGCCTGAGTGGTGGTGCACACTTGTAATACCCGTGCTTGGGAGGCAGAGACAGGAGGATCGCGCAAGTTCACAATCAGCCTTGCTGGCTTAAGATGCCCTGTTTCCAAATAAAAATATATTTAAAAAAATAGGGGTTTCTGGGAGTGTAGCCCAGAGGTAGAAGGAACCCCAGTAAGAGCAAAATAAATAAATAAATAAATAAATAAATAAATAGGAAGAAAGAAAGGGAAAAGGAAACATCTGTAGATGACCTGCTCATAGTGAGAGACCAAAGCTCAATTAACAGCAAGGCCGGTATCAGGGCCACTGAGGCCAGGATAGGAGCCTGCCATGCAGCAAGGCTGGTTCTGGGGTCAGCAAGGTCAGGATCAGTGCCTGCCATGCGGTGATGCCATAGCTGGAGTCAGCGTGGCCGGGATAGGATTTTGCCTTAAGGCAAGGCTGGTTCTGGGACCTTTGAGGCCGGGTTTGGAGTCTGCCATGAGTCAAGGCTGATGCCAGGGCCTTCAAGAGTGGGATCAGAACTTGCATTGTGGCATACACAGAGAAATAGCACAAAAAATAAAAAATCAGATGCTTTCCCTAATATGGAAAAACTAGGAAGAAATGGGTAATAGGAGGAAATCTAGTTGAAGAAAGGGCCCTATGGAAGAGAAGTTAAGGTGACCAATCAGAGGGGATGGGATGGGGGAAGATGGAATCTCTTTAAAACACATGATGTATGTAAATTAATAAATCACAGTTAATCACCAAATCAAGCATGGGATCAAGGGAGGAGGAGGAAGTGGGATGGAGATTGGATAAAGGCTAATTGGATGATGTGTGCTTGGATATCCTCACATGTCTTGTATTCCATTGTGATGTTTGACTATAATGCACCAATAAAAATATAGTTAAAAAAATTTAGCTTCCAGAAGGCTTAAAATAGAGGACCAGTGCTTTACCTCTGGTAATTTACCTGGTAATTGCAGAAAGAACTTGGTTAGGTCTGTGTAGAATGGATGAACACAGGCTCTATGAAATGCAGTGCAGACAACCCCTCCACAAGGAGAAGACTTTGAAGATCATTGCCTTAGGAATTCTTGAGCACACAAGCTGAAGGAGTACTTTTAATTCAAAGAATGCAAACCTTCTTGATTTTATGAAGATAACTTACTAGAACTGCTGGAAAGTAACTACTTCATTCAAGACATAATTGGCATTTTAAATGTATTTTACCTGACTGACTTAGCAATGAAGGCTGAAATGGAAACCAATTTAATTCTTTTGGAGTTTTATAACCACTTCTATGTTATGCATTAAAAGTAAGAAATATAAGAATAGTGTCCTATATTAAAGGTTAATTAATAAAGTGAACCAAAGGAAAAATGATGTGGCCAACATTTTGATGTCTACATGGCAAACTAATAATATAATTTTAATTGATAAACCAATGTTTATAAATAAAGAAAAAGTATAAACAGTCAATATTTATTTTTTAAAATATTGTGACACTATAGTCTCACATCATAATCTAAATTATGTTGATAACAGCATGTGTTCCCACAGTACTTGGTGACCTCTCCCTCTTTCCCCTTTCCCTCCCTCTCAATACTGAGTTGTCTAGGTTAACAATATTAAATTCACATGTATACACATAGTCTCATGCAGCATTTCCATTAATAAACCTCAGCCTTATACCTCCTCTAATCTTTCTCCCTGGCTTCACTCAGGTTTTACCTCCATTATCTGGAGTTTCTTGGGTGATTCCCAATACTCCCTACCTCAAGCATATTAAAAAAAAAAAGTCTCTTCCTGTGCTTGGCTAATCTCACTTAACACAATGTTCTACAGGTTTTTTCATTTTCTTATGAATGACCTAATTTTGTTCTTTTTTATTGCTGAGTAGAATTCCATTGTGTGTATTTCCCATAATTTTGTAATCTATTCATGTGTTGATGGACACCTAAGTTGATTCCATATTTTGGCTATTGGGAATTGTGCTATTATGAACATGGGTATGCATATGTTACTGTAGTTCTCTGATTTCAAACCCAGTAGTGGTAAAGCTGTATCATATGGTGGACTGCATTTGTAGTAGAAATTCGTAGTTATGCCCAGATATTCATTTTTTACTTTTTCTCCTAATAGAATTTGTTATTATTTCCTAGACAGATTGTTGGATATTCTGAAAGGAGCCCCAAATTTTCAATCTCTTTGCCAGAATACATGTATCTATGGTTAAATTCTGGTCAAGATATCTTAGATGTGCTAAAAACAAGTATCATTAGTGGAAAGAAGAAAATATTTTATTTGGTCTTTTCTCATCTTGCTAACTGAACCTTGGACTCATTGGTGTATATTCAAAAGCTATCATGGAACTCAACATAGGAATTATATGTAAAATTGAGTGATTAAAAGCAAGATGCCAGACACTACTTCCTCAGCTTGTCTACTTACATATTCCTCCATGTTACAGTGAAAATGTTTACCTTGTTCAAACATTGGCTATTTTGATTATTGCTAAGAGTCACAATTAATATAGGAGTACATATGATTATTTCTTACATACAAATTCTATCTATAGATGAATTGCAAAAATTATAATATTGAATGAACACTACTTTTTTAACATTTCTTAAAAATTGGCTTTTAAGTTCTGATCATGGTGAATAAGATTCTATATGTTTTCCCTTTCTGGATATTTAATTCAATAGGTGGATATGCAATTCTTAGAACATTTACATTCAACACCTTTAAAAAACACTTTTTAACCAAAAATAGGGATTAAAATTTAAGCACATTCTCATTTGAAACTTTGGTTGAGAAGACAATTCCATAATATTTTGGTATGAATCTGAGAGTTTACATTCTAACTAATATTGAACTAGTGTAGGTGAGACTCAAGTCAATATTTTCTTTCTCATAAAATTCGCAGTACTCTGTGGATTATCCTTGACTTAACATTTATTGAGATGTAAAATATTTTTAAATTTGAATTACTGTAAATGAAGCTGGGCATGGTGGCACATGCCTTAATCACAGAACTGAGGTGAGGGAAATAAGGGCTGAGATAGGAGGATTATAGTTTCAAGGCAAGCCTCAGCAACTCTGCAAGGCCCTCAACAACTTAGGGAGATCTTGTTTCAAAATAAGATAAAATAAAGTAGGACTGGGGATATAGCTCAGGGACAGAATATCTCTGTGTTTAATCCATAGTACCACACAAAAAATATGCATATGCATATGTACATAGGTCAAGAGAGTACCATACAATATATTACTACCCCCATTAGTAGATCAAAATTCCAAATTCCAAGTAAAGTTTCTACTGAAGGTGTAAATTTTTTTTACCAACATAAGGATAAAAAAAAAATATGAGTCACATTGCTACAGGTCAGAAACCATTTGTACTACTGATGAGATTAAGAAGAGTTAAATTAAGCCAGGTGTGGTGGCGCACTCTTGTAATACCCTCACTTGGGAGGTAGAGACAGGAAGATCGTGCAGGTTTGAAACCAGCCATGATGGCTTAAGAGACCCTGTTTCCAAATTTTAAAAAAGTATAAAATAGGTCTGGGAGTGTAGCCTGGAGGTAGAAGGGCTTCCAGGAACCCCTGTACCACCAAAAAAAAAAAAAAAAAAAAAAAAAGGAAAGAAAAGAAAAGAAAAGGAAAAAAAAAGAAAAAAAAAGAAAAGTTAAATAGTTAAACTAGATAGCTACAATCAAAGATCAAAGACAAGAATCTCCTTGGAGGTAACAGATATTCTGCAGTTAGATTTTTTCCTTTAAATAATTTAAATTAAAAATTTAATGTTCTTCTCTTGTGGTTTGTTCATGACAATTTTTCTATAATGGTTCTCAAACTGGAGGATATATCAGAATTGCTAAAAAGACCTATTGAACCATTCTTGCTGATCTCTTTTCCAGATTTTCTGATGTACAGATCTCTTTGGTTGGGCCAGAGAATTTGACATGTTCTCAGGTGGTACTGATTATACAGTTCCAATGGTGAGTTTTAAAATCTTGCTGTAAGGCGCTGGTGATTTGTTGCTATTAGCCTACAAGAGGGCAGATTACAGGGTGAAAGGGAGAAATGTCTAGGGAGAATAACACATTCATTATTCTACCAAAGACTATCCTATCACATATGTCTTAAAATATATATGGCAGCAGTGTCAAAGATAGACTGAATAAAAGTAAGCCTTTCTGTGACTATGGCGAGAGCCTAAGATCAGATGTTGACATCTGACATAACAAGATCAGACTAATTTTAAAAATCAATACATAAAGTCAGATAACCAAGATTTGAGAGGTAATAGCCCAAATCTGAAGATTAGTTATATCAAATTTCAATGTGCAGGAGTATTAGGTGTGTGCCTTAAAAATAAACTGAATTCTTATCCTAAGCCTGTTGATTAAGCTTATAGATATGGCCCCATTAATTGTAAAGTAAGTTAGAGACAATTTTATTGCAATTGATTTGTGACCAATCTAAAGGAAAATGCCATGAAAAAAAAAGATATTGAGAAGCAACTTGCAGTTCATGACTCCACACAGCAGGCCAGCTAGAGGGTCACTCAGCCGTCTACCTACTTCACATCTTTCTCCCTGACTCTAACTCTCCTGCTTCCTTCTGATAAGACACTTGTGATTACATTGGCACTGCCTGAATAATTACAGTACTAACCAAACTTAGAATGGACAAAGATTTGTACAAAAGTTTCATCAAAAATATGTACAAATGTCTAATACTGCATGAAAAGATATTCAATACTACTAGTCAATAGAAATCTGCAAGGAAACAAAAAATTATTTTGCAATCTTCATGATAATCTTATAAAAATGATGAACACTGCCATATATATATATATATATATATATATATATATATATATTTTTTTTTTTTTTTCTGTCACAGGATAGGGAAAAACTCAAGCACCTAAGGACATATTTTTTGGATTAGCTTTTCCCCTTGCCTGCCAGTTTTGTAACCTGATAGCAGTTGCTAAAGTACTCGAGCCTTGTTTCTAAGTATTTTGCTTTCTTCTTAATTGTGGTTCCTCTCCATGGGTTTTATGTTATATGGGACTAGTTTCAATTTACTGGTTTGTAGCATTTTCAGATTTCAAGCACTCAGTTTTGAAGGATTAGACATTTAAGCTTCTTAATATGCTTCTTGGAAAAGGTTTTCTTAATGGGAATCTGTGAAACCTATTTTAAATTTATTTTTAATATATGACCTTGGATTTATCTTTATATTAATCTGCTTTTATTTCTTTATCTAAATTTTATTTATTTTTTTTTTTGTGGTACTGGAGATGGAACTCAGGGTCATTATATCTCTGAGCTGCACCCTCAGCCCTATTTTTTTTTTATTCTTTATTTTGAAACAAGGTCTTACTGAGTTGCAGAAGGTCCTCATTAAGTGGCTGAGGCTGTCCACAAACTGACCCTCCAGTCTCAGCCTCCCGAATGCTGGGATTACAAGCATGAATCACCATGCATGGCTTAATATATGTTTTTAAAAATAATTTTGGAATACTATAAATAGAGCCAAGTAGTCACTTAAAATATCTTTATATTTAATCCTTCAATTTTATTTATACAATGTTTAGTTGAAAAATTCATAAAAAAATCTATATTCAGAGAATGAGAGAAGGATACAGAGTCAATTATTACTTTCACTCAAACACTTTTATGAAGTTCAAGTTGTACTACCATATGCCTGAGATTAAATTCAGATCCTGCTAAATGGATTTATCTGGAAAAACAGCAATCTCAACAACAAAAACCACTTTACTAAACCTCAGCTTTCTCATCTACTAAGGTCTTTATACTTCAAGGTAGAGATACATATTTACTAGTCTTTCATGTGGCAAATGCAAATGGTAGACAAAATTATAAAAGTGAATCTCACCTTGAAATATTCCTAGCATTTATTTGAATCAAACAAAAATGAAGATGTGATATAAATTGATTTTAAATATGTAAATACAGACCTAAATCTCTGGGCCTTTCAGTAGAAAGATTATCCAAGTAGCTTTGCATAATGTGGTTGACCTGCTTAAAAACAGGATTTACCCTCTTTGGTACCAGAAGGGAAAGTCAGAGATTTAAAATGTGGGGAGGTTTTGATGCTCTTCACTGACTGGTAGAGGGAAGAGAGCAGGGAATAAGAAGTGAAAATGGTCTCTAATAGGTGAGGGTGGCTGCTAGCCATGAAAAAAATGAGACATCAGTCTATACCACAAAGTATATCTAACTAAATGAGTTAGAAGTGTATCCCCCTCCCCCGAAGCCTTTAGTTTGTGCCAACTAAATGAAAATCCCAGTGCACATCCAGACTAATGACTAATGTAAGATGGTAAATGGGTGTTGTTTTACAGCATCGTCTTTGCAATAATTTGTTGTATACCAGTACAAAGCTAGTAGAATTATGGTTAATAAAATTTAGTGTCTCTTATCTCTCTTTTCCACATACTTGAATATGAAAAGGTTTATTACTATTTTTCTTCCAACACAGTATTTTACTTTTAGCAGATACATGCTGAAAGTACTCTTCATTATAAAAAATTAAAATGTGTACAACCCTAGCTGGTGATGCTGGTGCATGCCTGTAATCCCAGTATCTGAGAGGGTGAGACAGGAGTAATTCCAGATTTGAAACCAGCCTCAGAAACCTAGTGAGACTTTGTTTCAAAGCAAAACATAATTAAAAATAAACAGGGTATAGCTCAGAAGAATAATGGCATTTGGTTCAAACTCCAGTAAAACACACACACACACACACACACACACACACACACACACACACACACAAAATGTTCAAAACTTTTATAACACTTTTTAATTTCTTATAATTGTTGGATTGCAGGCTGGGCGGGGTGGCACATGCTTGTAATCCCCACGCTTGGGAGGCAGAGACAGGAGGATCGCGCAGGTTCGAAGCCAGCCACGCACGCTGGCTTAGGAGACTCTGTTTCCAAATAAAAAAGTATAAAAAATAGGTCTGGGAGTGTATCCCGGAGGTAGAAGGGCTTCCAGGAACCCCAGTACCACCAAAAAAAAAATTGTTGGATTGCTTAATTCTTCACAAGTTTTGAAAATATTCATGTCAATTTTCAAAATCATATTGCACAGATAAAGCCATTCTTATATATCTAGTAATTTAATACATGAAGTGCTTTTCAAATGTTAAGTCACTTTTTTCTACTAGATAATATAGCCACCACATTTTAATAAATACAGAAAATTTGAATTCAAAGGAACATAATCACACTCTAAATATGAGGTAAAATTACAATTGGCCTAGCAAAATTTTTTGAGCTTTAAAAAATATTGGTGAAAGAAATTGAAGAAGACCTTGGAAGATGGAAATACCTCCCGTGCTCATGGATAGGCAGAATAAATATCATCAAAATGGCCATTCTACCAAAATTGATCTATAGATTCAATGCAATTTCCATTAAAATACCAGTGACATTCTTCAGAGACCTAGAAAAATCAATCATGAACTTTATATGGAGAAAGAAAAGACCCAGAATAGCCAAAGCAATTATCAATAATAAGAAACATGCAGGAGGCATTACAATCCCAGACTTCGAATTATACCATAGAGCAATAGTAGTAAAAACAGCATGGTACTGGCACAATAACAGATATACTGACCAGTGGAACAGAATAGAAGATACATAAACAAACCCACACATCTTTAGTCAATTAATCTTTCACAAAGGGGCCAAAATCATATGCTGGAGAAAAGACAGCCTTTTCAACAAATGGTGCTGGGAGAACTGGCTATCCATTTGTAAAAAGATGAATCTAAACCCCTATATCTCACCAAACACAGGAATCAACTCAAGATGGATCAAAGACTTATAAATTAGACCTGAGACTGTGAAGTTAGTAGAGGAAAGCATAGGTTCAACACTACAACATACTGGCACAGGCAGTAACTTTCTCAACAAAACCCCCAAATCTCAGGAAATTAAAGCAAGAATTAGCATGTGGGATAACATCAAACTTAAAAGTTTCTTCTCATCAAAGGAAACCGTTAACAACTTAAAGAGGAAGCCTACAGAATGGGAAAAGATCTTTACCAGCCACCACTCTGATAGGGGGCTAATATCCAGAATATACAAAGAGCTCAAAAGACTCTACACTAGCAAAGCAAACAACCCAATCAAGAAATGGGCAAATGAACTAAATAGACACTTCACAAAAGAAGAGATACAAAGGGCCAATAGATACATTATAAGATGTTCTACATCATTGGCCATCAGGGAGATGCAAATCAAAACTACACTGAGATTCCATCTAACCCCAGTCAGAGTGGCAAGCATAAAGAAATCAAACAACAACAAATGCTGGTGAGGATGTGGGGAAAGAGGAACTCTTTTACACTGTTGGCGGGAATGCAAACTAGTTCAGCCACTATGGAGATCTGTGTGGAGATTTTTAAGAAAGCTAGGAATAGATCTACCATACGATCCAGCTCTACCACTCCTGGGTATTTTTCCAAAAGGATTGAATTCAGAGAACTATAGCAACATATGCATACCTATGTTCATAGCAGCACAATTTGTAATAGCCAAAGTATGGAACCAACCCAGGTCCCCATCGACAGATGAATGGATAGCAAAACTGTGGGAAATACACACAATGGAATTCTACTCAGCCATAAAGAAGAACAAAATCATACCTTTTGCAAGAAGATGGAAAGTCCTGGAAAGCATTATGTTAAATGAGACCAGCCAAGCACAGAAGGAGAACGTACATATGTTTTCACTAATATGCCCAAACTAGGGAATCTAGAGGATACCAGTGGTACTCCAGATAATGGAGGGGGAATACCAGCAAAGCTTGAATGGAAATATACAGGAGGAGGAAGGCTGAACTTGATTAATGAGGGTCCACATCCAAATATATGTAAAATTGTGAATATGGCATGGTTACCCGGGACAATCATTGTTTTATTGCTGGGAGGGGGGAAGGGAAAACAGGGGTGGGAGGGGGGAGAGGGCATCAAGTATAGTTTAAACATATACCATTTATGTTCAATAAAAATTTTAAAAAATAATAAATAAATAAATAAATAAATAAATAATATTGGTAAGATAACTTATGTTGATCCTAACTCTAGAACATCCATATCCCCCAGATATGTTAGGCTAGGATGCATCTGCTTCTAATCAATTCCTATAAATGCTTCTTATTTAATAAATCGCTCAAGGAAAAGCCAGAGACTGCATAGGTCTGTGCAAAAGTCTAGCATGATGGTAACAACTTGTTAACTTAGTTAACAATTTCTAGCTTTTCACAAGAATTCATGCACATTTTAAATATTTTCAGTAATATGTATTCAGACTATTATTATTATTATTATTATTATTATTATTATTATTTGGTGACACTGGAGTTCCTGGAAGCCCTTCTACCTCTGGGCTACACGCTCAGACCTATTTTATATTTTTATTTGGAAACAGGGTCTCGTAAGCCAGCGCTTGCGGCTGGCTTCGAACCTTCACGATCCTCCTGTCTCCGCCTCCCAAGCATGGGGATTACAGGCGTGCGCCACCACGCCCGGCCTAGACTTGATTATTATTTAAAAATAATTTTACTGCTACTTTCTGGAGCTTGGCCTGTCACCTCATTGGCTACCCGAGTGCTTGCCCAGTGGTTAGAGTCACTGTCTTTATGACCATAGTTACCACATGTCACTTATTTCTTGTAAAAGACCTTTAGCTCTTGAGACAACATGGTTGGAGTGGTCAATACGAATTGGGGTAATCACATCAGATCAAAAATGCCAAAGGGTATGTAAAAGGCAAGGGAGAAGAAGGTATCCTGTGGAAAACAGGATGTCCTGGGATGACCATAAAGCCATTGAGCAAGTTGAGGATACTGATGATTCCAAACATAGAAATCTAATGCTCTAGAGTCAGAGACTGCAGATCAAAGGTGAGGGAGGATGAAGAATCAGAACACAGAGACTAGTTGAATAGAATCAGAGAAAAGAGAAGATACCATTAGTAATTACTATTTCCTCTGATTGATTTTTGTATGTGAATATATTTGCCTGTGTAATAAAAATTACACAGTAATTTTTGTAACATTGCCTATGTCTAATAAAAATGAAAAGAGAACTGATCAATAGTTCCAGCACTTAGAATTTGCCAGGGCATGGACAGTACAAGTGCCCAGAGAGAAGTCAGAATCCACATATATATTTCTGATCATAAAAGACTTCAGAAGATTTAACTGTGTGAAATCTCATATGAGGAAGGACTAAAAAATTGAGAGAAGAAACTTGAGAAAGAAAATAAAGGTGAAGATACCAACATGGGTTTTCAACCTTGTACTTTACACAATGATTTTGTTCTTGTTGCTGTTTTTGTTTTGTTGGCAATGGGGATGAACACAAATGTGCTCTGTTCCTGGGAAACACTCCCCAGTCTATTTTAGTTTTTATTTTGAATTAGGGTCGTTTGGCCTCAAATCTGAAATTATCCTGGCTTACCTTACCAAATACTAGGATCACAGGAGTGCTCAATTGTACTCAGCAACCTGGAGAGCTTTTGAACTTTTCCATTGACAAAAGCTAGAATTTCTTTTACTAAATTGAAGTTGTTTTATTTTCAGAAGCTATAGTAAAGTAATAACCATATTTTTAAAAGTTTATTGAGCTAGGTATGGTGGCACATGCTGTAATCCCAGTACTTAGGAGGCTGAGACAGGAAAATCACACAGGTTTGAGGTCATTCTCAGCTATTTAGTGAGGCTCTCAGCAACTTAGTTGAGACCCTTCCTGTATCCAAATAAAATATATGTCTGAGAGTGTAGCCCAAAGGAAGAAAGCCCCTGAGTTTTATCCCCATATCACACACAAAAATAAATAAATAAAATTTCCAATGCTAATTGAATTAGCAAATGTGGCTTATAGTCTTATCATTCATATTAGCTGAGTCACAGCTGGTAATTTACTTGTTTTCATGATTATTTCATTTATAATATAAAATGTTTAGGTTAGATATTAGATGACATCTCTACTATGTTTTGCTCACAATGTCACTACCTGTTCTCTTCATCCATCCATGTATTCATCCATTTATATATCCAAATATCTATCCACCACCCATCCATCCATCCATTCATTTTCCTATATAACAAGTGTGGAGATGAGATTACATAGGTCCAAAATGGGTATTATTTTTTTTCTTTGAAGTAGCCCAATATGTATTGACTCCTCTGTAAAATGGAGATAAACTTAGTTTTCACTTTGTACTATTATAAATAAATACATAGTGCATTTAATAACTTAATATCATCTAAACTAATATTGTTAACTAATAAATGATACTTGGACCTAATATAAAGACACATATATGACCACATATTTATATACACTTTAAAATAAAATTATAGAATATACCTCATCAATATTCTTTCCACAAATGATACATAGACAAATTTACATAGCATAATTTGTATGTGTAATATATTTAACTGGTTATATGTAGCTTTTTTACTTACAATAAATCTGTAAAATTTGTGTTAATATCTGATAATATTTTAGATAAAAATACCAATTTAAAAAAATAAGAATTCTATCATAAATTCTACTAATACTTTTATTTACTACAATTTATTTGATGCAATCAACACAAAAACTATACAGTATCATTTATTTTCTTTTTAAAATTAATAATAAATATGCTGAGTACAAACTATTAGATAGTTAGATTATTTTTAAGATAATTTAAAAATATCTTTTTTCTAATGTTATGAACTATTGTTGAAAATCATATATTTGAGAAAATAGCTCATTGAAGGAAATGTTTATTATTAGTTTTTACATCACCAAATCTTTAAACTTTATCTTAATAATAATTGTAGAATATCTACTTCTGCTTGTCACAGAGGTTAACACTGACAAATAATAATGATAATAATAATAATAATATTAATGTGTGATGAAAATAACATGATGTATTATTTTCAATAATAATGTGATGTCAATACTTATGCTTCTTAATACATATTTCCACAATAACCAAAATAATTTATTATAATTAAATAGAATAATTTATTAGAATGTATAAAAATCTTACAATTGAGCACAATGAAACTCTATTATCTTCATTCATAAAAACACCAATTATGCCAGGCATGGTGTTACATGCTTGTAATCCCAGCATTTGGGAGGCTGAGACTGGAGGACCGTAGTTCATGGACAGCCTCAGCTACTTAGGCTCTTCGCAACTCAGTGAGACCCTGTTTCAAAATAAAGAGTAAAAAATTGGGCAGGGAGTGTAGCTCGGAGGTCAAATGCCTCTGAGTTCCATCCCCGGACCCGCCCACCAAAGATTACTTATTGGGCTATAATCATCAAAAGGTTATGTTTATTTCAATGTAATGGTTGCATAGAAAACATGTTTCGAGATTAGGAAAATTACTTTTGAAATTTTTAATGTAATTGTTATGTAAAATTAGTAAGTATAGACAAAGATTATGTGGATTCCATAAAGTGTTTCTTGGAAGTGAATACAAAGAAGTGACTACATTTTTTAGAACATGTAAAGGATATGAGGGGATAAAGATATTATACAGACATAAAATGAATAGCTGATTGAGGAATATAGAATATATGTTGGGGAGAAAATGGAAACTATTGTGTAGTGCAGTGACCATGTCACAGCAGCATTGATGGAAAGAATAGAAAATGACACCTATGGAGTTAATTTTCTAAAGTTAAAGGTTTTACAATAGATAATTAGAAAGCCTGAAATATGAAATAGAGAAATTTGACTCCAAGTACTCTATTACATTGCATTATAAATCAATAAGAACAAATTTGGAGGGCAACCTATGTTTAGATTTTTTAATTCTCAATTGAAAATACTTGCTTTAGAAAATGATGTCAGGATAAAAAAAACACTATTTCTGAATTTTAAGTATTTTTACATGGAAAACATTGACAAAGAGCTTTTGAAGTAAGGCTTTTAGATTGAAAATAAATAAATCACTAAATGATATACAGCTAGTAATTTTTTGTGTGTAGGGAAGTTATAGAAAATCAAAAATATCAAATGTATATTTTCAAAGTATCAAATAGAAATATATTAAAAGTTAAAACCTTGCATTAAGAATAGTCCCAGAACACTTATGAAGTATATTAAAATAAATAAAAAGAGGAATATGTTTTTAGTCATTGAAAAGGTTAAAAAAATTTGTAACAGAAAAGCTATTTTAGTTGTAGATTAGAAAATCACTGTTCACCTTTAAATATGAAATTGTATAATAATATAGGATCATTTGGTACAAATAAAGGGCTTCCTAAAGCTTGATAATATAAATTTCTATAACTATAAATATTTAACACACTTTAGCAATTTCATGAAATTTTAAACTATGCAGAGAGAAAACCAAAGATTTCTGAAACACTGAACCAACTATAAAACATTTGTTGAATTAACTTTAATAAAATTGAAATACAGGTGCAAAAAAGCTTCAACAGCAGGTCTATATCTTTTCACCATTTACTTCTTTACTGAGGTAAATGAATGACCCTAGTCAAACATCTTTGTAAAGATGACCATGATATCAGGCAGACTTGTGTAAGGAGATTTGGGGAAGAAAACAGAGAAGGGGAAAAAAAAAAACTTGATGAAGAAAGCTATGGATATGTATATAATTATATCTATCTATTTATCTATCTCTGTATATACATATTAATAATAAGTGTGGAAAAGGGAAGTAAGCAGGGTGGGATCAGGAGAGACACATACCAATTTCTGTGTGCAGTATGTTTATATAATTTTAAACCTCATCAAGGTGTATTATTATAATCCACAAATAAAATTATATTAAAATGACAATGTTCTCACTTAACATAATGTTCTCCAGGTCTTTCCCTCTTCTTGCAAATGGCATGGTTTGTTCTTCTTTATAACTGAGTAAAATTCCATTGTGTGTATTTCCCATACTTTTGCAATCCATTGATCTGTTGATGAAGATCTCGGTTGATTCCATATTTTGGTGGGACTGGGGTTCCTGGAAGCCCTTATACCTCTGGGTTACACTCCCAGACCTATTTTTAGGTTTTTGTTTTTGTTTGTTTGGAAACAGGGTCTCTTAAGCCAGTGTGGCTGGCTTCGAATCTGAGGGATCCTCCTGTCTCAGCCTCCCAAGCGCGGGGATTACAAGCATGCGCCACCACACCCGGCATGGTTCCATATTTTGACTTTTACGAATTGTGCTGCTATGAACATGGGTATGCATATGTTACTGTAGTTCTCTGATTTCAACCCCTTTGGAAAGATACCCAGGAATGCTATAGCCAGATCATATGGTGGATCCATTCCCAGTTTTCTAAGGAATCTCCACACTGATCTCCATAGTGGCTGAAACTAGTTTGCACTCCAACCAACAGTGTTAAGAAGTTCCTCTTTCCCCACATCCTCACCAGTGTTTGTTGTTATTTGACTTCTTTATGCTTGCCACTCTGGGATTAGATGGAATCTCAGCATAGTTTTGATTTGCATCTCCCTAATGGCTAATGATGTTGAACATATCAAGTGAGATCAGTCACTCACAGAAAGAGAAGCGACATATGTTTTCTCTAATATGCCCAAACTAGAGAGTATTAAGATACCAAAGGGACTCCAGAAAATAAAGAACAAACCTCAGCAAAGCTAGAATAGAAGAGATGGAGAAGATGAAGGTTGAGGTTGATTAATGAAGAAGCTAGAGTCAAATATGTGTAAAAGTATATATGTAGCATAGTCAACCTGAACACTCATTGTTCACTGTTGGGAGGAGGGGAAAGGGGGAAGTAGGGGGGGGAGGACACCAAGCACTATCTGAATGTATGCCATATTTAATATGATCCACATAAAAATTTTGGACAGTATGGATCAAACAAAGAATGAATCAATGCATAAAAATGGGAAATGTTATTTATTTTTAATTTTGTATACTTTTATTGATGCAGCATAGTCTCACATTATAAGGTAAATTATACTGACAGTGACATACACATACATAGCACTTGGTGCCCCTCTCTCACCTCCCCATTTCCCCCCCTTCTCTCTCAATACAGATTACTGAGATTGATGTTGTTATACCCACATATATACGTATAGTTGATGGTAATACTTCCATTAATGAACCTCAGTCTTCTCCCTCCCCTACACTTAGCTCTTCTCCTTGGATCCATCGAGGTTTCTCCTCCATTACCTGGATTCTCTTTTGTATCCCAATTACTTCTTCATTTGCTCATATTAGAACTAATCTCAATTAATATGATGTTATCCAGGTCCTTTCAGTTACTTGCAAATGACATCATTTTGTTCTTTTTTATTACTGAGAATTTCATTTTGTGTATTTTTCATAATTTTGTAATCCATTCATCTGTTGATGGATTCTAGGTTAGGTCCATAATTTGGCTATTGTGCTGCTATAAACATGGATATGCATATATTAATGTAGTTCTCTGTTTTCAACTTTTGGGGAAAGATAGCCAATAGTGATATAGCTGGATTATATGCTGGATCATTTTTATTTTTTTGCCTGTTTTTGTGGCAATACCATACTATTTTAATTACAATATGTCTGTCGTATAATTTGAATTTAAAAGTTTGTGATGCCTGCTTCATTGTTCTTATTGCAAAGAATTGCTTTGGCTAGACTGATTCTTTTGTTTGTTTGATTGTTTTGTTTCTCAAAAAAAAATTAGGACTAAATTATCTAAGTCTATAAAGAAGGAGATGAATATTTTGATGGGGATTGAATTTACTCTGTAGATCGCTTTTGGTAAAGTGGCCATTTTGATAATATTTATTCTGCCTATCCAAACAAGGGAGATCTTTCCATCTTCCAAAATATTCTTCATTTTTTATTGTTTTATAATTTTTACTGTACATGTCTTTGTTTCACTAACCCATGTACTTATAGTCAATTGATCTTCAACAAAGGGGCCAAAACAAAGAGGTCTTTTACCTTTTTATTCAGGTTTATTTCTAGATATTTTATTGGGAGGGTAAGTAAGCAGTGTGGGGTCAAAAGAGAAACACATCAATTGTGTACAACCATATTAATATAACTTTAAACTTCGTTCTGATGTAAAATTGTAATGCACAAGTAAAATCACATTAAAAATGCCAATGATGTTTATTTTCAGAAAAATATTTAAGTTTTCCTATGTATGATTCTACTTTAGTGAAAACCATCAATATGACTTGTCTAGCATAAGCAGTTAGGGATTTGCAAGACATAACTAAAGAATGGAAAACAGTAATATAATGGTAGTCCAATCTACTAACATAATTTATGACAAAAAGTGTAAGTCTTTTTTTGAGAATGACTCTTAATAAGAAGTTTCAAAGCATTCAAATGGGGAGACAAAAAGAAACAATATATAAAGTTGTATAAGAGTCATTTGTTTTTTTATGGTCACTACTTTATTTTTCCATTTGAATCATTTGTAAAATTTGGTGTGAGAGTGTCTGCATTCTGATTAAGCGGTTTCACCTTTATAATAAAATAGATGGTTATTTAGAAAGCTTCAGTAATATTTATGAGAATGTTCCTCAACTAATGGTGCTGTTACAACATATCCCAATAAACTCATTATGAGTTTAAAGTATCATACATCAAAAATGCACTTAAGAAATACAATCTAAGCTTAGCAACAAAATGGACTACAGAATATCAGTAGTTTGTTCACATGATTGTGTGGCTGGAAGCTACTCTCTGCTGCCACTGCCCATGATCTTGAGAAAGAATGGCACCACATATTAATAGGCTGGGATGATATTAAAATTTAAATAGGAGCCCAGCATGGTAGCTAACACAGTAGGATTGCAGTTTTAAGGTCAGTTTCAGTAACTTCACAAAGCCCCCAGCAACTTAGTGAGATCCTGTTATTTTTATTTTTATTTGTTTTATTTTTTGTGGTACATGGGATAAAACCCAGGGGCATTTTACCTCCAGCTACATCTCTAGTCTTATATTTTATTCTTTATTTTGAAACATGGTCTCACTGGGTTGCAAAAGGCCTCACTAAATAGGTGAGGCTGTCTTTGGACTAAAGTCCTCCTGTCTCAGTCTCCTAAATTATGGGAAAACAAGAGTTCATCACCACTGTGTATCAACACTTCAAGCTACCCTATCACAAAAATAAAGACCTAAGGTATAGCTTTGAGAATGAATGCCTTTGGATCAATCTTCATTACCACCAAAAAAAAAAAAAAAATTCAAAATGAAATTTGTGGTTTCACCATTATGGAGTATAAAATCCCTATGTCTTATTGTCATAAGTAGGAGACCATCTGTTTAATGTTAAAAATCCCTTTAATATAGAAATTAAACATCAGTGCTAGTATTATTAATTTTTATCAACATGGAAATTGTGAGCTCATATTTCAAAGAAGTTAAAATTGAGAAGTTCAAAGTTTATAGTTTATATCAAAGGTCTTTCTGTTAATCAGAAAGCCAAGTAGACCACAAAATGAAATTGATCAACTCGATATTTTCCTTTTCTAATAGTCATGTCCTTTAAATAAAGAGATTTAAATCACAAATGGACTTAAGCTGTCATAAAAATGATATTCTTTATATATACTTTTTATGCTTTGTGTACTGTGAAAGAGAAAAAAAAGAAAAAAATCACTACATAAACACACAGAAAATATTATAGTACTAAACAATTTTTTTGAATTGAAATACCAAAACTAGTGCATGAGAAGATTTACAAAAATGTTTTGGCAAGCTTTCTTGAATCTCCAAAGCAAATTGCAGGCCTCAGGGATAAATTCTGATTGCATTTGGATTTCAAAGTAAATTACAGAAATTTTAATCAAAACTTTTGCTTAAGATTGGGGCTGGAATAAGTCTATAGCAGTAAAGAATCATTATAAAAGTTTCAGAATTGTTACTAGAAGAGTATATTACTTTCTCCTTAGCTTCAAACAATTTGCTCTATCCAAATGATCTATTTACATTTAAAACTTCCTATTCTTTTATGTTTCAGTGGCACTTTATTATTTAAAAAAATAATACATAGGTATCCTTATCAAGTTATATCAGATGGTCAAAATTAGGCAAATTGGCCAAGATATTCACCAACATATTTAGGTTCTACCTGAATTAAAATAATAAAAGGAAAGATATTAATAAAAATAAATCATGAGTTACTATACCACTTCTATTATTCTATATTTAATATAATTTGTGATAAATTACATAAATATATACATATTACATATACACGCAATATATACATATATACGCAATAGAAAAATAAGTATCATCTGGATAAAATAAATAGGATATCATTAAACCAGAAAAAGCCCACACAAAAATATGTTGTATGAAATTCTGTACAGTTTTTATATTTTGATAGCAAAATCAACTTACAGGTTTTTTTTTTTTAAGCAGCAAAAGGACAAAGAGAATAATGCTCAGTTACAACTTTGAAAAGTTATAACTGGTATAACAAGTTTCAAAATTCATAACTTGTTCATAAAATTAATATACCAGTACACTGAGGAATCATAAAGAGGGAAATGGTGCAATTCTGGCTTAAGTAAGGTGGAAATGCCAGCAGAAGGAAAAACAACATCATTGCCCAGAGATAAACAAGACAGTATTGAATTCACAAGGTTTCTCTGGAAACCCATAAATAACTGAAATTACTTTCCCTTATAAGTGAGTCTGTTTGCTCCAGGGCAAACTGCTTCTCTTGATAGTTTTCAGCAAATCAGCTTGCCAAGGGAGACGAAACAAAAACAAAACAGATTCTTTTTTGTTTCCCTTCCCTCTTGACTTCTCTTTCCTAATTTTATAAATCTTCCCTTCACTTTGTTTGAAGAGATTTGATATGCAATTAATTTTCTTATATATGACTAATCTTAGTTGTTTATTTAACTAAACTAAGTGTGTGGGGGTGTGTGTTACTGGCTATTGAATCCAGGGGTATTCTACCTCTGATCTACATCTCCAATCATTTGTATATTTTTAAAATTTGGAACAGAGTCTCTTTGTTCTCCATCTGTGTTCCTCCAGTTTTAGCCTCCCAAATACTGAGGTTACAGGTTTATATCACCTTACCTGAATAAATCAAAATTTTAACATCTTTTGGAATAGTAAAAAAAATTATCTTTTATTTATTTTTGAAATAACTTATTCTAGATTCTTCCTTGATAAGAAAAAAGTTTAAATGGATTTTTATTACATGTGCAATTGTATTTTTAGAATATACACATTAAGAACCAGGAATGGTTGCACACACTTGTAATCCCAGCATTTGAGAGGCTGAGACAGAATTCAGTTTCAGGGCAGCCTCAGCTACGTAGTGAGGCCCTTTGCTACTCAGTGAGACCCTGTTTCAAAATAAAGAGTAAAAAATAGGATTGGGGGTATAGCTCAGAGGTAGAATGTCCCTGGGTTCTATCCCCAGTATCACCTCCAAATATACACAGTAATGTTTCTAATATATAACTTTTTTGCTCAACAGTCTCATATGTGCAATTACAAAATATAATTTACAGAAATTAGTTCTATGAATGAACAAGTGTGTTATTGTATGATAGTCATGATGATTTAACAATATCTTGCCATTTCTTCTAAAATTTTAGTATAAGGTCATATCACTTCAACAGTGTTTAAAGTGCATTTTTTCTTAGAATATTCAAACACAATTCTGCTCAGTTTCACTTATAATACATTAATAACATTTTTATTAGCAGTAGGATAAATATGATGCATATTTCTCTGAAGATTGTATTAAGAAATTTCCATCATTCATCAGATTTTGGGGGTGGGACTAAAAGTTTTAACTCTTTATTTATACTTTATCATTTTTGGTGACCAGAACTCATCCTGAAGCTATCTAGGGGCACCAGTCATAAATAATTAATTAGTATACAAAAGACACTCATATTAATGTAGAGATTCCATGAATATGAAAAGCTACATTTTCTAACACAGAAATGAAGAGCAAATACATATTTCACAGTTCTGCAGGTATACATTTTGAGGTTCTGATGTATACTTTGTAAAAATATCACAACAATGAATTTGACATATCTCTCAACTCATATAGTTATGATGTTCTTTTACTTTCTTTACTTTTATAATGAGAATGTTAAAGACCTATCCTCTTTGTAAATTTGTATATTTTAAGTACAAATTACTAGTTATTATATTTACCAAAAATTTTAGATAACTATGCCTCTAAAATGAATCAAAAGCTATACCACTGCTAATGTAATTTTGTCTGTTAAAAGATAGTCCTTGCCCCCAAAATTTTGACATTTTTTCATAGTTCCTAGGAACTATGCTATAAGCCATAGGTTCCCAGATATAGGTGATATGACCTTCAGGGTAATATGTTTCAACCCTGAAAAGAAAAGAAAATATACACATAAAAACCCACAAATTTGTCACAGTATCTTTCTGTTCATTAGCTTTAAAAGGTACATTTTCATGGGAAAGCTGAGTGACTTTTTTTTCTATAAAGGGCAGAAGCCAAATAAGTCTGTAAGCTAAATAAGTCTAGGACCTGATGTCCTATCTAGTAACAATACCTCTGTTTAGTTGTTGAATGCTACACCAGATGGTCTATGCTAGCAATGTGATTTGTACTTGAGGAGCTTGAATGATATGTTGTCAGTTTGACATCTGAAAAATATTACAGACCATGTTCAGCCACTGAGGTGAGAAAATATTTCCACATGATTGAGATCTAATAAAAATTCTGCTCACAAGTCTCAGGTGAGCTTCTTGGATACCATAGGCCTTGTAGATTGCCACATATCACTGCTGGAAGAAATAAGCTATGAATGATTCCCCTGGTACAGTACAATTGTTAGCTGTGCACGCTGGCAAATCCTGAACATTGCCCTATGAACTTCCCTCGCCCAATTTTAATATGTTTCTTTTTTACTATAGTAAACTATAACCATGAATTGAAGCTAAAAAATAACTTGGAGAGTCTCAACCTTTGACTTAGAAGTGGAGGTGTTCTTGGAAACTATAGTAACTTCAATAGTGTCTATTAAAAATACATCTACTTATGACCTGTAAATATGGCTGTATCAGTTATTACTATTATTAAGAGGAGCATTATTAGATTGTCTGACACAATATGAGGCTGGATAGTTCCAGAGTGGCTGTCTTCTGGATGAAAAGCCATAAAAATTTGGGTTTGCTCAGTCCAAAAGGGGAAGCCTCATGATAAAAGGGAGTAATCAAATAGCTTCATTCAGAGGCTGTAGTCCTGAGATTCCTCTAAAGAGTCACAAGTGTTAAGTCCATATTAAAGGCTCAGGGATTTGGAGTTGCCTGTCCTCTGGCGATGGCAGCAGCAAAAAAAAAAAAAAAAAAAAAAAAAAAATGTACACGTGTACAGGTTATCTTCTTTTTTTCAGTTTGTTTTTTTATTTAGGCCCCCAGCATTTTTAATGGTATCACTCCATTCAGAATGGAATTTACCCTTCATTTTACTTCTCCACATGCCAATAATCTCTCAAAACACCCCCAGAAATAAACTCAGAACTGTGCTTTGCCAATTTTCTAGATAACTCTTATTCCACTCAAGTCAGCAACCTCCTTGACCAAAAATGGTGTTTACTCATGGTTGACCATGCAAGTGAACAACCAACAATGATCTTAAATGGAAATACGGTCTATGTACATGTTATCAAGTTGAGATAATGTTATAGCAGATTGGAACAACACCTAAATCCAACATGAATGATGAGCTTTAAGAAGAGGAGACAGAAACACATAGGTTCAATGTTCTGCAAATAAAGGCAAAGATTGCAGTGATGTGCTTACAAACTGAAGAAATCCAATAGTTAAGTGACAAGAACAAGAGAGAATGAGGCAAGAACAGCTACTTATCTGAAGCCTTTGAAAGGAGACACCTTGATTTTGTACTTACAGCCTCCTAGACTGTAAAAGCATAAATTTATTTTTCCATTAAACACGCTACTTCTCATTGTATATTGTAGGTAGCAGTAATCTGACTCCTGAATTTTGAAAAAATCTATTGACTATTGGTAGACAATGTTTGATTCTAAAATTTTTATGAAAATTCAAATGAACTAGAATACCAAAACTGTTTTGTAAAAGAAGAACATAGATAAGGTGATTTACACTATTTGATTTCCCTAACTACTATAAGCTACATTGGTTTACAGAGCACTGTTACAAAGATATAGATAAAGTGAAATAGAATTCAGGAAAGACAATTATATAACATTTTTTTTAGCATGTTAACAACATAAATTAAGAGGGCAAGATAGTCTTTTGGAAATAATCCTTCTGAAACAATGTAAAACATATTTGTGAAAAATTTGTATTATCTTTTATCTTTCAAGATATTCAAACATTTACTTCATAAATTATGGGGCAAAATATCATTTATATTATCCCTGGAAGTTTGTGCAGATTGCAAATTCATGAGAAAAGTAAATTTTTTTGGTTTTTATAGTAACTTAATTTGGAGGTAGAATTGTATACAATAATAAATTAAAGGGAGAACATTGACTATTTCCTCTAACTTAAAAGACAAATTGCTATAACTTGCACGGCTCCCACCATAAAGATGGCAGAGCCTTTTGAGTGTGCCTTTTGAAATATTAGGGAAAACTTATACTATATTGGGCTACACTGTAGCAAGTCATTTTGAAAAGAAGTTTATGGATTCATATTAGGTTTTTAGAAGAACTAAATTATAATTCTTAAATTCAGGTCATTTTTATTCTACTTAACCTAAAAATTGCTAATATAGTATATGTCATAATAAATTTATAAAAGTGCAACAGAAATTTATTGCTAAATAGAAATTATATATATGATTTAATTTTGTACATCTTCTTCAACTTAAACCTGAAGCCTCATAAGGTATTCATAATCAGTCAAAAGGGAAGAAAAAGGGTAGACCAACATTATTTGTAGGCATGACTAGAAAGCTGCTTCTCATACAAATTAACACCCACCCTCTCATATCTCTAAACAGGGTGGCCTAAAAGACAGGGAAGATGTAAAATATTTCACAACAGCAATCATCCTTTGTACAGTACTTTATATTGTCTATTCTTCATGTGAGGGATGTAGTTTAGGGGCTGGATATTGACAAATAGTCAGCGAATGATCGCTTAGGTTGCTGAACCAGGGCTTAGAGGTGTGGTAAAATGGGTATTTTATTCTTATTATTTTGGAGAAAATTAAGTTACTCTTACAAAATGGGGGCAAGAAAGACTATTTCTGAAAACCAGAACATTTACTGAAATAATTTTTATGCATCTTTTCCAGTAGTCCAAATCTATAGAAAACTATAGATTTAGAACTACAAAAAAGACATTTAGACATACCATATTAAAATCATTCTGGCAAAAACGAAAGAAGAATCATGGAAGAAGAGAGAAACAACTCATCCCCAAACCATATTCTCAAAAATATTAATAGGTCATTTTTAATAATAAATTATAAATGCTTGAGAAAATTGAATGGGATATTTAAAAAAACAAAAAAGTAAATCAAGAGTTACAATTTTGTTATAGACAATATAACAAAATTGTAAATAAAATTATAAATAAAATTTTGTTATAAATAAAATTAGTGTTTCTATACATAGCAAAACTATACTTCAAAAATAAAAAACCCACAATATTAAAAAAAAATCACAGATAATTTGTCACCAGCATACTGACCCTACAAAAATATTAAAGGAAAATTTTTAAGCTGAATTGAAAGGATGTGAGGGAGTCCTGCAAATCTATATGATGAAACAAAGAACATTGCTGAAGGTCACTGTTCTGATGAATATAACAGAGTAATAGAATAATACTTTTACTCTTTTTTTTAATAAAGAATTATACATAGAACGTATAAAGTACATAGAATGACAAATTAGTATCTACTTTTATATTTGAGTTATGTTTAAAATGAATAGAAAAATGATAACTACAATATCCCCAATGTTTATCAAACTGTCAAAAAAGTACAATAATAAAAAATGAGTTTATTTACTGTTCACTTAATCAAATTATTGTGCCTGTTTAGAAAGCACATGGAAGAAGTACTAGCATTCTTCCAAATCCTGTCCTGTATGTTCTGGATATGTTTTCACTTTTTATCTGTCACACATACATTACAAATGTATCATGAATATACACACTAAATGATAGTAATATTAATATATTGCACATACTTTATGACAAAATTATTTTTTTCTTGTTTAAAATATATCTAGATCCATAATTTAAAATAAACACAAAAGCCGGGAGTGGTGGCACACGCTTGTAATCCCCGCCCTTGGGAGAGAGAGACAAGAGGATCTCGAAGGTTCGAAGCCACCATGGCTGGCTTAAGAGACTCTGTTTCCAAATAAAAAATATAAAATAGGTCTGGGAGTGTAGCTCAGAGGTAGAAGGGTTTCCAGGAACCCCAGTACCATCAAATAAGTGAATAAATAGATAAATAAATAAATAAATAAATAAATAAATAAATATAAAAAGCTGTCATATTTAAAAGCAAAATTTTGTATATTTTCTGAAGTATTAGTAACTGACTAGAATTACTGGTTTAAAGTTATAGTTTTGTTTCAAGATGGGCACTAAGAGCTGTGTACTTTCTTCTTTTTTATCTGTAGAAGTATAAAATTGTATCATTCTTTATTAATTTATAATGATTTTTACTGAGAGTATAAAGCAGAATAGAAAGAACATTATACTTCCCTAGTGACATTATTTGAGTCACTAATACCTTTTAATAGATTTAAACCATATTATAATTTTTTTTTTTGTGGTTCTGGAGCTGGAACCAGAGGGTTTCTACCTCTGGGCTATACTCCCAGGCCTATTTTATATTTTATTTGAAAACAGTGTCTCACTAAGTTGCTGAGAGCCTCATTAAGTAGCTGAGGCTAGCTTCGAACCTGTGTGATTCTCCTGTTTCAGCCTCCCAAGTACTGGGATTACAAGCGTGCACCACCATGCCCGGCTAAACCATATTATAAAATTTTAAAGGATAGAAGAAGCAATATATTTTAAATATATTTCAAACCATAACCTGCTTCTAATTTCAAGTGTCTAATGTAGTTAAACCTACTTCTAAAAATGCAACTATACACTGTGATACTTATTGGAGATTAAAATAAAATAAAATTATCTGTTTATTTATTATTTATCTATTTATCTATTTATTAGCTTTTTAAAGAAACCTAAACTACATTAGTCTCTTTGAGAATCTTATAATTTACTTTGATTATTAATGTATGTTATATTCTATATATGTAAAAATATTTATATTTTGATATAATAGAAATTAAGCTCTACATTCACATAATGAACCCATTTTTTTTCCTTTTTTTTTATTGGTGCACTGTATTCATACATCATAGTGGGATACAAACTTTTGTAGACATACATGCACACATCGCCCAGTCAGCCCCCACCCGATCCCCACCCCATTTTCTCCCCATCCCTCCCTCCCATGCTTGGCTTAGTGGTTGACATCTAGTATTATAGCAATTTATCCAAAATTAAAAATGATAATCTCACATAACAGTTTCATTTGTCTGATACCAAGCTTTTGATGACTTAAAGATAACATTTCAATATTTCTTTTTACTTTCTTTCTTTACTTACTTTCTTTTCTATTTTTTTTAGGTGAAACTATCATATATTTATACGTTTGTTTTTCAGAAAAAAAAAATCTATCCTAATATGGAAAATGGACTCTAGATACCCAAAACGATCTTGAAAAAGAACAAAGCTAGAAGATATATATTTTCTGATTTCAAACCATATAAAGCTACAATAATTGCAACAGTGTAGTACTATTCTAAAGGCAGATATATAAACCATTGGAGTTAAATAAAAGCCTAGAGCTAAATTCTTCCCTATATTGTCAAGTTATTTTTGACTAGGTTTCCACGAACATTTGGTGGTGGAAAAAATAATCATTTAACTAAATATTGTTGATAAATAATAATTACATGGAAAAGAATAAAATTGGACCCTTACCTAATCCCATATACAAATATTAACTCAAAATAGATAAAAGACCTAAATATAAATCTTAAGACTATAAACTTTTAGGAGAAAATCTGGGTCATAAAACCTCACAACATTGAAATTGACAGTGATTTCTTGGATATGATTTCAATGGCACAGGCAACAGAAGAGTATACAAACTCCCTAAAAAATATTGTATATCCAAAGACAATGTAAACAGAGTTAACAGTTACTAATAGAATTGGATAAAATATTTCCAAATGCTATATCTGAAGGTATATTAATATTCCAACTAGAAATCCTAAAAATTAACAACAATAAAGGCAAACAATACCCTTTAGAGATAGGTAAAAGACTAACATAAATAATGAATTTCCACAGATAACCAATCTTAGTTGTCTGTTGGATGGAAAATCTTGTTTCTCTAGTTCTGGTGTGTGTTACCTATTTCTTCTTTGTAGTTAATCTCTTTGAGTATTTTCTCTAGTGCTGGTTTTGAAGACATAATTTCCTTCAGTTTCTGTTTGTCATGGAAGCTTCTTATTTCTCCATCTAATTTGATAGAAAGTTTTGCTGGGTAGAAAATTTTTGGCTGGAAGTTGTTTTCTTTCAGAGTTTGGAATATGTTTCTCCAAGCCCTTCTGGCTCTCATGACTTGGTTTGGGAAGTCTGGAGTGATTCTAATTGGTTTGCCTCTGAATGTCGCTTGGCCCTTTGCTTTTGTTGCCTTTAAGATTCTCTGCTTGGCTTCCACATTGGTCATTTTGACAATTATGTGGCGTGGGGATCCTCTTCTTCGATCCTGTCTAAAGGGAGTTCTATAAGTTTCCTGGACCTGTGTATCAACCTCTTGCTTTATGTCTAGAAAATTTTCTGCTATTATTTCCTTGGAGAGATTGTTGATCCCTTTGGTTTCACTTTCTTTTCCCTCCTCTATTACAATTATTCTTAGGTTAGCTCTCTTAAAATGGGCCCATATTTCTTCAATATAAGATTCCTGCTGTCGGATATTTTTTCCTAGATTAGAAACTATGCATTCATTTTTGGAATGATCATCTTCTAAGAGTGAGATTATGTTCTCCATGTGTTCTAATCGGTTGTTTGTGCTTTGAATTGAGGCCTTTACTTCATTAATTGCATCCTTTATCTCCTTTTGGCTCTCTCTGATTTCTTTTCGAAGCACCTCTATTATTTTTACAGTTATTTTCTTGATTTGCTCTTCTAGAAATCTCTGATTTTCTGTTTTATCGAGTTCTGATGTTGTGGGGTTGTGGGCATTCATTGCTCCAGTATTATTCCTCTTTCCCATGATTTCGGAAGTTTGTGCCTTCTCTGGGTTCTTCCCTTGGGTCACTATGACTTCACTTAAGGTGTCCTGGCTCTCAAGTCAGTAGTATCTCAGACCCCACTACTCCTTTACTGGGTTGTATCACAGAGTCTCCGACCCAGAGAGTTGATAGAGGCTGCTTTAGACTGTGGGGGGTGCCAGATTGCACGTTCTCCTATGGTGTGATATCTCTGCCACCTTCCCTCCTCCACTGGGTCAAGTCCAAGGGAGTACAGTACTGGGATTTCTCCTCTGTGGCCCGCAATTTGACTCACTGTTCTTGAGTACGCAGATGTAGCTGTACTGGCTTCGCTGAATTCGCTGCTGCTGCCGCCGGTGGCAATATGGCGCCACTGCTACACCCTCGGCCGTGGGGCTGGTGTTTTTCTTCTTGGTTTTGATTTTCACTCTGAATCCCTGCAGTGTTTGCTGAGCTGAGCCACTGGGCGCTTTAGATGCTCTCTGCGCCGAGAAATCCCGCCTGGCTGTTCCGGATCGGGGCACCTTGGCTTGCTGTAGCCGTCTGGTGAACTCCCCGCTGCCGCCGGCAGTAAAGCGCTGCTGCCGTGTCTGTGGCTCTGTTCTCAGTCCGCTTTCTCTCAGGAGCCTGGTAATTTTTTTGTTTTTCTGGTGATGGTGTTTTCTGGCTATGAAAGGCACTGATTTTGTGGTAATGGAGATTGGTTGTTAGTGGGGCTCTTAAGCCCCGCTTTTCTCGGTCGCCATCTTCCTGGAAGTTCCAATGAACCCATTTTGGATACAATATCTGGTTACCTTTTTGGTAAAATCTTTAGAAAAATTTTAATTAATCTATGTGTAAAATTTTACTAATTATTCAAATAACATATAATATTTTAGTAGTATTAGATAATTTAGGCTAAATTATCTTTACTTGCTTATTTTCCTACAGAATGTTAGCCAGATTCTCAATATTTACAATATTAAGGTCAGACTATTCAAGTACTCCATTTATTTTTATTATATTTCTCATTTTATCTTTTTTTCTCTTTGTTTTTAACTCATATGTATACATAAAGATGTATAATGGTTTTCTTAAACAAGTACGGTAACAATAACATATACTATATTAGCTTTATATTTTTATAAGGTGCTTTTGGGGCCATTATAGTCTCACATCATAATGTAAATCATGTTGACAGTGACATACATGCTCACATCACTTGATGTCCCTCTTTCACCTCCCCATTCCCTCCATGCAGAGAACTGAGATTGACTTTGGTATATTCACTTATGCACAAATAGGTGATGGTAGTTTTTCCATTAATGAGTCAAAGTATTCTTCCTCCTGAGTTCCTCTGGTATCTCAATTATGCTTTACCTTGTACATATTAGAAAAAATAAGCATATTATTCTTCACTTTCTGTGACTGGCCAATCTCATTTAATGTAATGTTTTCCAAGTCTTTTAACATTCTTGCAAATTATATAATTTTGTTCTTTATTGCTGATTAGAATTTTATTGTATATCCATAATTTTGTAATCTATTCATTTACTGATAGACACCTGGGCTGGTTCCATAATTTGTCAAATGTGAATTGTGCTACTATGAACATGGATATATATTTTTTCTGTATATGAATTTATATGTTATTCTTGTATACTTTTAGTATAAGAACTGGCCTTGAACTTACAATCACTGTGCCTCAGTTTCCTGAGTATCTGGAATTATAGGTGTGTACCACTACACTCTGCCACAAAGCTATATTCTTGACAGTGTTGTAGAGAGACTGGATATGTCCTTCCTCCCAAGGTCTCTATTCATGATGCAGAATGTGTATCCTGTGCAGAAGTTTGAGTGTACTCAACTTTCTTCATGACTTCCCCCACACACTGTACCACTTTATTCATGGAGTAGAGATAACATGTATGGAGAGCAAAATGAGAAATTCAGAGACCTTTGTACCTTCCCAATGCCTGGAGATTATTTCTAAGAGAAATGCAGACAATGAGAACAAAGAGATCCAAGCTTTTCCCCCCAAAAAATAACTGTGTTTAAAAAAAATTAAGAGAAGCTTAAAACAAGAATAGTAAGAGCTAAAGGGAAGAAGTAAAAGGGAAATATTAAAGTAAGAACATGTTGATAGAAAGAAACTTTAAATCCATAAAAAGTAAAAACAAACTGAAATAGGAAAATAATTTTAAAATAGCAAACTCTACCAAGTATTTACTTTCTCTGTGATTTTTTTCTCAATTTTATTAATAAATCAAGATTCATAAGCCAAGTGTGATTGCACACACTTGTAATCCCAGTACTTGGGAGGCTGAGACAGGAGGATTGCAGGGTTGCAGCCAGCCTCAGCTACTTAGTGAGGCCCTCCACAACTTTGTGAGACTCTGTACTAAAAATAAAAAATAGGGGGAGTGGTGAGTTGGCCCAGGCCAACCTCCCTCCTCATGCCATTTTTGGCATAGGGCTGTAACTATTTTCTGTATTTCTATCTTTTTAATAAACTTCTTTAAATCTTCAAAAAAATAAAAACTGGGCGTGGTGGTGCACATCTGTAATCCCCGCACTTGGGAGGCAGAGACAGGAGGATGACTCAGGTTTGAAGCCAGCCTCCCTCGCTTAAGAGACCATGTTTCAAAAAAAAAAAAAATATATATATATATATAGTCTGGGAGTGTAGCCTGGAGGTAGAAGGGTTCCATCCCCAGTACCACCAAAAATAAATAAATAAAAAATAAAAAGCCAGGTATGTTGGTGAATGCTTGTAATTACAGTACTTGAGAGGCTGAGACAGGAGGATTGTGCAGGTTTAAAGTCAGTATCAGCTACTTGGTGATGCTCTCAGCAACTTAGTGAGAACCTGTTTACAAATAAAATATAATATAGGGTCTGAAAGTGTAGTCCATAGGTATAAGGCCCCTGCATTCCATCCCCAGCATTACACACACACACACACACACACACACACACACACACACACACACAATGTTTCTGGGTTCCATGGTTCGATCCTTATTATTGCAAAAAAAGCAAAAAAAATAAAATTAAGACTTTTATAAAGTAACAACTTTAACAATGTATTGTTGAATTTGATATAGTATCTGAGAAAGAACTAAGATATATAATCAAGGCACTCAACATAAGAATATGAATAAAGAGCATTTTTAGTATACAACGTTAAAAATAATAGAAATAGTTCTTCTCCCATTCTGTAGGCTTTCTCTTTAGGTTCTTGATGGTTTCCTTTGATGAGAAGAAACTTTTTCATTTGAAAAAATCCCACTTATTAATTCTTGCTTTAATTTCCTGTGCTTTGGAAGTCTTATTGAGAAAGTTACTCCCTGTACCTATATGTTGGAGTGTAGATCCTATGCCTTTCTCTAATAACTTTACAGTCTCTGGTCTAATTTCTAAGTCTTTGATCCATCTTGAGTTGATACCTGTGCATGGTGAGAAGGATTCAGATCCAACTTTCTACAAATGGATAGCCAGTTCTCCCAGCACCATTTGTTGAAAAGTCTGTCTTTTCTCCAGCGTATGAGTTTGGCCCCTTTGTCAAAGATCTGTTGACTATAGATGTGTGGGTTTGTTTCTGTATCTTCTATTGTGTTTCACTGGTCAGTCTGCCTATTGTTGTACCAATACCATGCTATTTTTTTTAACTACTATTGCTCTATAGTATAATTTGAAGTCCGGGATTGTGATGCCTCCTGCCTGGTTCTTGTTGCTGAGAATTGCTTTGACTATTCTGGGTCTTTTCTTCCTCCATACAAAATCCATAACTGATTTTTCTAGGTCTATGAGAAATGTTGTTGGTACTTTAATGGGGATTGCATTGAATCTATAGATAACTTTAGGCAGAATGGCCATTTTGATGATATTAATTCTGCCCATCCATGGGCAAGGGAGATCTTTCCATCTTCCAAGATCTTCTTCAATTTCTTTCTTTAATGTTTTGTAGTTTTCTCTGTAGAGGCAACCACTCTGATAGGGGGCTAATATCCAGAATATACAAAGACCTCAAAAGATTCTACACTAGCAAAACAAACAACCCAATCAAGAAATGGGCAATGGAAATGAATAGACATTTCACAAAAGAAGAGATACAAATGGCCAATAGATACATGAAAAGATGTTCATCATCACTAGCCATCAGGGAGATGCAAATCAAAACTACGCTGAAATGCCATATAACCCCAATCAGAGTGGCAAACATAACGAAATCAAACAACAACAATTGCTGGCGAGGATGTGGGGGAAGAGGAACTCTTTTACACTGTTGGTGGGAGTGCAAAGTAGTTCAGCCACTATGGAGATCAGTATAGAGATTCCTTAGAAAACTGGGAATAGATCCACCATTTAATCTGGCTATATCACTCCTGGGTATCTTTCCAATGGGGTTGAAATCAGAGAACTACATTAATGTGTGCATACCCATGTTCATAGCAGCACAGTTTGTAATAGCCAAAATATGGAACTAACATAGATCTCCATCAACAGATGAATGGATTGCAAAATCATGGGAAATACACACAATGGAATTTTATTCAGTTATAAAGAAAAATAAAATAATAGCATTTGCAAGAAGATGAAAGGAATTAGAGAACATTATGTTAAGTGAGATTAGTCAAACACAGAAAGAGAAGGGACATATGTTTTCTCTAATATGTTCAAGCTAGGGAGTAGTGGTAATGCCAGAGGGACTCCAGATGATGGAGGGGAAATCTCAGCAAAGCTTGAATGGAAGGATAGGAGAGGAAGAAAGCTAAGGTTGTTCAATGGAGGAGCTACATACGAATATGTATAATAGCATAAATATAACATGGTTAATCTGGACACTCTCTATTGGGGGGGAGGGAAAGGGAGGAGAAGGGCATGAAGCACAATGTAAATGTACACCACTTTCAATATGTTCCACTTATAAAAAAATAAAAATTAAATTAAAAAATAAAAAATAAAATAAAATAATGTGATATATATAAGAAAAATAACAAAAATCAGAGAACAAATCAATAAAATTAAAATCAGTATAATGATGGAGAAGAATTAGAGACCTTAAAATGACTTTATTAAAATAAAAACAATAAAATAGACCAACATATATTGAGGTAAGACAAGGAAAAAAGAACTGATAGAAATTACCAATGCCATTAATGAAAAAAGTTATTCCTACTAATCCTCTAGCCTTTAAAAGTAATAATGATATAACCTGAGTATTTTTGAATCATAACTTAATAACTTCTATGAAGTTATTTCTTTCAAAGAAACATCCAATTAAGATGCACACATAAAAATCGATAAAGAATATGTCTCACAGATTGTGGCAATGGTTTTCTGGTTGTATAGTTTTGCTGAATTTACTAAACTGTTCCAACTAAATAAGTTCAGCTTTGGCTTCTCAATCACAATTTTTAAAGCAGTTTTAATTATATAAATATCGAGGTTGTATAAATCTATTCAACAATATATTAGATCAAAATAATGTTATTTGCAGAAAACTGTATAGATGTGGAGAACATTATGTCAAGTGAGATTATCAAGTCACAGAAAGTGAGAGGCCTTATGTTCTATCTCATATAAAGAAGCTAGGAATACAAGAGATTTTAAATAATAGAGGAGAAACTCCAGTGGAACAAAGGAAGTTATCCAGGGGAGGGTGGTGATGGGGTGAAAAGAATTAATGAAAGAGACACTGCACTTGATGGTGTGTATATATTTCAAAATACAAATGCCAATCTTAATATCTTGTAGGGGAAAGTGAGGGAGTGAGGAGAGAAGGGCAAGTTCACCAAGCGTTGTATACATGAATATCACCATCACTATGAATTACATTATAATGTGACACTAAAATGTCCAATAAAAGATTAACAAATAGAGTATATCTTGTGAATAAAAGAGTCTGAACATAATAAAGATGATAATGATAGTTCTGATTATTACTTATTTTGTAACAAATATTTTAATCTTTATCTCCATTAAAGCATAAAATTATGTATCTTTTTCTTATACACACATACACACACACATGAGATATTACAGGGTAGAAAAGTTAAACACCTTTTCTAAGGTCAAATGGCTAAAAATAAGAATTGACATACTAACAAAAATAAGTGATAATTTAATTTGTATTTAAAAATTGACAAGAAATATGTTTTTGTGCCTGGAACCTATCATAAAAGCAAAAATGACCTTTCTACATCGGTTGCATATCTATACAAAAATGCTTTTATCTCACATCCAAGAAGAAGTATCTTTCGTTTGACAATGATGGAGTTTCTGAGGTGAGTCAATGAGATGTATTTTGCATCAAAGAGCAATTCTCAGTTCTATTACATCATGCATCATATGATTTACTTTGAGGTTTGCAATATTCATTCTTGTCTCTGAGTAAAATGGAAACTATTGTGTATACTTGTTGTCTGGAAACACTATTTTTCAGCTCCACTTCAACCACATACTTTAAAGAAAGTATTTTTGAAGGAAGTGATTTGTCAGTGGGATTTCTAAGAATACTTTTGGGTGAACATTAAATAACTGTTTGACTAAGAATAAGGACTTCGTCCTTTTGACCACAAAAGCACTCTGGAGCTAGGTAAATGCATCAATTGGTATCAAAATCACAGATAATTGTTTTATTTGTAGAAGTTCTTCTTAATTTTCTTCAAATTTTACCATTCTGCATGTATAAGTAAGTTGGCATATGTCTCCTAACGTATTTCTGACATGCAATTGAGCAAAACTTGTATTATAAGATAGTAGAAGAGTGTTACAGTCATTTATTTCCATGTAAAATGATCATCACCTACTGTGTGACTCTAAACAATGCCATTTTGCTACATTTGAAAATATCATTGGTCAGAATGGGTCCTGGGTAAGCTCCAGGTAAGGTGAGTTGGGCATTCTGGACGCTGTTCAGCTGAGAGTGGCTCCAGTCAGAAAGCACAAGATGTTATCATACACATCTTCAGGACCTTGGCATGATGGCTGAAGGCTGTGCTCTTTTTACGTACTAGGTCTAGGAATTTCTTAGTATCTCTTAGCCATATTGTAGTGATCATAGCATTTACTGGCCAATTTATATTCCAAAAAAGGAGGATGTGGGCCTTTCAGCTCAGTTGAAACAATGCAGAGTTTGCATTGACACTTGGGAACTATAAAAAATGATTTTGGTGTATTTATATGACCCTCACAGAGTGCCAGAATGTACATGTTATGTACTTTGTGGTTACTACTTTACATAAAATTATAATGTAAATACTTTGAACTATTTATATTTAAATACATTTCAAGCTAGGCATGGTGGTTCATACTTAACAATTCTAGTACTTGAGAGGCTGAAACAGAAGGAACAACCTCAGCAACTTAGTGAGGCCCTTTGCAACTTAGTGAGAATTTATTTTAAAATAAAAATAAAATAATACTGGGGTAATATTTCAAAAGTAGAATGTCTCTGGGTTTGATCCCAATTATTAAAAATGCATACATAAATATGTACATACACACATAAAAATGTATTCATACATTTCAGTGTCCTTCAGATTCAGCTTTAAGTCTGAAAAAGAAGATTTTACTAATCAAGTTTTTATAGCTAGACAATGAGTCTAAAATATGTTAAATTTTTTTCAGAATCAACTTGTCAAAGAACCACAAAGTTTAAGTAACAATCTTATGTTATTATTGAATTTTAATTTTCAACACTAAGAATGAAATCAGGATTTTATAACTATTATTAAATTATATGCTCAATTATGCCACACTACTTTTGTTGTGTAAAATGCTTTAATAATATTTGTTTAATTTTATTGGCAAGTAGGCAGTTCAATACACTATATTAATTATACATGTTTTAAAATATTTACATAATTAAGAGAGAAAAATGGTGAATGTGGGATGCAGTACATCTCTATAGCTGTAACAAGCAAAATCAACTACTGAGAAGGCAGCTCTTTGACAAAAAATAATGACAGTGAAGATATTTATGAATGTAAACACAAAAAAGGAAAACATGGCAGAAGAGAGCCCAATACTCAGAACTCAAAATTCACAGCAAAGATTCCAAGCACACGACTGACCTTGCAAGGGTGCTGGTACCATCTTACGCCACTGGTCAGAACCATGACAGCCGCTCCAGAGCCCCAAGAAATTATGGCAAGTAAACCAAGGACTTGATGTGCAGAGGTGACAGCAGAGCTCCAACATCTTAGGTGACCGGCACCATGCTTCCGGGGCAGAGGTAAAAATCCAAAAGACCTTGCGCTCACCAAAAGCCAGGACCTACATTGGCACGCTCTACTCTCCAGAAAAATGGGCTCACAGGACAGTAAGTCAACCATATTTCTCAGTGAACAACTGCCCAAAGTAGCCACAGGGACCCCAGTGGCTAAGTTCTGGTGTCTCACCCCTGAGATGGTTGGGTTAGAATCTACAGACATAGGAAAGGACCATAGTGCCCAGGGAGCAGTATGACAGAGATTCACAGTGGGGGTTGCTTTGAGATTATACCGAACACCCTCCACTAGTGTGGGTAGGGAGGTGTAGGCCCAGGGCTGGAATGCACAAAGCCCAGGGCCAGAAGGCACAGAGCCCAGGGTCAGAATTCACAGAGCCCACAATTGAAAAGTGCAGTGCTGAGGCATAAAAACACAGAGTTAAGGTCCAGTAAGCAAAGAGATTAGGGCCAGAAAATGCAGGGCCCAGGCTCAGAGAGTGTCGAGCCCTGGGCCAGGAAGTTCAGAGCTCAGGGTCAGAGAGTGCAGAGCCCAGGGTGAGAAAATGGAGAACCCTGCACTTACATGGAACTTATTTACAGTGATACTTGCCACGCTGACACCTGAGTACAAAGTTTAGAGGTGGGAGAGGGGCAGAAACACTCTTAAATTGGGTCCAAAAGCTGATAATAGGTGCAGAGCAAATGAAAGATGTTGGAACATACTCCAGAATCTACTACACTGAACAGACATTTTATTTTTTCTTTCTCAGTATCACTAATTTTTTCTTTAAGGGGAAGTTATTTTTTTGTCTTTGATTTACACTTATAATTGTTAGTTTTTGTCGCTTGTTTTGTTATCTTATGTATATTTGTTTGCTCCCTCACCCATTTCTTTTACAAACTTCCTCCCTCTATCCTATCTACTCTCATCTCTCAGAACTTTTTTTACTGTATCTCCTTGTTTTATATTCAAGATACTTCACATCTCTATACCTGAATACTCTATACTAATTACAAGAATCCTACTATATTATCATCTCTCATTCTCAACCAGACACTAACTTATACTTAAATTCTTACTGAAGTTAATTATATCCTCTACTTCTCCTTACTTCTGTACCCATTACACCAGATCCTCCTGTCACCTAACCCTCACCATTGGATAAAATTTTTTAAAAATACTACTTACTCATCCATTACCCTGCTGAAACCTCTGAATCTCTAATGCTAAGATGGGGTCAGACAGGTTATCCACAGACTCAAACACAGAAAAAGAAAATGTCAAGACAACAGAAACACCAACTAAAGAATTCTGAAAATATGAGAACGAGGAACATTGAGGAAATAAGGGAATACTGACCTACAAGAAATTCAAGAAGAAGAATTCCAAATTCTGATCTTCAATAAAATAAAAGGCCTCACAGTAAGTGTAGAGAAAATAAAAGAGAAAATTGAGATGCTAAGAAAGAATCAGAAAGAGGCCTGGAATGAAATGAAAAGAGTTAACAAATGAAACAAAGACAGCAACAAAAGAATTTATGAAAGATTAGAGGAAATGGAAAACAATATCTGAGTTAGAAGATAGTTCATTCAAAATCAAAATTATAGGCCGGGCGTGGTGGCGCACTCTTGTAATCCCCGCGCTTGGGAGGCAGAAACAGGAGGATCGCGCAGGTTCGAAGCCAGCTGCGCACTGGCTTAAGAGACCCTGTTTCCAAATAAAAATGTAAAAATAGGTCTGGGAGTGTAGCCCGGAGGTAGAAGGGCTTCCAGAAACCCCAGTACCACCAAAAAAAAAAAAAAAGACAAAATCAAAATTATAGTCAACAGTATAGAGAAGACATTAAAACAACAGAACCTAAATGCCCAACAATATGAAATGTCCTAACTTATGTATAAAAGGCATTAAAGAAGGGATAGAAGCACAGAATAAAGGTTTCTGTAATCTCTTTAAAGAAATAATTTCAGAGAAATTTTCTAATATCTAAAGAGACTTGGACATCCATGTACAGGTGACATACAGAACAATATCAAGACTATCAAAGAAGGACCACTCCACATCATGTAATAATAAAAATGACCAACATAGAGGCTAAGGAAAGAATCTTTAAAAAGTAAGAACAAAAGAACATTGACATTCATGGTAAAACAATAAAAAACACTCCAGAATTTACAACCCTGCTCATGAATAATAACACTGATCACCAAAGGACTTAAGACATCAATTAAAAGACATAGACTGGCAATATGAATTAATAAAAAACATAATCTAAATATATGCTGCTTTCAAGAAACTCACCTTATAGCCAAAGATATTCATAGGCTAAAAGAAAAATAATGGAAAGAGATATATCATGCTAATGGATACCAAAACCAAGCAGAGGTAGCAAAAATGTATTAGAGTTAGTAAATATGTAATAGTACTCTACTAACCAATGTTGAGTATTTAGTATAGTAATATAAAGTAGATTTAATATAAGACAAAGAATAAAAGAAATGAAAAAAGAAAAAAGAGAGATGGAGAGAAGTGGGTAGGTATGAATAAAGGAAGAGGCTTATTATAAAAGGTGTGGGGAAGAGAGCAAACAAACAAGCCTACATATACATAGAAAAAAATCCAACAAAATAATACAACCCTATAAATATATGAATATTCAACAGTCTTGGCTTCTGCAGTCTTTCTCTGTGCAGATGCCTAGTGCCATTGGCACCTTTTATGCTGCAAGCCTGGTTATCTGGGTCTTTCTCAGTTTATGCAGATGGCCACTATCAATGGGGTTGAATCCCCTGTTGAGCTCAGGTCTCCATTCATGCTTTCCATGGATGTAGAGCCTTTGTCTCTCCCTGCCTGCATAAGTGGTGGGTACCTCTGAGACCAAACTCAGTCTATACATAAGATTTTCTGCTCTCCACAGCTAGGGCTGGGTTGGTCTATTTTCTCCCAGTTTACCAAGATTGAGTGGTCTGTTGTGATCTTGGAGGCTCTACTAGGGCTCTGAGCCCTGGGGACTCTAGGTCTTTTTGCCTGATTGTACTTGGGTGCTGTCTGCTAATCAAGCCTTTGGCTATGTCCAACCACAGACTCTATCCTCACCTTTGCTGGATTGAAATGCAAAGTCTCAGACCCTGTGAGTTCATTGCTGGCTGTGCAAGTCCTTGTGGCTGTACTGAGTATTCTCGCATGGTTCACTTATGGTATTCTTGAGCGCTGCTCTGGATCTCTGGAAGGTGTGATAAGCTCAGCTATAATCCTGAAAGTTGTAGTTGGTGTTTGTGCAGGAGGAACTGATGGCTTACAATTCTGATAAGCTGAAGTTGCTTTCTTCTGTTCAAGTCGTTAGTGACTTTTTTGTTTGTTTGTTTGTTTGTTTGTTTGTTTGCTTGTTTGTTTGGGTCAGTCTCTGGCAGGTTGGCATATTGAGGCAAGATGGTGTTGTCATGCTCACAGCCCCAGCCTTTAGTAGACAAGGTTTTTCAAACCTGAAAAGGCTTGAATAATAATTATAACTTGTATTAAAAATATAAGAAGAAACAGGGAGACAAAAAGATGGTAACTCTTACAATAAATAAATGCCATAATTTAAATATATTAAACTAGAATTGCATTCAATTTATTTGAAGTCAATAAACAAATTTATTACTTTTATCATTTAATATGCTTTCATTTCAATTTCACTTTGGTCCTATGAATTATTAATATTTTAGTGAAAATTACCCATCACTGCTTTTTTCTTATGTTTCTGAATTGTTAATTTTTATGGTTTATTGTAATTTTACATCATACTGATATTCATAGTGATATATTCATGTATGCACATAACATTACTTGTTCTCTTTTTCTCAATTTATCTCACAGGTCCCCTTCCATTACTAAACTGGTCTCTCTTTTTTATTCACTAGCATTTACAATCACTAGGTAAAACTATCCTTGAACTACTTTAATCGGTCTTTTTTATACCTAAGATATAACAAATAAAGATTTAGTTACAGAATGGAAATTAGTAATTGATGGCATGATTTTATGGACTTTATACAAACATTAGCATGTTACAAAACTATAATTTTTATTTCAAAAGTTAAAAAGTATTTAATTTTAAAAATCTTTTACTGTTTCTCTCCAAGTGTTAGACTAATAGTCATATTTTAAAAACTTAAAATGTCCTTCCTACACTACATCTTCACCTTGAGAAAGGTATTATTCACCTCTGGATCAATGTGGGTGCCAGTCCAAATAAATGATGCTTGTTGTCTAATTCATTTCCCATGATACTCAAACTACAATGCTCTATCTGGGTTGGAAGCTCATAAATTTTTGAGTTTGAGTATAGTGAGATTGCTAAGTGCACTCTGTTCTGATACCATTAAGGATAAGATGTGAAGCTCCCCCACTGCAGCACTATAGTTTATCTGAAGTTGATACTATTATAAATGACAGCCTAGTGGTGATCTAATAAATAATTTAAGTTTTCTATCCAGGACTGAAATATCCACAAGGGAAGAAATTCCTAAAGTAAGATATTTGATGTCTGGATAAAAAAGATTTGGCATTTCAGATTACTTGGTTCACCCAAATTGAAGTGTTTTATTTGCAAAGTCTCCCACATTCATTAATGATTTAAAGAAATGTGCTGTCTTTGAGTAGTATGCTTTTCCATTATTTATTTCCACTCAGTTTGTGATAATTAAGTTAGCCTTTCTTACTCCAGGTTGTGATTGAGTAAAAATATTTTATGGGATGTTATAGTATATCATGATTTAGGCAACCTATAAATTTCTCACTTGACAGTACTGTTGAAACTATGACTGCACCGTTAATCATTAACTATTTTGTCCAATACATTAGTATTTTATCAACCACCATTCATTCATTTATTATTTATACCTCATCTATTTTCAAACTTCTTTACAGGTGAATTATTAAACATGAATTACAAATTGTGAAGTTCCTTTGAAAGAATAAGTAAAATATTGAATAAAAGTTCATATGTAAAATTATAATTTCTTCTCCCCCCAAGAATTAAGAAAGATTATTTTGTAATTTTTAGCTTAATTTTCTGGTACAGAATGAAAAATTTTGAGATGATAACATGTTATTTTATAATTTATTATTTATTATTTTAATGTTATAAAAGGTTCTCTAAGATCACATTTTTTTCAAACAATACAAAACTGAATTTTATAAGGCTATTACACTTAAAGTTTCAATGTACCCTGTAAGTTAAAGAAATATTGAAAGCAAGTAAATATTTTTTGAAAAATACAAGCATCTTTCAATCAATTATAGTTTATATGTGAAAATGGTTTATGACAATAAAATGTAAAATTTAGTAATGTCTTAAATAATCTGCAATAAACATTTGGTTATATTTATATTTTTAAAAAAACTAACCATAATTTTGTGAGAAATATTTTGTTTGTTTTTCTTTTCAGTATATAAGGTGTTACTGATAAAGTAGTATAATGCTAAATATTCTTCAACATTAAATTATACACAATTTATGCTTATTATATGGAGGAAGTCCATAGCACTATATGCTAATTATGTCTGAAATCAATAAATGTGAAGAAAAATAGCAAATATAATTATTTTAAAATTTTAATTATGAAGCAATAAGTTAGTATTAAATACCTACATTTTATTAATGCACCACCTTTAAAACAACATAATAACAATCTTTTAACTTTTATTCACAGTTTCTTTTATTTTCTGATCAGTCACATAGAAAATGTTTTATTATATTAATAAAACATTGATCTGAACAAAATCATCCATAGACATGATATCTGAGGCAATATTCATGCTTTCAAATGGTAATTGATATGAAATATTGCTTAGGTCTACATTCAGCAACTTGGAATTTCCATAAGCCATTATTGAAAAAGATTTGGGGAAACTAGAACAAAAATTATCAATAGATAACTCAGCTTATATGTATGTAGACAGGAGAAAAGGCATCATCCAAACAAAGAGTGAATTTTATTACTTCTTTATTACATGGTCATAATAGTCCCAGCTGGCTCCCTTTCCACACACTTGACTTCACACAGTTTTAGAAATCTCATCTTTGGTAGAGGAAAAGTTATTTAAAGTTAAAACCCTGGAATGAAGCACATTTGCCTTACTACCAGAATTATAAACAATTAACAATAACAATGAATACATAAATTGTGCATAACATGTATATGTGAGGAATACAAAGTCATTATTTCATTAGACTATTTTATTATCTCTTTTCATTATAAAGCCAAATAAATTTTAATCACTTTTAATCATTTTCTTGTCTTCACAGTTTTTGAGAGTCTAGAAAATATGTATCCATCATACAGCTACTATAATTTGAATGTGAGCACATGCAGTAGAGCCAGGCAAGATGAAGCAAAGTTGTAATATTAATACTTCAGCAGATGAGACAGAGCTCAGGTTCAAGGCCAGTTTCACCAACTTTAAGAGACCTTTAACAATGTACTAAGACTCTGTTTCGATGTTAAAAAAATAAATATAAAAAAGGCTAGAGGTGTAACTCAGAGGTAAAATATCCCTGGTTTCAATTATCAATAACTACAACCAAAGAATAAGTGTGGAGTATAAAAATAGTTATAAATTATTCAATAAAAACAAATTAACATAATAGTTAAAACTATTCCTGAGGAGATATGAAATATGGAAAATAAGTAATTGAAGGATTAAAATTTTATGTCTATGATCCTTTCAATTTAAGCTTCTATAATTGAATAGTCATAATTATTAGTAATGAGGTATCTTGAGCTTAAGGCACATTATTTTTATATAGAGTTTAAAAATAAATGAAGTAATGGTAGATATATTTAAAAGACAAATTAATTTATTTTCAGAATGCTATTTTGAAAGAGAAAAATAAAAATAAAACAACTTACTTGGCCATTCAAAGGTAATTAACATTACCAGAAATGAGCTGGCAGAATAAGGAAGAAGATAATAGGCATAGTCATGCTCACACATGAATTTTATTTCATTGAGATCTGGGCTGGATTATAGAACTGCAAAGTAATTAATTTGTGCCATTTTAAGACAATACATTTGTTGTTATTTGTAACCCGTTGTAGCAATTAATATAAAAACTGTACAAAGATGTATAGTGACCATAGGTGTAGGTGCATTATAAAAAGACTCAAGGGCAAATCTTAAGATCTATCTAAAGTGGCAAGATCTACAAAGTTTAAGTTGTTTCTTGTTTGATTTTATTTTATATTTTATCCCATCTCTATGCAGGTGACAATGAAGAAGTGAATACCACAAGTCACTCTACTTCTGTAGGCCTCAACTCACTCATGTATACAATGGTTTAAATGATGCTAACTATTTTTATAAAAAAATAAATACTAAAGCCATAACCACTGAATATTAACTGACACATAGCTATAGTGCATTGATAATGTAAAAATATTTCTAATGGACAACCCATCCAATAGTGGTTTTCTACATCTCATCAGATGTAGGCAATATTAATATAAAGTCTATTCTGATTTTAAAAACTGATATTTATATAACTAAACATTTAAAAAATTTGGTTTCTAAACTTATAAACTAAATTTTGTCTGGACTAATTAAAATCCTAAGTTTGATTTGGATATGGTTCCTAAAAATGTTATACAAGACAATAATTACCGAATTTTAGTAATAAAATTCAATTGCTGCAATCACATTGTTTTTTAAATGCACATATTTATTATTTTATAGACATTTTTGTACCTATATAGCCATTCTTTAGTGCTTTAGGAAAAGCTAAATTTTCATTAACTTTTAAAATCATGATGTTTGAGTAAAATGTTCTTTTTATAAATTATTTTATTGGTGAGTAAATACTTCTAAAATATTTTTTCTTTTACACATTTTGTTAATCTATTCATTTGTGTGTAAGTCTTGTTATTTAGGATTAGAGTATTTAATCAAGAATCTTAAAGGAATATTTAAAGATTACATACATTGTCAAGGCATAACATAATACTTCCAATTTTTATGTTCTATGCAAAATTGCATTGTTTATCATAAGTAAAATTGCCTACTATTTTATGGTTCAAGACACAGTTGAAAATAATCTTGCTGTCAACACTTTAACTGAGCTATTTGTTCTCTGGAAGACATGTTAATAGAAAGCCAGTGCATGTTAAATAAAGTCTCAGTTAAGATTAAATTTAGCAAAAGAGAGAGATTATCTGATTAAAATTCATAATAGACCAGAAAAGCCCTTCTCCGTACATGCAAAGCCAAACTACTCCTGAAGGATAATTCTTGAAAATTTTCTGAAAATAAGTAGTCTTTGTTTACAGGGGCTATTTTTTTTTCTTAAAATTTTTATTAGAAAGAAACATAGAATCTACAAACAAGTTCAAGTAGAACTTTTACCTTTGCTGCTTGTGCAGATATGCTATCCATGGGCTCAATGTTTTCATCCCAACTATGACCAGAAATACATAAATAGTTCCCACTTAAAATCCCACACCAAGGCAGCAATAGCCCAAGAACAGTGGAAAAGTCTTCTGGCCAGTATCTTGAGGTGTTTCTAATGTTCCTTCTTTTTTTTTTTTTTAATTTACAAGATTCCCTGTGTTTCAACCAAATAATCCACAAAGTTTCATGGAGGCCTTACTACTTATGTGAGGATAAACTGAGAACCTTGGTTGGTCTGTAGTTGAAAAAAATGATAAAAGCTGAAAACTTTAAATTCTTCAGTTGAGGCAGTAAGTATGAACATACGCATAAAGAAGTGAAAAGATATTTAATCTCTAATGTTCCTTTAGCCAAGGTACCCAGCATTGTTGGGGTTGCATTTTTACAAAACCTTAGTCCATATACACTGGTAACTTGCCATTTTTTCCTTAACATTTAAGCATGGACATTGCCAGCTTGAGGCAAGCTTGAATGCTGTAGAAATAATGATCTGGAGCCATGAAGTGATTGTGAACTAATGGCCAATGAGAGAATTGACTTCTTTGCAGCCAAAATGGTAACCCTCAAATGTGTGCTATATCTCCCTGAACTTACTAGCAGGACTGCACCTGTTTTGCCAATAGCAATAAGAGTGTTAATAACACATATTTGTTTGGGGGTTTGTTCTTTATTCTGTTTTCCTTTTCAGTTCTCCTCTGTTGCCTTCTGGATTACTCCAAAATAAATTACTTGCAATCAAATTTCTACTTTTGAAGAAAATTACCTTAAACTAATATATCAGTACCACGAGTCTTTTTAAAAAAATGTTTTACTAACATTTTTAAACTAATGCTATTTGTTTTCAAATTTCTGAAAACCTCACCTGTAAATAATATTCAAGTGCTATAATTGAATGTTATTTGTCAATAACTCCCAAATCTTCTTGATTCTGAAGCACTTAGAATAAATGATTTAATTATTGTGTTCAGAGAATATAATAAACTTTTATTAGAGAGATATACTAAAAAAGAATAGTAAAACTCTGAGCCTTTTGTAACATGATGGAGTGTTCACTCTATTTGATATATGAACAAAATAAGTTCAGCTTGAAAATTAAATTGTTATAACACCTTTTTTATTAAACCTATGTTATCTTGAGGTTGCATGCCAGGTTGAATCTACGATCTTTTCTATTTTAGTCGATCCAGTGGATTAGGCGTTGCTTATTTGATCTTATTGGATTAAAGTTAAAAAGATTTTTTTCTTCCCCAATTTTCTCCCCCTCCCTCCTTCTCATGTTTGGCTTAGTGACTGACTTTGATATGCCTGTGAATGTACATTATGTACATTAGGGAATTTCCATGTTCCCTACTCTGATCTTTCTCAGTTAGTTCTATAATTATATTTGCTCATCTATTGTTTATTCTTTCTAGAGTTTCTCCTATGACGTCTTTTATTCTTGCTTCTTCATATTAGAAGCAGTATCCAATTTTTTACTTTTTGTGACTGTCTAATCTCACTTAGCATGTTTTCCAGTTCCATCCATTTTCCTGCATATGACATAACTGGGTTATTCTTTATTGGTCAGAAAAATTTAATTTTGTCCATATCCAATAGTTTTTTAATCCATTCATCTATTGATGGACATCTTGGCTGGTTCCACAGTTTGTCAATCATGAATTGTGTGGCTATGACCATAGATAACATATGCATTAGTAGTTTCAAAGGAGTATTTTATTTTGTAATAGTAATTCAACACTAGGGGGAGCTTTTAGCTTGTATGGAGCCAAAAGTGATTTCTAATTTATTTTTGGTAGGGAAAATTAGAGAAATAAAACACTACATTTCTTTCAAAATATGTTTTAGAAAAATTAAGCAGTCTCTGATTCCATTTTCATGAACAACATGTTATCTTTTAACTTGTTACACACTTGAGCACAATTAAAAAAGAATCTTTGCTTCTTTCTGACTTTAACTGAAGTACTCTGATCTCTACATAGAATTACTAAATGTAATTTATATCCTGGAAGAATCTACTAAGAATATTCTAGAGCTCTTGAAATTATGTCATGGTTGTCAGCTTTTCATAACCCAGGCATGATGGCACATGCTTGTAATCCCAGTGCTTGGGAGGCTGAGACAGGAGGATAACATAGGTTTGAAGCCAGCCTCAGCTACTTAGTGAGGCTCTCAGCAACTTAGTGAGACCCTGTTTCCAAATAAAATATAAAATTGATCTGGGAGAACATCCCAGAGGTAGAAAAGCCCCTGGGTTCCAGCCCCAGTACCACTGAAAACAAAACAAAACAAAACATAACCTAAATGAAACAGTAAACTATGTGTATAACAACCCAAAAATAAATAAGTAGGTGCAAATTGGACTCAAAGGGGCTATTTTTTAAATGGATAAAATAACACTATGGATTTAAAATGCCCACTAATGCTCATGTGTTGGCCATGTGTTAGGAGTTGGGACATAGCTGGAGGAATCAGGCCACTGGAGTCAAGGCCATGGGTACTCTCTCTGTTCCTGGTACCTTTCTTCCTCTTGCTCTGTCCCTGCCTCCATGAGCTGAATGTGGTTTTTCCTCCTTTACAAGCCCTACAGCCCTGCTGCACAGCTGTTCTGCAATAAGCCAGCAGACTCTGGGCTGACCTCTAAACCCTCTGAAATTCTGTACTCTACATAAATATTTCTCCCTACTCTCAGCTTGTGTTCATTATGTATTCTTAGCACAGCAAAAAAAAAAAATCAAACTAAAACAAGTGAATTATATGTTGGTATTTGAATCTGAATCTGTCTGAATAAGTGCTCTTTGATCTTATAGAATCATAATGCAGAAAACTACTGAATATCCTGCTGATGAAAAGAAGCAACAGAAAAATTAAATTCAGAATCTGTGACACAGAAGACACTTCATGCATATTTGTGAGGAAGATGAATGAATGAGTGAGTTAATAATGTGTCTGACTTCTGACTCTTCCTTTTATATTAGTTTGCTTAAAGCTCAAACATGTGAATATCAATTGCATGAAAGCCTTTGATCCCTTTGTGACAAGTTAGATGAGGACTATCTGTCCCCTCAACTAAAAGCATGTTTTTTGGACCCTCAAATGAAAAAGGTAGTGTGGTATAGAAAAGTACAATAAAAATAATGAAACTCCACTTAGATACATGTATGCTGTTGTTTGACAGGTGTTGTTACTTCTCCAACATCAAACTAGGGTTTAAGTATTGCTAATTTTGTGACTGTGGTGACTACCTAATCTTCCTAAACTTTAACTTTCTCAAGGGAAAACAAATATAATACTGCTCTGTGAGTCATGTGAAAAGTAAATGCGGCTGATAGTACATGCAAAGTGTTTGATTTAACCCTCATCATGGTGTATATCAAAACATAAAATAACCACATAAGGTAGATGTCAATATCCTAATATTATTGTTCTCACCATTATTACTGTTTACCATGCATGTAACATACATAGGCATTGCGTCTTCAGAGGGCAAAGCAATATGTGTTGCTATGTCCTTACCCTGTCACAATGCAACAGGTGACCAATTCACAATGACTTTATCATGCTGCTGTGCTAGACAACCTCTACTCATGAGAATGATAAAGTGGATGAAAATTATTTTCTGCCTTTCTAAATGTATTTTCATAGAATTCATTAAGCATGGGTAACAGAGACATTAAATGTCTTAAATGTAATTTCTGTATTCATGTTTTTTTAATAATAATCCAATCTTGAAGATGCATTTTGAAGCAAAGTGAAGAGCCCACCAGTTTCAAAAGTGAAGAATTAAAAAAGCAGGTCTCATTTAGTCCTTTTGCTTACCTAAAAATATGATCTTGAGCCTGGAAAACAGATATGCAGAAAAGCACATGTTCATTTTTCTATTTACATATTTATTTCTTAAAATTTAAGTATTGGAGTGAGGACATGGGTCTCATAACTTCTACACCACAAAGCAGTAGGTTCTCATTTAACCTGAGGATCTCAAAGAGAGGAAGACAATCATGCTTATTTACTATGACTTCAAAACCTAGCTCAAGCATAATCTCAGTACTTGGAATGGTGAGAAAGGAGGACCGCAGATTAACCACCATCCTCAGTAACTTGTGAGGCCTTTTGCAACTTGGTGAGACTTTGTTATAAAATAAATAATAAAATAGGATTGGAGTATAGCTTGTATGTAGAATGTCCCTGGGTTCAATCTCCAGTGCCACAAAAACAAGAACAAAAACAAACTGCATAAATCTCATCTTCTTTTCTGTCATGCTACCTTTATATTCTACTTTCAATAGTTTATTTAATAATCCCTTCACAACTACTGTAATAAATAGTACAAGTACTTCATGTAATAATAAAAATGAGAAAATATTTATAATATATTATTTTTAATTCAGGAAAAGAACATGAAAATCGGGTTTTGTTCAATATTTTAAGTGAATTTAGACATAGAAGGCCATTTCAGCTTATCTGAAAAGAAATTTTGCAGAGAAACTACTCGTCTGCTAATGGGCACCTAGGCTGGTTCCAAAACTTTAGTATTGTAAATTGTGCTGCTATCAACATGGATATGCATGTTTTATAATAAATAAAACAGCTCCAATAATGCTATATGCACAAACAAAATTATCAGCACCAATTTCAATAACATGGACAGAGGGGGATGGAGAAGGAGCTGGGTGACATCCACAGGGAAACACACCAAGCACTGTGTGAATGTATGTTTCTATCACCGAATAGAATTATGATCCATACTTTAGTATGAATCAATAAATAAATATTCAAAAAATAAACAAGTAGAGTCACTTACAAAAGACAGGTAATGGACCAATCCAGATGTTCATAAATAGATGAATAGATAAATAAAATGCTGCCTACTATCTATCCATTTATCCAATACTATATATAATTATATATTATGTATAATATATATTATGGTATATCATATATTATCTATATAATAGAATATATATTATTATTTTATAAAAAACAAAATTTCATTTTCAGAAAAACAGATGAAACTGCAGTGCATTATGATAAACAAAATGAGTCAGACTCAGAAAGTCAAGGGTCTTACGTTTTCTCTTTTTTTGAAAGCTAGAGAGAGAAAAAGAAAAAGAAAAATAGACATCTCATAAAAATAGAAGGAAGACCAGAAGGGTAAAGGAAGAAATTAGAGGAGAGAGAAATAATAGGTAAAGAGAGGTACTGGAGACTGAAATGGATCAAATTTTGTTATGTGTATACAAATATGTCACAATGAATCTCACTATTATGCACCAAAGAAAAATTTAAGCATCACATAAAAAGTAGTTTCTGAGATGAGCTAAGACACTAAGAAAGGGATCAGAATTCAAGAGGGATTATAAAACAATGGAGTGTACATAGTCTTACTGTATACATAATTCATACAGAGGAGTTGTGGGAAATAAATTTATTGAAATGGAGAGAATATTTGAGAATTTTGGGCATAGAATTTCAGAATTTGTGTGAACTTGAGATTGTGCAAAGCAGGTCAGACCCTCTGAAGAATGAAATTCATTTTACATTGCTTAGATGACTGGTGGCATAGATGACTCAGCTATCAAACTCTTTCCTGGGAATAGCTTTTATTCAGTGACAGATTGATTGGGGTATAAGGTTTAACCTTCTTTTACAATTTGGCATAGTCCTGATAAGTTTCTTAGTTTTTGTGAGTTCATCCCAGACTGACTTTTACCTGTACTCCATCCTGCTTATTTCTCTTACTCTATTTTTTATTTTTTGTAGCAAGGTTTTTAGTACTTTTGAATAAAAACAACTTTTCTCCATACTCTCAATTATTCTTAATAGTTCACTTCTGATGTCAGATGTGTGTGCCCAAGCCAAAAAATTATTCAAATATCTCCAGACACCAGTTAGTTGTCTTCTTATCTAGCTAAATTCTGACACTACATACTTGGAAATAACATCAGTTTCCACATGTTAAAGATTGAATCCCACCTAGTGTTTGTCCTTTAGATGCAAATCTCAAGTCTAGCTATTCCTTGTGCTTCTGACACCTGGCTATGAATCAGGCTCCTATAAATCTGCTTGGGTTCCATTATTTGTGAGAATGGCTCATATAATTAAGAAACATTTAATTAATTAATTGTTATTTATTTTAAAGGGTACAACTTAGAACACTTAAGAGATGCATACAGCCAATACACAAGTGGTAGTGCAGAACTGCCATGACCTGTTGGTTTGCACCATCCTCCAGTCACCTTCACTTGTTTAGCAACTTGGGAGTACTCTAATCTTATCTTTCTCAGATTTTTATGGATGCCCCAACCAGGCATTATTGATTATATCACTGGCAAGTTTTGACAAACTCAATCTCCATCTCCTCTTTCTTCTCCAAAGAAGTCAGAAGGTAGAGCTGGAATTTTCAATCCATTACCTATTAATTGGTGGAGCACAGGGAATAAATATGCATGTGTACTTTCTAGTAAATATATGCCCATAAATTCAAATGCAGAAATATTAAAAGCAAAATGACTTTATTTTTAGTCCTAAAAATAGAAATTTGGGCAACACAGGCTCAGATAGTTCTAAAACAGTGTTATTAAAAAAGGTACAGAAAGTAGGAGCTTGTACAGAAAAAGTGTTGATTTATTGTAAATCATAAAACATTTCTCTTTTAGGAAGCATCTAATGAATGTTGAGAAATAACAGGCACTAAGTGATGTGACCAGAAGAAGATAAAGAATCTATCTGTTCATATGAAGGGAACGAGAGAGATGAGAGAGAAAAAGAAAGAGATACTTACTAAAAAGATTCATAAAAAAAGAGTTTAACAACATTCTGACATTTTGCGTCTTTGAACACAGTGTAATAATCCAGTGATTCTAATAGCTCTATATGTCTAATGTCACAGGATAGGAATGAAAAAACTTCACATTCCCAGGTAGCAGCTTGAGACATGCCATCCTGTTTGAACTCTCCACTTTATTTGGAAAAAACTTTTATTGTGATTTTTATTGTGAAGCTACTGTTACCTTCATAGTTAATGAATATTTCCCTATCTCAGAGATTATCTTCTTGAGAATCTGACTTTTAGTAGGCATAATCTATGATAAATCAGATAATCTTCAAACACTTATATGAGAAAATATGCATCAAGGCAGTTTAGTGCTTTTTTTTATAAATATGATTGAGGTCAAGCTTTCCAATGGATCAATAAAAAATTTTCACGATGAGAATGGTGTCATATGTCTGTAATCCTAGTTCTTGGAGGACTGAGGCAGGAGTATCACAGGTTTGCAGACAGTCTTAGCAACTTAGAGCAGTCCTACACAATTTAGTGAGCCTCTGTTTTAAAAATAAAAAATAAAATAGGGTTTAGGTGTGGTTCAAAGGTAGAATAACCCTGGGTTCAATCCCCAGTGCCAAAAATAAAAATAAAAAGTCTCTTCCATAAGAAATAATTTATTTTTACATAGTTCTCCAAAACATAAACAATATAAAAGCTATTACATATATTAAAAAGATTGTAAAAGTTAAGAGTTTCAGAATTTTGTCATTTATGTCAAGCCTAGAAAAATAGAATAAATTTTCACTGAGCATGCTTATAACACACATTATCACAAAAACTGTGTATATCCTAAATGACCACTTACCCTGCAAACACTCTATAAAAAAGCTTATGATAGAAAATTCTTTGTACTTTTAATATTTCATACGGGCTATCTGCACCAAGACAGTGGCCTAATATCTTCTATTTTCCCCAGTGAATAAAGGTCAGTCCCTTAGTCACTTCTGTGGCCAATGATGTTTCTTAAGAGGTAACTTAGATGTATTCCTTATCTGTGGCTTTAAAATTCTACCCTTTTTCTGCCCTCTTGGATAGGTATAGCATTCTTATAGTGTACACATCTCAAATTTCCATTATTTTGCTATTCCTAATTATTTTGTTCTATAAAGCCTATCTGTTAAAACAAGAAAGACAGGTAAATTTTATCAACAAGTAAAATATATTTTAGAGTTAAAAAGGTAATAAATAAAAGGAAAAAAATAACAACCTCACTGATTAAGAAGAGACTTAATACATGTGACCTAGATCTTTATCATTCTAAAAATGTATAGACATAATTTTCAGTTTAATATTTTAGAAAATATTAGTTGTTCAAACTCTAAAGGTGAATATGTCTTCAAATAAATACTACCAAATGTGAGAAAATGAACTGGTCATGGAACATGGAGTGGTGGCCAACTCTTTTATCATAATCTCTGAACAAATTTACATTATTATTTTTTTTCAGATCTGGGGGGATGGAACCCAGGGACATTTGACCACAAAGCTACACCCCCTGCCCTATTTTTTATTCTTTATTTTGAAACAGGGTCTCACTGAGTTGCAAAGAGCCTCACTAAGTAGCTGAGGCTGTCCGAGAACTGCGATCCTCCAGTCTCAGCCTCCCAAATGCTGGGATTACAAGAATGCGCCACCATGCCTGACTCAATTTTCCATTATTGATGTTATAATGTGCCAGCATTCATTGGATACTAGGTAGAAAGTCAGGGTATTAAATAAATATTAAACAATCTATGTGACTAACTGCAAATGAATTTATCACATTAAAAGTTCAGGTAAAAAATTATGTTGGTATGGGAACAGAAAGTAACATCATCAGTTTTCAATATCAATTGACTGAAAAACAGAAGTAAGAAAAATAGAAATAATGGTCATCAGAGCATCTGCTGAACAGGATGATTGTAAAATTTTTTTTATTGTAGATACATGCAGAGGATTTGATTAAATATGTGAAATAGGTCACTATAAAGGTGAGAATAATGTATGTGTCACTATTTGACTGTAGGTTCTATTGCTTTAAGGAAAAATCAACTTTTCTCCTTTTCTATTTACATGAAGGAGTTAAAATACTTTGAAAATACTAGAATTCTTGGGCAGTCAAAATAATAGGAATGGGGTGATGTGAAAATCAAAGAAATTCATGAGAATCCTTAGAAAGTTTATGGAGAGGAAAAACTAAAAACAAACTCTCTGAGGTCTGTAAGAAGATAAGAGAGCATCCTATGGAATTGAATGGGCTAGAGTGATGGAAAGGTTGTGACTTTGAACAAAGCCAGTGTAAAAAGTAGAAGAATATTGAGGAGACTTAGAAGAAAGCATCAAAAAATTACAACACTTCCTTGTGACCAGATAAATGGAATACAAAGAGTAGGATAAAACTTCAATTACCCATTCAAGTGAACCCTTTCTTTATGAGCAGAGGCCAAGTGGTCTTCACCTTCTTACAGGAAAAAATGTTTCCAAACAGGTGCTACCTTTATTTACCAACAGAAATTCTCAACAGAAAGATGGTCTAAATTTTTCTGAGTTTCACTAAATTTGCTTTTTTTTGAGTGGACATCACTTTTTCATAGCCAACAACATTTTTAAGTATTGGGAAATCACGAAGGGCCCTTGTCTTTTAAAGGTACTTTCGTAATGTGAGCTTTGAAAGATAATGGGATGAGCCTAAGATCAGCATTCATTTTATACCATGCAATTTAATCATGGTCTTGCATATTGTCACTTTATTCTTCAATATTCATAAATTCAATTTTTTAAATGTATAAAATTTATAGTTGGAAAAGTTAATTCCTCTGCTATAATCTCTTTTCTCTATATAGAACAAGGTGTATAGTTGATACTCATTTAATACATTTTTGGTACAAAACTAGTAGACTAGAAATCTTCTATTGTATTCTTTGAAGATTTTTATAAAACTCAGCTTATAAGGTTATATTTCCTCCTGAAAAACTGAGGTAAATGATAAGTATGAAAAAGTGGTATTAGTGTTAAAGAGCACTATTTCCTCCTTTATTGCTCTTTTACACTTGCTTTTCAAGTAGTTTTCTCTGTGAGAGTGGGAAATACTCTTCAGACATAAAAAGCATATGCCCAAAGCAAGAGAACATATGAACAGGCTACAAAACACTTCAAATCTTTCCTCATCCCTTTTTATTTTTTTAGATATTTTGCTTATTTGCTGTTTTATTTTTCAATCTTTCTTTGATTTATATTTGAGAGTCTGGCTGAAGATGAATGCATTTGAAACTTAAATATTTTTGAGTAAATTTTGCTACCCAAAGTGACTGTTTTCTTTGATCTCTGACTTCCCTTTGCTGCTAGGAATTATGTATTGTTTTCACCTTTGGTCCATTTGACAAAAGGTGCTTAAAATAATTTTGTAATGGCTTCAAGGTACTACTCACTGGTGATTCGTGTAATTTTCAATACAAGTACTGCCCCACAAACTTGTATACTTCTTATCAAACATATAAAATATTTAGTAAATTTCTTATCTTTAAATACAAACATATTCAATAATTCTGAACTCTCTTACATGTTTATAAGCAGGTAAATACGCATAGAATTTTTAAATTGATCTGTATCTTTTGTAAACAAAAACGTACTTGAAAAATTTTTTAAATAAAAAGGAAGCCTTTGAACACATAGTTTACAAACAGAGAAGACAAAACCCTAAGCATATGTCAAAAATGCTTTTGGAAAAAAATAGACATTATGAAATTCATTTATTTATTTATTTATAGTTTATTTGTTTATAGTTTAGAACCTGTAAGCACCAGCATATATAGAGGATTGCTGTCTACATCACCTCATCATAATTAATTGAATACCCTCTGCTATATAATAATGACTGATGAGGGATATATGGATATGAATGTCCCTGTCAATGTTTGAAAACTTTTGTTTTATTTTACATTAATAAATTATTTATTTATTTATTTATTTATTTATTTATTTATATTTTAGGACTTGTAAGCACTAGCACATTCAACCACTACTTAAAACTTATCAGTCTTTATGTTTAATCTCTTTGAGAGAATAAAACATTTTTTGAGATTATTATTTTGATCTAGTATTAAGATAATGGGCTCAAAATCTAGCATACATTTCACTTCTAGCTCAACTACTTACTCACTTTATAAACTTGAGTTAAAACTTTAAAGCTCATTGACCACAGAAGGTTTGCTCTTTTATAAAATGTGACAGCAATATTTCTTATTTTGAGTTAGGACTTTCAGTAATGAAGATTTAAAAAAAAATTTTTTTTTACTTCAAACAATTGAAAAAGTTTGGTCTAGTGCAATCATTATTTTTAAATGAAAATAAAAATATACATCTTATTATAAAACTAGTATGATGATCATGATAAATTTCAATATTGAGCTCTTTAGAGACCAAATCTAGTAAGGAGAAGCTAAATCTTTTTGAGCCAGTGAAGGCAGAAAGTCAATACTACAATGAGCAATGGGGCCTCAAGTTTCAAAGACCAATAAGTCATGTGACACATGATTTGTTCATTCCACAAGTTCACAAGTTTTATTCAACACTCAAAGGCTATAGCATACAGAAACTTATTAGAAAATTGTCTTAGTAAAGTTAAGCTAAGTTTGTGTTATAGTTAGATATACAATGGCCCCTTCAAAGGCTCATAAGTTGGTGTTTGGAGTTGATGTAATTGAGTCATGAGGGTTGCAATTCCAGCAGTGGATAAACCCATTACAATGCATAGGTTTCACATATGCACTGTAACCTACTGGTATAAATTGGGTGGACTATGCCAGTAGGGTATAGCTAGAGAAGGTGGACCTGTGGGTTTGTGGCCTTTGAGATTATATATGGTTCTTTCTTCCCTTGATCTCTCTTGCTTTCAAACTTCATGATGTAAGGAGTACAGACATGTGCTCTCACTCTCTCTACTTACCACTGCCATGCTCTAAAATCTGTGGTCCCCAGCCTCGCATGGCTCATATTCAAAACTGTAAAAAATAAATATTTTTTCTTCTAAATTGCAATATATTATTTGATAGCTGTAAAAATGCTGATAGATACAGAATTTGGTACCAGGAAACAAGGCTTCTGCTAGATCTAAATCTGTTTGAAACTGGTTTGTTAAAGGAAATTGGAAGGTCCAGAATGTATACAGAAAATGAATGTAGAGACAGTACTGAGGAGATTTTGAAGGACAAAGAATATTTTATAGAAAAATAGAGTAGAAGTCATGTATGTTACGCTTTGACAAGGAACTTATCTTTATTTTACATGTGACCTAAAACTTTGCATAATGCCAAGTTTATTCATTCATTTATTCACTTTATTTTATCTATTTATGGTACTGAATTTTGAACCTAGAGGCATTCTACCTCCATACTATACTCTGAGCCTGATTTTCTTATTTGAAAACAGGCTCTCACTAGGTTGCTAAGAGCCTCATTAAGTTTATGAGGCTGGCTTTGAACCTGCAGTTCTTTTGTCTCAGCTTTCCAAATACTAGGATTACAAGTGGACACCATCATATCTACCTATCATAACAAATTTAAAGGTTATGAGATGATTAAACTGGTGGAGAAAATCTCAAAACACAAAATATTCAAACTGAATTTTGAATATTAATACCTACGTTCAGCAATTTATTCAATGAATTTTAAGAAAAAATATAGAAACTCTATCTAAGATTGTACTCTGGCCAGAAAATCACATATTAAGCTGTGCTCAAATAAATAATGTCATCGAGGTAAGATGACTGAAATAAAGAAGGCAATGATGGCCAAAATGAAGGTGAGGCCAGCAATGGCCATGATGAAGGCAATGGTTGGAGTTGGAATCAATAGCAGCCCATAGGGAGCAGACTTAGTGGTTGTGATTGAAAATAACCCTGAGACAATGATTAAGAAGGGTGTGACTACCTTTTTTGTTGGCAGCCCAACATGGTGGTCACATAATACTGTCTTTTCCGAAAAAAGAAAAAAAAAAAAAAAGGATCATGGAGGCTTTCCCTGAATCTTAAAGAAAGGCCTAGGAGGCCAAGAAATAAATGTCAGAGTCAGAATCACTTCTAGTAAGCCCAAATGGGGCACTTTGTAAAGCCATGATGGTGAAGCAAAGTATGCAAAAAATGAGATTTGAAAATGCCAATAATGTGAAAAGAACATGAGGAAAGGCTGCTAGCTGTTATCTATGGAGCCAAACTGGGAGAGACAGTAAACTGCATATTGCATTTAGCTGGGTTGATTGGGCAGGAATGCCAAATCCCCGTGGAGATCACTTCCCATTGCTATGTTCCTTGTATACCAGAAGTGGAGCTGCATGACCAAATGACCAAATGCTTCCCTGTCCAGATTTGTTACTGCTTTGGTCTCATTTCTCCTTTTTATTGCTGTGCTCCTCTTTTTTTTTTTTTTTTTGTATTATAGTCTTTGCCGTTGTATATTGGGTGCATGTACCTTTTTTTTTTATTTTCACTTTCTTTTACAGGGGCTTACAAGACTTCATCTTCAGAGGAGACTTTGAACTTCGGGACTTTTCAGCAATGTTGTAACTGTGATGATTTTGGGAATTCTTGAAGAGAACCAAATACATTTTTCATTCTGAGCTCTACTATGGGTAGATATAAAATTGACCCCTTGCAAAACATTGCTGTTTGGAGTTCATGCAATTAAGTCATGGGGATTGTAATTTCAGTGGTGAATAAATTTCATGTAATGGATTTATCTGGGTTGTGGTTTAGGTCAGTAGCACAATACAAATAAACATGGAATAGGGAGTAACAAACCAAGTTCAATAGTGGAAGAAGAAATTTAGGAGTTTGCCTGCGAATTGAGCTATTTGGGATCACACTGATCCTCTGATCAAAAAGAACAGGACCAAAGCAAGTCATTGAATTGGGGCCAAACACATGAACAGATTGTTGTGGCATTGCAAACCTCAATGCCACAACTCATAAAGAGGGTGATATCTTTATAGAATTTTATGGGTGTTTCTCAGTGCTTTTGGCAAGCTCATCCAGGCTTATCAAACTCTGCCAGACTTGTGTCAGTAGTCCAAATGTATTGATGACTGATGGCATAGTACATAAGAAATTATAAGGTTATAATAAAACCTTATCATTTTTGGTAAAAGGGTTCATTATCAATTGTAGCACAGATGTGCTGGTCTGAGATCTGTGTTGGAAAGTTCAGAGAAGTTACTAAACTTCTCTGATGATGGCATGTTTAACAAATTGTTAATGAGTTTCTGAAATTTGTTGTGTATGCCATGCTTATACAAATACCAAATGCAATTGAATTCTAGTTTCTATCATTGAGTACCTCAGAATTTACCCCAGTTCACTCAGCCAAACAAACCAGTGAAATCCTGTGGCTCCAGATGAATTTGGAAGGATAAAGAAATGACGGGTCTTTTTTGTAGGACCCCTAATGGCTACAACCTGCCATGTCAAGACCACTGTGAATCTTCAGACCAATCAGTGAAATCACCTAGTAAACAGTGGTTGCACCAGAAGCTTTCAGGACTGAGAAACAAGAGATACTTCCTTCAGGGTCTTGACCATTGCTCATAAAAACTTGGAGTTAACAAACAAACCCATAAGGAGCCTGCATGTCTTAATGGACTTGCTTCATAACAAACCACTGGATGTGTGAGTTTGCTAACCATTTCTGTAGAGGCTGGGTGAGGGTAAATTTGGACACAGCTTAGTCTCTAGCAACACATGGCGGTTGCAAGACCTATGGTTGGTTGCTCACTCCTGTCTTATATGGCCTTCATTAATCACTTTAGGTATGCGAGCAGTGATGCTTGTTGGGTAAAATAATTCAGCCTACTATGATGCTGCAGGCTTTTAAAGTTATAAAATCTCACCAGATGATATTTGGATGCCACAAGTATCAAAGCCAATGGCCAGAAAGGTCTTATGTTATCATAGCTACCAAGAGCATCAGCAGTGTTTCTGTTTTTAAATAACTCAGCCATCCAAGCCCCATTCTCATAAAAGTACAATGGAGTTTCTGTTCTAAAACCAGGGATATCAGAGGCAAGGGACCAGTAGTGTTTTGTGACACAGGAGTTGGGGAAACAACAGCAGTAACTCTAGGACAATTTTACTCAGGCAACCACGATGTAGGCTAGAATCTAAACATTCTCTCAGCCTGTAGAGTTTGGGCCTGGAGGGTACACATGCTGGTGGCTGATTGTGCTCCAGGTGATCACAACCAGAAGATCAGCAGTAGTGTCCCTGGGCCATTAAAACTCATCCAACTATATAATAAGCACAGAATATAAAAAAATATTTGGCTCAAAAACCAGAGAGGCTGGAGGGCAGCACACCTTAGGACTTTATGTGATGATGGGTCACAACTAGCAGAGCAGTGATGGTGTCTAGAGGTCATTAAATCTCAGCAAGTAAGCCATAGGCTCTGAATAATAGTCTCTAATACTGCTGAATTTGAATCCAGAGATGATGGAAGCCTTCAGTCATTCAAAGATATCTGACTGCCTAAACTAAAAAGTATATCCTGTTAAGTTGTTATGAGAGACTCAGAAGTCTGATTACATAAAACAGATTAAGTGGGGGCAAAATTATATCCCTAGCCTTACTGGAAAGGGTTAACAGTAGACAAAGGATTCCAACATGAAGAGAAAGAATATGTCAGACAAAACAAATACCAAAGAGAAAATTCTGAAACCAAGAGAATGAGGCCAATGAGAGAACAATAAACTTTTATAATTCAACAATAAAGGCGATCACCAAAACTGAGCTGCAGATAATGACAGGAGAATTCAAAATTTAGATTTCCAATATAACCAAAGGCTTTGAAGCAGAAATCAGAGAAGGTATACAGAAAATAAAATGACATATGAATAGAGAAACTGAGGCTTTAAGAACAAAAAGAGACTATAAATAAAATAAAGGAGATGATAAAAAAATTAATGCTTTCAATAGAAATCACCTCTAGTCAACTAGACCATATAAAAAATAAAGTATTACTCTTTAAAGACAGCTCATTCAAAACTGACCACAGAATCAACAGTATAGAGAAGGCAATAAGACACAACCAAAGTACTCAAAAAATATGGAAAAATATGAAATGACCTAACCAGTAGATAATAGGCATTGAAGAAGGTCTAGAACCAAAAATCAAGGGCATTAGAAATCTCTTCAGATAAACAATATCAGAGAATTGCTAAATATAGGAATGAGTTGGGCATCCATGTAATGGAGACATTTAGAATCCCAATTAGAAAAGATCAAAGAAGAAATTTATGACACATAGTAATAGGAATTACTAACATAGAGTCCAAGGAAAGAATCTTAAGTGCATTGAGAGCAAAAAAAGTTAACATCAAAACAATAAGCATCACTCTAGACTTCTCAAATCAATTCATAAATTGCAAGAATAGGTATTATGTATTCTGAGTCCAGACAACTTTCCACTAAGACTGCTATATTTAGCAAAAAATCTTTAAAAATTAACAAAGAAAAAATAAAAACCTTTCAAGATTAGCAGAAACTATATATATATATATATATATATATATATATATATATATATATGGCTATCAATTTGGTACGAGAAAATACTTAAAAAGTCAAGTGTAAAGAAGAAAACAAATAAATACAAGAAACAGAGAAGGGGTTAACTCATGAGATGAGCAACTAGGCAAAGGATAAATAACTATATCAAAAAGAAATATTGCCAGGCATGGTAGCCCATGCTTTTAATCCCAGCATTTGCGAGGCTGAGACCTGAGGATCGCGGTTTGTGGACAGCCTCAGCTAGTTAGTGAGGCCCTCTGCAACTTAGTGAGAACCTGTTTCAAAATAAGAATAAAAAATAAGGCAGGGGGTGAAGCTCGGAGTTCAAATGCCCCTGGGTTCCATCCACAAACCTGCCAAAAAAAAATATATATATAACTCAAAATGACAGAAAAATATCATCTCACAATTATATTATTGAATGTCAAATATTTAATCTTCCCAAATAAAAGTCACAGACTAATAGTGTAGATTAAAATTAAAAAAAAACCATGATTCAGCTACATTCTGCTTATACAACAAAGCAGAATTTAATCCAAAACTTATCAGAAGAGACAAAGTGGATCACTTTTTATAAATAATAGGAATACATCCAAAAATGATTAAAGATACTTTAAACCTAGGGGATACTACTTAGTAAATGAAAGTAATAGACATATACAGAATATTCACACCAACAATAGCTGAATATATATACTCTTCTCTCTGCTCCTAAAACTTTTCCTAAAGCAGACTGTATTCTGGGCCACAAATCAAGTACCACAAATTTTAAAAAGTACAATAATTTCTTGGATTTTTTTGGTAATAATGGAATGAAAGTAGAAATTAACAACAGAAAATTCAAAAGAAATTAGAGAATATATACATACATGGAGACTAAATTATGCCCTTTTAAATGAGGATCATGGAAAAAATAAAAAGGGAAATAAAAATGTTTCTAGAATAAAATATTACAACTACAACATGCTCAAATCTATAGAACACTTTGAGGTTGTATTAAGAGAACAATTTATAGCACTGAGTGCCCACATAAGAAAAATAGAAAGTCACTAAATAAACAACATAATGAAATACCTTCAGGAGAGCCCCTTGTAAAACATGAAGGTCTTTGGAAAACAGAGAAAGACTAATTCTAAAGCCAGCAGAAAATAATTAAAATTAGAACAGAAATCAGTAAAATAGAAAACAAAAAAACCGATGTAAAAAATCTAAATAAATGAAAGTTGGTTCTTTGAACAGATGAACAAGATTGATAAATTCTTAGTGATTTTAACCAAAAGAAAGGATGTATCAACCCAGATTATTAAAATAAAAAAAGGAAATAGGAGTTATCATCACGGTCATTGAGAATAGCCATAGGATAATCAGAAATTATTTTGACAAATCATGCTCCAGTAAATTGGAAAACATAAAGGGAATCAATAAATTAGTAGATACATATAACCTATCTAAAATCAATCAAGAAAACATAGATGACTTAAACTGACCCAAATAGAGATAAGAAAAGAGATAAAACAACAACAGCCACAATAAAAATAAAATTTCAATCAAAGGAAAGTTCAGGGCTAGACAGACTCCCACTTGAAATCCACAAAACCTTTATAGAAGAACTAATATGAATACTTCCAAAATTACTCTGTAAAACAGAAAGTGATGAAAACCTATTTTTTTCTGTGTGACCAGTATCATCCTAATACCAACACTGAATAAATATACTTCAAGAAAAAAAATATGGACCAATATTCTTGATAAACATAGATATAAAAATTCTAAGCAAAATACTAGTATAACACATTCAAAACCATATCAAGAAAATTGTATAACATTATCAAGTTGGTGTTATTTCAGAGGCAAGGCTCATTCAATATATGCAAAGTTATACATCATTTACTAAATAAATAGAAGAAAAATCACGTGATAACCTCAATAGATGATTAAAAAAAGTATTTGACAAAATCCTACACACATTTAGGTTAAAAAATTATAGAAAATCAGAATAGAAACTTAGCTCAATATAATAAAGAAAATGTGAAATAACCTAAAGCAAACATCATATTGAGTGGAAAAAATACTAGAAAAATTTACTTTTAAATAAGAAAGATGAGAATGCCCACTATCACCAGTCCTTTTTAATACAGTATTCAACACTAGCTAGAAGAACAAGACAAGAAAAGGAAAAAATGTGCATGGTGGCACATGCTTATAATCCTAACATTTAGGAGGCTGAGACAGGGGGATTGAGGTTCAAGAACAGCCTCAGCTACTTAGTGAGGCCCTTTGCAACTCAATAAAACCCTGCTTCAAAATAAAAAATTAAAATAAGGGCTGGGGGTATAGAGGCAGAATACCCCTGGGTTCCACACCCAGTAACACACACACACACACACACACACACACACACACACACACTAAAATAAAATAAAATACCTTGGAATAATTCTAATCAAGGAGATAAAATACCCCTTTCATGAAAATTATGAAACACTAAATAAAGAAATTAAAAGCCTTAGAAGATGAAAAGATCTCCCATGGTATTGGATAGGCAAAATAATATCAAAATAGTCATTCTACCAAAAATGATCTACGGAGGCAAGTCAATCCCTATCAAAATACCAGTTTCATTATTCTCAGAGCTAGAAAAATCAGCCCTAAACTTGACATAAAAAAGACCCATAATAGCCAAATAATTCTCAAAAATAAGAACCATAGAGGAGATTTGAGGCATTATATTATACTACAGAGTTATAGTAATAAAAACAACATGAAATTGGCACAAAACTTTAAGGAGAAACGTAGCATCATTCCTTGGTCAATTGTAATTTCCATCCAAAAGTGAGGATTGAGCTGGATGTGGTGGTACACTCTTCTAATTTTAGTAACTAGAAGGGTGAGATAGGATACTCACCGGTTCAAAAACAGCTTCAGCTACTTAATGAGATTCTGTTTGAAGCTAAAAATTTTTCAAACTTTTAATTTGATGGTTAAAGGTTTATCCATTGCACAGTTATATGGAAATCACATACAACCACTTACATAATGAGGCTTGTTTTCCCACAAAAAAGTATAATAGTCTGCCCTGAATATTACAATATAGCCTTTTTTTGAAGACTAAGAAGAGACACAATTTCTGCGGTAGAATATTTTTATATTCTTAAAAGGTATTTATTTTATTAAATATAGAGCACAAAACACTCTTCCCTTTCTAGTAATGTAGAGTCCTTCAGGATTTGCTATCTTCCTTAATTATGCTTAATCTATGTAATTAGCTTTGAAGATTCTAGCTCTAAAAGACATGGAGGAAATTAAACAAGGTTCAATAACTTTATGTAAAATGTGAACAAACAGAATATGTATTTTCTTGGAAAGGCGATAGCTCAACCTAAAATGACTGAAAAACAGAGTTAAGTAATTTAAGAAAACAATCTCCTGGCCCAGCCTGGTAGTGCATGCCTGTAATCCAAGTACTTGTGAGTCTGAGTCATGAGGATTTCGAGTTTAAGGCCAGTCTCAACAATTTGACATGACCTTCACAAAATTTAAAACAGCCCTGTTTGAATAAAATAAAATAAAAATAGAGATTCAATCTTCAGGACCACCAAAAAACAAACAAAAACTTCTAAGTGACTATGTAATAATTCACAAAGTCACGAATCACAGTTTAAAACTTTACTTTGCTCATACTCTTTAATATCATAAATATTTTGAGTTTTCTTTTCTTTTTTTAATTAATTAATTAGTTTATTTTTATAAGTGGAACATATTGAAAATAGTGTATATTTAGACTGTGCTTCGTGCCCTTTTCCCCCCACTCTCCTTCCCCTCTCCCAATAAAGAGTATCCAGGTTAACCATGTTATATTTATACTATTACACATATTCATATGTAGCTCCTCCATTGAACAACCTCAGCTTTCTTCCTCTCCTATCCTTCCATTCAAGCTTTGCTGAGATGAGTTTTATTTTCAGTGCTGTTGTCTTCAAAGCACAGAGTTAAAGAAGGCTACAATATCTCTGTATGAACAAATTCCAGATATACTTTTGTCTCTCTCCAATATCTTAACTGGATAATGGATAATATTTTAAATAAAAAATGTAAATGGCTTGCATCATGCTTTTTATTTAAAAACTTTTTACCACCTTCTATTATGCCTTAATAAAATTCAAGAAAAATTACTCTTGTCTATGAGACCTTGAATAATCTGATATTGCCTATCTTTATAGTTCTAGTTTATGTCAGTTTTTCTTAATCTTTTCTTCTCAACAGTTCTTTAAAATTCTCATCACTGTTATTACAAAATCTTTGCCCATACTGTTTGATTTGCTTCGAATACTCTTTTACAATATGCTTTGCTAGATTATGTAATATGTAATTCTCAATCATTTTACTTGTTCTGTGAAGATTTTATTGACCTCTCTTATTGTGATATATACTTCATAGCACCTAGAAGTTTATTTTAATTATACTTTTTACATTATTTTTTCCTAGGTGCATTTTACATTTCTGATAAATATTACTCATTGTACCACTAAACTTTGGATTCTATAAGAAAAGACCTCATAGTTATTTTCTATAAGAAAAGACCTCATAGTTATTTTTCTATAAGAAAAGACCTCATAACTATTTTGTTCTGTACCTTTTGTGATGCTAAGCATATAATCAATTTTCAGTATATATATATATATATATATATATGAGTTAAATATATATAAATATATGTATTGTTAAATATATATACAATTGTTAATAAATGAGTAAATTAATCAGTAAATTAATGCTGTATAAGACTTTTTAAAAATGTTTAATATAGCGTTCTTATGAAACTGACTTTGACTAAGTTAATGTAAATGAATGTATACCATGCCAATTTCAATATGAGACTATAAGAGAAACTGTGTTCTAGAATACTGTTTCATGCTCTGCCATTTATATGAGAACATATGAACAATGTAATCAACATTGCAGAAGCTGAACACAGGTGGAGATGACTTGAACCCAGCTCCAAGAATTGAGTAAAAGTCATTGACCTGAGCCAGGCTCTGCATGTTCAGAGTTGACCCACCTGCATGTGAGTACAAAATAAATTCTTTCTATCAGCCATTCAGGGTTCAGACTGAGATTCTCTGTGACTGATAGATTCTCAAAGTACAAATATATATATGACTATAAATTTGGAGAAATAAGGCCATTAATTTAAGTACATATAGTAATATATACATATAGTAATATAGTTACATGTACATATGCCATGTAAATTTTGTGCAGTATAATATAAATACATATTTTGTATAATAATACATATAAACTGTAAATATATACTATATACAACATAGCTATTTAAGTACATCAAACATGATTTTATTGTTTTTTGTTGTTTTTTTTTTTTTTTTTTTTTGCAGGTCTGGGGATGGAACCGAGGAGCATTTAACTTTTGGGCTACAGTCCTTGCCCTACTTTTTATTCTTTATTTTGAAACAGGGTCTCACTGAGTTGCACAGGGCCTCATTAAGTAGCTGAGGCTGTCCTCAAACCACAATCCTCCGGTCTCAGCCTCCCGAAAGCTGGGATTACAAGCGTGTGCCACAACACCCAGCCAAACATCATTTTAAATGTGTACTATTTATACTGATATATATTTATACTGACTATATATATATATATAATAAACATACATATATGTATAATTTGCTCTTACTATAAAAAGTTACTCTAATACTCAATGAAAATAATTAAAGCTGATAAGCCAGCATGGTGGTGCAGGCCTACAATCTCAGTTCTTGGGAAGCTGAGACAGGAGGATTGCTGGTTTGAAGAAAGCCTAAGCAACTCAGCAAGAACCCACTGTTTCCAAATAAAATAGGGCTGGAGTGGAACCTCAGACATAGAAAATACCATGGATTAAAAAAAAAGAAATAAATGATGGAAAGGAATTAAAGTTTATATAATTGAAATCACTTGAGTTATTTTAAAATTAATTGAACTATTTACATTAGTTAAGATTTTTTATTTTATAATTTCTTCAAGTTACAGTCATAATAATTGAAAGCTGCTTTATTTTTTGTATAGAAATTTATGTTTGGAAGAAGTTGAGTCTTATAGATTCTTTGAAATTCTTGGTTTGTTCTAAATCATATTCCTGTCTGTGTTAGAAAAAGAACCATCTCTGGTTTTTTATACTAATAGTAGTTTTGATTTTTCTTGTTTCCTTCCAAGAATTGAAGAGTAATTGGAATAATAAGCTCAGGCATTCAATGTACTGCCTCTGTGAATTGCTGTGGGCTCTCCTGAGAGATCGCCTGTGCAGTGGTAACCTGCAGGGCTTGTGTTTCTGATGAGTGGCAAGTGTGAGATACTTCAGTCATTAAAAACTTCAGGCTGAATCTATTCCTAGAAGCACATGCTGGTGCTCACAGGGAGAGGTGCATAATAGTAAAAAATGAATAGAAATTATTTTTTATAGTTTATATATTTCAAGTATTTCAGGAAGGCATCTTTTAGGTCCTCAAACATTTAAATGCTATATGTTATCAACATCAAACATTTAGTTTATTAGTTTCTTTTCAGAATTTCTCAAACTGCAGAAATGTTAATTATCATCAAATCATTTCTATCAACTGTGACAAAATCAGATTGTTCAATGACTTAAAATATATTGGTTGTCAGACTCACACCCCCAACAAATTCTTGTCACTGTAATGACCCAGTAATGGATATTAAAAACAAACAAAAAATTCTATATTAATTTGAAAGTGCATCCAGTTTTGAGAATATTGAGAGTGAATAATTGACTTAATTTATGATCAAATAAACTGAAACCCAGAAATGTGAAATTATTTATTCCAGGTTAACAAGGATATTCTATTGTTAGTGAGACAAAATGCAGTATTTATTCTAATATAGTGAGGAAACCCATCTTTTAATCAGCATTGTATATTATTATTATTATTATTATTATTATTATTATTTTAATTTTTAATTTTTATTTTTTATAAGTAGAACATATTGAAAGTGGTGTACATTTAGATTGTGCTTCATGCCCTTATCCCTCCATTTCCCTATCTCCCTCCCAATAGAGAGTGTCCAGATTAACCATGTTGTATTTATGCTATTACTCATATTCGTATGTAGCTCCTCCATTGAACAACCTCAGCTTTCTTCCTCTCCTATCCTACCATTCAAGCTTTGCTGAGATTTCCCCTCCATCATCTGGAGTCCCTATGGTATTACCACTACTCCTTAGCTTGGACATATTAGAGAAAACATATGTCCCTTCTCTTTCTGTGCTTGACTAATCTCACTTAAAATAATGTTCTCTAGTTACTTCCATCTTCTTGCAAATGCTATTATTTTATTCTTCTTTATAGCTGAATAGAATTCCACTGTGTGTATTTCTCATAATTTTGCAATCCATTCATCTGTTGATGGAGATCTAGGTTGGTTTTATATTTTGGCTATTACAAACTGTGCTGCTATGAACATGGGTATGAATATGTTAATGTAGTTCTCTGATTTCAACCCCTTTGGAAAGATACCCAGGAGTGGTATAACCGGATAAAATGGTGGACCTAAGCTGGGTGTGGTGGCGCACGCTTGTAATCCCAGCATTTGGGAGGCTGAGACCGGAGGATCGTACTTAGTGAGGCCCTCTGCGATTTAGTGAGACTGTTTCAAAATAAAGAATAAAAAATAGGACAGAGGGTGTAGCTTGGAGGTAGAATGCCTCCTCTGGTTTCCATCCCCAGGCCAGAAAAAAAAAAAAAAAGTGCATCTATTCCCAGTTTTCTAAGGAATCTCCATACTGATCTCCATAGTGGCTGAACTAGTGTGCACTCCCACCAACAGTATAAAAGAGTTCCTCGCCGGGCGTGGTGGCGCACGCTTGTAATCCCCGCACTTGGGAGGTGGAGACAGGAGGATCGTGCAGGTTCGAAGCCAGCCGCGCTGGCGTAAGAGACCCTGTTTCAAAAATATAAAATAGGTCTGGGAGCGTAGCCCGGAGGTAGAAGGGCTTCCAGGAACCCCAGTACCACCACCAAAAAAAAAAAAAAAAAAGAGTTCCTCTTTCCCCACATCCTCACCAGCATTTGTTGTTAGTTGATTTCTTTATGCTTGCCACTCTGACTGGGTTTAGATGGAATCTCAGTGTAGTTTTGATTTGCATCTCCCTGATGGCCAATGATGTAGAACATCTTTTCATGTATCTATTGGCCCTTTGTATCTCTTCTTTTGAGAAGTGTCTATTTAGTTCATTTGCCCATTTCTTGATTGGGTTGTTTGCTTTGCTAGTGTAGAGTCTTTTGAGCTCTTTGTATATTCTGGATATTAGCCCCCTATCAGAGTGGTGGCTGGTAAAGATCTTTTCCCATTCTGTAGGCTTCCTCTTTAAGTTGTTAATGGTTTCCTTTGATGAGAAGAAACTTTTTAAGTTTGATGTTATCCCACATGATAATTCTTGCTTTAATTTCCTGAGCTTTGGAGGAATAGAGGAATTAAAATTATCCTTATTCGCAGATGACATGATACTTTATCTGGAAGACCCAAAGAACTCAACCAAAAGAATTCTGGAGCTGATTGACAAATTCAGCAAAGTCGCAGGATACAAAATCAGCCTAAAGAAATCAATGGCTTTTCTTTACACCAACAGTGAATTCACAATGAAAGAAACAAAGAAAACAATTCCATTCACTATAACCTCAAAACCAATAAAATATCAAGGAATAATCCTAACCCAAGATGTAAAAGACCTCTACAACAAAAACTATAAAACATTAAAGAAAGAAATTGAAGAAGACCTTGGAAAATGGAAAGATCTCCCATGCTCATGGATAGGCAGAATAAATATCATCAAAATGGCCATTCTACCAAAATTGATCTATAGATTCAATGCAATTCCCATTAAAATACCAACAACATTTCTCATAGACCTGGAAAAATCAGTTATGAATTTTATATGGAGAGATAAAAGACCCAGAATAGCCAAAGCAATTCTCAGCAACAAGAACCAGGCAGGAAGCATCACAATCCCAGACTTCAAATTATACTATAGAGCAATAGTAGTAAAAACAGCATGGTATTGGCACAATAGGCAGACTGACCAGTGGAACAGAATAGAAGATACAGAAACAAACCCACAAATCTATTATTATTTATTTTAATATTTTTATTTGTGCATTAGTAATCACACATCTTAATAGAGAACAAGATGGTGGAGGCAAATGTGCACACATCACTTATTTAGCCCTTCTTTAATTCCCACCCTATTTCCTCCCCTCTTTCTCCTTCTCATGTTTGACTTAGTGATTTAATCTGATATATTTTTGAATGTACATCATGCACATTAGGAAATTGTCCTCTTCTCCCTCCCATCACCCTCTGTTAGGTTGCCTTATTTGCTTATATATGGTTTCTCCTTTCTCATCTATAATCTGGCAATTGTGAATTGTGCAACTATGAATACAGATATGCATGCATTCCTTTGGTAGTTTTGTTTCCATTCTTTGCAGTAGATATCCAGAAATTGCATTGCTGGATTATATGGTAGGTTTGTTCCCATTCTTCTGAGGATCCTTCATACTGTTTTCCAAAGTGGTTGCACTAATTTGCTATCCCACTAACAAGGTATTAGAGTTCCACTTCTCCACTTCTTTGCCAGCATTAGTTGATTATTTTTAAAGTTGCTGCAACACAACATTTATTTTTATGTTAACAGCTACAAGATGCCACAAAATTTTATCATTTGCAAGAAGATGGAAAGCCCTGGAGAACATTATGTTAAGTGAGATCAGCAAAGCACAGAAGGAGAAGGTACATATGTTTCCTCTAATATGCCCAAACTAGGAAACACAGAGGATACCAGTGGGACTCCAGATAATGGAGGGTAAATATCAGCAAAGTTTGAACGGAAAGATAGGATAGGAGGAAGGCTTATCTTGATTAATGAGGGTCTACATCTGAATATGTGTAAAATTATGAATATGACATGGTTAACCTGGACAACCATTGGTGGGAGGGGGGAAGGGAAAATGGGGGCGGGGGAGAGGGCACCAAATATAGTTTAAATGTATACTTTTATGTTCAATAAAAAATTGTAAAAAAAAAGAATTAAATGTTTTTCATAGAATTAAAAATTCACATATACATTGCATTTAAAGTAGAAATCTGTATTTGTATTTATTTTTCTTTAAATTTAGTGTAATGTTGAACTTTATTTTATGATACTACATTGTAACATTGCTATATGACTGTCAGAAAGACAAGATTTGAAGTTAATGTGATTTGAAATAGACAACTCAAATGAGGCAAACTGAATATTGCTAATATATCTACCTTTTGAAAATAGTAGCATATCAATATAAAACAAAAACATAAATTTTCATGATTTCACACAAAGTTTTAATGATTCAAAAGTATTTTAATGTTTTGCACCCTTATTCCAAGCCTATTTAGATCCACAATAGGATTTATTTTAATTTTTAGTAGTGAGAATAACAAAAATATCAAAATCTTGAAAAGTTCACACAGAATAAGTTTCTTATGTAAGAATTGTATATATGTGTAAGAAAATATTAGTGAAGATCTATCTCTAAAGTTAATATAATAAACCAATATCAAACTTTTGAAAAGATAGCCTCTGAAGGAATCACCACATTCCAGTCCTGCTGATACCAGATCTGCATTGCCTTAAAAACAGCATTCATAAAAAATCCAGAACCCCTCACAACTTTAAAAAGAACCAAGGAAACAGGAAAAAAAAGGCTAGAAGACCTAAGAGACTGATAAGAGCAAAAAAAAAACCCTCCCGCCTCATGGCCACAGGCACCGCGACACCATCTTGCATCATTGTGCCCAACTCCAGAGACAAACAGGAAAACTACCAAGGATCTCAAGTGAGCAGCTATAGATCATCTGAACTATAAGCCATCAGTTTCTCCTGTGAAAACACTGGCTACAACTTCCAGCAGTGAGAGCCGAGCTCACCACGCCCTTCAGAGATCCAGAGCAGCACTCACCCACATCAGAAAAGCAAATTGCTCACCTCATGGCTGCCAGCACCACAACAGCACCATCTTGTCTCACTACCCCTGACTTCAGAGACAAACAAGGCAAACAATCAAGGACCTGAGGTAAGCAGCTGCAGATCATCTGAACTGTAAGCCATCAGTTTCTCGTGTGCAAACAGTGGCTACAATTTGCAGCAGTGGCTACCAAGCTCACCACACTCTCCAGAGATTGAGAGCAACACTTACCTACATCAAAAGAAACCTGCCGCGTCCCAGCCTTGGGCACCAAGGCAGTGCCATCTTGCCTCACTGCCCCGACTCCAGAGACAAACAGGATAACAACCAAAGACTTGTAGTAAGCAGCTGCAGATCATTGGAATTGTAAGTCATTAGTTTCTCCTGTGCAAACACCGTCTACGACTTGCAGCAGTGGCAGTGAGCTCACCAAACCCTCCAGAAATTCAGCATTCAGCAACACTAGCCTCATAGAACAAGACACAAACGGGAACCATGGTGGAAGGAAATCCAGTACTCTGAGCATGTAATCCACTGTAAAGAGCCCAAGTACATGACTGACCTTGTGTGACAGCTGTAGCCATCTCAGACCGCTGGCCAGAACCGCAATTGCCAGCTTTGGCTCCACAGCCCCATGAAGTTCCAACAAGTAATCCAATGACTTGAAGTGCAGAAAGTGGCAGCAGAACTCCAACAACTTAAGCAACCAGTGCCACGCTTCAGGGACGTAGAAAAAGACCCAGAGGCCTTTGCACTCACTGGAAGCAGCACCTGCAGCTGCTCACTGAGTCCTCCATATACCCGGCCCACAGGAAAGCAAGGTAACTGTGTTGTGTTACTCATTACTTAGTTGAAGACCTCCCCAAGCAGCTGTGGGAACCCAGCAAGCTAAGACCTGATGGGCCATCCGGGAGGTGGCAAACATAAAGAAGTTAAATAACAAAAAATACTGGCAAGGATGTGAAGAAAGAGGAACTCTTTTGTACTGTTAGTGGGAGTGCAAACTAGTTCAGCCACTATGGAGATGAGTGTGGAGATTTCTTAGAAAAGTGGAAATAGATGAACCATATTATCCAGCTTTACCACTCCTGGGTATCTTTCCAAAGGGGGTGAAATCAGATAACTACAATAACATATGCATGCCCATGTTAATAGCAGCACAATTTATAATAGACAAAACATGAAACCAACCTAGTTCTCCATCAACAGATGAATGGATTGCAAAACTATAGGAAATATACACAATGAAATTCTACTCAGCTATAAAGAAGAATAAAATCATGTCATTTGCAAGAAGATGGAAAGACCTGGAAAACATTGCTTTAAGTGAGATCAGCCAAGCACCAAAAGAGAAGAGACATGTTTTCTCTAATATGCCCAAACCAGTATTAGGGATACGAGAGGGACTCCAGATAATAGAGGGGAAACCTCAGCAAAGTTAGAAAGGAAGGGTGGGAAAGAAAGAAGGCTGCATTTGATTAATGGAGGAGCTGCATTTGAATATGTGTATAAGTGTGAATGTAGCATGGTCAACCTAGACACTCTCTGTTGGGGGTGGAGGGGAAGCAGGAGAGGAAGGGCCTCAAGTACTGTGTGAATGTATGCCATTGTCAACATATATCATATTGATAATATATATTAATTGAGAGTTTCAGTTATAAAATTACACTATAATCAATATATTATTTAAAATCATGTTTACTGCAGATAGCTCGCTCAGTAAGTGTTATTGGTGTAGTCTGTATATTGACAAATATTTTTGCACATGTCCTATAGTTCAAATTCCTCCAGAGAATTATATATATGGTGCTAACAGAGAAATTGGCACAGTCTATTATCTAATATTGCTTGCATTCTCTTTAGGAAGTTGAAAATATGCAAGTAAACAAGAAAAGATAACTCCAATACCATCATATAAGCAATATATGGATGGCCCAGAGTTCTGAAAGGCACTTATGTGAAAACAACCTAGAGGAAATGTCAGGTAAGACAGTTGTGGGGAGCTGGGCTTTGGCATAAATTTCAAATGGTAAGGAGAGTGTTGTCCATGATTTTAGAGGAAGGAGATTCGAAAGGAAAGTCAAGCCAGGGGTCAAATGCTGTAATAGGAAAACCCTAATCTTTTAGAAGAGCAGAACAGAGCCAGGTTGGTTAGAATGTGTGGAGATGGGGGAGAAAAGGCTGAGGTCTCTCAGAAAGGTAAAGAGGCATGAACAGGGTCTTTCAGGCCATGATTTTATTTTAAGAACAATTGAAGAATATCAGACAGGGGAATGATGATTTGAATTTTGGAAAAATAACATCCTTTGTTCTGAAGAGCTTGGACAGAAAGAGAATAAGTGTGGAAGAAGACTTATATTATCTACCAGTGGCTATAGTCTAGGGGAGACCTAATAGCAGTGTGAGCTCAAGAGCATTGGTGATGGAAGAAATGCACACTTGATGCAGGATGCTCTAAAGGTCAAGTTGAGAAGACTAGGCAAGGTCATGCATGTGAGTGTGTAAGGACAAGAGGGAATAAGTAGCAAAGACCTGGAGATCGAGGTTGGCCTTTGAACACCACAAGTGGGAGAGTTGATCATGCAGTCACCGGTGGGAGTGGCTGGAGGAAAGGAGTGGTCATTGACTGAGCTAAATTATTTCATTCCTGATATGTAGATTAAGGCGAAGTTGTTAAGGATTTGTGGAGACAGTGAAAATAATGACCTCAACCAGCAAAGATGGTGACCTAATAGAAAAATATAATTGCATTGTTAGATAATATTGAGAGACTATTTGTGATCAGTAGCTGTATATTGGTGGTGAGTCCATCTAGCAAGATGATGGAATTTTTCTGCAGCAATATTCTCCTGCTAGGGTATGTGCAACCCTTGCAGGTGATGGGCTTCTGAGACATTTATTTTTTATAAATATATTCTTATTGGTGCATTGTAATCATACATCACATTGGAATACAAAACTTGTGAGGATATACAAGCACAAATCATCCAAAACTGCCCCTATCCAATCCCCATCCCATTCCCTCCCCCTCTCTAGATCCCATGCTTAATTATCTTTGATACATTTGTTTACATACTTCATGAGTTTTAAAGAGATTCCATCCTCCCCATCCCATCCCTTCTAATTGGTCACCTTAATTGCTCTTCTATAGGACCCTTCCTCAACTAGACTTCCTCCTAATAACCCCTTTCTTCCTAGTTTTTGCGAATTAGGGAAAGCATCTGGTTTCTTATTTTCTGTGATATTTCTCTGTGTATGCTGCATTGCATGTTCCGCTCCCACTCTTGACGGCCCCAGCACTGGCCTGGCCACCCGGATGACTCTAATGCTGACTTCGCTGGCTTCAGCACTGGCCTTGCGTCATGGCAGGCCTCAATCCTGGCCTCGCTGGCCCAAGTGCCGGCCTCACCCCCTTGGCAGGCTCCGATACCGGCCTTGGAGGCCCCAGCACCGGCCTTGCCTCACGGCAGGCTCCAATCCCAGCCTCACTGGTCTAGGCACCAGCCTCACCCCTCAGCAGGCTCCAATCCCTGCCTCGGAGGCCCCAGCACTGGCATTAGCTCACAGCATGTTCCAATCCTGGCCTCACTGGCCCTGGCACAGACTTAACCCCTCGGCAGGCTCCTATCCTGGCCTCCCTGGCCCTGGCACTGGCAGGCTCCGATCCTGGCCTTGCTGGCCCTGGCACTGGCCTAACCCCTCAGCAGGCTCCGATCCCGACCTTGGAGTTCCCAGCACTGGCCTTGTCTCATGGCAGGCCCCGATCCCAGTCTTGCTAGCCCCAGCACTGGCATAATTCCTCAGCAGGCTCTGATCCTGACCTCAGAGGCCCCAGCACCAGCCTTGCCTCACGACAGGCTCCGATCCCAGCCTCGCTGGCCCCGGCACCACCCTAACCCCTAGGAAGGTTCCAATCCCGGCCTTGGAGGCCCCAGCACCAGCCTTGCCTCATGGCAGGCTCTGATCTCAGCCTTGCTGTCCCTGTCACTGACCTAACACCTCAGCAGGCTCCGATCTGAGCACGTTCTTCACCCAGCACATTGTCCCAAGTTCCTGAGAGTGCATGGTGGTAGCATTCTGCCTCTGGGGTTATTTCTTCAAAAGTTTCAGGTGTATTGCATCAGATCTCTGCCTCTCCTGAGTACTGGCCACTATCATTGCCGCTGCCTCCACCATTTCAATTCTTTCCCAAGCTCTTTTCCATGACTGCATGTTGTCTAGTGTTTCTGAGCATGCATGACAGTAGCATTCCACCTTTGGGGCAATTTCTTCAGAGGATCAGGGTGGGTTGGATCATATCTCTGCCTCTCACAAATACAAGCCTCCACCATCACCGCAGCTGCTGCTGCCAACACTGCCTTCCTCCTAGGTCTCTGCTAAGCTTTCTCCTTACAGATGATGTCCAGGATTTTTAAAAATGTAAGGAGGAAGCAGTCCTCCTTTGCGGGGAATTTTTCCAAAAGTTCCAGTTCAGTTGGATATGTTTTGTCTCCATCTCCAGAATCCTGCCTGCTGCCGTGGCCATTTGACCCCTCTCCAATATTTTTTCTTTTTTCTTTTCCTATTTTTTTTTAAATAAGAGAAGACAGTGTGTGTGATTTGAAGAGGTTGTGGGATCAGGCACTCAGTAGCAATGAATTTTTTTTCTCCCTTCCAAGAGTGGAGTACAACAGCCTCACTGTGCAGAGCAAAATCTGCTGTTCTAAGTGAACCATGGCCTGGTGTAGCACAGCAGTGCTGGGTTCCTCTGTGCCCAGGGCTCAGCCTCCTGTTTGGTACCTAGCCACCCAGAACTCGGGCTCAGCATCCTGCCCAGCACTAGGCCTTCCTGGGGGCGGGCTGGACTGCCAGCCCCCTGCCCAGGGCAATGTACATTCTGACCTGGGCCACTGGACCTTCCTGGGGGGGCCTGCTGGGCCACGCGCCCCCCACCTGGGGCACCGGACCTTCCGGGGGGCCGCTGGGCCCCACGCCCCGGCCCAGGGTACAGGACTTTCTGGCCTGGGCCGCTGGACCTTCGGGGGGGGGGGACGCTGGGGATGTTTGTTTTTAATAATTGCTATTCTTTGAATCACTTTAACGTATTGTTTTATTTACCTACATTAGCAAATATAAAGGAAAACTTAAATTCAGACACATATTGCTGTTAAAATATCCTTTTCTTTGGCAAAAAAAAAAAAAAAAAAAGGGAGGTCACAGAAAGCAACATAGGCTGCATATGCTTCATGGTGCAATCACGCCCACAGTTGTTAGGATCTGGACTCTTCACTCACTGAGACACCACTACAGGTACACCACGTGTATATGACAGTGTGGGTGTCAGCCCTTAGTCATGCTGGTAACGATGGATAAACCCAGTAGACACACTCCATTTAGCCATGCATTAATGGACCCCAGGTATCCCAAATAGCACTCTGGGACAAGTTGCACAGTAAATGAACTAAAAGGATGTTTTAATTTTTCCTCTGTTTCTCAAATAGAAAATGGCCCATCTGCTGAGCCTGCCAGTATCCCCTTTTGTTATGCCTGGATTTGATACTGTAGACCAAAAGATAGAAAGTATGGCTATCAGAAAAATATGTATATTGTGACATTAACTTGCTACTAGATTTGTTTTACAAAAAAGAATAGGTAGGAGATCTAAATTTGTATTAAAAATTTTAAAGCTCTTTGAGAAAGGCAAATCAGTATGGCCCTCTGGCCATGCTAACAATTAAATAATTGTACCATCAAAGTCCAAAGTGACAGAAGAAAACTCAATAAATAAAACGAGCTATTTACAGGTATGAAGGAATATTAGAATAAAGAAAGTTAAAAAATAAAGAGAAAAAGGCTTTTAGGTAAAAAAAGAATTTTGTATTGCAAAAATTTTGTTTTAAATGACTGAGTTATCTCATAAGAGAAAAGAAAGATAAGAAAGAAAATTGGATAGTTAAGGGAATTTCAGACAGTTTAAGAAAATTGCAGAAAGCCAGGCGTGGTGGTGCACGCTTATAATCCCAGATTTTGGGAGGCTTAGACTTGGAGGATCGCGATTCACGGACAGCCTCAGTTACTTAGTGAGACCCTCTGCAACTCAGTGAGACCCGGTTTCAAAATAAAGAATAAAAAATAGGGCAGGGGGTGGAGCTCGGAGGTCAAATGCCCCGGGGTTCCATCCCCAGACCCCCCCCAAAAAAAAAAAAAAAGAATAAAAGAAAATTGCAGAAAAAAGGTATAAAGAATAAAACTTAGAAAATATTTCATATGTGATAAAGCTGGTTGGTTAAGATTAAAATAAACTGTTTAAAGATTTTTCTAAGAGTCACATTAAGTACATTGATTCTATGTTTGAAACAGTTTGTTTTTCTTAAGATATTAATCTGTCTTTAGTAAAATTTTACAAAAACAAACCTAAAGAGGAAAACTTTATATCTTATTAAGATACTTTTTTTGTGTTTCCAACTGTCTATTGATAACAATATGTTACATAATTGTATTCTAAAAATATACAGAACATCTAAATTACAAAATGTAAGATTACTAAGCAAAACAAAACAAACATAAAAACAAAACAAAATGGTGATAGCCTTTCCAGATTTATATTTATTTTTAAATTTATTTTTATTTTTATTTATTTATTTACTTATTTGGTGATACTGAGGATTGAACACAGGCATTCTACCTCCAAGCTACACCCCAGACTTATTTTTTATTCTTTATTTTGTAACAGTTTCACTAAGTTGCAGAGTACCTCACTAAGTAGCAGAGGCTGGCCAAGAATCTGCAATTCTCCTCTCTCAGCATCCAAAGTACTGGAAATACGCGGGTGCACAATCATGCACAGCTCAATGCAATGTTTATATTTCTATGTTCTTAATTGCATTGTGACTATCTTTTTTGTTTGTTTGATTCTTTATAATTCTGTTTTGTGTTTTTTTAAACTGCATAATTATTGTTTGTTAACTTTTTTTTTTTTTTTTTTTGCAGGTTTGGGGATGGAACCCAGGGGCATTTGACCTCTGAGGTACACCCCCTGCCCAATTTTTTTTTTTTCTTTATTTTGAAACAGGGTCTCACTGAGTTACAGAGGGCCTCACTATGTAGCTGAGGCTGTCCAAGAACCACGATCCTCTGGTCTCAGCCTCGCAAATGCTGGGATTACAAGCATGCACTACCACACCTGGCTGTTTGTTAACTTTTAACAGAAGTAAAATATACAATGTTTTGAGATAAGAGTTGTCACCTATAAGACTTCTTAAAAGGATTGATGAAAATTACCTTCTGTGTGTTCAACAACTAAAATTTAGACAAAAATCAGGAAAAAAAAACCATATTTAGAAAAAGCAACCAATAATTTAGCCCTAAGTCCTCCAAGGTCTAATAGAAACCAGGTATACCGGGACTTTGCTGAAGGCCCTGGCAACTTTGTTGATTCATTGGACTTCCCAAAACAGGGAGATCATGAAGACCCCAGAGTCTGAGAGCATCAAGCACATGCTCTGCAAAAAGGCAGGTCATTAGAGAGAAAATATCCTTTGTGCTTCAAAGAGAGCCAGGTGATCAGTGAGACCAACGGGTAGAGCTAAAGCCTCACCAAGTTCCTAAGAGTAACCTTAAGGAGGCTTGGATGATCTCAACAACATTTATTACACAAGCCTATGTTTTTCCAACATTGGTATAACACTTTATCTTAAACACCAAGTGGAAAAGTATAACCAAAATAAGTGTGACCTTATAAACAAAACTGAAAAATATTTATGGAGACATTTAAAAGACCACCTACATAATATACCTAGCTTCTGACATTGGCTTCCCCTTATATTCCACATTATAATTTATACTGGAACTTTTGCTTTTAGACTCACAGAAAATAAGATAGAACAGCAAATGTTCAAAACCTCCCTTCAGTTAAGTCCTTATAAGATTCTGTAAAGTTAAACTTGTCTTTCTCAAGATTTTAAATATATAGGACCATCAGACACTATAAAAATGCAGAGCTTACTATTTCTGTAAGCTCCTGGAAGATCATTTCATTAAATTCTATGGACAAAATAAAAATTTGATCTAGCAAGTTAAAAACAACATGCTTGGATTTGTTCAGGCTTTTTACCACAAATATTTTAACTATATATGAATATATATATATATATATATATATATATATATATATATATATATATCATGTATATATCTAGTGGCTACCTGGCCTCCAATTTAAAATATTGACAGGGGGATGGCCCAAAATAATGGGTTATAAAAATAACACTATGTGGAGATATCTGGATTATTGTACAATGGACTAATGTATCCATTTTTCATGTAACCCCTGAACCACAGAAAATTACTGTGCACCAAGATCACCAGTATTCTTCAGCCTTCCAGCTTCAGAAGATTAAGGAAATGTCATATAAAAATTTCTTCTTCCACAGTCCTCTAGGTCATCTGTCTTCTGAGACCCTAAACTGCAATACCCTGATAGCATCCCCTACCAGCTCAAAGCAGTTAGAGCCTTTATCACCTCATTTTCCTAAAAGCAGTTAGGGTCACATCATCAGAGGGGGGATATGAAGCAGGACAGAGGACATGAGAACAGGAAGAACTAAAGCAGCCACCTGCATTCCCCTTTCTGTGAGGTTGGGAGAGATAAACAGGATGGTGAGAGACTGATGAATGCCGGGAATCTAGACCCAAGCCCACAGATATACATTCAAATTCTGAATCAAAATTGGACAAAATCATTTTTTCCCAAACCCTAATTTTGACAAAAATAAAAGAACAGATAGAAAATTTCATGAAGCCTTAAAAGTCCAGTCCCCAAAGGCTCTAAGTTACTTTCTTCCTGAAAACTCCCCTTTAGGGGGAAACTGCTTTGACCTCTATCTGCCCCTAACTTAAAGCTTTCATATTTATATAAAATATTTTTCTATTTAATATTTTATAAAGATTTCTATTATTTAAGCTAGTAAACACTGTCAGAACTATTGACTTCAAAATTAAAATGGATTAATATCTAAATATGGTATCAGATATTTAAGTGGTTATCTGTACTCATTTTTACATATAATCCTAAATTTTATTCACATATTTAGTAATGGTATTCTTTTCACATAATAACTAAAAATTCACAAACACATCTGCTTAACAGTATAAAAATACCAAGAAAAAGCATAAAGTAAATTAAAAAATTATAAAAGTAGTAGGAAAGTTTACAAATATAAAGCAAGTTTAAATTTATGTCAAATGAAATGAGCATATGAATTTGTATGTGGAAAATGAACCTGTCAAAATAGAAAAAAATATGCAATAGTGAAATCTTGTAACAGTGAATTAACATCTTCTATGTGAACTGAGGCACAATTGGTAAATTACTAGCTTTTGCTATAATTTATGATTCCTTTGATATAGAGAAGCACAATACTGGAAAGAGTTCATAGATTTGACCTACAAAGAACCTTGATATGAGCACCACAATTTTTCTAATATCTAGAATATACAAAGTACTTAGTTGACAACACTAAAAGACTCCAAAACAATCTGATTAAAAAATTGGCAATCAAACTAAACAGAAGCTTCCAAAAAATACAAAAGGTCAGTAGATGTATTAAAAATAGTCAACATAACTAGAAAATCAGGAGACACACATTGAAAATACACTGAGATTGCACATAACCCCAATTAAAATGACAATCATCAAGATGTCAAACAACAAATGCTAGTGAGAATATAGGAAAACTGTGTAGAGAAGTTGTCTACTAATTATATATAATAAATGATAATAATTGCTGAAAAATGTTCAAAAAGTTATTGTCCATAGCTCTGTGATTAGTTTTTGCTCCACAAAACAATAAAATGTCATTTATGGATTCTAAATAAATTCACTATTAGTAATATTTCTTGTAAAGGCAGACATGGAACAATACTAAGATATCAAATACATATAAAGACTCATAAGTTATTGAATGAAATTTTATAAATGTTTAAATTCATATGAACTAATATAAGTTATAAAAACTATATAGTATATGCTCTGTGACTATACCTCATATATTGCAAATATAAAATAATTTACTAAAGTATAGAAGAGACTCATATATTGAAACCTCATCCCTAATAATGGTGATGGTATATGGTGGTGGCATATACCATTTGGCAAATATTAGGTAATGATAGTGTAGCTTTTATTAAAAGATGATCAAGTATCACCTTGCTTCTTCTCCTATGGGAAGTCACAGTGGAAGGATGTCATCAGTGAATCAAAACCCAGGTTGTTAATAGACATTGAATTGGTCAAACTTTGATATTAAATTTCTTGGTATTCAAATCTGTAAAAGTATATTTATACTGGTACAAGCTATCTATTATTATAATTTTATTGGACCAGCCTAAATAATCTAAGATGGGCATGTGAGAATAAACAAGAAATTAGAAAAAAAATCCAGCAGTTTCCCTGGACTGTAATCAAATGACCTATGTATAATAAAAAAAATTAATTACATGGGAAAATGAAGAGCAAATAAATAAAAATGAAAAATAAAAGGATGTCTTTTCTCTAGTATATGATTTTGGCACCACTGTCAATAATCAGGTAGCCATACATTTATTTCTGGGTTCTCTATTATAGTCTATTGGTACACATTCTGTTTTTGCAATCCCATGCTGTTGTTATTAGAGCTCTGTAGCATATTTTTAAAGCAGTTATTTTGATACCTCTAGCGTTGTCCTTGTTGCTCAGGATTATTTAGGCTACTCTGGGTATCTTGTACTTCTACCCACATTTTAGGATTGTTTTACCTACTTCTCTGTAGAAGGTAATTGGCATTTTAATGGCAGTAGTAAGGCAATTCTATAATATTAGTTATCTCAATCTGATGGGAGGTCTTTCCATCATCTAGTGTCTTCCTCATTTTCTTTATTTCATTTTTAATTTTTTTTCTAAAGATGCTAAATTTTTCTACTTCCTTGATTAGGTATATTATATTATTATTTATTTACTTTTTTAAAGCTATTGTGAATAAGATATCTTTTTTATTTTTCTTTCTTATTGATTTTATTATTGTAGTTTAGGAAAGCTACTAAATTTTGCATGTTGATTTTGTAGTCTGTTACTTTGCTGCATTTTTTTTTTATCAGGAAACATCTTTTGGTGGAGTCTTTTGATTATTCTAAGTGTAGAATCATATAATACAAAAAGCCCCTTTAACAAATGCTGGGAACACTGGATAGCCACATGTGGAATATTGAAACTAGAGTGCTTTCTCTCATTCTGTACAAGAAAACAAAACAAAATAAACAAAGACCTTAGCACATGTCCACTAATGTGGAAATTAGTAGATAAAAACAGAAAAAATAAGTATTTGCAGAGAAAATGGTTTTCTGAATAAAAATGTAATGACCCAGAAATCAAAAGTAAGTGTTAACAAATGGGATTATATGAATTTTAAGAGCTTCTACACAGCCAAGAAAAATAAAAAGAGTAAAGAGACAACCAACAAAATTTTCCAGTTATTAATGTGGCAAAGAATTTGTATCCAGACTATATGAGAACTATAAAAACATAAAGACCTCTACAACAAAAACTATAAAACATTAAAGAAGGAAATTGAAGAAGACCTTGGAAGATGGAAAGATCTCCCATGTTCATGGATAGGCAGAATAAATATCATCAAAATGGCCATTCTGCCAAAACTGATCTATAGGTTCAATGCAATTCCCATTAAAATACCAGTGACATTCTTCAGAGACCTAGAAAAATCAATCATGAACTTCATATGGAGAAAGAAAAGACCTAGAATAGCCAAGGTAATTCTCAATAACAAGAAATACGCAGGAGGCATTACAATCCCAGACTTCAAACTCTACTATAGAGCAATAGTAGTAAAAACAGCATGGTACTGGCACAAAAACAGATATACTGACCAGTGGATTAGAATAGAATATACAGAAACAAACCCACACATCTTTAGTCAATTAATCTTTGACAAAGGGGCCAAACTCATGTGCTGGAGAAAAGACAGCCTTTTCAACAAGTGGTGCCGGGAGAACTGGCTAACCATTTGTAAAAAAGATGAATCTAAACCCCTATATCTCACCAAACACAGGAATCAACTCAAGATGGATCAAAGACTTAGAAATTAGACCTGAGACTGTGAATTTAGTAGAGGAGAGCATAGGTTCAACACTACAACATATTGGCACAGGCAGTAACTTTCTCAACAAGACCTCCAAAGCTCAAGAAATTAAAGCAAGAATAAACAAGTGGGATAACATCAAACTAAAAAGTTTCTTCTCATCAAAGGAAACTATCAATAACATAAAGAGGGAGCCTACAGAATGGGAAAGGATCTCTACCAGCCACCATTCTGATAGGGGGCTAATATCCAGAGTATACAAAGAGCTCAAAAGACTCTACACTAGCAAAACAAACAACCCAATCAAGAAATGGGCAAATGAACTAAATAGACACTTCACAAAAGAAGAGATACAAAGGGCTAATAGATACATGAAAAGATGTTCTTCATCACTGGCCATCAGGGAGATGCAAATCAAAACTACACTGAGATTCCTTCGAACCCCAGTCAGAGTGGCAAGCATAAAGAAATCAACTAACAACAAATGCTGGTGAGGATGTGGGGAAAGAGGAACTCTTTTACACTGTTGGTGGGAATGCAAACCAGTTCAACCACTATGGAGATCTGTGTGGAGATTCCTAAGAAAGGTGGGAATAGATCCACCATATGATCCAGCTTTACCACTCCTGGGTATCTTTCCAAAGGGGTTGAATTCAGAGAATTACAGCAACATATGCATACCTATGTTCATAGCAGCACAATTTGTAATAGCCAAAATATGGAACCATCCCAGATCACCATCAACAGATGAATGGATAGCAAAACTGTGGGAAATACACACAATGGAATTCTATTCAGCCATAAAGAAGAACAAAATTATATCATTTGCAAGAAGATGGAAAGCCCTGGAGAACATTATGTTAAGTGAGATCAGCCAAGCACAGAAGGAGAAGATACATATGTTTCCTCTAATATGCCCAAACTAGGAAACACAAAGAATACCATTGGGACTCCAGATATTGAAGGGGAAATACTAGCTAAGTTTGAATGGTAAGATAGGAGAGGAGGAAGGCCGATCTTGATTAATGAGGGTCTACACCTGAACATGTGTAAAATTATGAATAAGACATGGTTAACCTGGACAAACATTGGTGGGAAGGGGGAAGGGAAAACGGGGGCGGGGGGAGAGGGCACCAAATATAGTGTAAATGTATACTATTTATGTTCAATAAACAAACTGTTTAAAAAATTAAAAATATATACACCACTGTTTATGAAACTCATCTAATCCACAAAATTTAAAATAGGTATTCTGAACATCACTAAGATTATTTTGTATTTTTTCTAAACTTTATTAAAGTGTATGGATCACTTTGTCCTAAATATGAACTTGTGCAGACAAAATCATTATATATCAGCCCTGGATTTTTAAATGTTTTATTATATAAAAACAAGCATTTTCTGAAATAACTTAAATTCAGGTGTAATTAAAAAGAGTATCAGTTGAAGTTAAAGAAATATGTCATCAACTATTAAATGTTAACATGTTCAAAAAAAAAAAAACATGTAATTTAAAAACTGCAGCTGCACATGGTGGTGCACACTTGTAATCCCAGCATTCAGGAGGCTGAGACCTGAGAGTTGTGGTTAACAGACAGCTTCAGCTATTTAGTGAGGCCCTCTGCAATTTAGTGAAACATGGTTTCAAAATAAAGAATAAAAAATAGGGCAGGGGGCTTAACTTGGAAATTGAATGCCCCTGGCTTCCATTCCCAGACCAGCAAAGAAAAAAATTGCTAAATTATACAAATAGATGTTTCCCTCAAAATATGAGAGGCCCACAAATTCATAAAAATGCTCAATGTCTATAACCATCAGGGGAATGATAATCCAAACTACACTGAAAAATATCTCATCTCAATAAAAATGGCTAATATAAAAATATAACAAATTCTGTAGAGGATGTATGTATGAAAAAACCCTTTATCTTTTATAAATTGGAAATATAAATTAGTACAGTGAGTATGAAAATCAATATGAAGCATCTTCAAGAAAAATAAAAAAATGGCAAATAAAAATATGTCTCCTTGGGGTTTTAATTTAAATACAATGGAATATATATATATATATATATATATATATATATATATTTTTTTTTTTTTTTTTTTGGTGTTACTGGGGTTCCTGGAAACCCTTCTACCTCTGGGTTACACTCCCGGATCTATTTTATACTTTTTATTTGGAAACAGGGTCTCTTAAGCCAGTGCAGCGGGCTTCCAACCTGCATGATCCTCCTGTCTCTGCCTCCCAAGCACGGGGATTACAAGTGTGTGCCATCACTGCTGGCAATGCCATGGTTATTTAAAGAACAATCATCTCTTTCTGATGTATGGTTGTGTGTGTGTGTTTTACAATCAAATCTAAATTAACAAAGTCAGCATGTCTGTGGATTTCCAAGAACCGTCATCTAGTTACATGAATCTAAGCTTTATCTGGAATTTTTGGATAACAAGAATGTTGATAGGTAGTTTTTCATACTTGCTAAACAGGACTGAATCCACCTTCAACTTTAGGAGTAATTAGAGCAATTGTTGGTATGAGATCAAAATATTGGAATATTTCTTCAACAAAGTGAAATATGCAGAGGTAAAAGAGTTATCTCATATATAGAAAAAAGAAAGTTTTATTATCCCCACTTACCTGTTCTCATTCTAAATACTTTACTTATGATATCAGAGGTATGGAGATTTTCTTATGCCAGCTGGGTGCTCTACAATCTAGTCAAATTCTGATGTGGACCAGCATTACTGTAGACCCAACAGGTTAATACATTAGTCCTACAAGATGGTACACCAGTCTAGTGTCAATTGCAAGTAGTAGCTGGCTAATTTTTTTAAATCCTCCAATATGACTACAAATCACTAGTTTCTGGGACAGTCATCTCAGATTTGATAACTTGATAATGTGACTTAAAAATTCAGGAAAACATTTTCTTATGTTTGTTGTAAAGGATTTTACAGGTATATAGGTGGAAAATATATATGAAGTATGATATGTGGAAATGAGCTTGGGGCTTACATACCTTCTTCCAGGAAACTTTATATATTTTTAAATGTGGTGACCTGTCTTATGCATGACTCAGTAAAGTATTGACAGTTGATGACTATCTCAAATTTTAGCCTTTTCTCCTTCTCAGAATCTGAAAAGAAACCTTAAAATTTTGTTTAATCACATACTTTTTTTTAATAGCACTCATCCTAAGGCAATATAAAAGCTTTTACCTAGGAAACCTTTAAACAGCATAAGAATCTGTGTACAGAAAATGGAGATCAGATCAGCTATATATTATTATAAATCAGAATGTCACATATACTATATTTTTTCATAAACCTCTTACTATATGTTGCTGACATTTCTAAACAATAGAAATTACAGGAAGAGGAAAAGATATTAAAAGGTGATAGAAGCATCTTGAAGTCTTATTAATATAAGTTGTAGTTTTCTTTCTATCATCTGATTTAGGGCTTTGTCATCTTATAAGGGCAGTCATGACCACTTTAAATTATGTTTATAATACTTGAAACCGTTCCCAGACATTTTCATCTCTTCTGTACTCTTGACATTTTCAGCAGAGGAGACATAATGTATTCATATAGCACTGTTAACTATTTGGGTGAAGGTATTAAGACATGCATGTTATCTTAACAGGCATAACATCATTTTGAAATCAGAGGAAGTAAAATTAATAGTTTGCTGCAATGATACATATTATAGTTATATATTTTATAAATATGAGTTAGTTTCAAATTTATAACATTAAAATCTTATTTAAAATCTGGTTAGATTGAAAACCATTCCCCTTAAATGATATTAAACTAGTTTTACCTATCAAAAATATGCATTTTCCCCCAAATAATCCTATTCAGTTTAGAATAGCATAATTATATAGAATTATATTTTTCTACTTTAGAATCATTGTTATTTTATATTTACTTTATCAACACATTAATTTTATTTATTAAATATTTATGCAATATTTTATACATGCCTTTCACTGATCTTTTCCAAATACCCTTCCCCCACCCTTGCCCACATGCTGCATCCTTTTTAATATTGAGTAATCGCTATTACACTTTCAATTAAATTGGATTTGTTTGTTTTTACATATAGGAGATAATATGTAGCTTAAATTTGGAAAGGGTAAATGAGTGATTTGTGCATGTATGCCTCTATCATAGTGTATCCATTAAGATGTATGACTACAATGCACCAATAAAAAATAAAATGATTTTCTTTAGTTTCATACAATATGCTGCAAATTATAGGATTTTTTTCTTATGGATAAATAATAATGTATTGTTTATATAAACCATGGCCACTTTGTCTATTCATTTGTTGATGGCCATCTAGGCTGATTCCCTATCTTAGTTGTTGTACATAGTTATGCAATAAACACATATATGCAGGAACTAACTTTTTGCTATCTTTATTCTTTTAAATGTGAACCCAAAATTGTGATATCTGGATTATGTGGTAGTTCTTTTTTTGGTGGTACTGGGGATGGAACCCAGGGAACGTCCGGGCTACACTCCCAGACCTTTTGTTAGATTTTATTTGGAAACAGGGTCTCTTAAACCAGGTGAGGCTGGCTTCCAACCTGCGCAATCTTCCTGTCTCAGCCTCCCAAGCGCTGGGATTACAAGCGTGTGCCACCACACCTGGCTATGTGGTAGTTCTAGTGTTAGTTTTTTGAGAAACCTTTATATGTTTTCTATAGAGACTATAATAATTTATATTCTTACTATAAATGTAAAATGGGTCCTATTTCTCTACATCTTTGCATCTTTTTTGTTATTTTTATAGTATTTATTCTAACATGGGTATAAAAGCCACTCACCATAGTTTTAAAATGTAATTCTCTGATGTCTAATAATATTGAATATTTTCTCATTTGCACACACCATAATATCCCCAATAAAACTTTCTTGTTTTAAAATCATCTATCTATCATCCATCTATCTATCTATCTATCTATCTATCTATCTATCTATCTTTTTTTTTTTGCGGTACTGAAAATAGAACCCAGGGGAATTCTACCTCTAAACTACGCCCCCAGCCCTAATTTTTTATTCTTCATTTTGGAATAGCATCTCACTGAGTTGCAAGGGGCCTCACAAAGTAGCTGTGGCTGTCTACAAACTGTAATTCTCCTGTCTTATTCTCCCAATGCTGGTATTACAAGCATGCACCACCATGCTTGGCTTTGGTTTTTGATAATTTTTTTACTGTGTAATAAAAAATTTCATCAATTCAAAATGGGTTGTTTTACCTCAACATACTCCCAACTTTCATGCAAAAAGTCTAAAGGTTTATAATCTGGGGTGGGGAAGAGGGCACCAAGCACAATCTAAATGTATATCATTTTCAATATGTTCTACATATAAATAAAATAAAATTTTAAAAAAACTAATTTTATTTAGGAATTTTTATGTTTTTGTCTTCAGCTATTGATTCTTCAGCATTTAATTAGGTAAATGTCTTGGTATGGCCCTCATGGCAGATAATTTTGATATAACATTTATAAAATAAATGTATCATATTTTGACATTATAGAATAGTAAATCTTATTTGTCATTTTTAGGGGAAGGGGTGGTTTAGCACAAAACATTTCCTGCCATATTATCAATTTCCCTTGTCTTTTTGTAGAAAAACAAGCCACATAATCCTGAAACAGAATCTATGGTTATTAAGTATGTTCTCTGTCTTTAAAATATAGTTTTCTATGTGTGGATTAACCTTCATTTGAGTAGCAGCATCCCCTTATGGAATATATTTGTGACAGTACCATTTTTCAAAGAACTAATTTCCCAGGATACTCTGTTTCTCTTGGGCCCCTCAAATTCTGAAAAATCTTTCATTGCCCTTATCTCCATCTGTAGAGGCGCTTGTAAAAATCGCTTATGTAAACATTCATTTGTACTGAGAACTAATTGAAGGAAATAAAACAAAATTAGGAGGCTAATTAGATGATAATGATAAACCAGACAAGTCATAACACAAAAATCTCTCTATCTCAGTCTGTGATAATAGACGTATCTGAGGTTTGGAAATTTACATAAAATAAAAATGCATGAATGCTGGAAATTCAAAGGGAGACATCAACACACTCGGTCTGATGTACTCTGCTTCCAGGATAACACCATGTTTTTGTGTCATCATGTGATAAAAGAAATGGGAGTGTAAAAGTCATTTAGATTTCTCTTATGCTCTTTTATGAGAGCACTACTTTTTTTCAAGAATTCAGAGAACTTATAACGTAATCATGTTCCACTTTCTAAAAGATCTTATATTTAAATATAACCACACTAAATATTAAGTTTTAACATATAAGTTTTAAAGAGACATAATCAATTCATGACCCTCTCTTCAAATAGTAGAAATTCATTCAATAAATACTTATTGACTACTTATTGAGCACTACTGTAGACTATGGAGATACTAAAATTAAATATAAAAAGTGATTGCAGAAAGCACTGTTATCATGGCTCAGATTTCTACAGAAGCTGATATACAATAGATGAAACAAGCTACTTACACATAATATAAAATAGAAAAATAATGAAGAGGAATCTTGCAATATTCATTCATGCAATCAAATCTAGTGACATTGAAAGGATGTAAAGAAATAAACTGTTCACGTAAGGTTGGAAAATAAATGTGTTCCAGGTAGAGTGAATTGAAAACTCTCAGGGACAAAAGCAAAATTTATAAGTTTGGAAAGCAAGTTACCTAAAATGGCTGATAGTGAGAAGGTGTACATAACAGGGTAGCTCATGTCATTGGGACTGGAGAAAAGATTATTTTAAGCCTTGTATTTTATGAAAAAAATGGCTCTAGATAAAAATTGAGTAAGAATTAAATGAAGAGCTGAATAGATTGGTACGTATGTGGTTAATTGCATGTTAAAAAATTTCAAAATATCGGCCCTTTGTATCTCTTCTTTTGTGAAGTGTCTATTTAGTTCATTTGCCCATTTCTTGATTGGGTTGTTTGTTTTGCTAATGTAGAGTCTTTTGAGCTCTTTGTATATTCTGGATATTAGCCCCCTATCAGACGGTTGACTGGTAAAGATCTTTTCCCATTCTGTAGGCTTCCTCTTTAGGTTGTTGATAGTTTCCTTTGATGAGAAGAAACATTTTAGTTTGATGCTATCCCACTTGTTAATTTTGCTTTAATTTCCTGAGCTTTGGAGGTGTTGTTGGGAAAGTTACTGCCTGTGCCAATATGTTGTAGTGTTGAACCTATGCTCTCCTCTACTAACTTCACAGTCTCAGGTCTAATTTTTTCTAAGTATCTGATCCATCTTGAGTTGATTCCTGTGCATGGTGAGATATAGGGTTTAGATTCATCTTTTTACAAATGAATAGCCAGTTCTCCCAGGATCATTTGTTGAAAAGGCTGTCTTTTCTCCAGCACATGAGTTTGGCCCCTTTGTCAAAAATTAATTGACTAAAGATGTGTGGGTTTGTTTCTGTATCTTCTATTCTAATCCACTGGTTAGTATATCTGTTTTTGTGCCAGTACCATGCTGTTTTTACTACTATTGCTCTATAGTATAATTTGAAGTCTGGGATTGTGATGCCTCCTGCATGTTTCTTATTGCTGAGAATTGCTTTGGCTATTCTGGGTCTTTTCTTTCTCCATATAAAGTTCATGATTGATTTTTCTAGGTCTCTGAAGAATGTCGCCGGTATTTTAATGGGAATTGCATTGAACCTATAGATCAGTTTTGGCAGAATGGCAATTTTGATGATATTTATTCTGCCTATCCATGAGCACGGGAGATCTTTCCTTCTTCCAAGGTCTTCTTCAATTTCTTTCTTTAATGTTTTATAGTTTTTGTTGTAGAGGTCTTTTACATCTTGGGTTAGGATTATTCCTAGATATTTTATTGGTTTTGATATTATCGTGAATGAAATCGTTTTCTTTGTTTCTTTCATTTTGGATTCATTGTTGGTGTAAAGAAACCCCATTGATTTCTTTAGGTTGATTTTGTATCCTGCGACTTTGCTGAAATTGTCAATCAGCTCCAGAAGTCTTTTGCTTGAGTTCTTTGGGTCTTCCAGATAAAGGATCATGTCATTTGTGAATAAGGATAATTTTAATTCCTCTCTTCCTATGTGAATTCCTTTGATTTCCTTCTCTTGTCTTATTGCTGCTGCAAGAATCTCAAGGACTATATTGAAAAGGAGTGGTGATAGTGGGCATGCTTGTCTTGTTCCTGACTTTAGAGGAAATTCTTGCAGTTTTTCTCCATTCAATATAATGTTGGCTTTGGGTTTGCAGTATATTGCCTTGATGATGTTGAAGTACTTTCCTTCTATCCCAATTTTTTTGCAGTGTTTTTTAACATAAATGGGTGTTGGATTTTGTCGAATGCTTTTTCAGCATCTATTGCTATAATGATGTGGTTTTTGTTCTTGGTTCTATTTATGTGGTGAATAACATGTATTGATTTGCGTATTTTGAACCAGCCTTGTTTTTCTGGTATGAAACCGACTGGGTCATGATATATTATTCTCCTGATATGGTTTTCAATGCATATAGCTAGTATTTTGTTTAGAATTTTTGCATCTATGTTCAATAAGGATATTGGTCTGTAGTTTTCCTTTCTTGAAGTATCTTTGTTTGATTTGGGATTAATGTGACACTGGCCTCATAGAAGGGATTTGGGAGAGTTCCATCTCTTTTGATTTCCCGGAACAAGTTATAAAGTATTGGTATTAGTTGTTCACTGAAGATTTTGTAGAATTCAGCTGAAAACCCATCTGGGCCTAGGCTTTTCTTTGGTGGAAGAATTTTTATTGCCATTTCTATTTCTTTGGTTGCTATTAGTTGGTTTAGGCTTGTTATATCCTCTTGGCTGAGTGTAGGTAGGTTAACTGTGCTTAGAAATCTATCAATTTCTTCCATGTTTACAAGTCGACTGGAGTATAAATTTTTAAAGTATTATGTGATAATCTTTTTAATTTCTTCACTATCTGTGGTGATATCTCCTTTTTCATTTCTAATTTTGATAATTTGAGTTGATTCTCTTTTTCTTTTGGTTAGGTTGGCCAGGGGTTTATCAATTCTATTAATCTTTTCAAAGAACCAACTTTTTGTTTTATTGACGATGTTCTACATCATTGGCCATCAGGGAGATGCAAATCAAAACTACACTGAGATTCCTTCGAACCCCAGTCAGAGTGGCAAGCATAAAGAAATCAAATAACAATAAATGCTGCCGAGGATGTGGGGAAAGAGGAACACTTTTACACTGTTGTTGGGAGTGCAAACTAGTTCAGCCACTATGGAGATCTGTGTGGAGATTCCTAAGAAAGGTGGGAATAGATCCACCATACGATCCAACTCTACCACTCCTGGGTATTTTTTCAAAAGTGTTGAATTCAGGGAACTATAGCAACATATGCATACCTATGTTCATAGCAGCACAATTTGTAATAGCCAAAATATGGAACCAACCCAGGTCTCCATCGACAGATGAATGGATTGCAAAACTCTGGAAATAACACACAATAGAATTCTACTCAGCCATAAAGAAGAAAAAAATCATACCATTTGCAAGAAAATGGATAGTCCTGGAGAGGATTATGTTAAGTGAGACCAGCCAAGCACAGAAGGAGAAGGTACATATGTTTCCTCTAATATGCCCAAACTAGGGAACCTAGAGGATACCAGTGGTACTCCAGATAGTGGAGGGGAAATACCAGCAAAGCTTGAATGGAAAGATAGAGGAGGAGGAAGGCTGAACTTGATTAATGAGGGTCCACATCTGAATATATGTAAAATTATGTATATTGCATGGTTACCCGGGACAATCTTTGGTGGGAGGGGGGAAGGGAAAACAGGGGCGGGAGGGGGGAGAGAGCATCAAGTATAGTTTAAATGTATACCATATATATTCAATAAAATATTTTTTTTAAAATTAAACAAAATAAAATATTGAAACCAAGTGTAATGGTGCACTCCTATAATCCCAGGAGTAATAGCCTCCCAAGTCTTGGGAATACCCTACTTGGGAGGCTAATATAGAAAGATCATAAGTTCAAGGCCATTGTAACTTAGCAAGTACCCTGTTTCTAAATACAAACAAAATAAAGCTGGGTGTGTAGCTCATTGGTAGAATGCTCATGCTTTTAATCCCTAGTGTCACCATAATAATAATGATGGTGATAATCATAATTATAATAATATAAAAATAAAAAAAAATTTCCAATGTTTAGAAAGAGTTAGAAAGCAATTCTGAAAGACTTTGTACCCATAATGTTTATTTTTTGTTTCAAGTGAGTGTATACTAATTATGTGTGTGTGCGTGTGTTACTAGAAATTGAACTTAGGGTCATTCTACAACTGAGTTAAGAATTGAACCCAGGGTCATTCTATCCCTGGAGCTTTTAAATTTTTTTTTTTAATTTTGAAATAGGGTTTTACTAGGTTATTGCGAGTCTCCCTATTTTGCTGAGGCTGTCCTCTAACTTGGATACTTCCATCTCAGCCTCCATGAAGGTTTAATATTCCTCTCAATAGAAAAATAGTGAAATGCTTTTGACTTCAAAATTAACATGAAACAAATACAAATTATCAAGTAACACTAAAAATATAGTAGATCTTCTTCCTCTTTTGAAAAACAGAAATATCTTGAATAGTATGTGGTAATAAAGTAAGATGTAATTCTTTCTCAGCAAATATTGTTTAAAAGTAATATAACACAATTACTTTGAAGGTAAAAGTATTAGAGCAAATTAGTCAGCATGCAAAGTTTACTACAATCTGATTTAAGGCATGTATATTTCTAAAAATAATTTAGCTTATTTGATACACTCTCCTTTAAGATTAAAATAAATGAAAAATATTTTTCTTGGGGTACTAAAATGTCTATATATTAAATAGCTTCATCAATAAAAACTGGTAATTTAGAAAAAATTGTTTACATATAACTCTGATGAACTGCCTACATAATGTAAATTTTAGAAATATATGCAGTTTAAACATTATTCACATTAAGAACATATGACTTTTTTATTTAATACTAGAGACAGCCTATACACATTCTACTTTTGAAATAAGTAAACATAAAAAGTTTTTTATTTAAGGAGATTCATAGTTTAAACAACATCCTATAAGCAGACACTCTATCTTGGTTTAAGAATAATTTGTTAGCTGATAGGTTTTACATATTAAACTACACTTTCTAAAACCTTAAAATAATAGTTCTATCTCTAGGTCCTGAGGGTCAGTAATTCCAACTCAGTAGGACAAATTTAGGAATAATTCTGCATATTTAAAAACAGTTTATGGAACAAACTACATCTCTCATTTTCTGGGATCCACCTGGAAACATCCATATTTTGTGTCCAAAAAGTAAAAATATGTTAAGTATATATTAAAGTTAATATATGACTGCTGTTCAATGATTTGAAAGCCACTTCTAATCACTTAGAATATAGATCTAAATTACTGATTCTGATATTAAAATATATGCATTAAACTGAAGAGCTTCTATACAGCAAAGGAAACTATCAAGAACCTCAAAAGAGAGCCAACAAAATGGGCAAAAAATTACCACCTATTCTTCTGATAGAGGACTAATATCTAGAATGTATAGATAGAGAACTAATGAAATTCAGCACTAAGAAAACAAATAACCCAATCAAAAATGGGCAAGTGAAATAAATAGACACTTCACAAAATAAGAAATTAAAATGTCCTATAAATGGATGAAAAATGCTCAACATCATTAGCAGAGAGATAGAAATAAAAATTACTCTGAGGTTTTTCCTAACTACAGCTAGAATGGCAATCATGCAAATAACAAAGAAACAAACAAACAATGCTGTGAGGATGTGGAAAAGTGAGAAATCTAATACATTATTAGTAGGATTGCAAATTAGGACAACCACTTTGGAAAACAGTATTGAGGATCCTCAGAAGAATGGGAATTGTTATCATATGATCCAGCATTACTAGCTCTGGATATCTACCCAAAAGAATGGAAACCAAACTACCAAACTAATGAATATTTATGTTCATAGCTGCACAGTTCATCAAACTAGGTAACTAGCTGAGATGTCCATCAACAGTTGAAAGGATTACAAAATTATGGGATATGTTCAAAATGGATCTTTACTCAGTCATAAAGAAGAACAAAATTATGTCATTTACATAGAAATGGATGGAACTGGAGGACATTATTCTAAGTGAGATTACAGTCACAAAAAATAAGAAATTGGATGTTCTTAATATACAGAAGGTAGGGAGAAAATGGTTCATAGAATAAACTCATAGAATTAAGTATAGACAAAGAAAGAGAAGCTATAGATGAGCAAATAAGGAAACCTAACTAAGAGAGATGGAGGGGAGAGGAAAATTTTCTAATGTAGATGATGTACATTTACTAGCATATTAATCACTAACCCAAATGAGAGAATGAGGGAGGGGTAAGGGAATAAGTTGGAAATTCAGTAAGGGTTGTTGAGGTGATGTGTGTATGTATGTCTCCACCATTTTGTACTCCATTAGGATGTACTACAGTACACCAAAAAAAAAATTAAATAAAATATATTATTGTCAATATCCCTGAACAAGTAAATGAATATACCTTGTAGAGATCATTTGAAATCTCATTTTCAAAATAGGTATAGTATTTACTAACTTGCCAGTTCCATTACTGATTCCTCCAGGAGCACTGCCTTCTTAAAAAATGTGATAATCTGAATTTACTTTTCTTATTTTTTCTTTAGCCCTCTCTCCTTTGTTTTTTCTTCCTAGCTCCCCTGTTTTTTGTTACCTTAACCTTTCTTAATCTGCATTTATTTATGTTAAATAATTAACTCTTCAAAAGAAAAATTTAAATATATCCAAATAGCATTTTTTATTGGTACACTATAATTTTACATCATAATGTGGATCATATTGACAATGACATGCATTCACATAGTACATGGTGTCCTCCAACTCCCACTTCCCCTTTCCCTCTCCCAACAATGAGTGTCCAGGTTGACCTGCTACATTCACACTTATATTCATATTTGAATGTAACTCCTCCATTAATCAACCTCAATGTCTTTCTCTCCTACCCTTCCATTCTAGCTTTGCTGAAGTTTCCCCTCAATTATCTAGATTACCTCTGTTATCACTAAAACTCCATAGTTTGGGCATATTAGAGGAAACATGTCCCTTCTCTTTCTGTGCTTGGATGCTCTTACTTAACATAATGTTCTTCAGGTCTTTTCAACTTCTTGCAAATGACATGATTTAGTTCTTCTTTATTACTGAGTGGAATTCCATTGTACGTGTTTCCCATAATTTTGTAATTCATTCAGCTGTTGATGGAGACCTAGGTTGGTTCCAATTCAAAGAATCAACAAGAAAAAGCTAGTTTTTTTAAAAAAAATTAATAGGATTGACAAACCCCTGGCCAACCTAACCAAAAGAAAGAGAGAAAAAACGCAAATTATTAAAATCAGAAATGACAAAAGAGACATCACCACAGATACTGGGGAAATTCAAAGGATTATCAGAAACTATTTTGAAAACATATACTCCAATAGACTGGAAAACATGGAAGAAATTGATAGATTTCTAAGCACATATAACCTACCTAAATTGAATCAAGAGAACATAGCATGTCTATACCAACCAATAGCAAGCAAAGAAATAGAAACAGCAATAAAAATTCTGTCACCAAAGAAAAGCCAAGACCCTGACAGGTTTCCAGCTGAATTCTACAAAACTTTCAGTGAATCCCAGTACTTCACAATTTGTTCTAGGAAATTGAAAGTGTTTGAATTCTCCCATATTCTTTCTACAAGGCCAGTATCATATTAATACCCAAATCAAACAAAGATACCTCAAGAAAAAAATTACAGACTAATATCCTTGATGAACATAGATACAATAATTTTAAACACAATACTAGCTATATGCATTCACATTCATATCAAGAGAATTATACACCACGACTATGTTGGTTTCATCCCAGAAAAGCAAGGCTGGTTCAACATATGCAAATCAATACATGTTATTCACCGCATAAATAGAACTGAGAACAAAAATCACACAATCATATCAATAGATGCTGAAAAAGAACTTGGCAAAATCCAACACCCATTCATGTTAAAAACACTGCAGAAAATTGAAATAGATGGAGCATATTTTAACATCATTAAGACAATATACAATAAACCCAAAGCAATATCATATTGAATGGGGAAAATCTTCAAGAATTTCCTCTAAAATCAGGGCCAAGACAAGGATGCCCACTATCACCTCTCTTTTTCAAAGAGCAATTATTTAAGAGTGTGGTAGATTGCATGATCTTACTGCAATTCTTTCTCCAAAATACCTTGTAATTATGTCACAAATATTTGATATGTTTATATTTTTAATTTACATGCCAAAATATTATTTTTAGATTGATTAAAATACAAATTATGAGTTGGGGGTCTTTTCTGGTTTCTTTATAGGCCAAGTGTCATCACAAAGGTTTGTATAAGCAAGAGCCAAAAGAGGCCAAGTCAGAAATGAAGATAGGATGAATATACCTTCTTTGTCTATGTGTTCATCTGTTTAATATAGACCTCCATTATCCAGATCCTTTTGTCTCCATTAATCACCCATACAACAACTCTAACTTTTTTTTGACCCACTTAAGCATACAAAAAACTTTGATCTTTTACATGATGTCTCTTGCAGTGGAGATCCAGAGGGTTGATCACAGGCCCATCTATGTAAGTGTTTTACTCATAATAAGTATTACTACATTTATTTTCAAGGAAGCTATAAAATTTTCTAAGAAAGGTACAAAAATAACATTGCAGGGGCTGGGAAAAAAAAGACATCAGCTGGCCCATATTACTATGAATTGTCTTTTCAAAGTAAGTCTTTGAAAGATCTGGAAATAAATAAAATATTGAGGAAGCACAAAACAACCCCGTTACACATTTTCTTGGTATCTTTTCAAAAGAATTACACTAGAAGACTATAATGATACATTCATATTCATGTTTATACCAGGACAATTTACAATAGCCAAATTATGGAACCAATCTATGTGTTCATTGACAGGTTCATAGATAGTGCTGTATATACATATATAGAGTTTTATTTACCATAAAGAAGAAATAAAATTATATTATTTACAGAAAATTGATGAAAATAAGGGTCATCATGAAAAGTGAGAATATCCAGACTCAGAAAATTAAGAGCAACATACTTTCTCTCATATGTAAAAACTAAAAACAAAATAAAAAATAAAAAAGAGGGGCTTCATGAAATAGGAGAAAGAACATTAGAATAGTGGAAGTGGAATTGGGGAGAAAGGAAAGAAAGTAAAGAAAGATTTAAGGAAAGAAACAGATCAAATAATGTTATGTACAAGTATTAATGTGTTACTATGAAACTCACAATCATATATGGAGAGGAAGGAAACAGACATGAGAGGTGTTGGGAGAAAAATAGACAAAGTGATGTTGTGTGCATGTATAAATAGATTACTGTGAATCTTACAATGATGTGTAATTATAATGCAGTGATACAAATTTAACTAAAAGTACAAGACTGATATGTAAAAATTTGCCTTTTTCTCTTTTGTTCTTCCATTACTTGCTAGCAACAACATCAAAAACAATATTCATTTGCCCTTTAATTTTGCAGCAGAATTCTCCCTGAATCCATTTACTTTTCAAGTTGCTGTATAAGCTCAAACAGCAATAAAAACAAAACAAAGGAAAACAAGAACACCACAATATTCCCAATATTTTGAAATAAACAGGCTTGGATTTTAACATACAAAAATTCTCCTTTGAGAATTATTTAAAAAACCCTATTTTTCCTCATCTATCAAAAGATGCCTAAAACATTAAAAACTTTTATTTTAACCTATTTTCTCTCTTGGATTTATAGTACTTAACACAATCTTTTTTTGTGTGTGGATGGGGTGTACTGGGGATTGAACTCAAGGGCATTTTTTTCTCTGAGTTATCCTCAAACTCTTTTGTTTTTACTTTAAAACAGTGTCACTAAATTGATGAAGACCTTCACAAATTGCTGAGTGTTTCTTTCAGTTGCTCAGGCTAACCTTATACTTGGACTTCTGTCTTAGCTTCACACCATGCTCAGATAACACATGATTTTGATATTCACAGCAAAGCAATGACCAATCTGTAATCATACCTTACTTTTGAAGACTGGTACACTTTTTACTTTTAACTAAAGGAACTTTAAATCAGATTTGAACCAGAAATTTTCTGGACAAAAAACATTTTAACATCTTATTCATATGCCAGTTTTATTTTGATGATGGTTGAAAGACAGGAGGAGAGTGACACAAACATGATGTGTTTGTGTTTTTTAATTATTTTATTGGTGCATTGAACTAAATTTTCAAAAATCACTATTTTCAAAAATCACTATCAGTAATTTGTTTGTTTGTTTGTTTGTTGTTTTTTGGTGGTACTGAGGGTGGAACATAGAGGCTTTCTACTTCCGGGCTATACTTCCAGACCTTTTTTTATATTTTATTTGGAAACATTGTCTCACTAAGTTGCTGAGAGCCTCACTAAGTAGCTGAGGCTGGCTTCGAACCCGTGTGATCCTCCTGTCTCAGCCTCCCAAGTGCAAACTATCAGTAATTTGGAAAGTATTATTGGATAAAGACAATCCTGGACACAGAGGACTTAATTCAATGCCAATTCAGTGATCTACATAGATAAAAAATAACAGTGACTACTTCCTTAAACTATGATCCACAGATAAAGAAGAGGTGTTTTTGAGAGATGATTTTGTGAAAAAAAAGTGATTTATTGCATATAGTAAACAAGGAGAAGTAGAAGGGTCTGTGGTAATTCCTTGTATTTTGTGTCTTTTGATGACAGTGGAAAAGAAAAACTAAGAACACAATTATCTTGTTTTCTATGGGTATGTGTATTATAAATGTGGGCAAGGAAACTCCAATTCAGATGTTTAAAATGGGGTCAAGAAAAAATGTGAACATTAAAAAAAGTCAAAGAATAAAGAAAAGAGTCTCAAATTAGGAATACAATTAGGAGACATTACAGATTTTTAAAACATATTTTTATGAGTAAAGATGTTTTATTTTATTATTGCCCAAATGTAAATTTCCAAGTAGGATAAGTCAATAAGGAGACATAAAAGACACCTATACAACATATCAGTATGATAAAAAATCCTCATATATGTGTATAGACTGCTCTGTGCACAGTTATTTGTGCCAATAAAATAATGCTATATAGTATATAATATATATATAATATAATATAATAATGTAATATTATATATTATATATGCATATACATGATGTCTTTAGGCTTTTCCTCTAAATTTCACTTGTCTAACTATTGATATGGTCTAAGGTATATGTTACAAAAATTTTAATCTGCCCCAAACTCTTAAATACTTGTATTTATTTCCAGGTTTGCATATCTTGCTATAGATTATAGACTTAAGAACTTTATAAAAATCTAGGAAACTGACTAATTTTATGTAAACACAATTTTCTTCTTTATATCTTTTTCTTATTTCAACACAGACTGCATGCAGTTACACTGATTTCTCAGGTTCTACAAATGACATTTAAAATATTTTTAGAAGATAAATATGTTTGAAAGTCTTAAAGAGAATGAACGTATTTGTGAATGTATTTAAGATTATTACACTTTACTATATGTTAAAACCACAAATAATTAAATATAACGTATAGAAGAAAGGAAAGTCGTTGCTTTTAAAATTGATACAAGTTGATTTCTCAATTTAATTTACTGATTATCAAATATGGACTAGATGGCAAACTGTGGCATTTGCCTTATAATATGTAGCAAGTTTAATAATTGCATATCATAATTATAAAAAAAACTAAATGTTATATTCTTTCTGCTATAGCACAATTGTAATTTTTGATAAAATTAAAATAGATGTCTTCATTATATGAATCAGTCAAAGAAAACATGAGGTAGTTCACTCCCACTTTATTAGAAAAAAAAGGAGAATATTTTATAATTTACCTGCAGAGGAAAGATAATTTGATGAGATTTGAATGTTCCCTCCATTCAGGACTTTGTCATGAAAATTGCCCTATTTTCTCTGCACATTAAATGATCTTTCAGAGAAAACATAAAATATTCCTGGATAAGCTCCCAGGTGCTGTTAAAATAACTTCATTCTGCCTTGTAATTTGTACATCATTCTCTTGCATGGTGCTATTTGTGTTATTGATGGACCTATTCATTCTCAGTTGTAGGTTTCCTGTCTTTATAAATTCTTCAGATGATCTTGCTTGTAATTACCCTTATGCTGGGACCTTTCACTGTTATTTAAAGAAAGTTTTATAAGTCGTATTATGCATACATAAGACCAACACTGTGTATGGATTCTATTCTCTTCCATGTCTAAAATCTCATCTGAATGTTGGCAAGATGCATAAGAAACGCGTAGTGTCCAATCCATCTCCATATTCTTCTCTTGAAGGTAACCTCAAGGGATCTTTTCTATTTTTTTTAATAATCTCCCTTTTTCAAATTACTTGTTTAGGGACACATTATCCATCCCTAGTTTTCCTTATTATAATTAATTAATCATCTAGACTTACTTGTGCATATCATTGACATTTTCAGATTTATTATTTCTGGAATAATGTTTCACATTGTAATTTTTCTCTCTATAAAAATTAGTTGTTTTATAAATTGTATTATATGCTGAAATAATGTTTTAAAACTTATAGAACTTTCAATTTATCTATAAACTCACATTATTTATAAAACTTTAATATACCAAATTTTTGTTTATTCTAGTAAAACAAAAAAAAAACTGTACAGGTTTTTATGTTGCAAACACAATTATTCTACTCTTAACAATAATCATTCTCCATTCACCTTTCTGTAGGCCATGAGAGCAGAAAAAAGATCATAAATAGGTGATGTGTGCATGTATGCCTCTGCCATCTTTTACCCCATTAAAATGTGTGACTAAAATGCACCAAAAATTTAAAAAAAGCATATGTCATTTCTTAGAAATCTAATGAAAACTTAAAAAGTAATTTATGATCCAGCAATACCACTTCTAGGTATTTACCCCCAAAGAGTGGAAAACAAGCTACCAAACTAATGCATGTGTATCTATGTTCATAGCTCCACAATTCACAACTGCCAAACTATGGAACCAGCCAAGATGTCCATCAACCGACAAATGAATTACAAATCTATGGGATATTTACACAATGTTTTTCTTACTCAGACATAAGAAAGAACAAACATCTTTTTCTATTTACATAAAAATAGAACTGGAATACAGTATGCTAAGTGAGATTAGTCAGTCACAAAAAGTAAAATATGGATGTTCTTCTTAATATGTGGAAGCTAGGGGGAAAAGTCATTCTAGACAAGGAAGGAGGAAATCATAAATGAGCAAATAAGGTGACTTAACTGAGGGGGATGGGAGAGGGAAAGAGGAAAATTCACTAATGCACATGACGTACATTCACAAACATATCAAAGTCAATCACTATGCCAAACATGAGAAGAAGGGAGGGGGAGAAATGGGATGGGAATTGAGTAAGGACTAATTGAGTGATGTGTGCATGTATCCCTCTACCATCTGACACTCCACTGAAATGTATGATACAATGCACCAATAAAACAATTTTAAAAATGTAATTTAGTTTCAGTCATTGGTGAACATGAGGAGAGGTTATCATTGGTACAAACTTAAATGGCAAGGGTAAGGTTCACAATTCAATGGAAATACAATTGCCACTGATGCAGTGTATCTCTCAAATTGTTGTAATAGAGGATTTTGAGTGAACTCAGCATAAGGAAAAAGCAAAATCTTGAATTGGTAATTATCATAATCATTTTGAGTTTATTTTTACCCAATATCCATGAATCAAAACATCTTGTTGTGCCTCATATGTGTATATATTATATTTAAATTAAACTAAAAATTAAATATATTTATATTGACTCTGGCTTAATTAACCTAATTCCACTAGCACATTGACATTTTAGATATAAAGTGATACTTGATGAATAAAATCATATTCAACATTTTATTAGATACTTTCCAGCAGATTTATTTTGAAAAATATTATTCTTGCTGGGTGTGGTGGTGCAAGTTTGTAATCCCTGTACTTGGGAGGTGTAGACACAAGGATCACACAGGTTCAAAGCCAGCCTCACTGGCTTAAGAGACCCTGTTTCCAAATAAAATATAAAATAGGTCTTGGAGTGTAGCCCAGAGGTAGAAGGGTTTCCAGGAACCCCAGTGCCATCAAAATAAATAAATAAATAAATAAATAAATAAATAAATAAATAAATATTATTCTTGGAGATACAGAAACCTCTGATGAATATATTTCAGTAAGTGGTAAATCATGAAAATATGTATTTTTTAAATTTTTTAATTGAAAGTAAATGTTATACATTTAATCTGTGTTTGGTGCCCCCCCCTCATTTCCCTTCCTCCCTCCCAATACTTAATATCCAAGCTAACGTTGCTATATTCGTACTTTTACACCTATTTGGAAATAGCCGCTCATCAATCAAGTTCAGCCTCTTTCCTCTTTCAGCTTTCCGTTCAAACTTTGCTGAGATTTCCCTTCCATTATCTGGAGTCCCTCTGGTATCCTCAATGAAAATATGTATTTAAACTGTTTTAAAAGCTGTTGACTAATTATATATATATATATATATATATATATATATATATATATAAATTTATGATATCATAAATCTTTAGTATATACTTTTATTGGTGTATTATAGACTTGCATCAAAATGTTGTTCAAAGTAATATTGACATACATGCACACATCACTTGAGTTTTTCCCAGCTCTGTCTTCACTCCCCACTTCCTCATACAATATATTGAGATCAACATTGGTATTGTCGCATATGTATATAGTGTCCATGGAAGTGTTCCCTTAATTAATACTCCCAGTCTCCCTTCATCCTCCAAACCACTTCCCTTACTCCACTGAAGTTTCTCCTCCATTATCAATGTCTCTCGTGTATCCCAATTTCTCCACAGCTGCAACATATGAGAGAAAACATATGATTGTTCATTTTCTGTTACTGGCTAATCTCAATTAGCATAATGTTTTAAAAATTTAAAGCAACTATCCTGCAAAGGAAAGTAATAGAAAATACATCCAAATGTTAATTGACTATGAAATATCTTAAAATATTTTTAACCAACTATTATTCCAATGATTCATCTGGAAAAATCAGCAATATATAACAATCACTAGCTTTTTGAGTAATGCGTACATATTCACCTAACATTTTAATAATGTGATTTTAACAGCAAGGAGTCCTCTTGAATCCAATATCTTGGTCTCTAACGTGTGCTGCTTTATTCTTAACAATTAAATAATTTAATTAAAAAACATGCATTCAGACTTGCCTATCTCCCATGTAACAAACACTTTTCCAATTTCCACAGAGATACCACGTAGTGAAGGACTTAGTGAATTAAAGAGGTATCTAAGCTTGTTGTTGCTTTTGTAAAACAGTAAAACAAACTTAGTGGCTTACAAGGTAATATAAATGCATTCTCTCAATTAGGAAGGTTTGAAGTTCAAAACCAGCTTTGCTGGATAAAAAGGAAAGGGTTAGAAGATCTGGTTTCTTTTTAAAACCAAAGAGTTCATTTTCTTTCCTTTGCCAGCTGGCTTCCTGTATTTCCAGATTTAAGGTTCCTTCTTCCACCATTTCATTCCAAGCTCTACTTCAAATCACCAAGTCTCCTAACCCCTCTATTGCATTGGGGTCACTGTAATCATATTACAGTGAGAAAGTATCCACAGTTCTCTGGATAATTCAGGATTATCTCTTTATCTCAAGAACCTTATTTTAATTACACAAACAAAGCCTCATTTGCCATCTAAAAATTCTGTAAATTAGTATCTCAAAATACTAATGGCTATGATAAACACACACACACACACACACACACACACACACACACACACACACGTACACATATATTACATTTGGTGGTCAGCATAAAAAACAGTGAAATAAATTATATAAGAAATACATATGCTATTTGGGAAGCACATAGGAGAGTAATTGTTATGGTTTTATATGTCGTCCAAAAATACTGAGTTAGAAACATATATCATATACTTCTATCTCTCTTCAGAACTGTTTTATATACTTTAATGATGTTATAAGAAAAATATGTACTTATGTTAAACTCTTTTTAGCCCTCATTGCCAAAGAATAATATCTAGTCTGTGTACAACAGGCCTTGCAATATCTGACTGAAACAACTGATATTCTGAGTCTAACTCAACTTTATTAATTTCTATTTTATAAAAATCTCCCATATGTTTTTCTCATAACATTTATAACTTCATATAGCTGTCTTATTTTAAAGTCCGAACTAAATTACAACTAATTCAAAATTACTCTTTTTATATTCCAAATCAGAAATAAATAAAACTTTTGGTAAATTCTTAAATATACACCTTTCTTAAAGTAGTTTTTATTTAGTAATATTTATATAGATCTGATTTTCTTCTCCACAGCTGGAATGTCTGTGTCTTATTTTTTTTGGTACTGAGGATTGAATCGAGAAACATTCTCTTTCTGAAATTCACCCCAGCATTTTCTATTTAAAATGGTCTCATAAGTTACTGAATATCTTGCTAAATTGCAGAAGCTACCCTTAAAATTGCAAGCCTCCTGTTTAGTGTTCCAAGTACTGAGATTATAAGAGTACACCACTATTCTTGACTTTAAAACATTGCTTTTTAAAGTAAAGCCTATTACTTATTCATTTAGTATTTCTCAGTGCTTTTAGTACAGTTTTTAGAAGTGAGATATGGCCCAAAATAAGGAATGAATTAAATTAATGCTACTTCTATTTATTCTTAATTTATACTATCACAACTTCTTAAAACTGTTATAATTATTAATGGCTAAATATATATAGCAAAGTAAAACAAGTAAGCAATTTCCAAAACACATAAAGAATAAAAATAAATATAAACACTGAATTACACTATAAATATAATTAATGAAAAACAAATTTTAGAGGATGGTATATAACTATTAGTGATTTTAAGTACTAACATAATCTGTCTTCATAATTTGGATTTGCCACTGTGAGTTCAAGGAAGGATGATACAGGTATGGGAGATTTATAATTTGACAAATACAGAGTATTGAACAGATGGTTTCAATCAGAGCTGAACAGAAAGAAAAATGCATATGATATAAAAGGCAGCATATAATCCACAAGAGAACCATTAACTTGAAGCAAAGAGTGAGAAGCTTCTACATGCATAATGTGAAGAAATATTTTGAGACCAATAGTTAATGTCTGTATTTTTTTCTCACACTTTGTAGGTGTGCCTCCTGGCTCTGGCAGGTAAGATGAAAAGTCACTAAATACCAGCAGCCACAGGAATGTGTAGAATGGGATTGACAAGTACTTTTGTTGAATTATCAGTAATTTTTTTATAAAACTGAAAATTTAGGAATTTTCAGTACAAATATAAGTCACAAATTATATGATTGTAAGATATAACATCAAAAATATATCTAGCCAGCCAATATAATTTAGAGATGCCAGTCAGACTGAAGAATACAAACTGAAAATTTTTATATAACTTTCACTACCAAATTATTCATGAAAAAAGATAAATCTTTTTTTTGAATTCTTGTATCAGGTATAAAATATATTGCTCACAAATTTGATACATGAAACATACTCATAAATTTGCTACATATGCCCATTTTCAATATACCTTAATATCTAAGAGTTTATTGGTTTATCACCAAATTTTACTTAGTCACTAAAATAGCATCATAAACTTACTTTACCTTCAACATTATTTTTTAATCTCTCTACTACCAGGACTAGTGTTTTTCAATAAGCATTTAGTGGCAATTATATATGTACCTAGATTTTTACATCATGCTAAATGAAGTACAGCCAACACCTTGTGTATTTCTAGATATAAAGAGAAGACAGATAAGGAGATAGCCAGTTATTAAATTTAAAGAAAGCTTACAAATGGTTTAATGGTAAAACAAGACAAAAGTTTCTCTCAGATAAGGAAAATCTTTTATGTGAAATTGATAATTTAAAAAAAATTTACTCAGAGCAACTTTATCCCTCATGAGACTACTTTAAAAAGAATGCATTTAGAGCACGCCAGACCCCTGGAGAAACCGGACCCAGTAAGACACTGGGTTCTGGGCAGGGGTCACGGGCTGGGCACGCCAGATGGGGCCCGGGTCGCGGGACTAAGGGCCCCAGGCAGAACTGCGAGTAGCACACCAGACCCCTGGAGAAACCAGGCCCAGTAAGACGCTGGGTTCTGGGCAGGGGTCGCGCGCGGCGCACAAAAGCCGGGGCCTGGGTCGCGGGACCCTGGGCCCCGGGCCGAACTGCGCATAGCACGCCAGACCCCTGGAGAAACCAAACCCAGTAAGACGCTGGGTTCTGGGCAGGGGTCGCGGGCTGGGCACGCCAGATGGGGCCCTGGTCGCGGGACTCTGGGCCCCAGGTCAAACTGCGAGTAGCACGCCAGACCCCTGGAGAAACAAGGCCCAGTAAGACGCTGGGTTCTGGGCGGGGGTCTAGCACAGGGCACGCCAGCTGGGGCCCGGATCGCGGGACTCTGGGTCCCGGCCGAACTGCGAGTAGCACGCCAGACCCCTGGAGAAACTGGGCCCAGAACAGAAAAAGATAAAGAAAAATATCGGAGAGGTGGTAAGAAAGCCGTTATGGATGCCAGGACACTGGAGATGCAGACAAAACTTATCTAAATGCACTGGAACTTATGGAAAAATTCGCCGTGAAAGAGGACTGCTATTTCTCTATATTGTTAAGAATCTCAGACATCACATATAAGGAGAGAGTTTAGCGGAGACCAAGGAGAAATGCGGTGTTGAAAGAGTTCTTCACGATGGTGGTGGAGACTTGTATTCAGGAGAAGCAGAAACCGGATCTTACCAACTTTATTTTTTTGGAGAAATTACACCAAATGTCAAATGCTACCATCACGCATGCTTAGGAACACTGGACAACATTCAGAGTGGAAAAAGAGCCTGGGAAGGATTTGAAACGGTGGAGGCAGTGGCAATGCCAGTGGCCAATATTCGGGGGAGGCAGAGATCTGATACATTACAACTGGAACCTTTGAAATAATAACCACAGAGACAGTGATCGGAACCTGCTGAGGGGTTAGGCGGGCGCCGGGGCCAGTGGCTGACATCGGAGCTTGCTGTGAGGCAAGGCCACTACTGAGGCCTCCGTGGCCGGGATTGGAACCTGCAGAGGGGTTAGACCGATGCTGGGGCCAGCGAGGCCGGCATTGGAGCCTGCCATGATGCAAGGCTTGTGCTAGGGCCTCCGAGGTCGGGTCCGGAACTTACTGAAGGGTTAGGCCGGTGCTGGGGTCAGCGAGGCCGGCATCGGAGCCTGCCGTGAGGCAAGGCCAGTGTTGGGGCCCCCGAGGACGGGACCGGAGCCTGCTGAGGGGTTAGGCCGGTGCTGGGGCCAGCGAGGCTGGCATCAGAGCCTGCCATGAGGCAAGGCCGGTACTTGGGCCTCCGAGGCCAGGATAAGAGCCTGCCGAGGGGTTAGGCCGGTGCTGGGGCCAGCGAGGCTGGCATCGGAGCATGCCTTGAGGCATGACCAGTGCTGGGGCCTCCGAGGCCGGCATCGGAGCCTGCCTTGAGGCATGACCAGTGCTGGGGCCTCCGAGGCCGGGATCGGAGCCTGCCGAGGGGTTAGGCCGCTGCTGGGGCCAGCGAGGCCGGCATCGGAGCCTGCCTTGAGGCAAGGCCAGTACTGGGGCCTCTGAGGCCGGGATTGGAGCCTGCCGAGGGGTTAGGCCGCTGCTGGGGCCAGCGAGGCCGGCATCGGAGCCTGTGTTGAGGCAAGGCCGGTACTGGGGCCTCCGAGGCCAGGATAAGAGCCTGCTGAGGGGTTAGGCCGGTGCTGGGGCCAGCGAGGCCGGCATCGGAGCCTGCCGTGAGGCAAGGCCGGTACTGGGGCCTCTAGGCCAGGATAAGAGCCTGCCGAGGGGTTAGGCCGGTGCTGGGGCCAGCGAGGCCGGCATCGGAGCCTGCCTTGAGGCAAGGCCGGTACTGGGGCCTCTGAGGCCAGGATAAGAGCCTGCCGAGGGGTTAGGCCGGTGCTGGGGCCAGTGAGGCCGGCATCGGAGCCTGCCTTGAGGCAAGGCCGGTACTGGGGCCTCTAGGCCAGGATAAGAGCCTGCCGAGGGGTTAGGCCGGTGCTGGGGCCAGCGAGGCCGGCATCAGAGCCTGCCGTGAGGCAAGGCCGGTACTGGGGCCTCCGAGGCCAGGATAAGAGCCTGCCAAGGGGTTAGGCCGGTGCTGGGGCCAGCGAGGCCGGCATCGGAGCCTGCCTTGAGGCATGACCAGTGCTGGGGCCTCCGAGGCCGGGATCGGAGCCTGCCGAGGGGTTAGGCCGCTGCTGGGGCCAGCGAGGCCGGCATCGGAGCCTGCCGTGAGGCAAGGCCGGTACTGGGGCCTCCGAGGCCAGGACAAGAGCCTGCCAAGGGGTTAGGACGGTGCTGGGGCCAGCGAGGCCGGCATCGGAGCCTGCCTTGAGGCATGACCAGTGCTGGGGCCTCCGAGCCCGGGATCGGAGCCTGCCGAGGGGTTAGGCCGCTGCTGGGGCCAGCGAGGCCGGCATCGGAGCCTGCCTTGAGGCAAGGCCGGTACTGGGGCCTCTGAGGCCGGGATCGGAGCCTGCCGAGGGGTTAGGCCGCTGCTGGGGCCAGTGAGGCCGGCATCGGAGCCTGTCGTGAGGCAAGGCCGGTACTGGGGCCTCCGAGGCCAGGATAAGAGCCTGCTGAGGGGTTAGGCCGGTGCTGGGGCCAGCGAGGCCGGCATCGGAGCCTGCCTTGAGGCAAGGCCGGTACTGGGGCCTCTAGGCCAGGATAAGAGCCTGCTGAGGGGTTAGGCCGGTGCTGGGGCCAGCGAGGCCGGCATCGGAGCCTCCCGTGAGGCAAGGCTGGTACTGGGGCCTCCGAGGCCAGGATAAGAGCTTGCCGAGGGGTTAGGCCGGTGCTGGGGCCAACGAGGCCGGCAGCGGAGCCTGCCGTGAGGCATGACCAGTGCTGGGGCCTCCGAGGCCGGGATCGGAGCATGCCGAGGGGTTAGGCCGCTGCTGGGGCCAGCGAGGCCGGCATCGGAGCCTGCCTTGAGGCAAGGCCGGTACTGGGGCCTCCGAGGCCAGGACAAGAGCCTGCTGAGGGGTTAGGCCGGTGCTGGGGCCAGCGAGGCCGGCATCGGAGCCTGCCTTGAGGCAAGGCCGGTACTGGGGCCTCTAGGCCAGGATAAGAGCCTGCTGAGGGGTTAGGCCGGTGCTGGGGCCAGCGAGGCCGGCATCGGAGCCTCCCGTGAGGCAAGGCTGGTACTGGGGCCTCCGAGGCCAGGATAAGAGCTTGCCGAGGGGTTAGGCCGGTGCTGGGGCCAACGAGGCCGGCAGCGGAGCCTGCCGTGAGGCATGACCAGTGCTGGGGCCTCCGAGGCTGGGATCGGAGCATGCCGAGGGGTTAGGCCGCTGCTGGGGCCAGCGAGGCCGGCATAGGAGCCTGCCTTGAGGCAAGGCCGGTACTGGGGCCTCCGAGGCCAGGATAAGAGCCTGCCGAGGGGTTAGGCCGGTGCTGGGGCCAGCGAGGCCGGCATCGGAGCCTGCCTTGAGGAATGACCAGTGCTGGGGCCTCCGAGGCCGGGATCGGAGCCTGCCGAGGGGTTAGGCCGCTGCTGGGGCCAGCGAGGCCGGCATCGGAGCCTGCCTTGAGGCAAGGCCAGTACTGTGGCCTCTGAGGCCGGGATCGGAGCCTGCCGAGGGGTTAGGCCGCTGCTGGGGCCAGCGAGGCCGGCATCGGAGCCTGCCTTGAGGCAAGGCCATTACTGGGGCCTCTGAGGCCGGGATCGGAGCCTGCCGAGGGGTTAGGCCGCTGCTGGGGCCAGTGAGGCCGGCATCGGAGCCTGTCATGAGGCAAGGCCGGTACTGGGGCCTCCGAGGCCAGGATAAGAGCCTGCTGAGGGGTTAGGCCGGTGCTGGGGCCAGCGAGGCCGGCATCGGAGCCTGCCTTGAGGCAAGGCCGGTACTGGGGCCTCGAGGCCAGGATAAGAGCCTGCCGAGGGGTTAGGCCGGTGCTGGGGCCAGCGAGGCCGGCATCGGAGCCTGCCGTGAGGCAAGGCCGGTACTGGGGCCTCTGAGGCCAGCATAAGAGCTTGCCGAGGGGTTAGGCCGGTGCTGGGGCCAACGAGGCCGGCAGCGGAGCCTGCCATGAGGCATGACCAGTGCTGGGGCCTCCGAGGCCGGGATCGGAGCATGCCGAGGGGTTAGGCCGCTGCTGGGGCCAGCGAGGCCGGCATCGGAGCCTGCCTTGAGGCAAGGCCGGTACTGGGGCCTCCGAGGCCAGGATAAGAGCCTGCCGAGGGGTTAGGCCGCTGCTGGGGCCAGCGAGGCTGGCATCGGAGCCTGCCTTGAGGCAAGGCCGGTACTGTGGCCTCTGAGGCCGGGATCGGAGCCTGCCGAGGGGTTAGGCCGCTGCTGGGGCCAGTGAGGCCGGCATCGGAGCCTGCCTTGAGGCATTACCAGTGTTGGGGCCTCCGAGGCCGGGATTGGAATCCTGCCAAGGGGTTAGACCGGTGCAGGGGCCAATGGCCAGCATCGGAGCCTGGCGTGAGGCAAGTTCACTCCTGCGGCCTCCAATGTCGGGACCAAAGCCAGCTTAGGGGTTTGACCGGTTCAGGGGCCAGGAGACCAGAACTGGGTCCTCCCATGAGGCAAGGCCGCTGCGTGAGCTAGCAAGGTCTGGATCAGTCCACTGAGTAGCCAGGCCACTACTGGGACCATCAAGAGCGGGATTGGTACTTGCAACGCAGCATGCACAGAGAAATATCGCAGAAAATATAAATCAGACGCTTCTCTTAATCAGCAATAACTAGGAGGAAAAGGGCAACAGGAAGAGGTTGAGCTATAGAAAGGGCCCTATAGTGAAGCAACTAATGTGACCAATCAGAGGGTATGTAATACTGGAGGACGGAGCCTCTTTAAAATGCAGGAGGTACATAAACAAATGTATCAAAGTAAATCACCAAAGAAGTGTGGGATGGAGGGAGGGGGAGGGAATGGGACGGGGGCTGGAGGAGGGCTAATTGGATGATGTGTGCTTGTATATCCTCTCAAGTCTTGTACTCCAATGTGATTGATATATGACTACAATGCACCAATTTAAAAAATAAATTAATTAAAAAATAAATAAATAAATAAATAAGAATGTAAAAAAATAAAAAAAAATAAAAAGAATGCATTTATAACCATGTTTTGCTTTTTTAAATAAGTCAAAATAGTAAGCTGAATATTTTATATTTTTTCAGATTATAGTTTCATATCTGCACTCACATGGATGTGTACACATCTTAGTATGCATGTTTTCTAATTTTCAAAATGTTTTTAGAAGTAGTAAATAGCTTCATCTTCAGAGTAAACATTAGGTATATAAGACTGATAAGTGAGAGTAAAAATATAAATTATCTGAAAATTTTTAAATAAACAGTTTTATTCATTTTAATTGAAGAAATCTGTCTAAAAATATTGATGTTTTATAAGACTTCTAATTCATATTAATTTATGACTTTTAATTCATATTAATTTAATAAAAACCCTAATTTTATAAAAGCATATTTTTATAAAATTTCACTGCTACACAAGTAGCAAATCCAATTAAAATAATCAAGCAAACAATTCTTCTGAAGTGAAGTGATGTTTAAAGAAGAACTTAAAAGATCATTAAGAAAACAAATGACTTAAAATATTAGATTTCATAAGTGGGCAGAACATAGCTATGTATAAATTGGGTGCTCTAATATTCATTGTTTTCCAGGAGGTGATAAAGTGTATATAATCATAAATTTAGTTAAAATATCCACCATCTGAGGGAACTCCGATTATATCCAAGCAGATTCCAGCTTGATGAAGCTTAATCAGTTGGATCATCAGGGACAAAACAAGTATTTGTAATTCTATTCTCCTTAGGAAATGAACTAAATTATAGCTATTAAACTTGTGGGCTGTGAAATCAAGCAGAATGTGCCTGTTGGTTAGTTATAGAGGTTCTAGTACAGTTGTTACTAAGGGTCCACTTGATAGCAGAATACATGGTATTTTGCATGTATGATAAATTGACATGTTATAATTGACCTAAAAACATCTCTTTTAAATCGAAATCGTTTCCTATTTAAGATCTTGCAAAATCAGAAGGCAACAAATTGTCAACTCTGATATCTAAATAAAACCTATTAGAAGCTTTAAAACTCTCCTTAGAAAGAAACAGGAAACACCAAAGAGGTGGGTTTTATAATCAGAACTGAATTATCTGTGTTTTAAAAAATACCTAGATTAATTGAAATGAAGCATTAAGCCTTAAGGTAATAGATGGAAGGAAACAGGGCTAAAGAGAAAACTATTCTACCCAATAAACCCATGGCAGTTTGGGAATGAACAAAACAAGGAAAAGTAGGTGGAATATATTAGGCAATGCAGATGATTTTCAAAGAAGAACTAATATAAGACTATTAGCTCCTAGATAACAAAAGGGCAGTCATTCATTGAAGTGTTCACCCATTTCTCCAAACTCTCATTCTTATCTGGTGAGAACATTAATGTCTAAAGAAGTGATGTAATAATAATAAGTATCATATGTCTCAGCTTGGTGAAGGATACAATGGTTTTACAATAATTTTATTTTCCCATAAGAATCATGGTTGTTTTTTTTTTTTTTTTTTGGTGGTACTGGGGTTGCTGGAAGCCCTTCTGTCTCTGGGCTACACTCCCAGACCTAATATATATATATATATATATATATATATATTTTTTTTTTTTTTTTTTTGAAACAGGGTCTCTTAAGCTGGTTTAAAAGAACCAGCGCCAGCGCGATCCTTCTGTCTCCGCCTCCCAAGCACGGGGATTACAAGCGTGCGCCACCACGCCTGGCTAATCATCTGTTTTTGTATAGTACTCTAGAAAATTGCATGTCAATCACCCATTAATAAAAATGGAACCCATGTTAGACTCTTCCCTTTTCTTATGTACACATCACTAATGTTTTTCAATCTAATTTTCTAACTATTTTTAATTCATATTCTTTTTTCTCCCTTATGTAATTACTACTTTTTGCCATACCTTCATGAATCGATAACTTAAAACTGTTCTCTTTGACATAGTCATCATAGATCTTCCCTTCCCACTGCTTCCATGTAATTTATCTTGAGTAGATGGTTGACAAACTCACTTTTGTGCTTAGAAACATTTAGAGACTTTTCATTTACAACTGTCCTTTTCTAAGAATGGGGTTTTTCATATGTGAACAGTCAGCAAAATGGAGGATTTGGAGCAAATTCTTTCCTGGTCATTTGTCATTTTGTCTGTGAAATCGCTCTCGCTCTCGCTCTTGCTCTCCCTCCTTCCCTCTCCCTCTTCCTCTCCTTTCCTACTCTGCCTCTTCCCACTCTCCTCTCCCACTCTCCAACTCTCTCTCTCCCTCTATTTCTCTTTTTCTCTTAAGTTCACCACCATTAATATTTTATTGAGTCCTGCTTACAGGAACATTATTGCAAAATATGCTCTGGCCTGGAGTATAAATTCCAAGTTACTTATAATGGCATAAAAGGCCATAATCTTGCCTTTGGCTAAAAATCCAATTACATGTTCCTTTATTCATGACTTTATAATTTATATTTTACTAATGAAAAAATGTTTTAATAGTATGCAAAAGTACTGTTTCATAAATCCTTAGACTAGTAAAATTCTTCTCTTTCTTCTATTACTATTCCTTTATCTAACATACACAGCACTGTTCAATTGAACTTCTGCAGAGAAAGAAATACTTTATATCTGTGAAGTCATGAATTATATATGGCTTTTGATCTCTTTAAGGATGGATAACATATACAAGGGAAGAAAATTAAAATTTTAAAATATATAGGTATACATATAAATCCACACATATACTTAAAAATTTTATACATGCAATTTAAAAATATATCAGTGTCTAATAATAAGCTAATATACAAAGATACACACTTAAAAACTCTTATATACCTAGTGGATTTTTATTAGATAATTCAGGTCAAAGCCATTTCATCACACTAAAATTAGTGATGAATTTTTAATTTTTTTTATTGGTGCATTGTAGTCATACATCTTAATAATGTACAAGATGGAAGAGTCATACATGCGCACAACACTCATTTAGCTCTTCCCAAATTCTCACCTCATTCTCTCCCCCCACCCTTCTTCTCACGTTTGGCTTAGTAATTGACTTGGATATGTTTATGATTGTACATTAGGGAGTTTTCCTATTCCTCTCTCCCATCCTCATCATTTCCTGACAGCCTTCAACAGCTCCCACACTAAGAATGCCCTATCTCCTCATTGTTTATTCTTCAACTATTTTCATTAACATTGTTTTGAGGTCTCTGCTTTTTTGTCATTCTTTTTATGAAAGCTTTATTTTTAAAAATTTTCTTTTGGAGAGATGTTTTGAATCTTTAGCCTTTTTGAGTCTTACAGGCTTCAGAATTAGAGGAGATGGGAATGGAGCTCTTTTTTAACCTGCACTGTGCTGACTTCTTTGGAGAGTCCACTCATTTTTTTTTTGCTCATAAATGTTATAGATGCATTGTAATCTTTCATCTTAAAGTTCTTAAGATAAAAACTTCTTAAGATAAAAGTTCTTAAGATAAAAGTTATATAACTTTTCCTATATAATACACTGGCTTCAAATGAGCAAATAATTTCCCTTCATGTAGAAGAAACTTACACTTTCTTGTTTAAAAAATGTCCTAACATTATTATTCTTAGAAGGATGTGATATTTTGGCAGGTTGGCTTACTTTGCATGGGTCAGCTCCTTAATTTAAGGAACTCTGTCTTGTCATAGAGGATAGATGTCACTTTTAGTTCTTAAATTCTTTTTTCTAAGAAAGTTGCAAGCTGGGTAAGGGGCATACACTTGTAATCCCAGTAAACACTTGAAAAAGTGAGACTGGAGAATTACAGAGTTGCAGCCAACCTCAGTTACATGACCCTTCTCAACATAGCGAGACCCTGCTTTAAATAAAGAATAAAATATACAGCTGAGGGTGTAGCTTAGAGGTAGAATGCCCCTGGGCTCAATTTCCAGTATTACTAAAAAATAAAACAAAAGAAAGATATATAAAAGTAAAAGCAGTGAGTTTTTATTTGGAGAGGAGTCCTGTTTACATCTACTAGAAATGAACAAAATGTTAATTTAGAAAAAGTTACTTTCCCCCAAAAAAGGGATTAATGACAGGCAAAAAATATTTCATGCCACTAAATATATCATCAAAATCTAGACAAATTATGTGCTATTTATAGAAAGAAGATTGTTTTTTATAATATTTTATGAATTGAACATAAAGCAGTGAAAATAAAGTTTCTAAAGAGAAGAAAATAATCGTATTGCATCTACACAAAATAGTACTGAATAATATTTGAAAATATCAACAGTTTTATTGTTCATTGTCTCTACCACAAAATTTAAGTATCATGACTATAGATAGCTAAACAATTTTATCTCATAATAAAGTTAAATAACATATTCACAATGTTACTATAAATCTATGAGTGAGAACTGAAAGCATATCTTTAGTTTACAGAAAAAAAACCTAAATAACATTTAGTATTATTTAGACATTTTAAAAAAAACAGTAAATGACTCCTAAGTTAAATAACTAAAAATAAACCCTTACATTTGGCTCATCTATAAACATCTTTTGTCAGTGGAATAATAGACTTCAGAAGACATTTTAAACTAGAGGTATACTCTGCATTTTATTTTTATTTTTATTTTTGGTGGTACTGGGATTCCTGGAAACTCTTCTACCTCTGGGCTACACTCCCAGACACCTATTTTTTATATTTTTATTTGGAAACAGGGTCTCTTAAGCCAGCAAGGCTGGCTTTGAACCTGTGTGATCCTACTATCTCTGCCTACAATGCCCGGGGATTACAAGCGTGCACCACCATGCCCAGCTACTCTGGGTTTTAAAAATAAATTATGCTAAATCCAACAAATTGAAAAATGTATTTTTGAGACACATGTACAAAAATACATGTTTGAATGTGAATGTTTTGGAAATAAAAGTAAATGATATCAGTATAGATATAATCGCTTGGAAAATGTGCTTCACTTCCATTAATAAAAATAGAAATGTGAGGAGTGGTGGTGCATGCTTGTAATCCCAATCCTTGGTAGGTTGAGACAGGAGATCACAGGTTCAAAGCCATCCTCAATAAATAGGATCTCGTTGAGTTGCAAAGAGCCTCACTAAGTAGCTGAGGATGGCTGTGAACCCAGATCCTCCTGTTGCAGCTTCTCAAATGCTGGGATTACAAGTGTGTGCCACCACACCCAGCAAAAAATTATTATGATGGGAACTTTTCAAACTGTGGTTCTTAATCCCAAACTCACTTCTATAAATATGTGACATTTTAAAATAGTTTAATCCTTTCCACTCTTTTCTCTTATTTATAATATTGTTTACTGTTTCTTACCACACTAAAATGTCAGTAATTTGTAGGCAGTAATCCCAATGAACAGCAGGGAAGCTGTAGTGCCACTATGTATCTCTTTCCAAGATACATTAGTGGTAGAACATTCTGGAGGAATGAAGAATTTGAGTAGAAGTCTAAAGCACAATTTTAAAAATAGTTATATATTTTTTCTGCTGTCCCTATGTCTTAGACATGTTATAACCCATTTTAAGAAAGATACCTTGTATCAAGTGATTTTAGTATCAGAAGAGGTACCATATTTTCCAGGAGTCTCTCAGAATGGTAGTGATTGCTGTTGCCAAATTCCACTGGCAGCTCAGTCAGGGATTTGCAGAAGTTGAGAATTTTCAATGTTCTCTGACATTGCTTGTTACTTAAAAACTTTATCTATAACCACTAGCGTTTCAGAAGATTAAGTCTTAATGAGACGGATTGTACTTTATAAGTTCCTAAAGATAAGAAAATTTGAGGAGTAATTTCAGTGTCAATTTAATTACTCTTTCAATTCTTATGTATTTCCAGGCAATTAAATTTAATTTTTTAAGTTCTGCTCCCTTGGTCATTTCATAAGTAAAGTGAAAAGCTTTGTAAATTAAATTTAAGTTGTGTTTTACTTTTCAGCAAAATTATAACAAAATAAATTCTGCTAATAGTTGGAAAAGAAAGTGATACAAATGTTCTTTGAATTTGAACCTTACATATGGACTCTAAATTGGAGAAAATTAATTTTTTTGTTTTTTATCCTAGAACTAAAAAAGAATAAGATTTTATTGTTAATGTTTAATAAGATTTTGCTACAGTCATACTAATATGATAGTTTTTAGTTGCAGAATCAAATTATTATAAAATTCTGAATATTCTCAGAGCTTCATTATTGAATTTTGTCTTCTCAAGTGGTGTTTGCAGTGGAAAAAGATAGCAATTCCTTTTGTCATTTATAATTGCTTGGTGTTCTGAAAGTAGGATTTAAGAACTTAAAATATCTCAGGTTGTATAATAAATCTTTGGGCCTAAAACTTTCTTTCCTTACATAAGAAACTTAAACTGACATCATAGTACAAAACTTATGTCTAAAATGTAGAGAGTGCTCAATATTATAGGTAGAAAATTTTCTGATATATATGTATATATATATTCTGATATATATATATATATATATATATATACACACACACAAACTATATATATATATATATTGGAATCCTGTTATTCAAAAAGAATAGTGCAAATAGATGCCCTAATATTATCAGATAACAATTAATTTTAATGTATTTATGAAAAAAATGCCACCCATGACAACAAATATGGTAAAATAAGATTTAAAAAAAAGCTCTGCTGTATATAACATCCAACTTAACAAGAGATGAGTACATGGTCAGTCTTATTTATACAATATTCAGGAAAGTTGCAGTATTATATGATCCATATGCAAAAATCAATATATTTCTACATTTCAGAAATTTATCACTTTAAAAAGCAATTTAAAAATGCATGACAATTTTATAATGTCATTCAAAATAATAAAAATATCTGAAAATAAAATAAACAAATAAAATCCAACAGAGTTTAATGACATCTACACTAAAAATATTGCTGAAATAAGTTAAAAACAATCATAATAAATAGGAAAAAATCTGTGTTCATAGATATGAAAGTTAGTGCTTTAAAGATATAATTTAGAATGTCCTACAGACTCGATGCCATCTATACAAAACTATGGTTATACTATTTTTTCAAAAGAGGTTAAAATTGTCCTAAAATATGCCAAAAATTATAGTCTATATAGCCAAATTTACTTAAAATAATTGGAAGTACGATATTTCTTAAATATCAAAGGTTTTTATGAAACTGTAGTAATTCAAAATATTATAGCCATATAAGGAAAGACATACAATCTGTGGAATATAATTAAAAGTTTATAAATAAATATGTAAGCTTAGAGCTATTTTATTTTAATAATAGGACACTTAATAGGTAGAGCACAAGTGCTTCAAAAACAGTGGTGAGGCAAATGGATATCTTTTACATGTGAAAGAATAAAACTATTCTTGTCTGATTCCTTATAGAAAAATTACAGAAAGTTGATTAATAGCCTAAGTATCATAATTAAAAACATAACATTATAGAAAAATTTAAGATTAGTTGTACATATTAATGGGGTACAAGATGGTGAGGGCATACACATGCACATCACCCAATTATCTCTTACCCAATTCCCACCCCATTCTCTCTCCCTTTTTTCTTCTCATGTTTGGCTTCGTGATTGACTTTGATATGTTTGTTAATGTACATCATAGGCTACCATAACAATTATCAGAGACTGGGTTACTTCAGTAGCAGTTCATTTGTCATAGTTTTGGAAGCAAAACCTCCTCCACCAACAATGTGTTTGAGGGTTTGGTTTCTTCCTAGCTCACTCTACGTGGTTTGCAGATGGCTGCCTTTTTGCTGTAACTTTTCTCTCTGTGTACACATTTCTATTATCTCTTCTTTTTAAAAATATTTTTTATACTTTTATTGGTGCATTATAGCTTCGCATCACAATGTATCACGTCATAGTAGTAGTGATGTACATGCACACAGCACTTTGACTTTCTCCAGGTTCCCTCCCCGCTGCCCACTCCTTTCCCTGTGCAAGATATTAAAATTTATATTGGTATTTTTTCATATGTACATAAAGTTAAAGGAAGTGATTCCTTCATTGATCTGTTATCCCTTCTTATACAAATATTGGTTCTATGAGATTATCTTCTACTCTTTGACTTCATTTAATCTCCACTATGTCTTTAAATGCCATAATTTAAAATATGTCTCATTGAGCAATAGGACATTTATTTTTGGTTGGGAAAACACATTCATAACTGGACATTTTTCAAGAAAATGGAGAGACAATATCTGGACAATAAGAAAATGTTTACAAATTGGATATCTATCCAGTATAAGTCTATTACCCAGATTTTACTAAGAATTATTAAACTCAAAAAGAACATGACAAACAATCCAATTAAAAATTTGAAAGATAATAAACAGAACTTTAAATATAAAAAATTAGCCAATAATGAGACAATGTTTATACCTCTTATCATAAGGTAAATAGAAACAAAAATTACAAGGAGATACCATACCTCATTATGTACCAGGATGTTTTATAACTTTAAAAGTTTAAGTTAAATATGGATATAGATCTGAGAAATTTGAGACACACCTCAGGCTTCAACTTAAACTGTAAAAAGTGTGTAAACACTTAAATTTTGAAAACACAAAGTTTCTCATAAAGTGAAACATAGAAATAACCACATTGACCCATGATTTTACCCCTAGAATTTAAAATAGTACTCAAATAAATGCCCACAGGCACACCACTCAAATATCTAAAGGTTAAAACACCCCAAGTACTTATCAATGGACAAATAAAAGGACAAAGTGTGACATATACATAAAATATAATGTTATTTAGATATAAAAAGTAATAAAGTATGGATACATGCTATGACAGGAATGTATGTATCATCAGCACATTGGAAGCTGGACATAAAATGACATGTGTTATATAATTCTTTTTTTACGGTACTGGGGATAGAACCTAGGGGCATTCTACCTCAGAAGTATACCCTCAACCCTATTTTTTTATTCTTCATTTTGAAATAAGGTCTCACTCTGTCGCAAATGGCCTCACTAAGTAGCTGTGGCTGCCCACAAACCACGATTCTCCTATCTCGGCCCCCCAAATGCTGGGATTATAAGCGTGCGCCACCACGCCAGACTGACATGTGTTATATAATTATAGATACATATAATATTAAAAAATTCACAAAGAAAAATGCAGGTTTGATTTTCCAGTAGCTGAATAAAAAGGAATAGTGACCAATGACTTCATAGATAGGAGTTTTAAATGGGACTGATGGAATAGATGCTCTGAAACCAGAGTTAGGTTATGGTTGTACAAATTGTAAATGTACAAAATGCTACTAAGTTGTGCACTTCAAAATGATGAATTAAAGCATGTGTGAGGGCACATGTTTGTACTCACAATACTTGGAAGGCTGAGAGGAAAGGATGTCAGGTTTGAGGGCAGCTTCAGCAAAGTAGCAAGGCCTTCAGTGATTTAGTGAGACCCTGTTTCCAAATAAAAAATAAAATGGGGCTGTGGATGTAGCTCAGAGGTAGAATTCCTCTGGGTTCAACCATTAGTACCACAAAAACAAATGTTTAATTTTATGTTATATGAATTTTGTCTGAATAAATTATTTTTTACAAGGAAAGGAGTAAATAATTATACCAAATTAACCATCTTATAAGATAAAATGTCATATGAGAAATATCTTTCCCCCCATACTGCTTTAGAATCCCAAATAAAAATCAAGTGCTGAAGTGTAATGAACAGTTTCTGAAAATAAGTTTTATAAAATTACATCTATAAAATAATGAAAACCCTTCAAAGAAAAACAATTCACATTTTATTTTAAAAAATCAATACTTTTAAAATTTTTAAAAAGAGAATGTCTCTATTCTCAGTGGAAAATAAAGTTTATAAAGCTTACTTAAAATAGAAAAATACATTCAGGAAGTAAAACTATTTGTGCTTGTTTATTAAATAAAATTGATTTTGGATCAATGTTAAGGGTGTATTTTATTCATACAAGGGCCTCTTCCAAACTATAGCAATTTAGTTCTTAGTACGATTTACCTAGAATTTATATTTGGACATTTTACTGATGAGAATCTTAAAGTGATAGTCAACTTTCTGTTACTGTGACAAAATTCTTGTTATAATCAACTTGATGAAAATATTATTTTGATTCACAGTTTCTGAGATTGCAGTCCATTATTAGTTCATCCCATTGTCTTTACAATTGTGACAAAGCAGAACATCATAGTGAGGAGTCTGGCAGAGGAAGCTTTGGGCTTCATGGAGGTTAGAAAGCAAAGACACAGAGAAAGAGACTGTGGGTCCAATATATGTGGTGTGTGTGTGTGTGTGTGTGTGTGTGTGTGTGTATGCGTGCAGCAATAACATATAGTGACATATAGTAAATATAAAAATATTTATCACCTCTCAAACTAAAGAACCCTTAATATGCTATTTAAGATCTCTTATTTACATAAAGTTCCTTTCAGTGGTCAAAATAAGGTCCTATATTCTCCTAAATCCTATAAACTAACACACTAGATATTTGCACTATGCATACTTTATAATATACTTTATAATATACTTTATAAGACTATTATAAGACTAGATATTTTGTAAAGAGAACAGAGATTGGAAAACATGTTGACTAGGAGTAATGGAATCATCAAATAATAATTAGGCTGGAAAACAAAGACACTCATCTGGAAATAGAGCAAGGTTGTTTTTCTAGTCTATTCCCTAAGCCATTGATTCTTCTCTTTGGAAAATATTCTTTATTGTGCATTGTGGATCCTGATGCAAAGAGGCCAAGGGTTGTTTGCTTGCTCATTCACTCTCACCAGTCATGTAGCAGATATGCTTTGCAGCGATGGTCATTTTTGAGGGCTGTACAAATTTTGAAGCCTATTTTATGTTGGACATGATGACTGGTAAATATAGATGGCAAAATGGGTGAGTTTAAGTTTTATTTGGTGATATTTTAAAGTACAGTTCATTCATATTTGCTTATTACGAATCATATGTAACAAATAAATAGTAACATCAAAAACTTTTAGCCAGGCAAGGTGGCACACACTTGCAATTCCAGTATTTGGAAGGCTGGGACAGTAGGATCACAGGTTTGTGTCCATCCTCAGCTACTTACTGAGGTCCTCTTCAATTTAGTGAGACTTTGTTTTAAAATAAAGTATAAAAAAATAGGGCTGAAGGTATAGCTCAGAAGTAGAATACCTCTGTTCTCTTCCCCAGTTAAAGAAAACACTTTTACCTAGATATATTTATTCATAAGAATAAAATCTACTTTATTTTATTGCCTCTGGGCTTTTTCATCCTATCCAGGATGTCATTTTTGGTAACAGGGTAATTATTTGTAGAGAGAAGCACGTGCCTAATGAGGTTTGGGCTATCTAGACACTCCTCCTTGGTTGCAATTTGAGGTAGAAAAGGAGTTGGATATCTCCATTCTAAAAATTTTCAAATATTTTGGATATAATATACTTATAAAGTGTTCTTTACCAAAGGCCAGCCTTTTTTTCTATCTTTTATTTCATCTTCCCCAGGTATAAATTATTTCATCATACATACTACTTTTTTGAAAAGTTTAAAAAGTCAACATTTAGCAAATCTTTTAAATAACTTCATGGTCTGCTTAGCAATGAGCTCAGCAAAATCGCAATGCAGGTGTGGAAGCTGGTGGGTACTCAGCACTCTCTGCTTACCATGGCAATAGGGAGAACCAAGATAGTGACTTAGAGTGAGACAGCAGGATTCAAGCTTGCTGAGATTCACAACTCGACCACTGGGAAGTCTGCTTCTTGACAAGGGAAGAAAAGCAATGAAAAACTCAACAAAAAACAAAAGATAAAAAATGATGAAACCAGAACCACAATAAAGTGTAGAGACTGTAAAATACTCAACATGTCCTACCTGGGAAATGGAGACTGGAGATCAGTACAATAACATTGAATCAGATCCTGCTGGAGGAGCTGGCAGCTGCTGGCACTGTCTTCCAGAGAATTTTAGGAAGAAACTCTGGATTGTTGTGAGACTAAAAACTATAAAACACCCATGAAAGTAGTCAGTGCTTCACTCCTGGCTCTACAGGGACCTGGTGGAACAGATAATTCATCTGGACCATTGCAGTGGCTGAACCCATTACTTCTGGCAGAGATCTAGAGATCTAGGGCAGCACCCACAAACAATGAAAGTTAACAAAACAATCCAGTGCAAGAAGTTGGCTGTGCCTGTCCATAGGAAGTTATATTGCAAGGAAATAAACTCAAGTGTGGGGGGGTTCTGAGATCTTGAAAATGACCCTTGCAGAGGTAATGATGGGGCCTACTTTCAGACACAGCAAAAACATAAATTAGTAGAGAGTCCCTAGAGGCAGATGAGAAGAAACTGCCATATGCAGTTTGTGGAGCCCTTGTAGATTATCTAGTGATCACCATGGGACACCATGGGACACAATGGGACACTAACCAGTGGTGCCAGGGTGAAATACCTTAGTCTACTGAATTTTAGGTCCTAAAAGCAATGAACTTGTACCTGATCATGTTTGTATGCCAGAGGCCAGCAAAGGCCCCCAGGAGTGTAGCTGCCAAAGACAGGGGTGGTATTTCTGGAGCTAAGAAACTGACCACCCAAGCTCCCAGCTTGTAGCCATGCATTCTTTCCCAGCCAGACCTTAGGCAGCGCTATATCAGCCAGACTCTGCCAAGAGATCAGGGCACCACTTGATCACAGCCAAGAGCTGAAAATTCAGTACTAAATTTCAAGTACTAAATTTCATATGGAGAAACAAAAGACTCAGAATGGCCAAAACAATTATCAGCAATAAGAAGCTTGAAGGAGGCAGTACAATTCCCAACTTCAAATTACTACAGAGCTATAGTAATTAAGACAGCATAGCACTGATACAAAAACAGGCACACAGACCAAGAGAACAGAATAGAAATTACAGAAACAAATCCAGTCCTAGAAACAAATTCACATGCTTATAGTGAATTAATCTTCAACAAGGGGTTCAAGTACAGAAAATACAGCATTTTCAGCAAATGGTGCTGAGAAAACTTGTTATCAATTAGTAGAAAAATGGGACAAAATCTTTACCTCTCACCCCACAAAAGATCAAATCCAGATGGATCAAAGACCTGGAAGTTAGACCTGAGGCTGTGAATCTATTAGAGAAGGGCACAGGCTCAAGACTCCAAAATATAGGCACAGGTAGAAGCTTTCTCAACAGGACCTCCAAAGCTCAGAAAATTAAAACAAGAATGAGTAAGTGGGATGAATAAAAGGTTTCTGCTCTTCAAAGGAAATCATCAAAAATCTATAGAGTAAGCCTATAAAATGGGAGAAGATCTTTACCAGCTCTTCTTCGGACAGAGGACTAATATCTAGAATATACAAAGAACTTAAAAGTCTTTACATCATAAAATCTTAAACCACTCAAGACATGGGCAACTGATTTGAATATATTCTTCACAAAAGAAGACATGCAAATCTCCAATAGATACATGAAAAAATGTTCAACATTATTAATAATCAGGAAGATGCAAATCAAAACTACAGTGAGATACCATCTAACCCAAATCAAAATGGCAGTCATAAAGGAATCAAATAACAATAAATGTTGTTGAGGATGTTGGAAAATAGAAATTCCTTTACACTGTTTTTGGGAGTGCAAATGATTTTAACTGCAATGGAAATCAATATGAAGATTCCTTAGAAAACTGGAAATGAATATACCATATGACTGCTAGTACTGCTACTAGTTTCCAAAATGGTTGAAACCAGAGAAGTATAGTACTATATACATATTTATATTCATAGCAGTACAATCCACAATAGCCAAATTATGAAAACAACCTAGGTGTCCATCAAGAGATGAATTGATAAAAAATTATGGAAAATACATTCAATGGAATTCTACTCAGCAATAAAGAACACAATTAAATCATTTGCAAGAAAAATGGAAGGATCTGGACATTATGTTAAGTGAGATTAGCCAATCACAGAGAGTAAAAGATCATATGCTGGCGTTGTGCCCTCCACCCCTAAAGGTTGAGGTGGCAGGGGTCCGGAAAAAGGTGAGTGCTCTGGGTGGGAATGCCCCAGCCTCCACCCCCAGAGACAATCAGACTCGCCAGGGAGCCAAGTCAAAGCAGGAACTTATTTATTGTATTAGCAAGTATTCTTATAAAGCATTAAACCGCAAACGGGGATTTCCAACAGGGGAGTAGCTGGGCCAATCAGCTTGAAGGTCACATTTATCACGCAGACTTCTATCCATTACTCTTACTGCGATCATGTATTGTGCATGCATTGATCACACATGTGACGACACTTTCCTTCCAATCAAGAGAGGCCAGGACATATTAGGCCATTTCTGGCCCCTCCTTGGAATCTTCTATCCGGCGACATCTTTAGAAATGTCCCCTTCGATCATATTTTTCTCTAATATGTACAGGATAGGGACTAATTGATACAAGAGGCACCCTAGATAATAAAAGATAAACCTCTGTGAAGTCAGGGAAAAGATCTAAAGGTAGGTGTTCATAAGACTGAGATTCATTAATGGAAATATCACCATCGACTGTGTATATATGTGACTATTCCAATGTCAATCCTGATATTCTCTATTGGGAGGGAGAGCAATGAGGAGGCAGGGAGGCCTCAATTGCTGTGTGCATGTATGTCATTGTCAACATAATTTACATTATGAGAGGAGACTATAATGTACCAATAAGAACACAAAAATATACCTATGTCTTTGTATATATACATATATATAATATATGTACACATACAAAAAATAAAATAAATATTTTCCCCTTTATACTATACTTAATTTAATATATAATTTGCCTTCTAAGGTAAAGAAAATTAACATTTATGGGCACTGTGACATTGACTTGTAGTTTCTATTAGGCTGCATTTCTGGTAAACTGAAACTATTAGTTTGTTTGCTATTTCTTCTATTTACTCTTTATTTGAATATTTTTACTTCCTGGTTGAGACATTGTCCCTTCCTCATTGCACATCCTGTCATTCTTCCTTCATGTTGACTAGAGGGCTAGGGACCTGAAGTAAAGATGACCTTCATTTTCTGCCCTGGATTCTTAATATAGAAGGCAGCTAAGATGAACACACAGTCCAAATATGGGTTAATTAGTATTCCAGAAATAATATATTACAAATCAAGTAAAAATAAAAATTGAAACAAGTGAAAGAAATAGGGAGAGATACAGAGGTTTTGCACATTTGATGTGCAAATCAGGCTGTACTGATTAGGGACTTTCTGTGTCTTGCTTACCACATTCTCTCTGGAACCATGAATACAATCTCAGCCTTCTGTAAACACCAGCTTCAGTTAATTGAAAATGAGAATACAGTATAATAAAAATATTGAAAAGTTGATGTCTAGTTTCTTTATAAGTTAATTGTAATTAATTCTTATATATTCTTATATAAAGTAAATTTTTTTTTTTTCAGAACTGGGGATAGAACCCAGGATCTAGCCTCCGAGCTATACCCTCCAGCCCTACTTTTTATTTTTTGTTTTGAAACAAGGTTTTACAAAGCTACAGAAGGCCTCATTAAGTAGCTAAGGCTGGCTGCAATCCTCTTGTCTCAGCCTCCCAAGTACTGGGATTACAAGTGGGCACCACCATGCCCAGGTCAAATAAAAATTATATATATATATATATATATTTATATATATATATATGATATATAAATCATATATAATTATATATTATATATAAACTTATATAAAATTATATATAATTATATATAACATAATATTAATAATTAATAATATAATATATAATATTATATAGCATATATAATATTAATAATTAATAATATTGTGTATATAAATATATATGCTTTTTTTTTCATTTGCTGGAAATAAAATACCATGCCTAAAAGAATAACACTGAGGCTCCATTAATACTTGCATATAAAATGATAATCCAGTGCTCACTTCGGCAGCACATATACTAAAGTTGGAACGATACAGAGATTAGCATGGCCCCTGCGCAAGGATGACACGCAAATTCATGAAGCATTCCATATTTTTTTAAAGTTTCCATTTAAATAACAAAAAAATAAAAAATAAAATAAAATGATATTCCACTGATAAAAGCAATTTGAAAAGTATATTCGAGTGATTAGATGAGTATCTCTCATTATAGCTTGACTGCATCCATAATAAAATGTTCTCATTAAATGTTTCCATTAATGTAATTTCTTCTTGAAAGATTAAAGAAAATTAAATATGACAAATAAAAACTACTTTGGCCCATCTTCTAACATATGTTGAAAAATATCTGTTGAATTTATAGATTTATATGTCACATGAGTTTCATCTAACTACTCTTCTCTTGAGCTCTTTTCATACTCAACTAAAAGCAATAATGGCTTCATTCTATTCTATAGTTTTTCATACATGTGCAAATAAGGTGACCCTAACTGAGGAGAATGAGGGAGAAAGAAGGAAATTTTCTAATGTACCTGATGTACATTCACAAACATTTCAAAGTCAATTATTAAACAAAACATGAGAAGACTGAAGGAGAGGAAATGAGTGGAAATGGGTAGGGCTAAATATGCGATGTGTGCATGTAAGCCTCTACCGTTTTGTACTCCACTAAGATGTATGATTACAATGTATTAATAAAAAAGTAAATAAATAAATAAAAATAAAAAGTAAAATTTAGCCTGGCATGGTGGCGCACGCTTGTAATTCCCGCGCTTGGGAGGCAGAGACAGGAGGATCATGCAGGTTTGAACCCAACCTCGCTGACTTAGGAGACCCTGTTTCCAAATAAAAATATAAAAAATAGGTGGGAGTATAACCCGCAGGTAGAATTGTTTCCAGGAACCCCAGTAACACACACACACACACACAAAAGTAAAATTTATTCTTAACTTTTTTTTATAATTTCCAAATGTTCTTATATATTATAAACCTTATCATTAATTTCATATTTTTCTTAGTCCTTGTATAATAAAGTGGTCTCATGTTTTATAAAAATTAAAATGAAAAAAAAAACTGTGAAAGCAATACCTGTTTAAGTTCTTATCAACCAAATTATCTCTTCTTCCAGGCCTGTAACAATGATATATGACAATGTTTAAACTTGAGAAAACTTAGAAGACTAAATAAATTGTAAGAGTAATTTCGCTTACTTCATCCATAGAAGATTTATTATGAAAGTTTTGTGATTTATATATCCTTTATTTTTTTTCTTAGTAGATGTAAAACTTTAAAAAAGCATTTGACGCCCAACCTAATCTGGGAATCCAGGCTCCTCTTCATTTTACCTGTGGTTCCACAGGACACAGCCTGCAGAATTTAATTATTGTTTGTAATATTTTACATTTGCATATTTCTTTCACTCTCCGTTTTTCAAATTATGTTCAGATTATTTGAATAAAATAATTGAGTAGTACTTCTAAATCTCTGTCATCATAATCATAATAAAAACTAAAAACATATTAAGGGTAGAATTACTTGTGAAGATTTAAACAGACCTTGTTTTTTTTTTTTTTTTTTTTTTTGTGTGTGTGTGGTACTGGGGTTCCTGGAAACCCTTCTACTTCTGGGCTACACTCCCAGACCTATTTTATCTGTTTTTAAATTTTGAAACAGGGTCTCTTAAGTCAGCAAGGCTGTCTTCTAACCTGCGCAATCCTCCTGTCTCTGCCTCCCAAGCATGATGATTACAAGCGTACACCTCCATGCCTGGCAAATACTTTTAATATTAAATATTAAAAAACCACAAATTATAGTAATCTTTTCTATATAAAATTTTTTAATTCTTGATATAAAAAATCACTAATGACAATCTAGAAAAATCGTTGCACGTGTTTTATAGAAAGGGGTAACTTTTCTTAATATATAAAAATTCTCTGTATTATTTAGAAGAGTAACCAATAGTGCAACTGCAAAATTGGTGAAGGATGCGAGCACTGTAGGAAAAAGAAATGTAACTGGATCATAAGAACATAAAAGATGCTTGTGTTCACTGTAAATAAAATGGTGAACCTCAGTGATTTATAAAAATGTAAGTTTAATCCAGAACTAACATTGTAGTGATTCCCCTAACAGTAGTGCTAATGAAACTTTGATGATATCAGTGACTGTAAAGTTGAGATAGGAAATAAATGTAATCGTTGTATTTAGAAACCATGTCCTTCAAAAAATGTTATTTTCTTTCTAAAGTAAAAATAGTAACTAGAAATTAAAGTCAAATCATTTGCAGAAAAGGCTTTGCCAGTTGGTATAATTGGCAATATTAGTTTATCATTTATTGATATGCAAAACATTTTAAATTTTGGAACTCAGGGCCAGGAGTACCAGCAAGGGCTATGAATACAAAGAGTTGGGCAAGGAGGATTTGGAACAAAGTGATGATTTGGTCAGAATAGACATTACTAGCAAAATATCCAGTACCTTGTAAGAATTCAGTAAGTCCTAATGTTAACATTTTAAGATCTTATTCAACTGAATAATTGAGTAAAATAAATTTGGAATTGATATAGGTGTATTTTCAGGTAAAAATGAATATAATAAAATATTGTTATCTTACTTTTATTTATTTTAACAGTTTTGAAGCACTCTGATAAAGTTAGAGATAAAAATAAATTGTGAAATAGAACAATTGGATAAACTAAGCAACCTTAGAACTTTTGGGAAATAGTTTACTTGTAAACAGAAAAGACACTTTCCCTTTTAGACTGAACACTTTTTGTGTTTCTCTTTCAACTTTCTAATCTTTTCTGCCTTCAAAATCTCACCCGCAGTATTTTGGAATAGGAAATCTAACTACAAATGAGAATTAACTAGCAAAAATAAAAATAAAAAAGAAAGAAATCAAGAAAAGAGTACACAGTCCTTCTGATAATAGCTGTCTTCTAATGATGACATGATGTCATATAAGAAAGGGTGAGACTAGATACTTCAGAGACCTTAGTACCGTGATAATAAGGTCCAAAGGCTCTATTTTTCCAAATCACACTCAATGGCTTTATTTTTCTCAAATTACTTTTATTAGTGACCATTTTCCAACCTCAAATACTGAAATTTTGTCTTTAGTAAGCAAAACTTTATTATATTGTGTCCTTTCACAAATGGTTCTTGTCTCAATTAAAAAGACTATTTATTTCAAAGATAAAAGCAAGATGGCATATTAAATTATGGGATGGCATAAAATGGGAGTATTATTTGGTCGGTTTCAGTATTATACATGCATATCTAGAAAATGTAGAAATCTTCTCTTCTGCAGTCATGCTTCCTTTATTGCTCTGTTCCATACAAAAGCACATTGCAGGGTTAACAGTTTTTAAAGTGGCTCATAATTTTGTGCACATCTCTGCCATATTACTGCAATCTGCATTATGTTTAAGGTTTAATTTTAAAAATAATTGCCTCTTATTAAAATCCCCCACATTACATTATTGCTGGTCATGCAGAAAATTACTTTGCTGCAGGAAACAAAACCATCCAATATAATCTTTTTTCCTTATAGCAGGAGAGATAATTGGATTAATCACAAGTCAGAATCTTGGATGTAGAACGCTTTGTTGGCTAAACTGAGCCATGCTTGTCATTTAGTGATGATAGATAATAAAGCATTAGTGAGTTTGATAATCCGGTGCAACTAGTCACCAGGATAATGAGTAGTTTTAAAATATTTGAATATGTTAAATGTCCACTGAATATGAACAGCAGTTGGGTTATCCTTTAGGAAACGAATTTCCTTGTTAGACACCATCAGGTATTAGTGTTTGTTTAAACATTTTGCTATTCTTCTTACTTGATACTACTTCATAAGTGTTAACAGGTCTTGATAAAATAGAAGTGGTACCTCATATTGTGAATCTTTTAATAATTGGTTTATTACATGTCCTTGAGGATAAGAATAGGTCATAGATCCTAATACTTCTCAGTTTCTTGGTTTCTCAGTATTTCTTTGTATATACTTTTAGAGTAATAGTTTTAAAATGGACATTTTAAAAGTAATGCTCATATTTAATTTGGAAATGCAACAAAAATAAAAAAAATTAGTCCTATAAAAGGAAAAACTAGCAAAAATATTCTCCCATTTTTAAGCTCTTTATTTAAACTTTTAATGTTTCCTCCTGATGAGCAGAAACTTTTTGGTTTAATGCTATCTCATTCATTAATACCTATTTTAATTTTCTGAGATTTGAGAGTCTTATTGAGAAAGTTTCTATCTGTCCCTAAATGTTGTTCCTATCCCCTTTTTGTAATTAAAAAGTCTCTATTCTGATACTCAGGTCTTTGATCCATCTTGAGTTGACTCTTGTGCAGGGTGAGAAGATGAAAATTATTTTTATGTCCCTACAAATGGACCACCAATTTTCCAAGTATCATTTGTTGAAAAGGCTATTTTTTTTTCAATGTATGGTTTGGGCAACTTTGTTAAAAATAAATTATCTGTAAGTGTGTGATTTTTTTCTGTATTTTCTATTGTTTTATTGTTCTATGTGCCTATTTTTGTGCCAATGCCATGCTGTTTTAATGACTACAGATCTGTAGTATAATTTGAAGTCAGGTATTGTGATGCCTCCTACATGGTTTAATGAAATTTAGACATGAAAGAAATTTTAAATTATTTTATATTATTGTTGAAAAAATAAAATTCAGAGAAGCTACATTATTTATGAAAATAAATGATGATCAAAATGTGAGAATGAGCTTTTCCATACATTTATTCACCATTTTTGAATTTCTTCTTTTGTGAAGTGTTTATTTAGTTCACCTGCTTATTTTTTTTATTGGTTTGCTTACTTTGTGGTGGGTTTATTTTCTCTGTATATTATAGGTATTATTCCTTTATCAGAGAAATAGTTGACAAAAAATATCTCATTCTGTCAGCTCTCTGTTAAGTTTCTTGATAGTTTTCTTTGCTTTACAGAAGCACTTTAGTTTAATGTAATTCCACATATTGATCTGCCTTCTAGTTTTTTGTACCTTTGGGATCTTGTTGAAAAAGTTTTTACTTGTGCCTATGTGTTGTAGCATTGGACTTAGGCCTGTTCAAATAGCCTCAACGTCTCTGTTCTAATTTCCAAGTCTTTGAACCATCTTGAATTGACTCTTGTGCAGGGTGAGAAAGCAGGGTTTATTTCCATTTTTTTTTTTTTTTTGCATGTGGTTAACCAGTTTTGCCAACACCATTTGAAAAAGTTATGTTTTTTCTAGTGTATGTTTTTGGCCACTTTGTCAAAAAATCAATTACCTGTATGTGTGTGGATTTGTTTCTGATGATCTCCCTGATATGTGGAAACTAGAAAGGAAAAGAGTCATAAGAGGAACTATAGGAGAAAATATAGATGAGCAAATAAGGAGGTGTAAGTGGGGATGATGAAAGGGGAAAAGAGGGAAATTCTCTAATGTACATAATGTATGTTCATAAACATATCAAAGTCAATAACTTAAGATAAAGTGAGAAGGAGGCAGGGAGGAGGGAAAAAGGAGGAAAAATGGGGTAGAGCTAAATGAATTATGTGTTCATGTATGCTTCTACCATCCTGAAATCCATTAAGAAGTATGAATATACTACACCAATAAAAAATTTAAAAACAAAAACAAAAAACAAAGAAACATGAGAATTAAAATTCCTATTAGTCAATGCTTACTTAAAACCCAAGAACACTACTCAAAGCTAGATATAAGATGAATTAGCCAGTGTATTTAGACAAGCATAGGAGATTTTATTTATATATATATTTTTGAATAAATATTTTATTCATATATATATGTATATAAATTGAATTAAGTATATCATACATCAAGAAAAGTTAAAAAATATCAAGTTTACTGCAAAAAATGTACATACTCTGGTGACTAGAAGACCAATAAACAAATGGAATATTATTAACACGTCAATTAGAATATCATTCTCCTGCTTCCTTCTGACTAATAACTTTTCTCTCTTTCCCAAAGGGAATGATTGCTTGACTTCTAAAACCATGAGCTGGAGTTATATATATTCTACATGTTTTGATATTTCCACATACTTTTTAAAAAAATTTTTATTGGTGCATTGTAGTCATATATCTTAGTGGAGTACAAGATTATAGAGAGATACATGATACATGCACACATGACTTATTTAGCCCTTCCCCAATTCCCATTCCATTCCCCTCTCCTTCTCATGTTTGGCTTATTGATCCACTTTGATATGTTTGTGAATGTACATCATGTATATTAAGGAATTTTTCTCTGCCCACCTCTGATAACCTATAGTCACCCCTTTTTATTTGCACATCTATGATTTCTCCTCCTTTGTTAGAGTTTCTCCTATGATCCATTTTCTTCCTAAGCTTCTGCATATTGGGGAGACCATCTGATTTTTCTGATGTTCCTGGGTATAGTTGTAGGGCATCTTATTATATAGAGAAGGCCACAAATTATTCCTTCTACTACTGATGTACTCTTTAAGTCATGTAGATATTGTTATATGATTACAAAGTCTTTCCTAAAATGGTTTGGTGAAATAATCATGTGTTTTTATTATGCACCCGGGAATAAAATTATTAGTCCAATAGGAATGTGTCTGTTCAAACTGAGTTGGTATGTATCGTGCCAACTGTTTTACAAAGTAGTTATGCTAATTTTCAGTCTGACTACAAGTATATGAAAGTTTCTTTTCTTTCAAATTACTTAGTAAAAACTGATAATGATATTCTTTTTGGTTGTTAGAACTCTTGTACTGTGCAATGCCTAAATATCTGTTTGATGATGTCACCCAGAATACTTAAAACTACAGACTATGTTTGGGACATAAAATATTCATTAACAAATTTTAATCAATAGAAATCAAATAATATTTCTTTCAGTTGTTGCAGTTAGGTCATTCACATTAAAGTGACTATGAATGCAGTTGAGTTAATACCTAACATGTCAAAACAGTTTTCATTGTAACTATTCTTTTGTTTTTGTTTTTGTTTTTTTGCTGACTTCTCTGGTTTTAATCGAGTATACAATCTATTTTTTGTCCTCCATTAGCATATAGTTGATATTTCTTTTAAAATGACATGGGGTCTGTCTAATTTTTACTACATGTGTTTTAAGTATCATTTTAAAAAATTGCTTTTTAAAATATCACTTCTTTTTTTGGTAAAGACTTTAAGAGTGCACCCAATTTCAATGTGGGAAATTTCTATGAACTTACTTTCAGCTCATTTATTCTTCTCTCATAAAAATTAACCAATGAGCCGTGAAGACAATCTTCCTTTCTCTTAAAGTTCCAAAACATACAATTTCTTACTGGTTCTTGTATTTTTTGTTTCAGCTGGGAGGGAACAGTAAAACACACTTGTAATCCCAGCTACTCAGGAGGATTAGGCAGAGAGATGGTAAGTTTAAGGCCGCCTTGGGCAACTTAATGACACTATCTTTAAAATCAAAGAGATTTTAAAAGGAATTCTAAATTTAGGGCATAGCTCAGTGGTAGAGCACCTCTAGATTAAATTCTCAGTACAGTAATTATTTTAATCTCTTCTTACATTACACTTTATAACTTTATATTATTCAACAAATAATTATAGTTATTTTAGTTTCTCTGATAGTTCCAATGGCTGTGCCACATCTGAACATTGCTTTGATTCTTATTTCAGAGATTTTTGTCTCTTCAAAATGTGACACTTTGTGCTTGGGCATTTCATGAATATTTTTTTTTCTTCTTTAATCCAAAGCAGAACCTATTTTGTTAGGTAATAGGTACAGAGGTTAAAATTCCTCTCATATAAGGATTTACGTTAAGTTGTGTTTATTATTTCTCCTAATTGTACATTTCTTAGGATTTTATTTCTCTGCGGTTCTTGACCCAACCCTTCCTGTTGATTACTAATTTCCCCAGTTTCTTACAATGTAAGTTGTGTCTTTTAGCTTTTAAATCTACTTCATTCTATAATGCTGGAATTCTATTGGTATCTAGGTAAGATATAAAAATAAAGGGAGAGTATGTAATAATCTTTGCCTTAACTCTCAATGTTTTCCTGGGTCTGTATGCTCAGTCTATGGCATTTACATTTATCTTTATTGCATGAACACATTTTTATTTCCTGTGTCTCCTAATATCTTTTCCAGTTGTATTTTTTCCGATCTATTTCCTCCAAAACTTGTCCCATAGTGACAATCTTTTCTTTTCCTATTTATCTTGTATATTAGATAGAAAATCCAGAAAAGACAAGATTTGTCCTTCTCTTAGCTATGAAAAAGTTCCTACCCCTCTATAATTGATTTTTGTTATAGAAAAGTTCATGAGTATATTTTACAACTATTACTCTTGCCTTCTCCTTGAGAGAGCCGTAAGAGGAGCTACAAAAGCAGTAGAAATCTTTTAGGCAAATTCAATAAACATGTGGGTATCTTCCTCCAAGTCTGCTGTGCCCAGGGATATTTTATTCTCACCCTAGTCTAAACTCAATTTACAGCAATTCATCACTATTGCCATTTAAGACATACTATTGATTTATAGATCCAGGAGCTTCTTCTCTAAGTAAGCAAATTTAAGTTTGCATATTTGGATTCCTCAGTATCCAGGATTCAGTAGCATGATAATCTTATGACTTCTTTCTTTTTTTACTATGGACTAAGAAAAAATTGATAATATTCATCTTTATCTTTTTCTTGTTATTCTATAGGAAGTGATGAGTGTCAAACTCTATATAGTAAAGCTGAATCTGAAAGCCTTCTACAATTCAGCTGCATGTATTTTGGACAGTAATTCACCTTGCTTAGTAATATTTGATAACATTAAATATGATTATTTTTTAAACTTTCTATGTAGTCATGCCTTTCATGAGTACCCATGATTCTTAGATGTCTATTTTTTATTGCCCAGTTTGCATACTTTTTTTTTTTCCCATAGGTCCCAGTCTTTTACTTGTTAGGACTTTCAGTCTCACATCCATCTGATCAAAAGGAAATTAGAAAATACTTAAGTAAATGAAAATATAAACTTGAAATTTATGGATTCAAATAAAGAGTAAGTAGGTGAAAATTTACAACTAAGAAAGTAAAGTATGAATAAAAGGGATTAAACATTGAAGTTTCTGGCATATCAAGATCAAAAAGGAGAAACTCATATAGTAGGAAATAAAGGAAACTAAAGATTAGAGCAGCCATCTATGAAAAATAAAATAAAGAAAACCAATAAAATAAGATAAAAATTATTGAATTTATTCAAAATAATAGTGATTATTCAAAGACAAATAATGAGAGTAGAATCCATTACCTATATAGCAAACAAAGACTTACTAGGTAAATATTATTGAGCAACTTTGTAACAACAAATTAGAAAAGTTTAATGAAACTGGCAAATATTTGAAAAAACGCAAATGAAAACAATTATTCTGGAAAAAACAGGAAAACAGAAGTCCTCTATTTAGTAAGGGACACAATTGATAATTTAAAAGCTTCCCACTAAAGAAAGAAAGAAAGAAAGAAAGAAAGAAAGAAAGAAAGAAAGAAAGAAAGAAAGTCCATGCCCAGGTGTATGCACTTGTAAATTCAATTAAATATTTAACAAATAAATAATTTACACCTTTGAGAAAATAGAGACAATGTTTACTTATTTAGTGTTTAAATATTACAGTGATACTAAAATCATGAACTTTTAAAAGATAGCAGATATATAAACATAGATGCATATACAGATTCCAAAACAAAGAACCAAAATATATTTTCTCTTTTTCTTGATAATGGGGATTATTGAACCCAGGGATTTTCTATCTCCAAGCTACACCTCAGCCCTTTTTATTTTTTATTTTGAGATAGGGTTAATGCTAAGTCACTGAAGCTGATCTCAAACTTTTGATTCTTCTGCCTTAGTCTTCTAAGGACTGAGATTACAGACATGTGCCACAAGGCTTGGGAAATACCACCTAGTCCAAACCACAATATATGAAGAATTACTATATTATGATCAAGTATAGTTTTCTTCAGGATGCAGTATTTCCTTAATATTGCAAAATAAATAATTTGAATTCACTATTGTATTAGAAACACTAAGATGTACATTAGAGCAAAGGAAAAATATAAAAGTAAGACAAAAAAACACTATTTGTGTTTGACACTTTTTTTTTTAACAGGGAAACCCCTCAAAATTCACAGAAACACTATGAATAATTTGAAAATTTACAGAAACACTATGCAGGAAAACATGTTCACCATAAAAAATTTACTGTCAGTTCAAATACTATAATTATGATTAACTAGAAAATAAATACAGTAGCATGTATTATAAGAGTACCCAATACAATGCTTGGATATATTGAAAATATATCAAACCATGCTTAGATACATTGAAATGGTTAGATATATTGAAAGTAACATATAAAAACTCTATAAGGGAAACTATAATATAATCCTATAAGAATTGAAAGAAAAGCTGAAAATAAGCCATTATACTGTGTTCATCAAATTTGAAGCACTCTTGTTAAGATGCTATAGATCTATAAATATAATTAAGTTTAAGTCTGGATCAGAGTTCCAAGAGGCCTTATTATAAATTACAGAGAAGATTCTAAAACATACATGGAAATTTAAAAGACCTTAATGACCCAAAATACTTGAAAAGAAAGAACAATATTAGAAGCATGTTAAACACTTGATTCCAAGCCTTTATATATGGTTATATCTACAGCATATGTAGTGTTAGTATAGTACTGTGATTTCAGGAATGTGTCATCACACCTAGCTCTTTCTGACTTAACAGGCAAAAATTTCTTATACAGTTTTTATAAATAAGAAAAATAAAAAAGTAGAACTTTGTCAAAAGTTTGTACAAATATAATCATATAAGGATTATTCGAGTTATAAGTAACTTGTGTCCTTGTTCTTTATGCATTTTAATTTTAAAATGAATTTAAATTAAATTCATTATTACATCTGAAGATATTTAAATACTGCAATTATAAATTGTCTTTTTTAGAAAACCTGCAACAAGGCATAAACTGAAAAGATAAAAACGTAAATTAAAATAAAGTTGGGGACTAAAACTTAAAGTAGTTCGTAAAACACACCAGATGAAAAAAAAAATATAAAACATTGCCTTAACTCAGAAGTAATTTCAAGCTATGTACACCATGTTTAAAAACAATGCAAACCAAGCGTGGTGGTGCAAGATTATAATCCCAGCATGTGGGAGGCTGAGATAGGAGGACTGAGGTTCACAGACAGCCTCAGCTACGTAGTTAGGCCTTTACAACTCAGTGAGACCTTGATTCAAAATAAAGAATAAAAATAGGGTTCAGGGTGTAGCTAGGATTTAGAATGCCCCTGGGTTCCATCCCCAGTACTACAAATAAAATAAAATAAAATAGAATAGAATAAAATAAAATAAAAATAAAGCAAATCAAAACTTGCATACCGGAATGATTTTAGAAACTACCAATCAAAGAAATTTTCCTATAAACAAGACCGATTTGGCTAAAAATTTTTTCTAAAGCAAAAGTTTGAGCACAAGTTTATTCTAGGCACAATGGATTAGGACTAACATGATGAATGGTGTTTGGGTGGACATTGTGCTTATAACTTAAATTATTTTACCATTCATGAATTATGGGCCGAAGCATAATACTTTTGGGGAAAGACTCTAAATTTTGATTGACACAAATAAGAAGACATTCTCCTAACCTTTTTCTGTAAGTAACCAAAATACTAGCAAAACTACCTTAAAGTAATGTGTAATGAACAAGTACAGGAAGAAGCAGTTTCCTACCCTAGAATTATTTGACAGCACACTGAAACATGCAATATTATGGCTTTTAACCATGTGGTAGGCACCATTTGGTAGCCAAGATAACCAGTTTACACTCTCATTTGGAGAATACTTGTTTAAATTTTAAAGATTATTTGAATGTTCTTTGAGAAGTGGAATTTCTCAATAAACAGGTTGAAGGACCATAAAGAATTATTGCTTACATACTGTTATTTTGGACCCAAAGAAATATTTCAGGCCACAGCAACAGAATTTTTAATTATTTTGTAGAGTTGGAAAAACTAAGTGTAAATAGTGATAATTCTTAGAAGATTTTGTAAATGAAGGTCAGTTAGGTAACATTACTACAATTTTTTTTTCTTTTAATTTTAAAAATCTTGGTGGTAATATAAATTAATCAACATTGTTTTATAGCCTTGTGTGAAATAGCCACAAAATCATATTTTCAAGAATTCATTATACGTTAGCATAAATTTGCATAATTAGTTTTTGTAATTGTGCCTTCACTGAAAAATATGCTAAAAAATGTCCACAGGATCCCACTGCCCTGACATTTTCGTATTTACATTAATGATGATCTCAATCTTTGGGCAACACATTGTTCATGAAGTCAATTTCATGTTCATCATCAAATTGATATGTCTTGTTTGTTTTTTTTTTACCTCACTGTGAAGCAGGCACAACAGAAGCAGTTTTAACTTACAAAACTTGAGAGAAGAGGACAGTACATCTTGCAGGGTGAATGGGAAGGGAGTAGCTTTCCTGGAAACTCACATTCATCTAATTGGTGGAGAGGAATACAGAGAGTGAGGGCATTGTTGATCAAATCTGTTACTGCAGTCCAGGATATTTCCCACACAGGTTTCTTTCAGAGAGTTCTAATTGGTGGGCTTAGAGCAAGTCTGAACACACTCTGTAGACATTGAAATACAGCTGCTCAGGGCACATGAAGTCAGTGAGTAAATAAAAAAAGTAATATGTAGCTGTCCCATGAGCAGAAGGTGACCAGAAGGTAGTTAAATAAGGAAGAGAGCTAGATTGACCACATTGAAAGAATATGTTGAGAACCAGACAAAAATGTATTATGGGTGTTAAGTCCTGCCTGCCATAAAAAAGCATTATTCAGAATAAATGTAGATGCAATATAAAACTAAAGAAATTCAGTACAATAATTGTCAAGAAAATATCCATTATTTTAATGTATACATTACTTGTGTTGTCTTGTTCTACAACTACAGTAAGGTTATTTCTATCATTATATAAGAATATTAGTAATCACATGACAATAACACCAATTATTATCACAGTGTTCTTTGAATATGTATTATAGTAACATTTAATATACACTATTTCAATCCTCACAAGAAACCAGGGAGGTTGCTAGTATTAACTGTTATTTTCTATGGACACACAGCAAGTCAGAAGTAGATATTGTATCAAGCAATCTGATTCTAACACTCTGTCTTAATATATACACTACATCATCATGGAAGGTCAAAATAAAATGAGCATAAAATATAATTAATGTCCATGGTTAGGCTGATAAAAAGGGAAGATTCACTGAAATAATTCATTTTAAATTATTTTTACAGTAGTTTATTTAGCTTTATGTACTCATCAGAGAACAATGCTCTTTGTTTCATTTGCCTTATTCTATGAATAGAAAGTTCTCTTAGGCTATCTTGGATGCTTTTCTTCATACTCTCATTCAAGAATGTTGTCTGGACTCCCACAAAAGTGATCTAACCTACCAAATTGTTAGGATGTTGAGAGTCAGACTTTTCTTTTTTTTTATTTCTTTTTTTATTTTTTATAAGTGGAACATAGAGTGGTATACATTTCCATTGTGCTTCATGCCCTTCCCCCTCCCTTTCCCTACCCCACAAAAGAGAGTGTCTAGGTTAACCATGTTATATTTATGCTATTACGCATATTCGTATGTAGCTCCTCCATCGAACAACCTCAGCTTTCTTCCTCTCCTATCCTTCCATTTAAGCTTTGTTGAGATTTCCCCTCCATCATCTGGAATCCCTCTGGTATTACCACTACTCCCTAGCTTGGGCATATTAGAGAAAACATATGTCCCTTCTCTTGCTTTGCTTTACTAACCTTACTTAACATAATGTTCTCTAGTTCCTTCCATCTTCTTGCAAATGCTATTATTTTATTTTTCTTTATAGCTGAATAGAATTCCATTGTGTATATTTCCCATAATTTTGCTATCCACTCATCTGTTGATGGAGATCTAGGTTGGTTCCATAGTTTGGCTATTACAAGCTGTGCTGCTATGAACATGGGTATGCATATGTTAACGTAGTTCTCTGATTTCAACCCCTTTGGAAAGATACCTAGGAGTGGTACTTCTTCCCTTTGATCTGTTGTAGTTTTAAACCTATAAGAGTGAGTTTGCTGAAATGTAGATAAGTGTTTTAGTATTTTAGATAATAAATTGGAAGGTAAAGGGTTTGAAAGACCAATTTAAGCAGGCATGGTTAATTCCAGTTCTTGAGATGCTGAGACAGGAGAATTATAGGTTCAAGGACAAATCATGGGGCATTGCTGAATGTCCCATGATTTCATCAACATACTAAGATCCTGTTTTCAAATTAGCAAACAAACAGAAAAAAATAAAATAAAATAAAAGGTTTGGAACTGGGCGTGGAGGCGCACACTTGTAATCCCAGCAATCGGGAGGCTGAGACCTGAGGATCGCGGTTCGAGGACAGCCTCAGCTACTTAGTGAGGCCCTCTGCAACTCAGTGAGACCCGGTTTCAAAATAAAGAATAAAAAATAGGGCAGGAGGTGTAGCTCGGATGTCGAATGCCCCTGGGTTCCATCCCCAGATCTGCAAAAAAAAAAAAAAAAAAAAAAAAAAGTTTGGAATATAGTTTGGGGATAGAATGCCCTTAGGTTCAATCTCTAGTAAAACACACTAAAAACTCATTTAAGTCACAGACTAAATTATGTATTTTAATTTACCATTAGATGTAAGAATTTTCACATAGAGGTCTTTCAGACCTTAGGTGTTGAAATAATTTTGAAAATTATATTTGCTTTTTCATCTAACTCTGTAAAAAATGAGTCTAGGCAGGCAACAGAGATATTGCCCAGATTCTATTATTGTTTGCTATGAATTGCCTTCAGCATCAATAAAGCTTACTCTTTAAAATTTCTGTTAATCACTGTTTATCATTTGCAATCTAAAGTGAGTTATTTTCTTCTTTCAAGCTCTTTTGCATTTCTCGTGTGAGAAAAGAGTTTCCTCTTCATACTTGATGCATTGAGGTTTCTTGATAGTAAGTGAGGGGTCACTGGTATCATTATTTTCTATTACTAGCGCTATCCACTAAATGGAATGAAAAATTATCTTGTTTATATTTTTCTTTTCCAGGAAAATCTTTTATATTTTTTTTATTTTGAGAATAAGTTTATTCCTAAACACATTATGCATTATCTTTCCTATGTAGCATGTTAGTTATATTTGGCTGAAACTTTTTAAAGGGCTTTTGAGTAAAGATATTTTCTTTCATTTTTCTATGGGACACATATGATATGTCTTCTATGTTTTGGCAAAAAAACCATATATTATATATGTATTATTATATTTTATGTAATGTTACTACATATATTGATGTTGAAGCAGGACCAGACCATGGAGTTCCCAATTTTTTCCTCTCTCTCTCTCTCTCTCTCTCTCTCTCTCTCTCTCTCTCTCTCTCTCTCTCTCTCTCTCTCTCGTTGTTCTCTCTCTTTCATATATGGTCATATGTAACTGGTGCAATAATGTGCTTCAAAGAGGACTTGCTCCAGAACAGAAACATGATATTTGTAAAATGAAACCTATGTGCTGTCAAGTTCTGAGGCAGGGCAAAGACCTACGAAGAGGAGGGAGTAACAAAGGCCATCTTCATCACCTTCTGTGAATTGGGGGCTGGTGAGCAGGGAGGTTAGAAACTGGTGGGCACCAGAGGATCAGGACCCAGCAGTCCACAAGATAACAATTCAAGAACTGAAATTAGTCAAAAGACATTGGTTCCCCCAAACCCAATTCTGACTAATTACAAAAGAACATACAGGGAATCTCAGTGAGGTTTAAGAGCCCATCTCTCAAAATCTTGGGTGGTTGATCTTTTATAGAGACCCTTCTTTGCCATGTCGGGGAAGGGCTGCTTTTGTCTTCTATCTTTTTTTTTACTAAAATAAACTTTTGTATTTTTAAACCCTCCCTTAGTCCTTGAACTTTATTCATTGAAATCCACTCAACAAGAACTCTATAAAAGACACTCCAGTTTTACTACGACACATATAAGTAGCAGGAAGTTTTACATAAGAGAAGGTATTAAGCTTCTGTATAAAGTTGTCTCTCAAATTATGAGCAACAACCAACTTCTACTTAATGTTAATACATTGCTATATAACAAACATATTTGCCAATTTTTATACATGGTAAATTTCTATATCATTTCACCTCCTCAAATTCTAGGAGCAAGCCTCTTACCTATCCTTTATGTAATAAATCAATCTTGACCAAGGAATGAACTCATTATTAATTGTATTTCTTCATTTACATTTTTCTTCCTTTTTAGTTCTGAGTATTTTCTTTTTTGGTTTGTTTATTGTTTGTTTTGTGACATCATCAACATATATACAGATTTGCTATGTCTATTTTGATATAAAAGTGCATGTGTCTATTCCCAAAGAATGCAGTTAGTGAGATCCACCAGTTAACTTTACTAAAAGGTCTATTGGTGATTATAATATCATCATAATTAGGTTTACATATTGGAGAATGAGTAATTTCTTTGTCATGATCATGTTTGTTCTACTCCAGTGTAGTTCTAAGAGTGGTGTCATGTGTGGGACAAACATAATTTATGAGCTACTTTGTGTATTTTTCTCTACTCACTCACTGGAGGTCATTCTCAATCTCTTTCCTCAGAAGATTATGCTATTTTTAAAAGAAAACCCAGGATCTGAGTGCCATTGCTACAGAAACTGATTTTTACAAGTATTCTTTACCTGTAAAAAAGAGACAAAGACAATACAAAATACAACACACCCAGTCCTTCTATATTTCTTTTTTATTCCCTTCAGAATTGCATTTGCAGAATTTCCTGGCTGGATGCCATTCCTATCCTAAGGCACTTCAAAATGCTCTTGACAATGCTGTTCATTCATTATATGAATACAAAAACAGTGAGCAAAAGAAATCTGAAACTTAGCTCATGGGTAATTGCTTCTTTATTTTCTTGATTTTTTTCCCCCACAGGTATAGCCAAATTTAGCATACTGGTTTCTCTTTAGCTGGTAATAATATAACTGTTCCTGGAATCGTGTCTTTTTGGATAAACACAGATAATATTGATTGTACCACTTCAGTCTCATTATATTAGCACTGCCATAAATGTGCTATGCAAAGGTACTTTTAGTCTGGATTTTAAATTATGATGTTGAATGTTCACTTATGTAGTAAAACATTTCAATAATAAACCTATAATTTGTTATAGGATTGATAAATTTACTGGAAATGTACTTTTTAGAGCAAACTCCTCCAAGTCAGTATAAGTTTACTGATTTTTGGTATACTTTATTTATTTTCCATATTTTATATTTTGAATATAATCATTTTGATCATGCTACTAAAATGTAGATTTAATACTTGATTCTTCTATTAACTTTATTATATATCCAATTTTGATGATGGTACTTAAGTTATTACAGTTTTTCACTTGTATATATTACTTTGATCAAGGTTCATTATCTCAGGAAAAAAAAAACACTCAAAGACCTAATTTATCAAAATTTAATTCTACCATCAGTTTTAAATTAAAAACTTTCAAATGCAATTCTAAACATTTTTTGTATTATTTTGATGTGATTATCTATGTTGTATCAGATCGTAGCCACCCTCTCTAACTTCAGTATACTGACATATCTGAATCACAACCTACCACTTTTTAAGATAATTATTTTCCTGTAGCATTCATGAAATATATTCTTGAGATTTTTGAGCCAAGGATACTTTCTCAGTTTCTTTTTTGTACTTAACTAATTTTTATTGTGTGTATATTTCCATGATTTGTGGTGATGCAGTCCAGCAGTATTTTTCACTATGTATGAGATGAATGATGTGGCTTATTTTTTTTCAACAATCATGTAAGAAATATTTTATCTTTATCTCATAAGATAATCTCGATTTTTTTTTTTGTATGTGTATGTGTGTGTGTGTGTCTATGTGTGGTACTAGGGATTGAACCCAGGGACATTGTACCTCTGAGCTACACCCACAGCCCTATTTTTTATTCTTTATTTTAAAACAGGCTCTCACTGAATTGCAAAGGGCCTCACTAAGTAGCTGAGGCTGTCCACAAATCATGATCCTTCTGTCTCAGTCTCCCAAATGCTAGGATTGCAAGCATGTGCCTCTATACTCAGATTTAGAATTTTAAAATTTAATATGTATCACATCTTATCCATCCAACTCTTCAGCATAATTGTTATAATTTTCTATATTTGATTTAGACTCCATACAATGAAAATAAATAGTATATAAAATCAGTGGGGGCACCGGGCATGGTGGCGTTCGCTTGTAATCCCTGTGATTGGGAGGCAGAGATAGGAGGATCACGCTGGTTCAAAGCCACCTCGCTGGCTTAAGAGATTCTGTTTCCAAATAAAATATAAAATAGGTCTGGGAGTGTAGCCTGGAGGTAGAAGGGTTCCATCCCCAGTACTGCCAAAAAAAAAAAAAAATCAGTGGGGTCAAACTATAATCATTTTTGTGTTAAAATATGAATGAAAAAATATTTTAATCCAAGGTCAGGGTCAAGAAATCTAAGAAATTTTTGCTAACAATGTAGTTTGCTAATTTATGTTTCAGTGTGGTTATTTTTAAACAAAAGTTATGTATCAAGAAACATTTTTTTTTGTATTTGCTAATGTTGATGCCTTTAAGTTTTTCAACTCTATGATGAGAAAGCTACCTGCCAATGTTACTTCAAAAACTCTCCCAAACAATTCTAAATTAACCTGTCACAAACTTTTGCAAGATATATAGAAAATCTTATATATAAGTCAAAGTCTTTTTTATTGCGGAAATGGCCATGTTATTATTCTTTGTTTTTTTAGAAAAAAAAATGTAGGAAATTTATCACTATTTTTCCTTACATAAAATGCTACAGAGGTCTATGGACATCCCAACCTTAGAGAAATTTGTACATGTTTCATAAAAATGATGCAAATGAAAAGCTATAATGCTTGATAATAACATTACATTATCATTTATCTCACCCTAAGTAAACATGTTTTCTATTTTAATATTTTTTTTAATTTTTTATGGGTGCATTGTAGGTATACATCTTAATGGGATTAAAGATGGTGGAGACATACATGCACACTTCACCCAATTAGCCCTTACCCACTTCCAGCCCCATTACCTTCCCTCTCCCTCCTTCTGATGCTTGGCTTAGTGATTGACTTTGATATGTTTAAGTGAATCATGTGCTTTAGAGAATTTTCTTCTTCCCCTGAGGCCATCCCCTCAGTTAGGTTACCTTATTTGCTAATCTATAGAATCTCTTTCTTCTTCTAAAGTTCAATAGGAAAATCATTTTCAGTGGCTTAAACCATGAAAATATATTGAGATTATGTACTATGATTGTCCATAATTTCTGCCTCAGTAAAGCCAATTAATAATAAAATATTTATTTCCTTAAAGGCTAACATCATTTTAATCCTTCCTGATGGGAGAGGGATTATTTCTTAATGAGAATCTTAGCTCAAGTCTTAGGGTATACAGTGTTCCTTGCATCTGCTTTGCTTATATTTCTAGAGTTATTTTGTACTAAGTCAATTATTTATTGATCCCATTTTGGTTATATTTAAAAAACTTATAAAATATTTTGTACACATAAATTATCCTTTGGTTTTACTATCTTGGTTAGACCTTTATTGATACAGTACACCATCATTACTTATGTAAATTAAGAAAGAGAATTAGAAACAATATTGGATAAGAAATATTTGATACTGAGGTCAGGAGTCTACAAATAAGTCTGGCAACAAATTTTCCCATCCTGGAATGCATATTTCTCTATGTGTAAAAAAGATGAGTCTATATATCTTCTCCTTGAGCTTAGACAAAATTGTGTTTGGCTTTGATGGATAGAATGTGAAAGCACAGATGCACTGTTCTGGATTGCAAAACCTTGCTCTATGGGGACAGGGTAGACTATCAATGATTAAATACCATATGGAAAAGGGCATCAGAAGATAATAAAACACCTCCCAAACAATCTTACAGCACACGGAGTTATGAGGAAGATCCCAAGTGAAATCAGCCAAAATTCAAAACTGAGTTCTATAAAACTCAAAATAGTGGTTTGTGAAGTAGAATCAAATAATAAGATAGAATTTTAAAAATCATGGTTACATTTGCCTATTATTATCTTCAAAAACTTGAGTAGGCAGGAATAATCAACAAGCTTCTCATAGCTCAGATATTGACATTTCTTCTCAGAAACATTTATCTAAGGCAGAAATTGTTTAAAAAAAGTCTTATGCAAACTCTCTGAATCCTAAAATAATTTCTATTGCATACAATATTCACTATACTAGTTAATATACTCCCAATTTTTTGTGGACACAGCAGGTGGCATGCTAATCTCATGGTTGTTAAATTCAGCAAAATATACAGACAACCTGGATATAGGCCTGAATTAGGGGCTTTGGAAGATTTTATTAATGATGTCACACCATGGAAGCCTACCTCCTTAAAAGATTTTATGCCCACAGATGATAATAGTGAGTAATAAAACAAAAATATCATAGTGCCCCAATTTGTGAGTGTAATAATTTCCCACCAGTGGAAACCTTAAGATTCCAGAGAGTGATTAAAGAAAATCTCTCTGCTAATATTGATTATATTCAGATGATTAAATGCTTCTAAAGATGATTTAATTCTCACTAAAATTTAAATATAGGTAGCATTTTAATTCCACTCCACTTTCATAGAAGCTTTCAAAGAATACCATGCTAAGGTTGGGGAAATGTATAGGAACTAGATAATAAAAGATTTCCTTCACTGCAGAGAAATCACCTAGTCTGGATACATATAACTGTTCAAGTTTTGGAATATGATGAGTCCAAGGTCTTGACAGAGGATCTTTTTTCACATCTATTTCCAAACCCAAGTAGGGTTGCACAAAATAGCTGTCATGAACATATTGTCAAATTATCCTCCCAGAGGAAATGGACAGATTAAAGGAAAAACAAAATAAGATAGATACTGTTTAAATTCTTTTACCTCAAAAATGGGTTCAAGTTCTAATGCTGAGTTTCCCAAAATGTGACCTTGTTTGGAGATGTGGTACTTGAAGACGCAATTAATGGAGTTAAGATGATGTTACAATGAAATAAGATGGGCCCTTAATCCTATAAGTTTGGCATTGTATAAAAATACCACCAGCCTCAACTACTTAGTGATGCTCTCAGCAACTTAGAGAGACCCTGTTTCCAAATAAAAGTATAAAATAGGTCTGGGAGTATAGCCTGGAGGTAGAAAGCCTCTGGGTTCCACCTTCGGTAACCACCAAAAAAAAAAAAAAAAAAAAAAAAAATACCACCATATAAAGTAAGAGACACAGGCCATTTGAATACTGAGGATTGGCGTGGTCTCATTACAAGTCATGGAATGGCAAAGATTTTCACCAAACTACCAGCTGCTAAGTGGAGGCAGGGCAGGATTTCCCTAAAGTTTCAAAATGAACATAGCTTTGCAGACACTGAATTTATGTTCCAATATTTAAAACCATAAGACAAAGTTTTATGTTGTTTTAAGTCACCAATTTATAGTATGTAGTTACAATACAAAGGTTCTTTAAAACTAACAAAGGTCAATTTCTAGCTATAACACAAGCAACAACTACCATCCTCACTCTTTAAATTCGACATGCACTCTACGTAATAACAACAGCAGAAGAATTTAACACTAATATATTTCACCAGATCACTGGCTAACAGAAATGTTTCTGTAGAGACCAGTCTATGCTCAGTTGAAATGTGTCTGAGAACACTTAATTATTCTTAATAGTTTTTATTTTTATTTTTTTATTAGTGCACTGTATTCATACATCAGTGGGATATAAACTTTTGTAGATATACAGGCACACATCGCCCAGTCAGCCACCCCCTGATCCCCACCCCATTCTCTCCCCATCCCTCCCTCCCATGCTTGGCTTAGTGGTTGACATCTAGTATTATAGCAATTTATCCAAAATTAAAAATGATAATCTCACATAACAGTTTCATTTGTCTGATACCAAGCTTTTGATGACTTAAAGATAACATTTCAATATTTCTTTTTACTTTCTTTCTTACCAGAGAATATTTTTTCTATTTTTTTAGGTGAAACTATCATATATTTATATATTTATTTTTCAGGAAAAAAAATCTATCCTAATATGAAAATTGGACTCTAGATACCCACAACGATCTTGAGAAAGAACAAAGCTAAAAGATATATATCTTCTGATTTCAAACCATATAAAGCTACAATAATTGAAACAGTGTAGTACTATTCTAAAGGCAGATATATAAACCATTGGAGTTAAATACAAGCCTAGAGCTAAATTCTTCCCTATATTGTCAAGTTATTTTTGACAAGGTTTCCACGAACATTTGGTGGTGGAAATAATAATCTTTTAACTAAATATTGTTGAAAAATAATAATTACATGGAAAAGAATAAAGTTGGACCCTTACCTAATCCCATATACAAATATTAACTCAAAATAGATAAAAGACCTAAATATAAATCTTAATACTATAAACTTTTAGCAGAAAATCTGGGTCATAAAACCTCACAACACTGAAATTGGCAGTGATTTCTTGGATATGATTTCAGTGGCACAGGCAACAAAAGGGTAAATAAACTCCTTAAAAAAAATATTGTAGCCGGGCGTGGTGGCACACGCTTGTAATCCCCGCGCTTGGGAGGCAGAGACAAGAGGATCGCGCAGGTTCGAAGCCAGCAGCGGCGCTGGCTTAGGAGACCCTGTTTCCAAATAAAAATGTAAAAATAGGTCTGGGAGTGTAGCCCGGAGGTAGAAGGGCTTCCAGGAGCCCCAGTACCACCAAAAAAAAAAAAATATATTGTATATCCAAACACAATGTAAACAGAGTTAACAGTTGCAAATAGAATGGGATAAAATATTTCCAAATGCTATATCTGAAGGCATATTAATATTCCAACTAGAAATCCTAAAAATTAACAACAATAAAGGCAAACAATACCCTTTAGAGATAGGTAAAAGACTAACATAAATAATGAATCTCCACAGATAACCAATCTTAGTTGTCTGTTGGATGGAAAATCTTGTTTCTCTGGTTCTGGTGTGTGTTACCTATTTCTTCTTTGTAGTTAATCTCTTTGAGTATTTTCTCTAGTGCTGGTTTTGAAGACATAAATTCCTTCAGTTTCTGTTTGTCATGGAAGCTTCTTATTTCTCCATCTAATTTGATAGAAAGTTTTGCTGGGTAGGAAATTTTTGGCTGGAAGTTGTTTTCTTTCAGAGTTTGGAATATGTTACTCCAAGCCCTTCTGGCTCTCATGACTTGGTTTGGGAAGTCTGGAGTGATTCTAATTGTTTTGCCTCTGAATGTCGCTTGGCCCTTTGCTTTTGTTGCCTTTAAGATTCTCTGCTTGGCTTCCACATTGGTCATTTTGACAATTATGTGGCGTGGGGATCCTCTTCTCCGATCCTGTCTAAAGGGAGTTCTATAAGTTTCCTGGACCTGTTTATCAACCTCTTGCTCTATGTTTGGAAAATTTTCTGCTATTACTTCCTTGAAGAGATTGTTGATCCCTTTGGTTTCACTTTCTTTTTCCTCCTCTATTCCAATTATTCTTAGGTTAGCTCTCTTAAAATGGGCCCATATTTCTTCAATATGAGATTCCTGCTGTCAGATATTTTTTTCCTAGATTAGAAACTATGCATTCATTTTTGGAATGATCATCTTCTAAGAGCGAGATTCTGTTCTCCATGTGGTCTAATCGGTTGTTTGTGCTTTGAATTGAGGCCTTTACTTCATTAATTGCATCATTTATCTCTTTTTGGCTCTGAGTTCTTTTCAAAGCACCTCTATTATTTCTACAGTTATTTTCCTGATTTGATCTTCTAGAAATCTCTGATTTTCTCTTTTATCGAGTTCTGATGTTGTGGGGTTGTGGGCATTCATTGCTCCAGTATTATTCCTCTTTCCCACGATTTCCGATGTTTGTGCCTTCTCTGGGTTCTTCCCTTGGGTCACTATGACTTCACTTAAGGTGCTCTGGATCTCGAGTCAGTAGTATCTCAGACTCCACTACTCCTTTACTGGGTTTTATCACAGAGTCTCCGACCCAGAGAGTCGATAGAGGCTGCTTTAAACTGTGGGGAGTGCCAGGTTGCACGTTCTCCTATGGTGTGATATCTCTGCCACCGCCCCTCCCCCACTGGGTCAAGTCTCAGGGAGTACAGTACTGGGATTTCTCCTCTGTGGTCCACAATTTGACTCACTGTTCTTGAGTACGCAGATGAAGCTGTACTGAATTCGGTGAATTCTCTGCTGCTGCCACCGGTGGCAATATGGCGCCGCTGCTACGCCCTTGGCTGTGGGGCTGGCGTTTTTCTTCTTGGTTTTGATTTCCACTCTGAATCCCTGCAGCGTGTGCTGAGCTCAGCCACTGGGAGCTTTAGATGCTCCCTGCGCCAAGAAATCCCGCCTGGCTGTTCTGCAGTGGCTCACCTCGGCTTGCTCTAGCTGTCTGGTGAAGTTGCCGCTGCCGCCAGCAGTAAGGCGCTGCTGCCGCATCCTCAGGCGTGAGGCCGGTGTATCTCCTCTGTGGCTCTGAGCTTTTTTCTGAGTCCCCTTCCTCTCTGGAGCCTGGTGATTTTTTTGTTTCTCTGGTGATGGTGTTTTCTGGCTATGAAAGGTGCTGATTTTGTGGTAATGGAGATTGGTTGTTAGCGGGGCTCTTAAGCCCCGCTTTTCTCGGTCGCCATCTTCCCAGAAGTCTAGTTTTTAGAAAACTCTAAAAAAGTAGAGTTTTTGGAAACAGGTGTTTATAATAATGATCAGGAATAGTAAGGAGAAAGAATTTGAAGCTGCAGATTTTACCAAATGCTCAGAGTGGACACAGATAATTTTCATTGGAAACTTCCTCTTTTTTCACCTGTTACTGGAATGTGTTCTATGTGATTCTTCCTTCTACAGAATTTTTATTCAAAAAAAGGAAAATAAATAGTGCAGGGACTTCTTCTATGTACATGTAAAATAGAAGTCCTTAATTTCTTTCAGCTACAATCATATTATAACTATACGTATATAACTGTGATGTTTTAGTGAGACTATATAAAGAATTGATTTTTCTACAGAAATTAGAAAGGTAGGTTATGTTTAATGTCAACATTATTCAAATTATAGTCTCAACATGGCTTGTACAAGTCAGATGGGTTCTGGCAGTTATTTAAAGAATATAAACAGAATTATTTATAGATTTAGATTTTTCAGCAATTAAAAGAGAACTGTGACTGACCAGATTTCTACACAGAAAGATGATTTTAATTACTTTTGATTGGCATGTGACTATTAATTTGGCTTATGTGATATTATGACTCACTGTTAATGCTAGAGATCAAGAGTAATTTGCTTTTTTCTTTCAGGGCCAGAAGTTTGATTTATTTTTTGTCTGGCCACCTGGATATTTAAATTATCTGGCGTGATATCATTCAGTAAGATGGGCTTTAAGCAGGTCGCCTAAAATTCTAGTGTTAGTTACTCATAATGTTGGTTCCATATTTTAGAAAGTGATAGTGAATAAAACTTTGTGAAGTCCTGTATTTTCTTACTGATTTTATTGTAGAAATGTATGGGTTGTTAAATAAAAACTAAGATTATTTACTTGGCAGTATTGTATATTACAATTCTACTTACCTGGGAAAAATATGCTCAAAATAATATTGAAGGTATTATCATTTAGTTTCCTAAATAACAATATGAATACTTAAGAAAGAACATTTATTATATATCTTGGAGCAGCATATATCACCTACAATGTGAATGTGTCTCTCTTTCAGATTAATAAATGTTGCAAAATAGATTTCAATAATCTGTTGTGTGGAAAGAAGCCAAGTATGCTCTCCTTTTTTTTATTCATTTACACATTTAAAAAGTATACAATTCAAGTGCAGGCAGTCTTTTAGAAGACTTTTAGAAGTCTTTTAGAAGACTTGTCATGAGATTAAAAAAAAACAATGTGTTCAAAGATATCATGTGTCAGTTGAAGGCAGACAATACAACTTTTACAAGTATGAATGTATCATATAGTGATGTATCATATAGTGAAAAATTCTATAGGAAAAATAAAACAATATAATAAAGCTGAGACTATAAAAAAGAGATGTGGCTTTTTATTAGAGGATTGTCAGAAATAGTTTCACTGGTAAGGTGATACTTAAATGCTTATTTCACTTTGAACACATAGGCTAAAGTGGAATAAACTCATTAACAGAAAATCAAGACTTTAATACTAATATTTGTGAAGCATTTCGCATAGGAGGAAGTCTAAACTCACATCTTCACTTTTTTTGACACTGACTAGTCTTCTGGTACTGAACAGCCAAGGATCCTTTCACTACCTCCTGGTGTTCTAGGGACTTTGAGATGATGCCTAGGTTATGATGCTGCTCTAAACAATTGCCTTCCGGATATTGGGAAATGATGGAATGGACATGTTAGAGAGAGGATATAGAATTGAAAATAGTTTTCGTAGCTTTCACATACTTTCTAACTCAATTTATTTATTGATGTATATTCCTAGACAATGGCTAAAAGATTGCAGTATTGTAATAAGCTATATTTCTTGATGGATATTTGTAGGCAGTGGATAAATGACCATCCTAGTCTCAGAGATTATATTTATTGATGTATATTTTTAGGCAATGGCTAAAAGATTGTCCAGTTTTTCAGGCCATAGGACTTTTAAAAACTTGCAATGGTGAACTCAAATCTTTGTGAGCAATCTTTTATAGGCTAACTTGTCTCAGACACATGATAAATTCGAAAGCTTCTTTTCTATGTAGATTCTATTGTAACCTCTTGTAAAATTTTATATTAAATCAAAGATGTTGTTCCTGTAACAAACAAAGTGCTTTTATGAACAGCAAGGACCATAGACACAGTCTAAAGTGCATATCAATGGATTATGCATGGATGAAGACCTACTGTTCAGTACATCTAAAAATCCAATTTAGAAATTTCTGTGTTTAATTAGAACATATACTTTGCATTATAGTTCATATTAGTCTTGATAAAATCAAATGCTTCCTGAGAATGCTCATCTGTAGCTGGATAACCATGAGATCAGCAACGCATCAATGGAATTTCTCTCTAAATATAAAAGAGGAGACTCATTTTTATAATAAATGCAAAACTCACAAATCTCCATGCCAATTCCTGCAAATAATTATTTAACAATATTAGCAATCAAAGTACACTATACATATATCCTAATGGGGAAAAATAATCTATGTTTGAGAATAGATTCTGATTTTGTGTGTGTGTGATGCTGGCGACCAAGCCTAGGCATTATGCAAGTGTTCTACTAGTGAGCGTAACTTAAGCCCCCAGCCTTCTAAGAATTTTTTTTTTATAATTACTTAAGCCCCCAGCCTTCTAAGAATTTTTTTTTATAATTCTTGTGCTATTAAATCTGAAACCTGCCGGGCATGGTGGCACATGCTTGTAATCCCATCATCCGGGAAGCTGAGACCAGAGCATCGCAGTTCGCGGACGCCTCAGCTACTTAAGTGAGGCCCTCTGCAACTCAGTGATACCTGGTTTCAAAATAAAGAATAAAAAATAGGGCAGGGGGTGTAGCTCGGAGGTTGAATAGCCCTGGGTTCCATCCCCAGACCCGCAAAAAAAACAAACAAAAACAAAATCTGAGACCTTTTTATATTGTATTCTAAATCCCCCTCCTTCTTTATGCAATTAGATGCTTATTTCTCTCATTTATTTTTTCTCTACTTAACCACCTAAGCAAACTCAATAAACTCATAATTCTCTTCAGGTTTAAGACTAAATATTATACACATGATAGATAAAAAGAGATAAATAGGCAGACATAAAATGACGTATAAATCTGTAGTTCAGACTACTTTTTTGGATTCTAAAGTTATATGTCTAATTGTTTGTTTAGCAATATCTGTAAATTCCTATGATTAAGGTAAAATTTACAGAAAAACATTGAATTACTTTTTGTTGGTGTTTTGTTTTATAGTACTGAGGACTGAACTTGGGGACATTATACTCTGATCTGTTCCCAGGCCTATTTTATTTTTTACTTAAAACACGGCCTATGTTGTTGAGTCTGGTCTCAAATCTACTATCTTCTTGTTTCAGCCTTTTAAATTCTAAGATTACAGGTAAGTGCCACCAGAGTTGGTACAAAAAAAAAAAAAACTCTTAATATTTCTATAGGCCAAAATTAGAAAGGATTATATCCTCTCGGTTTTCTCAGCAAAATCTAAAATATAATGCCTGATTTGTGTCTTATCTTACTCTTCAATAATCAAACTATTGTATTTAGTTTGCTATTTCTGGCTCTATAAACTATTTTAATCTGCTTTTTTCTTAGTCGAGACGATCATTTTTAATTTTATCTTGGTTATGACATAAATCTCTATATTATAGTCCCCTACTTAACTATGGCTAATATGAACTAATATAAGAAAGTTTTGGAAATAAAATTTAGATCATGTCACCACCATGCTTAAACATTTTAATGCTTAATTGTTTTTCAGTATTATCTCAGAATTTACATATTTTATTGCATAAAATTTTACTTATTGTATAATTGTATAGTATATGTAACTTAATGAAGTCATATAATTGTACATTAATGTAACATCATTAGTCTCAATAAATATTAAATTCATAATATATGATATATATATGTGTGTGTGTGTGTGTGTGTGTGTGTGTGTGTGTGTGTGCCAATACTCAGATATCATTCAACTTCTAATGGCCTAAGTTATGATGAGTTCATTGTAAGTTGGAAAATATAAAATCAAAATACACTTACTGTATCTAATCTATCAAAGATGGCATAGCTACATACCAGTAGGAATACAAGTATCCCATAAAGTATAGATGTTTTTTGTCTTGATCATTTAGTGGCTGATTGAGAGCTATGGATCCCTGCAACTTCTAAGCATTGAAATTATTGTGCTACAAATTGCACAGTTACCATCTGGACAGGCTCTGCTGGCAAAGAGATCACCGTTTACTACATCCTTCCTTGGAAGAAAAAAATTAAAAGGAATGGCAGTTCAAAATTTAAATTCTTACACTATGAATGTGAAATGTCCCCTTTGCTGCAAGAGATAGTTGTACTTTGTGCAAGTTGTTTAAATGTGTTGTGCCAGGCACCAAGAGGAAAAACCAGACTCACAGACGGTTATTTATTTTTTTAAAGCAATACAAAATGATTTAAATATCTTCCTGAATTTATGTTTTTTTTCACAGAAAGCCTTATCAAAAATTCAGTAATTCTTAATGCAATTATGCACGATTTTGTAAGGTATACAACAATGATTTCCTATTTTGGTGTTATGTTTCAATAAAGTTTTGATTATATTCAAATACAAAAAGAAACAAAAATAGTTCCAGAAACAGTTTTCCAGGACAAAAAAAAAAAAAAATTGAACTGTCATCCCCAAATGAACTATATTGAAGGATAGCATTCTAAATTGAAGTCCAAGTCTTTGTTTGCATAAGGTATGCCAAACACACTCTCTTTCCCATAGTTTAGCTATAATTAATATTATTTAATCAATATTTGATTAATCATAAACAATTTAAATGATTAAGTTAATGTATGTAAGTTTGGACTTTTCCTCAGGCATTCAAATCACAAGTTATATGTTTATAACTTTCCAGAGTAAATGGTTACCTACAAACATTTTTTAAATATTAACTTTTCACCAATGATGTAAAACACTGCTGTCATCGAATCATGATTCAATTACTTGACAGTAATGCATTTTTAACAGCAGCTTCTTTGAGGCAAGCTCTAATACTAGAAAAACAAAACATTTATTTTCCATGAAAGTGGTGAAATGTACATTACGGTGTTTCTTTCTTCCCCCCTCCATCTTCATCAGATCCTCTTCTTTTTTATTTAAGTTTTCTATTTCTTTTTCTGGAGTCTCTCCTATGTCCCTTTTTCTCCCTAGCTTCCACATATTCTGGAGAACATCTGACTTTTAACTTTTTGTGACTAATTTCACTTAGCATAATGTTCTCTACTTCCATTCATTGTCCTGTTCGTTTTTATTGCTGAGTAAAATTCCACTGTGTTCATATCCCACAGTTTTGTAATCCATTCATCTATTGAGGAACATCTTGGCTGTTAAACTATAAAAGACAATCGCTAAGCTAAACACCAAAAGGAGGGAGGGAGGAGAGAATGTGGTGGGAATTGGGGAAGGGATATAGTAATGATCTGTGCATGTATGCATCTTCTATCCTGTACCTCATTAAGATGTATGATTATAATATACCAATTGGTTAAAAAGAAAAGTGGTCAATAGGTTAAAAAGAAAAGTTGTAAAATGTTTTTATTAGTATTTAAGATATATAGGAGGGATATAATGACATTATAAATCATTTCGTTTTATTTTCTAGCATAATCAGTTTTCATAATAATCGTTTGAGAAAAGCCTGAAACTTATTCTACTTTTGGTAACTGTAATATTAATAATAAAACAGATTTAGTTTTACACAACAGCTGTGATTTTCAACTTTTATTGTAAATAATAGTTGCCTATTTTTCTATTATTTGGAGCCATATATTAGAAAATACTATTTCTTCTTTTAATTTGAATTTTGTACATATGCTAAATATATAAAGCTTGTTTTTATTACATAAGAGATTTAAAGTGAATTGAATAGTTTGCCTCCAATGTTAAATAGAAAAAGTATGTTTTCTTTCCTGTAACAAAATTGTTACATTGAAAAATTAAGAAATTATAAAATAATATTTTATAACAAGCTATTGTAAAACATTGACATTGAAAATAACTTTGTGTTATGGATCATTTAGAAATACTGAGAAAATATAAAATGTTTCTACCAAATTTCATAAGATTGCATATTACCATGTAATAAAAAATAAAAATTTTTATAAGTAAAACAATAAAAATGTATGCATTTAAAATTTATATACTGCATACTTCAAAAAATTATTTGTGTGTCTATATTGTTGGGAAGAGTCATTCTCTATGAAGGGTACTGAGTAGTTCCCAGTGAGGGAGCCAAGAGAATGAATCTCAGGGTCAATTGGGTCCTTGGTTTTAGGAAACTAAAACATATACATTCAAGGGAGAATGTGGGCCATCTCCAGAGAAAACTGCATTTGAGCACTCATGCCTCTTATTTTTAAAGAAATCTTTCATGAGGGGTGGATAGAAGGAGAAAGATGAGGATGAAAGTTAAGTTTTCACAAGACAATTTAGGGTTTGTCTACTATCTTCTAGGTCCTGATAGGGTCTTCAGTATCTTATCAAAAAACTTTTTTGTCTATTCAGGAAGGGTTAACAGTGCCTGAAGAGATTGCTCTTTTATGTGACCTCTGTCTTCCTATGGCCAAAAGATTTCTCTACTGGTTAACTATTTCTATGTTGGATAATTGACATGCAACGGGTTTTTTCTGAGATAATTTTCAGGATGCTTTTGGGGTCATATTTTAGAAAATTTTGTATGGCTTCTGTTATCTGATCAATAGATACATCTTTGAGGATAGTCGTCTATGCTCAAGGTAATTATTGAAGACTTGTAATTCCTCAGAAAGTTGGGACAAACAGACCTGGCTGATGAGTAAGGATAAAAAGATATTTTGTCACAGATTTCCATATTAAAGTTACATATTCCTTTTTTCCCTTTATTTTTCTTTCTATATATCTCCTTTATTTATTCAATATTAAAGTTATATGAGCTATTTTCCAGGTAGAAAAGGATGTATTAATACTTTTAAGGATGAATACAATATGAACCTGAATTAAGACATTGAATTAACAGTAGCAGTAGAAAAATGAGTTCAAACCGGGCGTGGTGGCGCACGCTTGTAATCCCCGCGCTTGGGAGGCGGAGACAGGAGGATCGCGCAAGTTCGAAGCCAGCCGCGCTGGCGAAAGAGACCCTGTTTCAAAAATATAAAATAGGTTTGGGAGTGTAGCCCGGAGGTAGAAGAGCTTCCAGGAACCCCAGTACCACAAAAAAAAAAAAAAAAAAAAAAAAATGAGTTCAATAAAAAATCTGAAGAAGGTAGTATATTTAGTATTATAATAATGACATAGCTTTAAAGAAAAACTATGACACTCAAGTATTTGTTTATTTAACTGAACTTATTATATTCTCATTCACCTAAATAACCCATGATTGAGAGCATCTAAATTAGAGCCAAAACCATTGTGGAAGAGAGTAAAATTAAAATAATTATGAGTTTGACACTGAACCAACTGAATTAGAGGTTTTTTCAGCCATCACAAATGTTTGCAAACGTGTAAAATAATGACAGAGAAATAAGTCTGAGACACATATTAGAGTTAAAGAATTGAGAGCCATGATGACATTTATTGTTGTCTGGGTTCTACGGTGTGCTAATTATTTTATATGATTTATTTATTTTAATAGTCTAAACAGTCTTATATATTAAACTATATTATTCCATTTTAAAATGAATTCTTGGAGGAACGTTTATATAGAGAGTATTTCTGAAAGTCTCCTACAAAGTTACACAATCAAGTAATAAATGGAAGAATTTCAATTCAAGTTCAAGTTCTACATACACAAATCCCGTGGTAGTACCCCTTGAGATGTACTACTAAAACTCAGTAGCAAAGAGAAATGAAGAAGCCAAAACAACCCTGAGAAACATCAAGATATAAAATGCAGAAAGAAAAGCCTACAAAGACAAAACTTTTAGAGAAAAATCCAAGAGTCTCGAGAGGAAATGGAGCAGGAAGCATACGCTATTTTTCAGTGAGCTTGATTTTGAAAAGAAAAAAAAAAAAGAACAAAAGAACAAAAAGAATAAATTGCACAGGAGGAAAACAATGACCAGGGAAGACTGTGTCACAGGTTTGAAATGAATTGGAGTCTTCAAGTTATGAAGTAGAGTGGGATAAATGATTTATCTTTCCAGGAAAGTTAAAAGTGTCCTCTAGTGAGAGCCGACTTTCATCAAAGTGAGAACAGCAAGCACTGGATAAGATTGCTTTCCAACTTAGGTGTCTGAGAAAGCAAGTTTCCTAACAGTAATGAGTGTCTACTTTTGCTTAATGTGAATGAATTCTGCTTTTAAATAAAACAAGACAGAAATTAACACTGGTGAAATACTTTAAATTTACTAATACTTATTCAAAGAGTTGTAACTGTGTATGGTTTAAAGGATTAAAATATAATTTTCTATAAAATTATCTGATTTTATTTGGCTAAAATGCCTGCTCTTTATAATATAACCCACTAAAAGTGCATGTATCTTGAACCCCATGGAAATTGCATAATTCTTTTATTACAGGCACAACTCACATGTGGAATAAATATAACTGCTATTTTTTAGAATAAGTTAGTATTATTTACTTGAAACTTTTTTTAAACAGGGTAACAAATAAAATTAAATACAAGTTTGAAAATGACACTAGTACATACCACCACTTGATATATTATTAAAAATTGGAAACACACTGATGCACTTCAGCCTTCTTTTTCTGTTTTCATTTTATCTGAGATTCTAAAAGTTAAAATATTAAGCATTTCCTAATAACAATTACTACTGTTTATGGGGATTTATTAGTCATTATGTTTATTAATCTTTAATGCTTTTGTTTAATTATTTTTACTATGACTTAATGGACAAGTAAAATTTACATATTTTATGGTACAATGTGGTATTTTAACATATGTAGATATTATGAAACAATATATCTAATTAACATATCCCTCATCTCATACTTATTTTTTCTTTTATTGAGAACACTCAATATCTACTCTTTAGTAAGTTTTAATTGTAAATTTAATTTTAATTTACCATAATCATGTTGTCCAATAAGTTTCCAGAACTCAGTATTTTTGTTTGACAGAAAATTTATGTCCCTTTACTAATTTCTCTCTATTTCCACCCAAACCCAAACTTCAGTAACCACCATTGCGCTGCATACTTTTTGAAAATAAAATGTGTTTAGCCTGTGAGGTAATGTACACCTGTAATCCTTGTACTTGAGAAAATTAGACAAGAGGATTTCATGTTTGTGGCTAGAATCAGAAAATTAGTGAAGCCCTCAGCAATTAGTGAGCCCCTGCTTCAAAATAAAAAATAAAATAGGGCCAGGGGATTGTAGTTAAGAGGCAGAATGCCCGTAGGTTCAATCTTTGGTACCACACAAAATGATAAATAAATAAATAAATAAATAAATAAATAAATAACTCTTTTTAAGATTGAATGTAAAAGTGAGATTATGCATTATTTCTCTTTTTTGGCCCTGCCTACATTGCTTAGGGCAAGGTACTCTAGGGGGTCCATTTTATTTGAATAGAGTTTCATCATATAATATATTTTCAAAAATATATACACATAGATACTCATAATAGTAAGGCCACATTTTCTTTATCCATTTTGCTTTTCTATACACTTAGGTTGCTTACCAAACTATTTAGGGGGCCATGGCCACTGTGTTGGTGGTACATGCTTATTGTGAGTGACATGGCCTGTGGAGTAGTCAGAGAGCCAGGGCTCAGATTGTGAACTTGCTCAGAGATGTAGTAACCCGGGCCTGGAGGACTCAAGCACTTCCCCACATGAGCAGGGCTCTGGTTCCTGAGGTGCAGGTATATGCATCCATAGAGCTAAATTCCAGATCTTTAGCCCAGAGGGTGCAATGATGCTCCCATTCTGGGAAATAAACTAACTTGCATCCATGATACCTTCAATGTCAGAAACAGAAGCAGTCACAGAAAGGTTCCAGAGCCACTGACCAGGATACAGCCAGGTAGAAAGAATATTCTTCTCTAATATTAGTCTCCAGAAAAGGATCCAGTCAGTCTTGTTCACTTTTTCATTTTAGCCAGTGGGGCCTATTACGACTATTAACTGAAAGAATTGTGATATTATAAATTTATTTTAAGCCATGGCTTGTGATAATATACTAGAGCAGCAACAAAAGGATACCATATCCATTGAAAGGCCTATTTTTACTATTACTCTGTTTGTGTAAATCCATATAGACAGGTCTATATGCACCATATCACTTTCCTCCTGACTAGGTGACATTTTAAGCAATATGTAAGAGTCATGGTAAGCCTAAATCTAGTTAATCTAGTCATCTATATTACTCTACTTATCTGTGATATCAATTTTCATCTTTGTTGCAAAATTTGGTATAAGTGATTAAGATTTGATATTATTGTGATATGCAGTACATAGGATGATTTTTACTGTATACATAGTATGTAATTATGTCATATATCACCTCCTATTCTAACAGAAGTGGAGAGAAAAAAAGAAATTAAAAAAATCTTAAAATCTTATTGCATTGATGGATCATATTGTAAATTCATTCCCATTCTTCTTAGGATCCTCCATACAGTTTTCAAAAGTAGTTGCACGCTAATCTGCAGTCCCACCAACAATGTGATCCATCAGTACCACTTCTGGTAATCTACCCAAAAGAATGGAAACTAAACGACGAAACTAATGCATGTGTATCTATGTTTGTAGATGGACAATTCACAATTGGCAAACTACGGAAACAGTCAAAATGTCCATCAACAGAATAACAGGTTACAAAATTATGGGATATGTACAAAATGGAATTGTACTCAGCCATAAAGAAAAACACAATTACATTATTTACAGGGAAATGGATAGAACTGAAGAACATTATGCTAGGTGAGATTAGTCGGTCACAAAAATAAGAAATCAGAAACTCTCCATAATATACGAAAGCAAGGGAGGAAAAGGGTCATAGGAGGAGCTCTAGACAAAGATGGAGATACCATAGACGAACAAATAAGGTTACCTAACTGAATGTATGGGAGGGAAGAGAAAGTAAATTCTCTAATGTTCATTATGTACATTAACAAACATCAATGTCAATCACTAAGCCAAACATGCGAAGGAGGGAAGGAGAGGGAATGGTGTGGGAACTTGGTAAGAGCCAATTGGGTGATGTGTGTGTATGTGCCTCCATACCCCATTAAGATGTATGACTACAATGCACCAATAAAAAAATTTAAAAAAAATCTTGTTGCAAGTATTCAATTGGTCCCTCTACAAAAGAGAAAAGCTTTTCTTGCCCCTCTGCCTTTGAATAACCAAAATTTAGTGATTAATTTTTTAATTGAACATAAATAGTATACATTTAAACTATATTTGGTGCCCTCTCCCCCCCACCCCCGTTTTCCCTTCCCCCCTCCCACCAATGGTTGTCCAGGTTAACCATGTCTTATTCATAATTTTACACATGTTCAGGTGTAGACCCTCATTAATCAAGACCGGCCTTCCTCCTCTCCTATCTTACCATTCAAACTTAGCTAGTATTTCCCCTCTAATATCTGGAGTCCCACTGGTATCCTTTGTGTTTTCTAGTTTGGGCATATTAGAGGAAACATATGTAACTTCTCCTTCTGTGCTTGGCTGATCTCACTTAACATAATGTTCTCCAGTGCTTTCCATCTTCTTGCAAATGATATAATTTTGTTCTTCTTTATGGCTGAATAGAATTCCATTGTGTGTATTTCCCACAGTTTTGCTATCCATTCATCTGTTGATGGAGATCTGGGTTGGTTCCATATTTTGGCTATTACAAATTGTGCTGCTATGAACATAGGTATGCATATGTTGCTGTATTTCTCTGAATTCAACCCCTTTTGAAAGATACCTAGGAGTGGTATAGCTGGATCATATGGTGGATCTATTCCCAACTTTCTCAGGAATCTCCACACAGATCTCCATAGTGGTTGAACTAGTTTGCATTCCCACCAAAACCAACCAATAACAACCCAAGAAATAGAAATGGCAATAAAAATTCTGCCACCAAAGAAAAGCCCAGGCCCAGATGGGTTCCCAGCTGAATTCTACAAAACCTTCAGTGAACAACTAATACCAATACTTCATAACTTTTCTAGGAAATTGAAAGAGATGGAACTCTCCCAAATTCCTTCTATGAGGCCAGTATCACATTAATCCCCAAACCAAATAAAGACACCTCAAGAAAGGAAAACTACAGACCAATATCCTTAATGAACATAGTGATTAATTTTAAGAGTTCTTTTGGTTTTTTGTTTTTGTTTTTGTTTTTTTTTTCATATTGAGCTCAACATCTCCCGCATGCTAAAGTAGTAATCTACCACTAACACTAAGCAACATCCTCTTGTGGTCCAAAGATTTTCAATTGTTATTAGTTCACTTCTAACCTTTTCAGAGAAAATGAAATTAAGTTATTTTTTATTTATATATATGAAAACATTCATCTCTTGAGATATCACCTTTGAAAATAACCAAATTATGGAAACTATGTAAGATATACCAAAAAAATTAAGAAATACATTCTAGAGATTATCAGCAGGGATTTATCATGACTATTTTATTTACTTCATTTGTTGAAGTGTCTGTTAATATTTTCATATTATTACTTAAAATATATATAAGCAAACATACATTAAATGTATAATTAAATATAGGATGACAAAATATATTCTCAAGTCATGAAGGCATTTTCTTCCCAAAGTTCACCTTAACAGTCTTTTAAAATTCTTCTATGACAGTCATCATCACGAATCTGTGTAGTCTGAACTAAAAAGTAATAAAAAATGAAGTTTGCCGCCAACAAGATTGTAGGTATTCTCTCATTTTTGCAAGTCTATTGATGTTTTGAAACTTGCAAGGATTGATGGCACTGTAAGATATCTCCTTTGGGAAAAGCAGAGCAGGGAAATTGGGTGTTCATACAGATAGAAATAAAAATAAAATGAAATATATCCCTTTCCTTATGAACTGAAAGATAGCATGGCTGGAAATTATCAATTTTCTTGACTCAAATTTCCGAGGCAAAGACTCCCAGACCTTGTATTTGTGATATAGAAGAACCTACTTGAAAAGAGAGAAAAGTTTCAAAAGTAAAAACAAGTGCTGGCACAAGCTGGTTTATTGGTGTCTAGCTGCCAAAAAGTTGTATGCCTTAAAAGGATCAGCCTGTGCTTTTGAGTCTACCTTTTGCGACCTCTAAATGACTTCTGTTTGAATTGGAACAATAATGTGGCTAAATTCTCTAAAATTCTTCCTTTGCGAATAAATTGTTTTATGCATTTGAAGAGCAAAAGGGCATCTAAATTGTGAAACAATAATCATCAATGCTGTATCCAATGTGCAGTTGTCAGGAATTAGGAAGTCATGTTTTAATGAGGCCCAGAGCCAAAGAAATTATTTAAAACAATGATTCTCCAGATGACCAGGTAAAAAGCCTAAGGCATGAAATGAATCTTTATTTCTTTATAGGATCAAAGAGATATTTTACTAAAACTTATCATATTTTCAACAAAAGTGTGCATTTAATTTTTGCTTTTAAGTAGAAATAGATGCTTAGTGACCTGCTTTACATTCACTCAAATACTTCCATTTATATTGATTTTAAAGTTATTTTCCCACAAATACTGAATATATTGAGGAATTTACCTGGCCTAACACTAACTTAACACCTAACATCTCCAGAACTGTGAGCAAATGAATCTTTCTTTCTTTAAATTTTTGTGATAAGATTTTGTTGGGTCATGACAGTGAGAATTCTGACTGCAGCAACTTTACAAGCAAACAGGCAACACAGTATAATTTTGCACATAATTATACTTCATATTGCCTCAATTTTTTGTGCTTTGGCTTAAGAGATTTGCTTGATGACAAATTATATCATTAGCAATTAAATCATAAATTCATTAAGTACCTGCTCTGTGTCAGGCACTGCTCTATATGTAATCAATCACATGAGGACAATCTTTGACCCCTCAGCTTGAAGTTAAGAAGATAGAGAAGACATGGCATGGATGATAAAGCTAGAATATACTTGACCATAAATGTACTGGAAAAAAAGAAATCACGGAATGGATATTTAAAATGTCTAATATATGGTTGGAATCTCAAAATTGGGGCAAATGGGAAAGGCTACATTTAAAAATATTGTTTCAGAAAGAACCAACTAGGTGAGGGCCAAGGCAAAAGACACTGAGGTCAAGTGCCCAAACAAAGTGCACAGTAAGACAAAGGTCCATAAACTGATGTGTCCATTATTTTGAAACTCTATCAAAATAACATCCTGTGCCAGAGACACAGACATAGAAGTTAGGCTAATAAAAATAAGTATTTTTCAAAAATAAAACTAATAAAGAAGAGGATAGCCTTTTTTGAAACTAAAGGCCAAATCAATGTTATCCAAAATATAGGCCTTTGTTGCTATGGCAATATATGACTCTGATAGTCACTTTTCCATTATTGAAAAATAAATACAGGATGTGGTGATGCATTCCTGTAGTCCCAATAACCTAGTACCAACAACTTATGAGAACTTGTTTAAAAATTAAAAATAGCCGGGCGTGGTGGCACACGCTTATAATCCCCGCGCTTGGGGGGCAGAGACAGGAGGATGGCGCAGGTTCGAAGCCAGCCGCGCGCGCTGGCTTAGGAGACCCTGTTTCCAAATAAAAACGTAAAAATAGGTCTGGGAGTATAGCCCGGAGGTAGAAGGGCTTCCAGGAACCCCAGTACCACAAAAAAAAAAAAAAAAGCCAGGTGTGTTGGCATATGCTTGTAATCCCAGTACTTGGGAGACTGAGACAGGAGGATTACAGGTTTGTGGCCAGCCTCAGGTATTTAGTGAGGCCCTCCACAACTTAGTGAGATCCGGTTTCAAAATAAAAAATAAAAAATAAGATTGTGGATGTCACTTGGAGGTAGAATCCCCTGGGTTTAACCCCCAGTATGATAAAAACTTAAAAGTAAAATAGGACTGGGAGTGAAGATAAGAGAGGTAGAACAGCCCTGGACTCAGTCTTAATACAAAAGTAAATTAAGATGAACCAACTTAAGGTAAATGGTTTGTTTTTTCTCATAGTTTTAGAGGTTTTGAGAGTGGATTGGTCAGTCCTCTGGTAATGAGCCTGCTATAAGTTACACATGATGACGGAGAGTGCATGGTGGAGTGAGTGAGCCTTCATCCCATGGCTGAGATTCAAAAGAAAGAAAGGAAGAGCCTGACATCCTACAAAATATCCAAGTACGCATCACTTCTTAAAGTTTCTGCCACTGTTCAATAACACCAAAGTGAGAGTCAAGCCTTTAACACATGGTTTTGGGAAATGTGGCAGTCCAAACTATGGACAAAAGCAAATCAAGGCACCTTCTTTCAGCAGGTAACGGGTCTCTAACAGAGAACAGGAGGGTGTTAACTCATGCTTTGTCATCTCTTTTCCACAAATCACTCACCATAGAAGATAATGGGACATACAAGCAGAGGTGTTTCTTTAGGAATAATCCATCCACACAGAAATGAGACCAAATGGATCCAGAGCCCTTTGCTCATAAACTTAAAGAGTTGTGTTTTAAAAAACTGTCCTCTCATTTTGTCTTTAAGTTTATCTCATGTGGCAACAATTATAATAAATTGATTATAGCTATTTTGCTCAGGGTATTAATAAACATACTGCTGTGTCTGGCCAAAATACTTAATTTGTAATTGTCATAGCCTGGATGCCAAACTTCTGCCAAAGCTCATGTTTTGAAGGTATATCTCCAAGGGCATCAAGGTTCAGAGGTGGGCAGGGCTGGAGGAAGTGGATTAGTTGGCATGTGGTCTTAGAAATATATAAATCTGTGGGCTCTCTCTCTCTCTCCCTCTGACTGCCATGATGTGAGAGCTGCATAACTTCAACTCATGCCCTACTTCCCCCGCTGTTGCCCCCGAGGTTTATGCCTTCAGCCTGGCCCTATGAACTGAAAACTCTAAAACTTTGAGCCAAAATAAACTTTACTTTTCCCCTCGAAGTTGTTCTTTTTGAATATTTTAACCACAAGGAAAGGAAATCTGACTGAAAGAGTAATTTACTATCAATTTTCAAATTAATGGAAAAATATTAACGATTTCTTCAAGATCAAAAGGTAAAGAGTAAATAGTTGATTTTTTTGCTGATCATAAAAGTTTAGAAGAAAAAAATCATTAGATATCTTTTTTCTCCTGAAAAAAAATACTTGATATAGCTTCAAAATAGCAACTTGTCTTATTTCTGTCAAGGCCCATTTTGAAGTTAATAGAGGGATTAAATATTTTATGTAACTATAGATAGTTGTTTATGTCTTTTCAAATATTTATGCACTATTTATATATCTTGTAGCTATGTTTTTTAGCAAATAACAATCCAGAATGCCTGTTAAATTTAAATTTTGTATAGACTTTAAAAGTTGTACCCAATTTTGGAAAATTTATTTATATGTAATATAGTTATTTAGTGGAAGCATGTCTCAGGTAATATTTGAAGTATTAAATATTTTTGTAATCTAGAATTGCACATGTGAATTATATATGAAAACACATTTGATCAATATATTTACAAATAAATCCTATAACATTATAACCCATTTATAATAAATTAAACTTAAATGATATTTAAATGGAAATTTGCATTATCATACACGTACATTTTATTATTATGCTTCAAATCAATCTCTGCTGCAATTTTCTTATACTTTTATTTAAAAATCTTAGTGTGTTCTTGAAACAAATTTTGAATCAAGCATTTAACATTACTCCCAGTTTGTTTGTTTGTTTGTTTATTTTTGGTGGTACTGGGGTTCATGGAATCCCTTCTATCTCTGGGCTACACTCCGAGACCTATTTTATATATTTTTTATTTGGAAACAGGGTCTCTTAAACCAGCATGGCTGGCTTCAAACCAGCATGATCCTCCTGTCTCCTCCTCCCAAGCGCGGGGATTACAAGTGTGTGCCACCATGCCCTGCACTCCCAGTTTATATTACCAAAATTTTAGTATATTCATGACTAGAATAATTCAAGTATTCTAGTCAAGGTTCTCCACAGAACTAGAACCAACAGGATATGTATGAAAGAGGAAAAGGAGAGAGAGGAAAGGAGAGAGGAAGAGAGGGAGAGAGAAAGAGGGGCAGCAAGAAAGATATTATAGCAATTGATTTATGTAATTCTCCAACTACAGGCTGGAGAATAGGAAGATTATTATATAATTTAGTGGCACAAGAACAAGCATTTTTGTTCTTTAAGTGTAAGAGAAGACAAATGTCCTCACAAGGAGTTGATTCACCTTTCCTGTATCTTTTTTTTTTTTTTTTTTTAACTTCCGGCCCTAAATAGAATAGATGATCACCAATATGAACTGGTGCGAGAGATTTTCCTTGTTGAAGTATAACAACTTAAATGCTAACTTCCTCAAGATTTATCTTCATAGCCATTTGGTAAAGTGTTAATAGCTATCCAAACATCCTTTAGCACAGTCAACTTAAAATCTAAAATTAATCTTCCCACACAGGAATCTCTGCTTAAACTTAACTGTCAAGTAATATTAACAAAAAAATAGGCTCTTATTCTATATAAAGCAATAAAATGACTAGAGATTAGTTTAGCTCCACTGATAGGGTAAACACAAAATTAATGTATTACTAATAGTATGAATAATCATTGCTTACTAATGACAACTAACATTTATAATTGCTCAGAGTTTCTTCTAATGGAAAACAATTGACATTTACTTTCTATCCACAATTTTATCTACCTAGGATACATATAAACAAACATTGTTTTAATAATAGCAATATGTTAATCACTTTTGTTTATATAAATAAAAATAAATGGATAATTTGGCCTCAAAGAAACAAGTAAATTCTCTAAGATTCCAAGTACAAAATTATTTGAGTTAGGAAAAAAATATTGCTACCAAAAAGAAATTTCAGTGATTTGTTGGAGTATTTGATGTAATCTACTATATGGTATTTATTTTTAAAAATATTTTCCATACTTTCTGTAACATTTTAACACTCTAAAATCATGGAGAAAGCCAGATGTGGTGGTGCATACTTGTAATCCCAGCATTCGGGAGGCTGAGAATTGAGCATCTTGGTTCGCAGACAGCCTCAGTACCCTGTTTCAAAAATAAAAAGACAAAACAATAGAGCTGTAGCTCAGAGGTACAAGGTTCCTGGGTTCCATCCCCAGTACCACAAAATAAAAAAAGCATGGAGATTTTTTATTTGGACAATTGAATTAGGCCCTCAATACTATCTGACCATACTACAGGGCATATTTTTGCATGACTATAAAATAATTTATTTTAAAAAATAAAACTCAGTTTTCATATATAACAGAAAAATTTTAACAAATTGGAAATACTGAGAAAATAAATGTGTTTGCTCATTGATGAGCTATCCATGTTGATGGTTTTAAATAATATTAATATAGGTTGAATTAACACCTTAATTTAGATATAATTATTTAATTATTAGTAGTAATAATATTAATATTTGAATAAATTTGCAAACAACAAGTAACAAATATAAATATGTCCTATTGTCCTCTTTATAATCTAGGGAAGAATAATTAAATCTAAAGAAATTTATGATACAAGAATCAGACAGAAACAGAGGATGAGACATGGATTATTTGTTTAGTATTGAAAATTAAGTTTGGAGGCCCAGGATTGTGATGAATACCTGTAATTCTAGTCCTTGAGAGCCAAGACAGGAGAATCACAGTCCAACACTAGCCTCAGTAACTTAGTGAAACTGTTTCAAATAAATAAATAAATAAATAAATAAATAAATAAAGGATTAGAGTGTAGCTTGAAGGTAGAATGCTCCTGGGCTCAATAGCCCATACCACCTTAAAAAAAGAAAGAGAAAATCATTGGTTTGGCAGTGATATTTACAAATTCTAATGGTTAAATATATTTTTTCTAATTATTTGGATGTAAATGCTCATGTTAAATTAAAAGTGAAACAATGTATTTTTAAATATTTTTATTGGTGCATTGTAATCATATCTTAATGAGGTAGAAGCTGGTAGAGGCACACAGGCAAACATCACTCATTTAGCCTTTTCCCAATTCCCACCCCATTCTCCCCCCTCCCTTCTTCTCATGTTCAGCTTAGTGATTGACTTTGATATGTGTATGAATGTACATCCTGTGAATTTGGGTGTTTTTTCTTCCCCCTACCATCTGCCTCAGATCATTTTTTTGTTCACCTGTGGTTTCTCCTTTGTTGTCAAGAGTCCCTCCTATGTCCCATCTTCTCCCTAGCTTCCATATTTATTTCCATAATTGTGACTAATTTTACCTAGCACAATGTTCTCCACTTACATTCATTTTCCTGTAAATGACACAAGTTTTTTTATGGCTAAGTTAAATATGATTGTGTACATATCTCATAGTTTTGTAATCTATTCATCTATTGATGTATATTTTGGCTATTTCCATTGAAAGAAATTATAAGTTGTGTAGCAATAAACATTGATATACATGCATTAGTTAGTAGCTTGTTTTCCATTTTGGGGGTGGATACACAGAAGTGGTATTGCTGGGTACAAATTCAATTTTAAACAATCAGAAACCTTTCTGATGCCAACCATAAATCCAGTGAAAAAGAGAAATCCAGAAAACATTTCTACTCAGGATATCACCCCCCCAAAAAAAATAGCAATAAACCTATTCAAAGAGATTAAAGGCCTCTACAAGGAAAATTATAAAACATTTAAAGAAATTGAAAAGACCTTAGGAGATGGAAGATCTTCCATATTCTTGGTTAGGCAGAATAAATATCATGAAAATGGCCATTCTTCCAAAAGTGATCTACATAGTCAGTGCAATATCCATAAAATTACAAAAGTTATTCTTCACAAAAACAGAAAAATCAGTTCTTAAATTTATTATTTACAAGAAAAAAACCAGAATAGCCAAAGCAGTTCTCAGCAACAAGAACCATACAGGAGGCATCACAATACCAGATTTCATGTATACTATGAAACATTTCATTTAAAAAGTATTGCTTTTTACAAGAAAATAGATTCTTTCATTTTCATAAGATAATTATAGACCCTTATATATTATGACCAGGAGGATTCTGGTCTCCTTTCAATATTTTTATTTTATTTTATTTTGTTTGTGTGGTACTAAGGATTGAACCCAGATGCATTCTACCTCTGAGCTACACTCAAAGCTCTATTTTAGTTTTTATTTTGAAAGAGGGTCTTGCTTTTTTGTTGAGAGTCTTGCTACATTGCTGAGGCTATCCTCAAACATGTGACCCTCCTGTTTCAGATTCCCAAGTATTTAGGAATAGAGATGTGTGCCATCATACCCATGTCAATGTGTTGTTGTTTTTTGTTGTTGTTGTTTAAAATATTTTTTTATTTTATCTCTTTTTTCTCTGTTTTTTTCTGAAACATTAATCTTCTTATTTCTATGAATAATAACTAGAGAAAATTCTATTAGGCTCATCATGTATTTTATTATTAGAAGAAGAAAATTAAAGAAATTTCAGCTGATCAACAGTTTTCCTTACCAAATGTGATTTAATTCTAATTATTTATTTTGTTCATGGGCCTCAGTAATTAAAGCAATTAAAACAATTGACTATGTCATAGTGTTAATTCTCTACCCTTTGGGTCACAGGTTAATATATCATGATGAGATCTATTCACTGAAGTAACTAATGTCTCATATTTATTCTCCATCTGAGGTAATGTAGTGAGCACACAGTAATTGTCATCAGGGAATTTATCATCTAAGAAGAATGACTTCCTAAAATCAGTAACATTAAATATTTAATATAGTAATGACATGCAAATTAAATATAACATATCCTTACTAATTAAATGAAGTTCATTGACAATGATGTTAATTTAATGAAGAAATTATTTTCTGTGAGGCATATTGATATTGAAAAATATGTTTATTTTTATTTTTTAGTTTTGGAGGTCTGGGGATGGAGGACAGGGGCATTTGACCTCCGAGCTATACCCTCTGTCCTGTTTTTTATTCTTTTGAAACAGGGATCACTAAGTTGCGGAAGGCCTCACTTAAGAAGCTGAGGCTCTCCGCACACTTCGATCCTTAGGTATCAGCCTCGGGAATGCTGGGATTACAAACGTGCACCACCACGCCCTGCTAAAAGTATGTTCTTATTTAGTCATTGTTCCCTTCACAGGAAGGGCACATGCAAAAATTGGGTGGTACTAAACAGTTTCTTGGAGTTTAAAATAAATGAGTTTAACATAGTTTTCAGATTGCTCTGTACACATCTACTAATTGCAAAACAATAAAATTTTATATCTGCAATGCATAATTATTACCATTTTTATCACTTATTTTATATTGATATTTTATACATACTATGAATGAGTAATATATGCATGTGTGCCTCTACATTCGATATCCCATTAAGATTCATCATTAATACTTTCTAAATTAAAAAAAAACTTTAAATTTTTCAAAAATAGATGGGCATGGAGGTACATGCCTGTAATCTCAGTCCTTGGTAGACTAAGACAAGTAGTGAGACTTATCAGCCAAATGAGATCTTGTCTCTAAATAAGAAATAAAATAGGGTAGGGGTATAATGCTAAGGTAGAATGCCTCTGGGTTACATCCCTGTAAAACACACACACACACACACACACACACACACACACACACTAAATAAATAAATAAATAAATAAATAAATACACCAGATTGTGTAGATGTGATTTTTTCCCTTTAATAGTCCAATGCCTTTCAAAATAACTGAGTTGCAATCATGACTAAGAAATTAGCAAAAAGTAAGCATACATATGTATATGTCTATAATTGCACATACATAAATATGCACCATTATATTAATATTTTATAATGTTGTGGAGTTCTTTTTGAATTGAATCTCACTGTGGTGGGCCTCTTACTGGGTTTCAAATATAAGGCCTGGACTTTATTACTCCTTCCTTCTCTAAGTAGGAAATATCTCTCCACATGCTACTTTGGAGTTAGAAGAGGGTTGGCTTGGGTAAGTCTTTCCTTCTTTTTTTTTTTTACACTTAAATTAAATAGCATGATTTAATTTAGTTGCTGCTTAATCCTGAATCCTCTTACGTTAAAAAAAAGTTATAATTCAATATTAACGTTAATGAATTTAAACCTTCCAGAAAGCACGAATCCAAAAGGAAATGTCCAACAGGCGACACGAGCCAGGGACACTATGGCCTTTCGTTTCAGTCTCGGACATTCTAAACATCAATGGAAAAAGATCTCTAGAGTTTCTCAGTTTTATTTTTCTAGAGCACGGTGTGGCTGCTACCGGGCACGGCCTTCCAGCAGGTACACAAGTAACTCATAGGTGGACAGCACAATGGTGGTGTTCGGGATCGGCCGGATGAGCTGGGCAGACAGTCCCCTGTAGAAAGCAAGGCAGCCTTCCTCCGGGAACACCAGGCGAGCCATCTGGATGAAGGACTGGTTCCTGCTGCCCTCCCCCCAGGTCTCGTCCTGATGACCTCATGCGGATAAGTGATGCAGGAGGCGCACCCTTAGACACAGCAGCAGCTGCCATGAGTCCAGAGAAGCTTGCGGGGCTTTTCTCGGTTCTGTTTGCAGTCTTTCCTTCTTGTTTTTAGTCTATCTTCTGTTATTATGCTAAGCCCAGCAACACACTTTCTTACCTTTCTTACTCGTGTGCAGGTAATTTCATGTGTGATTATTTATTTATAATGATGTTTCTGCTCAATAATGACCACTAGAGAGTCTAACTCCACTACAAGCTCTCTTGGTCTTGTGGTGTTATTTTTTTTTATTTTTTATTTTTGTGTGTTATTTCTGTCTCATCCAGCCTTAAAGGTTTAGGAGGCAAAAATGGCATGTCAGGAGGATGTCTTGGACATAATCTCCATCATTGCTTATGTCTGCTCATTATATGTTCCCCTGGTGTGTTAGTTTTGGTAACTTTTTCTGAGACTTGGTCTTCTATGCTGGCAAAAAAAAAAAAAAAAAAAAAAAGGCTTCTTAAAGAATTTACTTTGAAGGGTAAGCAATACTATTTCATCAGGGACATTCTACCTCCAAGCTACACCCCAGCTCTAATTTTTATTCTTTATTTTGAAACAGGGTCTCACTAAGTTTCAGAGGGCCTCACTAAGTAGTTGAGGCTGGAAGACTGGCCGAAAACCCACATCCTCAGTCTCAACCTCACAAGTGCTGGAATTATAACCATGAGCCACCATGCCTAGCTGTTGTTTTTAAACTTAAATATTTATTTAAATTGTATAATATCATTGAAATATGAATAAATAAATATTTTTAATTGTGGTAGATAGCTAATATAACTAATTTGTACCTACAAAGACTTATTGTAAAACAGGAGTGAGAAAATCTTCAGTAGTTAATCATGAATACAAGATAGACTCATATGAATTCAGAATAAAAATGTATGTTTCATTCTTCATGCTCATTAATACACTTCACTGATTGCTGTAGTTTTTCCTTATTTGTCCTTTAAAGTACAATGTAGTTTTTATAGCTTATAATTTATTATAATTCATGTTGATGTTTTACCATTTTATATGTTTTACTTCAGTAGAGTGAAAAATGAGTATATATTAACATTCTGTACCTGTAAGATTTTCTAAAAATCTGATTTATTTGATGGTACAAATTCAGTGTCTGGCAAAGAATTTTACAAACCACTTACATTTATTTTCAATTAATTTGCAATAACTCAAGGTTTCCTGGAGAATAGTTATTATTTATATCAAATTCAATTTCCTGTGCAGAAAAGAATATAAGATATGCTTAAAAGATGTTCATAGGACTGGGTGTGATGGCACCTGCTTGTAATCCTAGCATTTGAGAGACTGAGACAGGAGGAATGGAGTTCACAAACAGCCTCAGCTATTTAGTGAGGCCCTTTGAAACTCAGTGAGACTCTGTTTCAAAATAAAGAATAAAAAATAGGACTGGGGTAGAATGCCCCTGGGTTCCGTCCCTAGCACCACACACACACACACACACACACACACACACACACACACACACACACACACACAAAGATAAGATGCTCATAGACATCAATTTGTTACCAACAATAGAAGCTCTAATTTTTAGGCTTTATTTGATTGTGTTTCCTATTGCACTGAAAAATGATTATATTGATGAGGCACATTGTGGCATGGATTTCACACAAAGGCTGGATTTAGAACATTTTAGGTATGGGACATGGGCTAGATTGAATCTTTTCTACTTTTAGAAAATGACAAAAATGTAATTAGTTTTATATTTTTTCTTCTTAATCACTGTCATCTAAATTACTAGGATTAACAAGTCTTACCTTTATTAATACTAAGTAGGGCTGAAAACAAACAAAAAACAAAAAAAAAACCCTGATAATCAGAGATCATCTATATTGGAGGTATGTAGATTGTATATAATTCAAAATTTGTACATTATATATGTTATTTTGGTTTGAATCTGGGATGCGCATTAAAAGCTCACGTTTTGAAGTTTTAGTATCCAATGCATCAAAGTTCAGAGGTAGAACTTACGGAAAGTATTTATGTCATGATGACCCTAACCTCATCAGTGGTTGTGTTGATCCATGGGTAGCTGGATAGACAACTGGGAGATGGTGGGAACTGTGGGCAAGGGGGCATTGTGTGAGGAAGTAAGTAATTGGGGCCACTCTCTTGGAAACTATATCTTCTCCCCTCCCCTCCCCCCCCCCTTGAATTCAGTCAGCTGAGCAACATTCCCTCTCACACCCTAAAACACTTTGCCTAAGGCCTAAATAGAGCCAGCTGACCTTGGACTGAAATTTCTAAAACCATGAACCTAAATAAATTCAATCTTTTTACAGTTATCCATGTCAATTTTCATCATTGTAATGAAAATTTAAACAGTAAACATAAAAATCACTATATTCAATTTTAAATATATTTATTTTCATTTCTACATACATTAAAGTACTTACATTCACGTAATATATTTTTTCTAAATTATTGTATTATCAACTGTATATATTCTTTATCTATATATTTTCATAACTTTCACCTTCAAATGATATTTGTGATACTTTTTAAATCTGTGATTATGAACTGAATTGTTTTGTGAACATAAATATCTCTTCTTGGTGAAACAAGTGCCAAGTCCCTCCCTTCCTTCCTTCCTTCCTTCCTTCCTTCCTTCCTTCCTTCTCTCTCCCTTTCTTTCTTTCTTTCTTTCTTTCTTTCTTTCTTTCTTTCTTTCCTTCTTTCCTTCTTTCTTTCTTTTTCTTTCTTTCTTCCTTTCTTTCATGTTTAACAAACAGTTTTAGGCTCACAGCAAAATAAAATACAAGACATAGGTTGCCCATGTAACTTCTGAATGACATCTATGTATAAACACCTGTTGTCAGCATCCTCCATCATTTTTTTTTTTTTGTGGTACTGGGGTTCCTGGAAACCCTTCTACCTCCGGGCTACACTCCCAGACCTAATATATATTTTTAATTTGGAAACAGGATCTCTTAAGCCAGCGAGGCTGGCTTTGAGCCTGCAAGATCCTCCTGTCTTCGCCTCCCAAGCATAGGGATTACAAGCCTGAACCACCACACCCACCTGGCTCCTCTGTCATATTAATGCGCATTTTAAAATTGATGAACCTTGCCTGGCATGGTGGCCCAAGCTTTAATCCCAGCATTCCAGAGGCTGAGAGAGTAGGAATGCAGTTCTTGGTCAGCCTCAGCTACTTATTGAGGCCCTCCACAACTCAGACCCTGTTTCAAAATAAAGAATAAAAAATAGGGCAGGAGGTGTAGCTCAGAGGTCAAATGCCCCTGAGTTCCATCCCAGACCCACAATAAATAAATAAATAAATAAATAAATAAATAAATAAATAAATAAAATTGATGAACCTACATTGACACATCATTATAACCAGTGTCGTCAACAGTCTACAATATAATTCATTCTAAAGGCTTGAAAACCTTATAATGGAATATATCCACTATTATAGTATTATACAAAATAACTATACTTCCTTAAAAATCGTCTGTCCTCTATGTATTCCTTCTTTCCTTTTAAGACTGGGAAACGAGACGTTAACAATTTCTAAACAGTATTTAATTTCCCAGGTGTTATATAGTAAGAATACATTAGTTTGTAGCCTTTTAAACTGGTATATTTTTTCATTTAGCATTATGCATTTATTATCCCTCTATGTCTTTTCTTAACATGAACACTCTTTTTCTGTTGAATAATATTCTATCATTATCATATATCAGAGTGTATTCATTTATATATTTAGAAACATCTGATTTGATTTTAATTTTTGATAATTATGATTAAAGCCAGTACAAACATCTGTTTCAAAGAACTGAAATTCTCATATTTATTAAAAAGGCTTATAAAGTACATCATAATGAATGCTATAAACTTGGCTTTTCTTTTCTGTAAAACAGTTAAAAGACATATAATAAGCTATGAATGAATTAATTTAGAATTCACTTAATATTTAATGGAAAAAATACCTATTGGGATCCTTTGGCCACCTAAACTCAAATGGGCTGGAATGGGAGCGGGAAAAGCAATAAAATATTACTCTTTGAGAAAAACAAAACAAAACAAAGGATCGGATTCATATTTAGCTGATCATCTTCCTCAGTATTTTTATTTGGCTTTTATTTGTGTTGTCTATCTAGTTACAGTAGGGAATCTATGCTCAATAAAAAACCCAGTTTTGTATTTATTGACATCTCCTTTCCCATTAACATCTATGCCTTTGTAAATGAGATTTCCTCCACTCATCTTAGAGAAGAAAACACAAGGTTACATGAGAAGGGGGAGAATATCTGGCCAATAATAAGACCTGTGAAGAAAGAAGGTCTGAGGAAGAGATTATGGACAGGCAACCACTGGTGCTAATGTGATAAAAGTTGTGTATAAATTCCAAAGTATTATGTAGTGACTGAAACTTTTAAGAGTAAAGACGGTCATCAAAATGATGAATCAGAGCCCAGCAATGAAAGAAATGTCAGTTACCAAAAGATGCAATGAAGTCATCTTGTGATAACATTAAATATTTAATATATTTTCAAGATATAAAGAAATATGTTTAGGACTAGACTTCTTGGGGAGAAAAATGAAGATATACAATTTCAAAGTATATGCCTTCTCTTTTCTCTTTCCTTTTATCATTACTTCATTTTTCTAATATTTAACTCTTTCATTACTTTTCCTTTATCTTCTCTTTCTCTCTATGCCTCATGAAATTTTTGGTGCATGGGTTCAATGTATATATTTTTAGTGATTCAATTGATTACATTTTTATAAATTTAGATTGAGAAATATGTGACTTATTAATATTATAGCCCTTATATTAGTGAATGACTTTTTAAGATATCAATTATTATTCACAATAACATTCTAAATTTAGTTTTTTTCCATTTTTTTCATGCTGTTTTTTATTTTGTTTTTATTGGTAAATTTTTGTCATACATTTTAATGGGGTACAGGATGGTAGAAGCATAATTGCAAATATCACTCAAAATTTTATAATTTTCATGTCAAAAAGGGTATTCATGTGTCTCTTTAAACTTGACACATAACTCTACTTTTTTAGAGAATTCTTCCATATGAGTGGGTAGATCTCTCTTTGAAGAACACAGTTTTGCTAAGGGTGAATTTATTTATAGATTTATTATCATTCTGCTGTGTATGCATTTTAGTTATCTTACTACATACTTATGATTATGATTAATACTGGTTTTACTACATACTTTTTATTACTAGTTATTGTTTCTTGGTATATTTAAATTCGACATCACAGATGTATAGTCATACACAGATTCATTGTCATACGTTCATACATGCCCACAACATCACTTGATCTGCTTTCCTCCCTGCACCTCTCTCCTCTTTCTCCTCCCCCTGGTACATTATTATGAGATTTATAGGGAAAAATCTATATATACACACAACTTAAATTGGTCCATTTTCTTCCTAGAACTTCCCTTTTCCCCCCTCCTACTTCCCTCACCCCATTCTGCCACCCTACTATTTTTTCTCCTTTTCATGAATTCCACTGTCTTTTCTATTTTCTCTAACTTCCACATAAGAGAAAAAGCATGAAGTTCCTTGAAGAGATTAGGATTAATATAGTATTTTTCTTGTTTTGGTAGTGGGGATTGAATTAGGAGTGTTCTACCAGGGAACCCTATCAATTTTTTTATTTTTAGTTTATTTTGAGACAGGGTCTCACTGAGTTCCAAGATTGACCTGAAACTTGTAATCTTACTACCTCAAACTCTTGAATAACTAGAATTACAGGTTTGAACCACTATATCCTGCAGGATTAATATTTTATTATTTATATTTCCAGTAGGAATTAAACCCAGGGTATTCATATTCTATCTCCGAGCTACACCTTAATCACTATATTATTCTTATTTGGAAACAGGGTTTGACTAGGTTGAAGAGAGTCTCACAACTTGTTGAGACCGTCTTCAATCCTGTAATCCTCCTGTTTTAACCTGCCAAGTACTGGGATTACAGGTATGTGCCACCACTCCCAGCTACTTAATGTTTTATTTATTTTATTTTATTGGTGGTATTGGGGTTCCTGGAAACCCTTCTACCTCCGGGCTACACTCCCAGACCTATTTTATATTTTTATTTAGAAATAGGGTCTCTTAAGCCAGCAAGGCTTGTTTCAAACCAGCGTAATCCTCCTGTCTCCGTCTCCCAAGCGTGGTGATTACAAGTATGCACCACCACTCCCGGCTATTTAATGTTTTAGATGAAAGAAAATAATTGAAATATTGCTACATCTGTAAAAAAGTGAGGCCTCCTTTTAATGCTGATACGTGTGTGTGTGTGTGTGTGTGTGCATGTGTGTGTGTGTGTGTGTAGAAGTAGAAAGAAGAATGTTAATATGTGTACAAGAGTTGTACTTTTTTTTTTTTTTTTTTTTTTTGGTGATACTGGGGTGGAACCCAGAGGCTTTCTACCTCCGGGCTATACTCCCAGACCCATTTTATACTTTATTTGGAAACAGGGTCTCACTAAGTTGCTGAGAGCCTCACTAAGTAGCTGAGGCTGGCTTCGAACCTGCGTGATCCTCCTGTCTCAGCCTCCCAAGCGCGGGGATTACAAGCGTGCGCCACCACGCCCGGCCTAATATGTGTACAAGATACATCATTTAAAGATATTATTTTAAATAAGCTGAGCATGATGGCACACACTTGTAATCCCAGCATTTGGGAGGTAGAGACAGGAAGATCATGGTTCACGACTTAGGCGCTTTGCAACTCAGTGGGACCCTGTTTTAAAATAAAGAATAAAAAAATAGGGCTGGGAGTGTAGCTCAGAGGTATAACAATCCTGGATTCCATCCCTAGTACTGCAAAATAAGTTAATTAAATTAGATAAAAGAGGAAAAATATATATTATTTGAAATAATTAGTATCAGTATTATTAAAATACATGAAATCATCTAAAAAATGTTAGACAAGTACTTTAATTCCTGAAACTTAAAGATTAATAACCAATCAGAATGGATATTTTAAAAAATCTGTGCACATATGGAGAATGTACCTTTAAAATCTAGTTGGAATAATGGAAATTTGTTGAAAATGATAGAAATTTACAATGAATTTTTAAAATATTATTAAGTTTCTATATTTATTTTGGATAGAATGATACCATCTAAGATCAAATAGGAACTATATCTGAAAAAATTGCCTGTTACTATTCAGTTTAAACTTAACTGAATTAATCAGAACAACTAAATATTTACCATAGATTATTCCAATATGACTAACTCACACCCTTAACTAAAGATCACCTTTTCCAAATATTAACTTCTAGGACAATGACATCATATGAAATCGCATGTTTATAGCTTCATCAGATCTGAAATTGACACATGAAAGATCATTTAAAAAGTATTTTAAGACTAATTTATCCATTGTGAAGAATGACCTGTTTTTCTATTAAATTTATTTGGCACCCAAGAAATAATGTATAAGTACATTCAATAAAAATGCCAAATTAGAAATGCTTCATACTTCAAATGGTATGAAGTTTGTAAAAGAGAAGAAAGTTATTTTTTCAATTAATAGCACTGTAATTCTATGCTCAATTCAAATAAAAAATGAAGTTTTACATGATATGCTTAAATATCGCTACTCAGTCAAATTCATCATGGTTCAAAATGTTTTAATGTATGGTTAAATATATATTTTTAAATTGATCTAAAAAGCTATTGCATTAACTTTAAAAGGTTTATAAATTTTAGAATGTTAATCATTACAGATTTGCATCTGAATTAAAGGGTCATAATGTTAACTCTTGCTGGGCATGGTGGCTTACTATTGTAATCCCAGCATTTGGGATGCTGAGAGGAGAATTGCAGTTCAAGGACAGCCTCCACTACTACATAGTGAGGCCCATTGCAACTCAGTGAGAGCTTGTTTCAAAAGAAAAAGAAATAGGGCTGGGGGTGGAGGTAGAATGCCCTTGGTTTCCATCCCCAGTACTGCAAAAAAATAAGTATATATACATATACATATATATATATATATATACACACATATATATATATAATGTTAACTTTTAAATATTTTATTTTGCAAATTGATGATAATTTGTATTTATTAGTTAGATTTGTGTATAAGTAGAAATATTTAAAAGTATAATTTATATGATCTATTCCACTTTATTAATTTAATCTCCAAACTCCTGTTGAGGGAAGTGTCATTAACTTTGTACCCTGATTATACTTCACTGAAAGTATTATAGAGCCATTCTCATTTGCTAAAATCACTGCTCAAGCTCACATATTGATCTATCTCAATGTTTGCCGTGAATGGAAAAGAAGCGGATGCTTTAAATAAAATCATTAGCACATATGAATAGAAGATTAACCTCAGGGAATGACCATGTTAAATACTAGACATCCAAAGCAGTATCTCATTGTAATGCGTTCCAGTAGGCAACTATTTTATAAAATTTCCATCTATCCATGTGAAAACTGCTTAATTTTATTTTATTATTGGGCTTGGATTCTCCACAAAGCAAACCCTGAGTCAGAGGACTTTTGAATTAATAATTTATTAGGAGAGACAATTTCAGTTTGGAGGAGTGAGAAATAAGAGAAATGAATCAAGAGAAGGGTAAAGATAATATGAGAATATATTATTTAATTTAAGCACGTTTACTATATTTTATAAATTACATTTCATGATAATTTATGAAGAATAGAAAATGTAAAGAATTTACCTGTTAGGTTATAGCTCCATCTAGTTGGTCAAAGTCCTCTGGATACAGGTGATGCTGAAAGTACATGATATGGTGCATAGCGAGCATTGATTCAGAAAAACCTAATTGTGTATCATTAGGACTTAAGAAGGGCTGTGACATATTTGTTTTTACACTTCAGTTTTTAAGAGTTCTTAAAGAATACAAATCCTATGCATAATGACAATTGATTAGAGCTATAAATATTTTTCTACTTGAAAATAGCAATTTTGTCCGCTCAAATTAACAGGCAGATGTATGTATCAATTGATTACTCAGAGTTTGTAAAGAGATCAACATGGAATTTATTTCATTGAATATTCACAATTTCATGAATAAGCCAAAGTGAAGGATTTGGTAGCAAACCATGGAGAAAAACACAGGCAAATGTCAATTTCCCCAAAAATATACAGGCATGGCTGCCCACACTGCTTTCTCAATAATATAGGGCATTATAGTTGGACTAGAAACAGTTGATGAGAGGATGCCACCAGAGGATTATCAAACTAAATTGTAACTTATATGTGACCAGCATGTCCAGGTTGTCCTTTTTCATTTTATATATACTTTTACGGGTGTATTGTAATTTTACATCTCAGTGAGGTTCAAAGCAATACAATAATATATGCACATATTACTTAGCAATCTGTTCTTTATTAATCAAGGGTCAATATCATACTTTACATATAGAGATATTACTGTAATAGTATAAGAAACTCCATGTACATTTTAAATCCACATATATATAAAACCATATTTTTGAAACTTAAAAGAAAAGGTAGTATTTGAGACAGAAATAGATAGTTCTGTGGTTTGGATGTAGTTTGTTTCTCAAAGGTATATTTGTTAGAAATTATGTTCATAATATTGCAGGGTTGAGGGGCAGAATGTCTAAGAGATAGACATACTGAAGATACCTTTATCATTGGTTAAAAAAGGAACCAAAGTACTACTCAGGGAACCTTAAAATTGATGCTTACAGGTAGAAAACCCCTGGATTAAATTTTTAGTAACACACACACACACACACACACACACACACACACACACACACACACTAAAATTATCTATTTACTTGCCTGAAAATATTACTGTCTAATATTTTAGAAAACGGTAAACCTTACCGATGAGACTATATGCAAAATCTGTAAACCTTAACAAACGAGACTATATGCAAATCAAGGGGGGAACTATTGAAAAAATGTAGGGACTTTTTAAGTCATGTGGTATTTCCCCAGTGCAGTCTGTATTAACTCTTTAAAACACTAGGGAAACACTTAATACACTGAAGAACTTAATTTAATAGGATCCTGGGAGCCTAAAAAACTTCCTCAGTGGGAGAATCTAGCTTATTAAGTTCAGTGATGCAGCACCCAAAGGTATTGAATTTTAAATGAATTCACAAACCTAATAAATCATCCTGGCTGTCAAGTAAAATATAATTTGTGAAAATTATTACCCATGATTATCATGTACTAAAACTAAGGTTTAATATCTAAGCAAATGTTATACTCCTCGTTGGATAAATACTCGAGATTGCAGGGAGTCCTTAATGCAATCTGACACCAAGCAGAGTTTATACATATAATGAACATCATCTCATTCTTCAAAAGCTAGATCATCACTTTCTTCTTGGAGTACTGAAACAGCCTGCAATCATGTCAATATATGATTGTGCTTTGACTTCTAAAGCCATTTATTCATCTCTTTCTGAATGTCTATATATTCCATTAGCCAAACCCAATACTTTCTATGTCAGATTGGAGGTGAAGAACAACAACATAGGTTCTACAGAAAGGGTTTGTGGCTGCGAGGCTAATGCCAATGTGGTTTGTGTTTGCCTTTCATTGTAGCAGTACAACTCACTGAAACATTTATTTTTTTAACTTCTCTCTTGATTCTCACACATGCTATCCCATACATGAAAACAGAATTATTTACAGCTTTATTCATTTGTGCGCCTGGCAAAGAATGACAAAACTCACACCAAACATACAGTGGGAAAAAAAAAAAGAGCCTCTTCACCAAATGGTGTTGGAGAAACTGTTTAACCATATGCAGAAAAATGAAAATAAACCCCATTTTCTCTCCCTGCACACGAGTCAATTCAAGATGGATCAAAGACTTGGAAATCAGACCAGAGACCTTGCAGTTCCTTGAAGAGGGCATAGGTCCAACACTGCAACACATAGGCACAGAAAAAAACAATTCCCAACAAGACTTCAAAAGAACAAGAAATGAAAAGAAGGATCAATACATGTGACTGCATTAAACTGAAGAGCTTCTGTACAGCAGGGGGTACTATCAGGGAACCTAAACAGAGAACCAACAAGATGGGAGCAAACTTTTGCCAACTATTTCTCCTACAGAGGGCTAATATCTAGAATATACAGAGAACTCAAGTAACTCACCACTAAGAAAACAAATAACCCAATCAAATATGGGCAAGTGAACTAAATAGACACTTCAGAGAAAAAGAAATTCAAATGATAAATATATGTATGATAAAATGTTCAAAATCATTAGCAATTACAGAGATGCAAATTTTCTTCATTGAATTCAATGTACTCTATCTCAGAGCTACAGACAGACACAGGCCTTTTATTTTATGAAACTTTTTTTTTTGTGTGTGGTACTGGGGTTCCTGGAAACCCTTCCATCTGTGGGTTACACTCTCTATTTTATACTTTTTGTTTGGGAACAGGGTCTCTTAAGCGAGTGTGTCTGGCTTCGAATCTGCACGATCCTCCTGTCTCCGCCTCCCAAGCACAGGGATTACAAACGTGTGCCACCACACCCGGCATTATGAAACTATTTTTTACATTTTTTTTTTCCTTGGTGGCACTGGGGATGGAGCCCTTCTAACTCCGGGCTACATTCCCAGACCTATTTATATTTTATTTGGAAACAGGGTCTCTTAAGCCAGCGAGGCTGGCTTCAAACCTGTGTGATCCTGTCTCCGCCTCCCAAGCGCAGGGATTACAAGCATGTGCCACCATGGCCAGTTATTTGTTATATTGCTGAGTGTTGCCTTCAACCTGCAATCCTGTATCAACCTCCCAACTACTGGGATTACAGGATGCACCACTACGCATAGCTATTGGTGTCTTTTTAATCAATGTATTTCTAATTAATGTTTCTGGATTGGCACAAGATACTATAAAGTGGAGTAAGATACACCAAAAACTCCACTTAAAAACACGTCAGTATGTATTATATTTTTATTTAGTAAGGTCGACTCTAAGTTATCTTTCCAGTTTATATTTCTACGTAATAAATGCTATTTATTTCAGAGTTCATAACTACTTTCTACAGAAAATGTTGAAAATGACTTAATCTAATATAATGCTATTATAATGTGATTATTTAATAAATGTTAGAACTATAGGGTTTATTTTTCATTAGGTTTATTTTTCATTAGATTTTTCTGCTGCATTCTTAAAACTATCATTTGTCTAGTTATGAACAATGCATTAGGTATTATGAACAGCTATCTGAAATCCAGGAGAACTTTAATAATATAGAGTTTTTGTTTGGTAAAAGCAATACATTCAGTTCATCTGCTTCATATATAAATTAAAGAACATGGATCAAAGTGATTACTATAAATTTATTGGTTTTTTGCTGAGTGCTAATGCTACTGTGGTAGATTAACACTAGCCTCTGTTACAAACAATACCTTATAAAATTTATTTATACAAATCGATTTTGTCGAATTGTATGTAACAACATACTAAGTTCTAAAATATTTTAGCAATAATTATTGTCATTAAAAGTAAAAGCAGGGATGAAATTATATCCATAATTTCTAAAGGCATTCAATAAATGCTGAAGGGTGCTTATGATTCCATTGTCCAATTTAATTAAAAACATATTTAAAATATATTTTTAGTACAAATCCTAAAGCCTTAAGAAATAGGACTTTGGTTAATTACAACAATCAGAATTTACAATTAAATACAGAACTTGCTTGAGAATGTTTGCTTAATTTATTAAAATTTTAATATAGTTTTAAATATTTTCATCAGCTTATATTAAGAATATATATTTCACACAGCATGAATAATAATTGAGAAATTATTTATGATTTTGATAAGCTCCTATTATATAGAATGTGTATTTAACTTGAGCATAATTTTTATCTAACAAGTTTACTTAAACCCTTTGTAAATTCTCAAATTTCTTTGTTCAGTACCTCTGATTGTTACAAACATTCTCTTTAAGAAAACCCTTTTTTGTTATACTTCTTGATTAAAGATTGAGTTACTACACACTTTTACCTTAAAGAAACTAAAATATAATGCAGTATTAATTATTATGAAGTTTAAAATTATTTAAGTCTCCTGCAATGGGCTATTAAAGATTCTGACCTGGCATGGGTTATACTGAATTTTGAAAAGTGTATTTTAAAATTCTTAGATATTACTATCTGAGAGGAAACTGAGAGTTCATGTGAATGCAGCTTTTGCATCATTTATACATATTTCAATAATATTTTTCATGTATCAGTCTCTAAACATGGTATAGGGAATGCCAAAATAACAAAAGAAAATCCTTATATTCAACAAATACAGAGCTTAGTTGCAGAGCCAAAAATAAATAAACAATATTGTGATATAAAATGCAGTAGTAAAGAATTCAAAATGGTGACTACAGGATGCAGCACATCTCAGAAGCTGGAACAAATAAAATTCAACTACTGAGAAGACAGCGTCTTGACCAAAAAAATAAAGCAGTGAAAGTTATTCACCATCAAAAACACAAAGAGATATCATGGCAAAGGAAATCCAATACTCTGAATGTAAAACCACTAAAAGAGCCCGAGCATGCAACTGACCTGGTATGGCAGCTGGTGCCATCTTGGACCTCCAGCCCGAAACATTTTGGCAGCTTTGGCTCCACTGACGCAAGAGGGTCTGACAAGAAATCCAAAAACTTGAAGTACAAAAAATGCAGCAGATCTCCAGCATATTAAGCACCATGCTTCAGGGACACAGAAAAAGCTCACCAGAGGTGGCACCTGCAGTGATGCACTGTGCCCTTCCAGAGATCCAGCCCACAGGACAACATGTTAACAAGTAATGTGTTGCATTACTTATTACTCAATGGAGGCAAAAGACTGCCCAGAGCAGCCCCAGGATCCCAGTGGGCTAAGACCTGGTGGTGCATCCTGGAGGTAGTCCAGTTAGAACCTTCAGAGACACAGGAAAGGCCCATAGTGCTTAAGGCTTAGTTCCTGCAAAGGTCACAGGCAGTCGCTCCAAAACTACACTGGACACCCTCTGCTGGTGTAGGTAGGGAGACACAGGCACAGGGCAGGAAGGTGCAGAACACAAGGCTTGAGATTGCAGAGCCCTGGAAGGAGAGTATAAAGCCAGGGCCAGAGAGCTCAGAGCCCATGGCCGGAGGGCAGAGAGCACAGAGCCAGAGGGCATGAAACATGGGGCTGAAAAAGCACAGAGCCCAGTGTGGGAAAACACAAAGCCCTGAGCTTACACTGAATTCATTTACAGTGACACTCAACACCCTGACACCTAAACACAAAGCTGTCAGAGGTGAGAGAGGGGCACAAACACTTATAAAGTTTATCCAAAAGCTGACAATAAGTTATAGAGCAAATGAGAGACATTGGAATATGCTCCAGAATCTACCACAGTGAACAAACATACAGATATTATAGGGGCCCAGGCCCTATATATGAACATTAGCAGAATTGCTGGGTTGTTGTTGTTGTTGTTGTTGTTTTATGGGTTTTTTTTTCCAAACTGTCACTATTCCTTTTTGTTATTTTTCTTTTTTTCTTCCTTTTTTTTTCTTTTGGGTGTTTTTTGTCTTTGATGTATTATTGTTAGTTTTTATTTATCACTTGTTTTATCACTTTATGCATGTTTTTTGCTTTTCACCTATTCTTTTTACAAACTTCCTCCCTCTAGCCTATCGACTTTCTTCTCTCAAAAACATTTTCCCTTACTGTATCTCCTTATTTTATATTCAAGCTATTTTATATCTCCGTAGCTAAATACCCTGTATTAATTACAAGAATCCTACCATTTAACCTTCTCTCATTTTCAACCAGATACTGCCATATTGTTCTTAAATTCTTACTTAACTTAATATATTCTCTACATTACCTGAATCCTGTACTCATCACCCCAGCTCTTCTCCTCAACAATGAAAAACACTGCTTACCTATGCACAAAATGGCTGACATCTCTAAAATCCTAACACTAAGATTGGATCAGAAAGATTGCCCACAGTGTCACACACACACACACACACACACACACACACACACACACACAAAGCCAAGACACTGGAAAAACAAGCCCACAAACCCTGAAAATATGAGAACTAGAAACGGGGAGGAAATAAAGAAAATCACAAATACTAACCTACAAGAAATGCAAGAAAAAAATTCAAAATCCTAATCTTCAATATGATGAAAGGCGTCACAGGAAATGAAAGAGGATATGTAGACATTAAGAATCAGAAAGAGTCCTGAAATAAAATGATAAAGTCAATAAATAAAATGAAGTTAGTGATTAAAAAGAAATTCTGGAAGATTAGATGAAATGGAAACAAAAGTGTATCAAGAAGCAGAATTTCAAAAAAAAATCATGAATACAAAGCCAAATTCTAGAGAAAATATTTAAAGAAATAAGCCATAGAGAATAAAAAATGAAGGAAGAATAACATACCAAACAGAAGATAGAACACAAAATGGAAGGAAAAAAATCATATTTCAATAATAACTCTGAATGCCAAAGGAATTAACTCACCAAATAAAAGACATAGACTGGCAATGTGTATTAAAAAATCATAATCCAAATATATACTGCTTGGAAGAAACTCACCTTACAGCCAAAAATATTCATAGGCTGCAAGTTAAAGGATGGAAAAAGACATATCATTCTAGTGGAGACCAAAAAAAAAAAAAAAAAAAACAGGGGGAGCAACGCTGTTATCCAACAAAACAGACTTTAAGCTAAAACACATCAGAAGAGACAAAGCAGAGCACTTCCTTTTATTAAAAGGAACAATTCCAAGAAGATATAATAATAATAAATAGTTATGCCCCCAAAGTGGGTGTACCCACATTTATAAAACAAACCCTTCAGGACATCGCATCTCAAATAGACCCAAATACAATAATACTGGAAGACTTCAACACACCACTCATGGCATTAGATCAATCTTCAAGGCAAAAGATGAACAAAGACTTTTCAGAAAACTATAAACCAAATGGACTTAAGTCACATATACAGACTATTTTAACCAGGAACAGCAGAATATACATTCTCAGCATCCCATAGAACCTTCTGCAAAATAGATCACATCTGGGAAATCAACAACAGGGAAAACAAAAGAAACTACTTAAATACATGGAGAATGAATGATACATTATTGAATGATGAGTGGGAAATATCATAAAAAATGGGAGAAATAAAAAAAATTCTTGGAATTAAATAAAAATAGAAATACAACATACCCAAATCCATGGGAACTTTAAGGTGTTAAGAGGAAAGTTTATAGCACCACATTAGAAGAACAGAGAGTCACCAAGTAAACAGCCTAATGACACAAATCAACAACAACAGTCTAATCCCAAAGCCAGCAGAAGGCAGAAAATAATTAAAATCAAAGCAGAAATGACATAGAGAATAAAAACACAATTAAAAAAATCAACAAAACAAAAAGCTAGTTCTTTAAAAAGATTAATAAGATCGACAATCTCCTTGCCAATCTAAACAAAAGAATGAGAGAATTAAATGAAATAATTAAAATCAGAAATGTAAAAGGAGACATACCACAGACAGTTGGGAAATTCAAAGGATTATCAGAAACTATTGTGAAAATTTATACTCCAATAGACTGGAAAACAGAAGAAATCAATAAATTTCAAAGCACATATAGCCTACATAAACCTTACCAAGAAAACATAGCAAGCTCAAACCAACCAATAGCAAACAGAGAAACAGAAAGAGTATTAAAAATATCTGCCATCAGAAAAAAAAAGAAAAAAAAAAAAAAAAAAGAAAAACAGGCCCAGATGGCTTTCCAGCTAGATTCTACAAAACCTTCAGTGAAGAGCTAATCTCAATACTTCACAACTTATTCCAGAAAATCAAAAGAGATCAAATTCTCCCAAACTCTTTTTATGAGGCCAGTATCACATTAACCCCAAAACCAAATAAAGATACCTAAAGAAAATAACATTACAGACCAATATCCTTGATGAACATAGATGAAAAATTGTAAACAAAATACTAGTTATATGCATTCAAAACCATATCAAGAGAATTGTACACCATGACCAAGTTGGTTTCATTGCAGAAAAGCAAGGCTAGTTCAACATATGCAAATCAATACATGTTATTCACCACATAAATACAATTGAAAACAAAAATCACATGATCATAGCAATAGTTGCTAACAAGCATTTGACAAAATCCAGCACTCATTTATGTTAAAAAATACTGCAGAAAATTTGAATAGAAGAAATGTATCTCAACATCCTTAAGGCAATATGCAATAAACCCAAAGCCAACACCATTCTAATGAAGGAAAAGCCTAAAAAAATTACTCTAAAATGTGGACAAATGTGAATATAGTATTTTCAACCTGGACATTCACTATTGGGGAAAAAGCTAGCATAAGTGGCATTAAGTACTGTGTGCAAGTAGTATATGCCATTGTCAATATGATCCACATTACGATGTGAATCTATAGTATACCAATAAAAAATAAAATAAAATACAATAAAACACAATAGTAGCTGGGCATGGTGGTGCATGCTTGTAATCTCCTTATTTGGGAGGCTGAGACAAGAGGACCAAAGGTTCATTGTCAGCCTCAGGAATTTAATGAAGTCCTTTGGAACTTCTGGCTGGTAGCATACATAGGTCAGAGGTAAAATGCCCCTGAATTTAATCCCCAGTACCACACACAAAAATTAATAATAACAATAAATAAATAAATATAAATTTCAAAAATAAAAGCATAAACCATACAATAAAATTATCATCTTTTTCAATTATTGTGGATCAATATACAGATATGTATTCACAGACAATATAATACATAAAGGTAAGTAGAAATTTATTCATCAATTATTGGGTAGCATATCTAGTTGACAGCTCACTTGGGAGCCAAAGCTCTGGTTAAAAAAAATGCTCAAAAGATTATCAGCTTTCCTAGAGCAGAAGCAAGAAAGCATTGATTGGGTTGAATTTTTTGTGCATAAATCATAGTATTGTTGTAGAAGTGGGGTCACATCTCTGTAGATTTACAGAGAAATCATATTATGAATATGAAATTCCCCACCATTCTTCAGTTAACAATATTTATTGAACACCTGATACATGCTTATTTGAGTTAAAACTGTTACAAGAAAGTAATAATATTTGGCGGATTAATTAGCAAGTCTCTATGTCACACAATTCTGAAGGATAGATTTTCCAAAACCAAAGCTCCAGCTGGTTCCATCTCTCCTTAGGGGCTGAGTCCTTGTTATTAGGTGATGCCTTCTCATTATGTCTTTACAATGTGAGAGAAAAAGCAAGCTCTCTGAGAACAAGGACAATAAACACATTCATGACTTATCTACCCTAGTCTACTACTAATACTTCCCTAGGACTGCAGGTCCCAATGATACCATGTTAAATGGTAGGGTTTCAATACATAAATATTATGGAGATACAAGAATTCATGATGTAACATTTATATTCTATGCTTATATAAGAAGGAAAAAACTTATAATACAAAAAAGATTCAAATCTGCATAAAGTTGTTATATGTAAGCAAACATGCAGTAATCGTTAAAATAATAAATAAGTAAAACCTCTTGTGCAGTAGTAAATGATTGCACCATAAAAAAGAAGAGAAAATATAGGATGGAGTAAAAGACCTAAGCAGTGTTAAATAAGATGGAATAGGTTGAATATGATATTAAAGACTAGCCATATTTCAAAAGTTAGGTGAAAGCAAAGAATTGAGGGAGGTAAAAGAGATTGACAATCTGATATTCCATTATTCCAGGCAACGTGAAAAGCTATCCTGTGTGTATAGAGTTATCACTGGAGATTGTTGAAACTGTAATATATTCAAATGATTTAGGCAGGCATTATATGTTACAATTTATATTATTTATTATTAGCAAATTTATTATTAGCAAATTTATTATTAGTAGTAGTAGTAAATATATTATTTATTTATTTATTATTTTTATGAATTTTATGCTCGAGAGACATGTTTTTTACATGAGGAAGAAAATATGCATCTAAATACCATGTTCTGAAAGCTTCTTTATCAAGCACTCACTACCAAATCCAAATATTAACCATATTTTTGTACAGCATAAAATATTTAGAATAGATTTGTGAAAAATAGTAACTTCATGCAATTGGTTAAAGAATAGCATTTTATACAGAGTAATATTATATATATATATAATATTACAAATATATATATTTGTTTGTTTGCTTTCTATGAACTCTTAATATCATTGTTATATTACATAGTATATGCTTCATAGGTTTATCTATGTAATTATTTAGAATAAATTATTATTTGGAAAAATCAAGTAGACCCACATAAAGCAGTAAGTGGATCTCTAATTTAATCTATACAGAGAGATATAGGTTCATTTGCCCATATCCTCTGTTTATTTTTATACTTTTATTGGTGCATTATAGTCTAACATCATAATGCACTTTATAGTGGTAGTGACATCCATGCGCACAGCATTTGATGTGTCTTCACTGGCTCCTACCACAGTCTGCCTTTCCCATACAAGATATTGAAATTGGCATTGGTATTCTCATGTATATAAATAATGTCAGTGGAAGTTTTTACATCATTAATTCTCTTTTTTGCCCCAGACTCCTCCAAACCACTTCTCTCCTCCACTGTAGTTTGTCATTGTCTAAATTCTCTCTTATATACCAATTACTCCCTTATTTCTGCATATGAGAAAAAACACATGTCCCTTCACATTTTATGGCTGGCTAATCTCACTTATAATGTTCTTAAAGTCCATCCATTTTCCTACAAATAGCATAATTTTTCTTATTGCTGAGTAGAATTTAATTCTGGGTGTGCCCCATAATTTTGGAATTTATTCATGTTGACAGACATGTAGGTTGGTTCCATAATTTGGCTATTACAAATTGTGCTGCTGTAAATATGGATATGCACGTACTGCTATAGTATTCCAATTTTGTCCCTTTGCAAAGATATTCATAAGTTGTATAAATAAACTATATGGTGAATGTGTTCCCAGTTTTCTGAGGAATTTGCACACTAGTTGCTCTAATTTGCAATTTCAATGAGAGTCTAGAAGAGTTTCTATTTTTCTACATCCTCAATATTGTAGTTTGACTACTTGATGACTGTCATTTTAATTGTGGTTAGATGGAATCTCAGTATAGTTTTATTTTGTATCTCCGTGATTGCTAATGATGTTGAACCATTTTATGTATGTTTTGGTCATTTGTATTTCTGCTTTTGTGAAGCATCTAATTAGTTCAAGAGCCCATTTCTTGATTAGGCTATTAGCTTTTTAGTGTTTCATCTTTTAAGCAATTCATATATTCTAGATATCAGTCCTCTATGAGAGGAATAGCTGGTCAAATTATTCTCCAATTCTGTAGGTTTTCTTCTTACACTTTTGGTTGATTCTTCTTATTGGCAAAAACATTTTAGATTAATACTGACCCATTCATTATTTCTTGCTCTAATCATCTGAACTTTGGGCGTCTTACTGAGGAAGATTCTACCTGTGCTATACGTGAAAAATAAAGAAATGAAAACCTTACAAACTCCTTCTACAGGGCAAGTGTCACCTTAATACCAAAATTGAATCCAAAAGAAAGAATATTATAAACCACACACATTCTCACATGGACACACACACACACACACACACACACACACACACACACATACACATATGGGAAAAAAATTGAAATTGATGATAAACAAAGCCAAAATATTTTAATCAGTAAAAATTTGATGTATCTTTGTAATTAAACAGTACATTCTGTGACTTTAAGGGTTATTTATAATGTTTTATATAGAAAATCTGACATTTATTAACAAATATCACATTGACATTTGTGGAGTTCATTGTTAAGGTTTCTAAATGTTCACAAATAAATAATACATCATGAATTAGTTTGTTTTAGTTGCCATCATAGAATACCATACACTGAGTGTTTAAATGACAGAAGTGCATTCTCTGATAATTCAAGAGAACAGAGGCCCTTCTGCTCAGGTTTCTATCCTCTGCTTGCAAATGAGGACTCCTTAGAGGGTTCTCTGTGTGCCATGCTGAGAAAGAGAAATTTATGGCTTATTTTTCTATTTTTTTTCAAAGGACACTGGCCCTTTGAGATTAGAGCCCTTTTATTATGACTTCATTTAACCTTAATTTTTTTCCCTACAGGTCCTATCTCCAGAAACAGTCACATCGACAGTTTTCATTCAATAGATGAATGCTGAAATAACATAATTTCATAGAGAATACAACCTTTACACTAGCAGAATTTCCTCCTTCATTAAATAAAAATATATTAAGGAAGGACAAGACACACCTCTTCTAATTGCATAAAAAATCCCACTTTTTATTTTGGTTATTTTTAATCTAAAGAACTTTACCTTTACGATCATGGCTGGTGGGTTGTTTCTGTCCTTTGACGGCCATGTGCCTTCTCTCAGGTGTGTTTTGAACTCACCTTCTTCTTCTACTCTTTTAATACCTATCGCGGTTTTAGTACCATAACAGTAAGGAAGTGTGTACCACAAAATTCTAAATCAGAAATTAAATGTGAAGTTTTTCTTTGGGAGGTAAGATCCAAACAAAACATCAAAATTTTAAAACACAAATATAAATAAAGTCCAAAATAAAATTATTTTGCCTTATGAAAAGTATAAAGGTCAAAATATCAATGTAATACAGTGACCTTTAGATTCTTATTTTGCTTACAGTAAGAAGAAAGTATTCTCAGTGTTGAGGTGGATATTTGTTTCACATTGTTCTCTATAGTGGCTGAACTACTTTGAATTCCCACCAACAGTGTAGAACAGTTCCTCTTTCCCCATGTCTTGCCAGCATTTTTTGTTATTTGACTTCTTTATACTTGCCACTTGATTGGGGTTAGATGGAATCATAGTGTAGTTTTGATTTGCATCTCCCTGATGGTTAAGGATGTTGAACAATTTTTAGTGTGTCTATTGGCCATTTTTTATCATTATTTTTTGTGAAGTGTCTATTCAATTCATTTGCTCATTTCTTGATTGGGTTATTTGTTTTGCTAGTTGAGCTCTTTGTAGAGTCTGGATATTAGCCCTCTATCAGAGTGGTGGCTGGTAAAGATCTTCTCCCATTCTGTAGTCTTTCTCTTTAGGTTCCTGATGGCTTCCTTTGATGAGCAGAAACATTTTAGTTTGATGACATCTTAATGGTGTACAAGATGGTAGAGATACATATGCACACATTGCTCATTTAGCCCCTCCCTAGTTCCCATCCCCTTCCCTTCCTCAATATGAATAATTATGTTATATAAAATTATGTGTTGTATGAAAATCTAACACTAAATTTAGCATTAAATACCTGACAATAACATCAGAAATCTCTTACAAGCATTCATTTTCTGTTCTGTGGCACAAAGGTGCTTCTGCTGTGGGGCCAGCTTTCTAAGGACATTTCCTCTATCATCTCAATTTTACTTCTGCTGGAACCACATCCCTCATACTTTTGTGATGTGACACTGTACTTGATGGCTGTGGGTTAGATGAAGATCCATTCTAGTGATTGGAGATCCTAAAATAATGGATTTGCTCAGATTTAAGTGCGCCATTCCTTGGTTTATATTTTATTCTGCTACATTTTCTTTGTCATAAACTTTCCTTATTTATTTTTATTTGCTATATCACTTATCTCCTCTACCTTCCACCAATGATTCTCTTACGCACTAGCAGTGCTCAGCTCAGGTTGTACATTTTAACCTGCTTACATCAGTTCCTATCATTCTTTCACATGTACAAGTAGGGCTGACATCATTTGAATAATTACACTGTCTTCTTTCTCTTTCTTCTCCCTGGCCCAGACATTCATTTATCTAAATGTTTCTTAATCAGTGATTTATGAGACCTGCAAACACATCTTCTGTTTAAATAAACTGTATTACTGCCTATTTTTCTCAATTGGGTGAAACCCATCTAGGAGATACTCTCCTATAAAACCAACTTCATATTGGGACAGCACTTGTTATTATTTTGCCTGAAATATTTTTAACTAGATTTATTCCCTTATGCCAATTGATAACTGTAATAGATATGTATATGTACTTAAATACCCACATGAATACCTTTGTGATCTCAGACAAATTAACTAAAATAAAATATACCACACACACAAATTAACTAAAATAAAATATACCACACACACACACACGCACACACACACACACTCACCCCACATGGTTATTCTTTGTTTCTTGTTAGCCAAGAGGCATTGGTTTCAGGACTCCTGTAGACAGCAAAATTCAAGATTACAGTCTATTATTTAAATGGTATGGTATTTGCCTTTAATTTACCTATATTATCTCATATACCTTAACTCATACCTAGATTATTTATAATATCTAATACACATAGATACTATTTAAGTTATTATACATTTTAGGAAATAATGAAAAGTCTGTATGTGGTCAATATGATACAGGTGTGTTCCCTCCCACAGCCCTAGGCATGTTCAATCTACAGTTGGTTGAATCCTTGGATACAGGACCTGTGGACACAGGACTGACTATAATATATGTATACAAAAGAAAAGGGTTATTTAAACTGCTATCTACTTCCCTTCTGCAAATTCCATTTGCAAGGAATTTCCAATGAGGTTGGAGGAACAGTATATTTTGTTTTCTTTGTTTGACTTATTTGCAGGATATAGAAGAAAATAGATAGGTGTGAAAAAAGAGTAGCATTTGAAGGGAGAGAATTAGGAGAGAAAAAAGAAAATATAGTTATACAAATTAAGTTATGCTTTAGAAATAGGAGAGGTTTTAATGTCTTTAAGAGATGCAAATAAAAGCTCTTATCATTATTATTTAACTGGACTATTTATTTCAATAGAAATTTATGTAAATTTAATTTTGTAGTCCATCTTCTAAGATTTTATGAATGCATTTTTAATAAAAGTAACTACTTGACACAAAGGATGAATTTATATTAGGCTGACTACTGAGTTCATATTTTAAGGAAATGAAGGACAATTACACATAAATTATGGGGGCTTTAAAAAGCAAGATAAAATCAGTTTGATGTAATCTTGGTACCAGTGATTTGAATTTTTGAAAGATTATGCACTTTATAACTTAGGTGTTTAGTAGAGAATCAAATGTTTAGGTTTATATGAAATCAATACATTAGGAAGTCTGAATATAGAAATGTATATTAAACTAAGTTTTCATTGTCTTTTCCAACTAATATAAGGGTTTTCGTGATGTTTGTTTCTGTTTTAGGTGCCCATGCCTTTATTCATCAGCACAAGTCCTACAAGTTAGGTGTATTGGTAGAGTAGAGGTCACATAAAGTTTTTCTCTGGTGATTATAAATACACAGGTACAAAGCAACTGTTATAAACGTCTTAACTGAGTAAGGTAATTTCTAGAATTGAGAATGAGAACATTATCAAAGCTTGTTAAGAAATGTATCAATTTAAAGACAGGGGGTATGACTACTGAAGTTCAGAAGGTTTTGCAGTTACTAGCATCATTCATGTGCTCTTATATGTATGCTTAAGTCAAGGGAGATGATAAAATCAGGAAGTTTGTAAATCAAGAATTTCTAAAATAAATAGTCTATCATAAACCTGGGATTAAAAAAGAATTTAAAAAGCTGGAGTAGGTTAGGCTTGGTGGTGCGTGCCTGTTATCCTAGTACTTGGTACAGCAAGTTCAAGTCCAGGCTTTGTAAATTAGCAAGACCATATTTCAAAATTAAAAAAAAAACAATAAAAATGGGCCGTGTATCCAACACAGTAGTAGAGCACACCACCCCAGGGTTAAATTTCCAGTAACACGCACACACACGGAAGCACAGACACACACAAATACACACACACACACACACACACACACACACACACCATCAAAAAAATAAAAAGAAAAGGAAAAAGATGACTAATGTGGAGTTATAGTTATTTCAGAATATTTAAGTATCTTTGTATTTTTTGTGGGTTATGGGCTAACTATTCTTTGAATATGGCTCCGTAGTGATAGGAGCTTTATGTGACCTCAGAAGCAATTTAAATTGTAATTTCTTGAAAGATATTTAAGTTAACCACTTAAATAGAAGTTTAAAATATAGATTTGGCTTAATTCAAATAATTAGAGAATTATCAATATCAGCTACCCTATTTTCCCCATCACAGAATTGTTTTTATTCAGATAAAATTAATTCATTACCTAACTTGAGAAATATGTAAATATCTGTGATGCCTGTATTTACTTATGTAATGGTGTTGGCCTATTTATTAATTTATAGTATTTTGTTAATTAATTAATTAATTAATTTTGGCACTGAAGATTAAATCCAGGGGCATTCTATCTTTGATCTAACCCCCCAGCCTTTTTTAAATTTTATTTTCAAACAAGGTCTCATTAAGTTGCTAAAGCTGGTCTTGAATCTGCCACCCTCATGTCTCAGCCTCCTAAGCACTAGGATTATAGATGTGCACCATACAGCTCAGTGACAACATTTTTATTTATTTTTTTTTTATTTTGGGTGGTACTGGGGTTCCTGGAAGCCCTTCTACCTCCGGGCTACACTCCCAGACCTATTTTATATATATTTTTATTTGGAAACAGGGTCTCTTAAGCCAGCGCGGCTGGCTCCGAACCAGCGCGATCCTCCTGTCTCTGCCTCCCAAGCGCGGGGATTACAAGCGTGCACCACCAAGCCCGGTGAGTGACAGCATTATTAATGAGAATTTGAGAGATTTAGGTGCAACTTTATTTTGAAATATATACACTAGAAATCATAAGTTGGATTTTTTATTTTATATGAACAACCAGAAACTCCAGAGTCCTATTAATTATCTTCATCTCTACTGTGTATATAACCCTTTTTAATTTAACTTACAAAGTCATACCTGAATTTATCAGTCATTTTAACCATCATTATCAGGAAGAAATAGAGCGATGGTGATAGTATTAATTGCAATAGTAGTAACAGGCATTAACAAACCTCTTTTTATATCAAATAATAAACTGATATCTTTTAACTGTAATTTTGTTTAAAATAATTTTATCTTGTCACTATCATGTCATTATTTTATATTAGTATTTTACAAACAATGGGATATTTTCTTAAATAAAAAAGAAAATTTGAAAGGAATTTTATTTTTTCTCAAATAGGGCTAATTGGGTGATGTGTGCATGTATGTCTCCACTATCTTCTATCCCATTAAGATATATGACTCCAACACACCAATAAAATTCTTTAAATAAAATAAAATATAAATATATAAATACAGACATTGAAATATTATATAGTCTTTAGGCAGAAAGGCACAATTACTTATAGCGCCTAATATTTATGTATTTCAAAGGTGCATTTCAACTGAAGATTTTTGTATTTAGTTTAAAAAGCTATAAGTTCCTTAAGGGAAGTTTCCTTTTGTCTCCAGAGAGACTATCATAGTTGACGTGTGCAAATAAAAAGCTGGCAAATTTTTGACAATAGAATAAATGGGTCATAGCAATTTTTTCTTAGGCCTCAGCAGAAATTGCTTAATGAAAGGGCTAAAAGCTAGCTAAAATTAAAACTGTATTCATTATGTTAGAATCCTGATTGAACAGGAGAAAAAGAAACTTGAAACAACAAAAATCAATTCTCCTCAAATGAATAAAGGCTCAGGAGTGCCTAATAAAGCATGGTTTTGTTAATTCAACTGAAGTCTCTGTTAGGCAGAAATAATTTGTTTAACACGTTCAGTAATGTTTTATTTAACTGCCTTCCATAGAATACTTTTGATCAGAACCTGAACTGTTTGAAGCACTCAGCAGTTATATCTGCTGCTCTCTTGCCTCTGAGGTCACACAACGACCTTACCTACAAGGGCCATATACTTCTATCTATTGCCATAAACATCCACTGGCAGGGAGAAGGTAATTAGAAGGTTTCTATGATGAGGATGTGGGTGCTTAGAGCAGAAGTCTGAGGCTGCTCTGCTGGAGGATTTATGAGTTAAATTTGCCTGTTGAGCTACAGCAAAGGTGACAGCATCTCCAGCTTACAACCATGTTTTTAATTTAGACATGTTATGCATGGCCAGCAACAACAACAGTCATTTTCTTTCTACAAGCCTTATTACTTATAAATCATGAGGCACCACAGCTGCATTAATTTGAAGGGATAAATAGATAAGAGTACCAAAAATTTTCTTTTTTATTTCTTAATCTACAAAGATGTAAAAATAAATAAATTAGTATTTTCTAAATATTTGGTGAAGTTAAAGTATTTAGGTGGATTTGTATCATGGTATCATCACTTTAGTTAAAAAGGAACTGAAATTTAAAAAATGATTGGTGATACAGAGATAGCAAGTTGGTTGGATAAAGCAAGTATCATACAAGGTTAATGTTAGTATCTATGTAATAGTTATGTGGGTGATTACTATTCAATTCCATTCAATAATACGTATGCTGTAAAATTTTCATAATAAAACACAGGAAAATACATGCTGGAACAGATTTTATACATGTATACTAATATGCTTAGATAAATTTTGTGGTTGCCAATTATTACAAGAAAATGGAAAGCAAACTGAGTTAATCTCCAATGTGCCATTTATATATTGCTAGTTATTTGGAAATTAGAACTCTTTGTGTATTTAATAAGACTATCAATCTTAGCTCTATGTAGGGCAAACCAATTCTTCTCATTATAGGAGTTTGACTGCCAGTTGGCATAACTGAACCATTTATGTTAACAGCCCTCAAAGTTGACTATATAACATGTCCAAATTAAAAACATTCTAATATAGTACATGTTAGTCAATTCCAATGATGATGAAATGTAAAACATCTTCCTTTTGAGTGCCAAGTTGTTACAACAAGTTAGTTTTTTCCTTCCTTTTTAATTTTCTTGTGATAGTATACATTAGTCACTATTACCATAGAGTTTTAAATAAGTTCCATTTAGTAGACTGTACAAAAGATACTAGTCAAACGTCTAGAATATGATTGGAAATTTTATTAATAGATAGCATGCTAAAATCATCAAGGTGATGTTCTACTTAGTAGGGAGGGAGTATTGACTAGTGATGCTCTGGAGGCTCAGAACTGTGCAAATATATTATTCAAGCAAAGTTGACTATTTTATTGATATAAAATGATGATGTAGTGATAAAATTTCTACAATGTTTCTAGTACAAACAATGATTTTTACAGAAGTTGATACAACACTGTGACATTTAAACATGGGAACATTGGGGTCAGTGAGGCCAAATTGAGGCCCCCTTTGCATCTCAGCTCAGTGACTTCAGAAAAGATCTCAACCTAAGTCTCAGTTTTATCATTTATGAGGTTGATGTAATAGTTTCTTTTTGTCAGTATTGTTGTTGTTGTTATATTATTATTATTATTATTATTATTATTATTATTACTATTATTATTATTTGGTGGTACTGGGGTTCCTGGAAGCCCTTCGACTTCCGGGATACACTCCCAGACCTATTTTTTTTAATATTTTTATTTGGAAACAGGGTCTCTTAAACCAGCGCGGATGGCTTCGAACCAGCGGGATCCTCCTGTCTCCGCCTCCCAAGCGCGGGGATTACAAGTGTGCGCCACCACCCCCAGTTGTCAGTATTATTTTGAATTAGCCAATAAAATTGTTTATATTGCACTCATCACACATTTTTTGCTAAGTAATAAGACATCAATAATCATGATAATTTAAAAACATATATAAATGAGCATAATAAATATTTATTAAATATATCCTTTCAGTAATTAATGAAAGTAGAAACCCAAACAAGATGCTGTTTTCTTTAAAAGCATTGTAAATATCACTGTGAATTTAGAATGTAGTAACACTACATAAATTGAAATTGTTAATAAAATACCTTTACATAGCTGCACAAAATACTAGAAAAACGAATACATTTGTACAGAGTTCCTTTAAAAATAATAATTGCTCTGAAGAATGAGGTATCTAATTTTTCTCGGAGGGAGTATTCCCTGAGAAAAACAGATAATTACAATAGTGGCTGGATTTATGTTTGAAAACACATTCATTTCCTTAGGAACTATATTGTCTAAAATGATGCTTTTTTATTAAAAATAACAAAACAACAATAATATAGGTTTGAAGTTTGTCTTATTGAGAATAAAATGCATATTTGGGAATCAGTGAAGATTCACATTAAAATTATTAATAATTAATTATATGATTTAAATGAAATAATAGACAAAAGAAAAGGAATTTTGTTGCTGACATCAAATATTTTAACAAAGTGAAGATGTTTAACCAAGATAAAGATTGTCCCTGGAATTAAAATAAACATAAAATTGAGTACTTCAGCAGCAATAATGTATCCTTGTCACACAAAAAGATTTATTATAATGTGTTCATATTTAGTCATAATAGGCACTATAGTACAATAGATTATATAAAATGATATTAGAAAAGCATAACATTTTATTGTAGGTATAAGATTTGATTACTCTTAAGGATTGTTTTAGTGATTAATAACACGTAATTAGATTGTAAAACAAAATAAAATAACTGAAAGAAATGTTTGCCAACACAAAGGTATGCATTAGGATATACTATATTTTAAAATTTAGTACACATTAGACACCAAAAATATGTAATCTTAGTCTTCAATATAAGTAATATTGCTGAGCCCATTTGGTTTTTGTTTAGAGTTAAATTTTAAGTTATTTGTATATACTAGATATTAATCCTCTATCAGAAAAGTATCTGGAAAAGATCTTCATTCTGTTGGCTTTTGTCAGTCAGGCTATTGACGGTTTCATTTGCTGTGAAGATGCTTTTTAGTTATATCCTATACCATTTATTGAGTCTTATTTTTATTTTTTGAGCTCTGAGAGTTCTATTGAGAAAGTCTCTATTAATGCATATATGTTGGATAGTTGGTTCTATAATTTCTTCTAGTAATTTCAAAGTTTTTGTTTTTTTATTTTATTTTTAATTTTTTATATTATTTTTAGGTCTTTGACCAAACTTGAGTTGACCTATGTACAGAGTGAGAGAGATTAGATTGAGCTATAATTTCATTCTTATACATATAGATACACAGTTTTTCTAGCACCATTTATTGAAAAGGTTGTCTTTTTCCAGTGTGTATTTGTGGCCCCATTTTAAAAAATCAACTGGCTAAAGTTTAAGAACTTATTTCTTTATCTTCTGTTATCTTCCATTGCGTGGTTTTGACTGTTTTTGTGTAAATACTGTTCTATTTTTGTTACTAATGTTTTGTAGTATAATTTGAAATTGGTATTTCGATGCCTCCAGCAAGGTTCTTTTTATTCAGAATTGTTTTGGATATTCTCAGTCTTGTTCTTTCATATAAATTTTAGTACTTTCTTCCAGCTTTGTGAAGAATAGCATTGGTATTTTGATACAGGTTGCATTCAATCTGAATGTTATTTTGGTAGGCTTTTCATTTTGACAATATTTACTGTGCCTATCCAAAAGCTATGGAATCCTTTCAATCTTCTAAGATGTTAAAGTTCTTTTTTAGTATTTTATAACCTTCATTAAAAATGTGTTTTGACTTCTTGTTATATGTATATCTACGTTTTTATTTATTGTTTTTAGGCTATTATGAGTGAAATTATTTTCAATTTTTTTCAGTGGATTAATGGTTTAAAACTCACCACATGCAGTTCTCTAATGTTATAATGATTTACAGGTATTCTTGGGCATTTAAAAAAATAAAAAAGCTAAATTTCTAACAATTTTGCATTCTTTAAATGGATGAGACCTTTTGTTTTTGTACTGTTCACTGAACCCAGAAACATTTTACTTCTACGTCTTCAGTTCTACTCTTTTCTTTTCTTCTATCTTTTTTTTTCTTTCTGCATTGTAGTTATACATCTTAATGGAGAACACGGTGGTTGAGACATACATACACACATAACTTATTTAACCCTTCTCTAGTACCAACCTCATTCCCTCCCCCTAACTCCTACTCATGTTTGGCTTACTGAATGATTTTAATATGTTTATGAATGTACTTCATGTACCTTAAGTATTTTTCTTCTTCCCCCTCACATCCCCTTCAGTTAGTCACCTTATTTGCTCATCTATTGTTTCTCCTATGAACCTTTTTCTAGATGTAGCTTCCATATATTAGGAAAAGCATCTGATTTTTTACTTTTTGTGACTGACTAATCTCACTTAGCATAATGTTCTCCAGTTCCATTCTTTTCTCCGCAAATGACATAATTTATTTCTCTTTTATGGCTTAGCAAAATATCATTGTGTGCATATCCCATAGGTCGTAATCCATTCATCTGTGGAAGGACATCTTGGCTGGTTCCATAGTTTGGCAGTTGTGAATTGTGCGGCTATGAACATAGATACACATGCATTAGTTTGGTAAAGTTTGTTCTCCATTTTCTGGGTAGATACCCAGAAGTGGTGCTGCTGGATCATATGGTAAGTTTCTACCCATTCTCCTGAGGGTCCTCCATATTGTTTTCCAAGGTTGGTTGCACCAACAATATATTAGAGTTTCCACTTCACCACATCTTCGCCAGCATTTGTTGTTTGTGATTTTAATGATTGTCATTCTAATTAGAGTTAGGTGAAATCTCAGGGTAGTTTTGATATGCATATCTTTGATTACTCATGATGTTGAACATTTTTTATGCATTTATTGGCCATTTGAATTTCTTCCTTGGTAAAGTGTCTATTGAGTTTACTTGTCCATTTTTTGATTGGGGTATTTGTTTTCTTAGCATTGTGTTTCTTGAGATCTAGTAAATTCAAAATGCATCTAAGCCTTGGAAATCAGACCAGAGACTCTGCAGCTCTTTGAAGAGGGCATAGGTCCAACACTTTAACAAGTAAAAACTGTCTCAATGAGACACCAAAGGCACAAGAAATTAAAAGGACGATCAATATGTCGGATTACATAAAACTGAAGAGCTTCTGTACAACAAGGAAAACTATAAAGAACTCCAAGAGAGCCAACAGAATGTGAGAAAATTTTAGCTATTTCTCAGATAAAGTACTAATATCTTCCACTTTTTTTATTAGTGTCTCTCTTCATTTATCTGAAGTCCCTTTTTTTTTTAACCTTCACATATAAAAGAAAAGGTAGGATGCTCAAATTTTTGAAATTGGCTGATATCATTCAGCTTAACATTCTCTGATTCTATGATCCTATATTGCCAGTCAATTTTACCACTCATCTTACATTATTAATTATATGTTTAGTTACATATTTCTGTTCTTTGACCTACATAAGGAAGTAGGTGTTAACCAATAATCACTATATATAATTATATATAATATATATAACTATATATATATATTTATGACTATATATAACTACATATAGTTATATAAATATATATATACATATATATATAAATATAACTATATATAATTATGTATATATGTACTGGGGGATTGAGCCCAGGGGAATTCTACTTCAAATCTACATCCACAGCCCTTTTTTTTTTATTCTTTATTTTGAAACAGGGTCTTGCTAAATCATGGAGGGGTTTCACTAAGTATTTGAGACTGGCTGCAAATCTGTGATCCTTCTGTTTCTCCCTCTCAAATACTGGGATTACAAGTGTGCACCATCTCACTGAGCTTACTATTGGAGCTTACTATTGGATGATTTAAATTGTATGACAAGCAATATCTTAAAATATCAGTCTTACAGTGCCAAAAAGTGTGATTAGTAAACTGTACACTACCTAAATGTTTAATTACAAATAAAACGTTGATATTAGATTTAGTTTTACTCAACATTGATATTAAATTTAGTTTTATTCCTCACCAATTTCAGAATTTGGGCAAGTGCAGTAGGTCTTTAGCTAATGTTTAGTAAACTAAATAAAAACTTCCTTATGAGACACTTTACTGGATGTGGAATTGAGTCTCTCTTTTATATTTTATACCCATGGCAGAACAAATCAGAATTTGAATACTTTTAGTGTAACTTTATATTTATTTGCAAAATAGAAAATATGCATTCATCTGTTACCATATGTACACATATCATTCTTCAGTTACTATAACTGGGTTTCAATTTATGGTGGTTCAACAGAGTTTTTTTTAACTTCGCAATGATATAAATTCATACAAATTCAGTAGAAGCACTGCTTAAAATTTTGAGTTTTGATCTTTCCCCAACCTAGTAATATTTGATATGCTAATATCGCATCTTGTCTGCTATGGTCAATCACAGGCCACAGATCTCAGTCAGCCATATGATTACGAGAGTAAATAACTAACACTTCACAATTCATTGTGTAGCTGAGCTAATGCTCAGTAGGTTAGGTCTATTAAATACAATTTTAACTTATACTATTTTCAACTTACCATTTGTTCAGAGGACATAATTTCTTATAAATCAGAAAGTACCTGGATTTTAAAACCTGCATTTATCTATTATTTTCCATGCCTTTGTATCTACAATATTGATTAATTTTTATTTTGAGATCTCAGTACAATTTTATTATCAGTATACATTTATAGATATTTTATAAAGCATCTATATTCAAATTATCAAATTGCAATGGTATAGTACTTTACTGACAAAAATATGCCCAATTATTTTAAGTACAATTCAATAGGGTCAGAGATCAGTCTTCTATTGAACATATACTGCATTATAAATTTAGCCTTCTAAATGCTATTTAAATATAATCCTGCTTAACCTTTCAAAATGCAGAATTTGCCTTTTCATAGGAAGCTGACCCTCCATCATGAAATAAAACCCAATGTCATTTGAAATATTTATTATTTATAGATACAAGCTTTTATTTGCTGCATAAAATAAAGATCTAGATTCAAAATAATTTGTTTTACCCTTAAAAGAAGGAAGAAATTCAAGGAAGATAAATATGCTTTGCTTCATACACTCAGCCAATGACAAATGCTTTATAACCAAAAAAAAATGTTACATAATTCTAGTTTACAAAAGTTACGTCACATCACAAACCTTCCTAGTCAAGGAAAAACAATTAAAACTTACAGTATAAAATATTTAAATAGAATAATATTCTCAGTATGCTGTAATTATTTATTTGAAGGTCAGTTTTCTAATAAACTGAGGCTGTTTGCCTAGATTTTTACATTTCTATGTGATGAGTAGAGATAGTGCCTGAGTTCAAAAGCATTTAACAAAAATTGTGAAAATAAATGAATAAGTGAAGAATGGAAAGAGACTAGGCAGAGGAAAAAAGGAAGAAAATTACAAAAATGAGAAAAATAACTGAAGGCAGAGAGATAAAGAACTATGAAATGAGGTTGTGTTGTTTTAATTTCTACCTTATTTTAAATTCTGATTCAACTTAGTCTTTCAGATGAAAATACAAGCCAATTTATACTTTGGAGTTAATATCTTAAGGTCCATATTTATTTATTATGATAAAACTGAATTTAGGGAAAACTGTTTTTAAATGATTGTTGGCTACAATATTACAGCTTGTGAAGCTTTAGCAGATTTATTAAAATAATAGAATGATTCTTTTATATTAATTTATATGGTACTGAGAAAGGTGAGGAAATTTATAGTTTTTAACCTGAATTTAGTTTAAGATTAGTATAAGAATTTAAGGGATGGTTTTTGCATATGCTAATGTATAACTTTGTGAATGTATCACTCTGTGTCTTTCTATAATGTATGATAATACTATAACAATAAAATTACAAAAATATTAATGAATTAAGTACAGACGGAACAGAATTTTTTTCTAATATAACTTACATTAATTGAAATAAGAAATATTAAACATTTATTGCTGTTTTGAAATTTTCCCATAGATGATTTAACCAATAACAAACATTTCCTTTCCTTCCTTTCTTCCTTCCTTTCTTTCTCCTTTTTTCATTTTTCTTGACTGGGGAGATTGAACCCAGAAACATTCTCCCTCTGTTCTACAACTCTAAACCTATTTTATTTTTATTTTGATAAAGGATCTTGCTAGATTACTGAGAATCTCATCATTTGCTGAGGCTGTTCTCAAACCTGTAATCTTCCTTTCTCAGCCTCTCACGTACTGAGATTACAAGTGTGTGCCACTATGCTCAAGTACCAATAATCTTTTCTTGAATGTGATGTTTCAGCAATACAAAAAAAAAAAAAAACAAAAAACCAACTGACTGACTTCTTTAGTAGCAAACCAATCCCTTTGTCAAAATTTAGCCATTATATATTCATATATCCTCCTCTCTCTCTCTCCTCTCTCTCTCTCTCTCTCTCTCTCTCTCTCTCTCTCTCTCTCTCTCTCTCTCTCTCTCGTCTCTCTCTCTCTCTCTCTCTCTCTCAGTTATAAGATGGTTTCAAATGTTGCTTCTCTTGAACGACCAACAATTCTCCTTCTACTTTCTGTAACTTGGAAGTTCCACTTTCTGGTAAAAAGGGCTCCTTCTGAAATATGGAACAGGTTCTGATATACAACAAAGGACTTTGGTGTAAAATTATCCTTCTAAAATGTGAAATGGTTGGTTTCTACTCTAGGCTCAAAATACAGATAGTGAAAAGTTAAGCCAATCAATGAACTGTTGCTGATTGATATGTTTTTAAATTCTCATAGCAGAGCATTAAAAAAAATCCAAAATTTAGGATCTAAATTAGGATTTTAAAGAAAATGTTGATTGATTGATTCATAAACATAATTATCTTATGGATTCCACTGCCTATGGAATACATGTTATTTATTGTTCCATACATTTTTATGTCCTTTTTCTTGTTTCAAGTTCAGGTAAAATCAAGATTGACAATTGGAGCTTTTATTTTTTAAATAAATGAACTGTGTGATCTAATACATTTATTTTTCATAAAATGCTTTGTGATCTAAGAAATTTCCCCAATTCTTCTTTATTCCTGAGAGGTTTGGTTTCCAATAAAATAAAATAAATTGAATATCACTGAAGACAATTGCTTATATCAACCAAGAATACTATATCAATACTTGTCAGTACTGTGAGTAGTTACCAGCTCTTGCTTGTCACTGAACTTAATGAGGAATCAGATCTTAATAGAAAATCAGAAATTAATAAGGGATTTAGAGGATAATGTCTAAGTGGTCTCTGTCACAAAATTTCCTGCTACCTTTATTTCATTGTAGTTACATAAAATTGTTTCTAGCTTTGAGATGTCAAATATACCTAAGTTTGGCTCGCCTCAAATAAATTTAAAAAAGAACATTTTACTGCCATGATGTTTAGTGCAATCAAGTTTGAAATAAAACTTATATCCACAATAAAATCTAATTTTACAAAAAATGAGAACTCACATAAAAATTTTTAAAAATGAAGATTTTTGAAAAACACACACAAAACAATTATTATTATGTCTAAGCCATGACATCCAGGACTTCAGAACCCGTGTCTATCATTGACAGCCAATGGGTTATGTTGCCTTACAAAATAGAACAAGGATTATAAAATATCCACATCAGTCATTCTTTGATCAAGGTTATTATTTAGAATTATAGGCTGATGTTGAGTTCCCTGCACTGAGTAGTGGGCAAGAGTGGAAGAAAATGATTGAAGGTTCAAAACTTGCTTTGACTTCAGTGATAACACTGAGCACACACTCAGTGCATGAATCTCTGACAACTTTACTACATCAAGGAGAAGAAACCTTGAGATATGCTGTCAGACTTTGTCATCTACTCAGTTTTGAGGGTATTATGTGGGCAACTCCTAAATAATTGAGAAAAAAAGAAATGTACATAGACTGAGGGTAGCAATAAAACAATACACCACTCCACATAAGAACACATACAAATATCCCCTGTAAATGAACCTGCAGTGTGATGTTTTTTAACATGGATGAATACTAATGAAAATAATAACCACCATAATCTACATGGGGATCTTAAATTTATAAAATTGAACTTATTTTGTAAAGTGACGTGAGGGATTTTAAATGAAGCACAGTTTTTAAAGGTTCCTATTAAAACCAAGATGAACTTGATTCCCAAAGCACAACTGGGTGTGTCTCACCACACTCCTGAACGGTGTGCAGCATGTAAGTTTAAATCTTGCAAAACACACAGGTGTGGCACTACACACAGAAGGTATCAGGGGCAGCACACAGACACAAGCACAAGGTGTGATACCCAAGACCTAATAGGCAACTTATAGGTCAAACACATGGAGACCCCAGCAATCTGAGGACTGCAATTGTTATCATGAGAGACTGCAAACTCACAGCTACTTCTGCCAAAGATCCTTGCCACCTTGCCATGCTGACCACCAATAATGAGGCTAAGGCTGACCTGGCCAGCTATGCTGGTCACCATTGGGCAAATCCTCCAAGTCCTTCCTGGCTGACAGGCCTGAAGACCTGGAACTGGCTTGAAACGGACCTGAATCTGAGATCCTGATACAGCCTGCTGAGCTCTGTGGGGTAAATGGACTGCTCACACTGCTTCCCAAGTCATACTAACATCTTTCTTTCATTTTTTCTCTCTCACTGTCCTAAAATTTCATAAGTTTTATAAATTTGACATGGTATGTTCATGAATAAAGATATCTTTGTCTCTTTGTCATCATTACAATATATGTTCTTTTTTTTGCAGTACTGGGGATGGAACCCAGTGGCATTCTACCTCCAAAGCATACTACTAGTCCTATTTTTTAATTATTTATTGTGAAACAGGGTCTCACTGAGTTGCAAAGAGTCTCACTATGTAGCTGAGGCTGTCCGCAAACCCAGATCCTCCTGCCTCAGCCTCCTGAATACTGGGATTACAAGCTTGTGCCACCATGCCTGACTACAAATGTTCTTGAAATAATTAAGATTGCATTTAGATATTTTTTTCAATATCTAACTTTGCTCACAATAGATATTCATTATAGGCATAAACAGAAAACTATAAATACAAACCCAAATGATGTCAGAAAATAAAAAGGTTAAAATTTGACCAAAGTATTAACAATTTAATTTACCACATTTTGTTTTTTAAATCCTTTAGTACATTACACATATTTCTTCTTATGCATCACCCAAAATGATTTAGCAAAATAAGAAAGAAAATAAATAGAACAGATTTTGGACAAAATATTCCCCAGAGCAATCAGAATTAAACCTATAAATATAAAAGTAAAAAGTCTCTGCTGTACCTGCTAGAAATTTCACAAGATAAGAATAAAGAATTTGACTTTGGGAAGAAAATTCTCTGTGACATTTTCAAGTGTCTTGTATCAGCTCTTGCTCCAGATGATCTTTTGAAGTATGAAGTGAGGTCAGTTGCCTAGAGGAACCAGGCCCTATGAGGATGGGGAACAAAATTTTATTAGGACATCTGCCAGCAGATGGCCTGAGGCCAGAATGTCATCAGCAACAAAGGATGGAGTAGGAGTCCTATTTATAGGGGAGAGATCTGCAAAGCCCTTGAAGATGTGCAAAGTACAGAAAGCTAGGCTTATGAAATCAGATGGTGTAGATTTCCTTGGAACCAGATGAGGTCAGCTTGTAAATCAAGGTATGGTGGGCTGTTCTGGGTCATTAGATTATTTTTAGCACAGCACAACCCCTTGAAAGGAGCAGGAGATTATGGGAAAAGGGGAATTGGGGTTGGGGTGGAAGGGAGAATGTTGCTGCAGCCAGTTACCAATTGTGATCCAGTTATCTGATATATTATTCAAAAAAAAAAAAAAAGAGCAGCTGTCCCCTGGGGTAGGGGTATAGAGTTGCTGTGGCCATTTGATAAAACTGGGCTTTAATGTGATGAATAGTAGATTTTTCTATCTAGAAAATAGAAAATATTCTCCTATCTAGAGAGTAGCTTTGGAAGATGAAGATAACATCTCTTTGTGGAAAGGAAGACACAATTCTTTTCTGTTGGGGATGGTAAAGACAATGATGGTCTGGGAACAATAGCTGGACAGATTCCCTAAACTCAAGGTTACTGAGCCATGACAAATGCACAGATCAACCTGGACTATCTGCATTGCCTCTGAGATGTGGGGAGCAAAGAAAATGACTCTGAACTTGAGGCTGAGATTGCTTCCTTTGTGCCCATAATACAAGGTCTTTGATTCTACCCTCAAAGTTCCTCGTTTTCTGTCAGCACCTACAACACTGTGGCAGGTTAAGTTCTGTACTGAATAAGGATGAGAGTTTGTCTCTCCACTTACATCCCTTTCTCTTAATCTTTTCTTTGCTTTCCTTATCTTGTTTTCCTAAGAATGTGGAGGTTTGTACTTTTATGTATAGTCATTTATTTCTTCTTCCCTTAAATTTTATCCTATTTTCTAGCTTGTTTTTCTGGAAAATGAATATGCAATATCTGAGATATGTGATATACTGATGCCTTGGTGTTTTGCTCTGTTTCTAATCACTTAATGTACTTAATAAATCAATCTGCTCATCAGACTTTATGAGGCCAAAATCAGAGCAAAAATGGCTTAAAGGGATGGTTGATTTACCTAGTGGTAAAAAAAATCAATTTGTAGTAAGATAAATATGATATGATACCATGAGACTCTTTATTCGTAACTAATTATATTAAAATTACTATCTTTAAAAACTGCTTTTATAATTTCTTACAGTTTTTTGGGCTTTGTTGTTCTGTTTCTGGTACTAAATTAAATTGCAGTCTTGCAGCCAAATGTTGTCTGAGGGACCATTATCTCCTGGCTTTTAGAGATGGGGCATCTTTTCCTAAGGTGGTTCTTCACATATTTGCAAAGTACTACATTTTGCTCTTAGATGCCTCAGTTTCTCCCCAGATAGACTTTTTCAAATGGCTGCCTATATATCACCAGGACATGGTAAGAGGCTCACCCAAGAGGGAAAGGTCAAAAGACCAGGGTGGAAGGTGAGATTCCATTATAACCAAGAAAAACTAGCATACTGCCACTTTTTAGGTAAATATGAACCAACTCAGATTCCAAGACTCTCAATGTGTGAGAAACATAGAAAGAGCACCCACAGTCGCTTCCAGTAGAGTCTATTTAAAAAGTCAGATAAGATAAACATTTCCACTCTGTATCTGGAAACTGTAGGCATTTCTGAAGATATTACAGTTCCAAAATTTTACTAGTCCTAAATTCCACATGGGCCCTCCCATCAGTATTTATAGGAATACTTAGCCCAAGGGTAGCAAGCTTGCCTTCCCAACTTTTCAACCAGAATATTCTGTTCAGTATCCTACAGTTTTCCACAAAGCTCTAAGAAGATATCCTTCAGAAATTCCAGTCATGGAACTCTGGTGATAAGGTCATTCTGTTCACAGCACTGCACAAGTCATGCACTGGGCCTAATCCAGTCATAAGCCCTGACTTTCAGGAAACATTCAGAAGTCATTTTTTGTCTTGATAACTTAATGCCTATGAACTGTTCAAATCACTTTTTCCAGGTTAACATGCATAGCCTCATGGACTAGAAATTTCTCTAGATTATAAGATATCCAGTACCCAACATATTAAAATTTTTACTTTAAACACAATTCAGTGGTTTATTTATGAAATATCCTTCCCATTTGAGAGGAAGCATTAGACATTCCCTTTTGTACACTAAATAAGAAGATAACCCTACCTCCATTCTACTTCTATTTTGAGGGGTTTGATTTATTACAGAGTTTGAAGCCCTTGGGTTTTATCCTGTTGTGAGATCATGGCCTGTGCTCTACAAATCGGGATATAATTTGATAAAAGAAAGCCTCTGGCTATTTGGCTTTGTGGTTTAGTAGCTTAGGAGATCTAAAGCACCCTGAACAAGGGCTTTGTAGATACTAACTTCTTTGTTAGAGAAAATCTTGCAGACTTTTTTCCTTGGGCTTCTCATCCTGTTTGACTTGTCTTCTCTGTCTGTCTGAGTAATATGAAACACAGGGTCTCAGAGCCAGAGCACCAGTGATTTAATATGCATTTTTATCACAAAGATGTCCTCTCCTAACCCGGCATGAAAACTCAGAAATGAAGAGCACAGTCAGGATTCTCCTTTTCCCTGTGTCTCAGAAACTACATTTTGAGAGTTCTCTGATTTCAGGAAATCAAACAAACGAATGGTCGGACATATTCTTAATGCCATCCATTTATGAAAAGAAATAAATGTAACTAGTCATATACTTTGTAGGATGTGTTACATCTTCCTCTTTAGATTTCTATAAGTTAGAAAAATTATTTTAATTCAAATATTATTGCAAAGCAACTGAGTCCCCCTGAGTACAAATTTCCCCCTGTATAAATTCTCTTAAAGAATATTTTGGGAGATCAACTAAATATTAGAAAACATCAACTTGTAACCATACTGCTCAAATATGAATATATTCTTTCAAAAGATAGGTTTATTTTATTTTAATTTTACTCTCATCCAACAATAATGACAATATATGATGTTTGCAAAGTTTAGCTAGATGCCACTTTGCATATATTACTTTAGTCATATGAGTTGGAATTATTTTTCCACATTCTTTACGTATGAAATCCAGTGGTCATCATTTAAGGAACTTGTTCAGGTCAGATGACAATGAGAGTGAGAAGTTGTAAGAAGTGAAAATGCCACTGTTTTGACCGCAGAAACCCAGCAGCTCACCACTTGCCTTTCTCAGTAGACTCGTGGGAGAACTTGTTGAATACACAAATTCTCGATTATTCCCTTTGAATATTTAAGTGTAGTATCAGATAATCTCCAGTTTTTAAGTCTCTCATGTGATTCTGTCGAGCATTAGATATTAAAGCTCTGATTTATGAGAGTTAAACTTTTAGTTGTGGTTCTCCGATGAGTGTGAGATTCTAGGTTATTGAGATCTCAGTCATATTAGAATTTATTATTTTTCACCATTCTCATTCATCATATTTTAATATTCTTTATCTCTTTCAGATAATGCATAAAAACAATCCCTGTCCCCAAGCTTTGACAAAGACGATTCCTTTAAAAGCTAGTAAAATATTTGTGTTAGTGACACATTCATCATCAAAAGGTCACAGCTCCAAAGTAGGGAAAAGTTAATCTTGGGAGCTTGGGCTGAAATACAGCTCTTTAGTTAATATATGCAGGGCTGTCACTGTGAAGACAGTGGATGTACTCTGTTATGCAGTGACTCTGGCGGTAGCTAAAGATGCCAAATTGAACATTTCCTCACACACTGAAGCATCTTCTCGAAACAAAGCAAATACCTTATTTTGGCCTATAGAATCTATTATAACTATAGAAGGTAAGGGAGATTTAAAATACAATCTTGACAATGTTAGTATAATTTCTTTTTTAGTGGGCTTTTATTGATGTACCATAACCATACATCAGAATGAGGCTTAATGTAATCAAAATATACCTGCTTATAGCACCTATTAGATAAGATAGGGATGGCCAAGCCATCGGTAGGAATGGTGGTGGCTATTATATTACCAAATCCTGAACTTAATATGAGGCTATTTAGAAGAGGATTGATCACAATCCATTTTCTGAATCAAGAAAATATAACTTAGTAAACTTATTTTTAGATTTCTTAATCCATATGGCAGAAAAGCATAACATGTAAAAATATGTAGTCTTGTCACTCCTTTCATGTTTAATTTAAGCATGGTCATGGAAAACACTAAATAACTGTCCTTCCTCTTGAGATGACTCACATTTTCCCTTGAATGTGTATCTCCACTTTCCTAAAAAAATCTTCATCTTTTTCTCTAAATGGTGTGCGCTAAAATTTTTTCTTCAATGGAAGTTGATGACCCCACCAATCCTGAGTTTTTATGGTGAGAAATGAACATTTAACCCCCCAAAGTTAGTAAATAATAATTCTTCTTATTAACCAATCCCATTCCCTATTTCTCTGTTTTCTTTTCCTTTTTAAAGCTACGATGGTTTATTTAGAATTTATTTTTTATATACAACTTTTGTAGATATGGGCAACTTCAGGTAGTAGAATTTTATCTGATGATTTTTATTACATTATCATTCAAAGCCCTACATGATATTTTAGCTACTGTGGTTGCAGATAATAAATCTTTGCACCATGTCTTACCTATTACTGATACTATATTACTTACTGGGTCCTTGTCCTTTTGAGTCAAAGAAGAAATCCACAAACACCAGAAAAGTGAAAGTAGGAAGTTTATTTTGAAAGAATGAGAAAATGGAGAGGCATATAACCCCTAGGGGGTCTTAGCAGACTGAGTCCAGAGGAACCTTCTGGCACTTCCCAAATGTACACTGGGCCACACACCATCAATTGCATATCGCTTTTCCCCAAAGTTCATTCAGTACACCAGAGAGAGTAACACGGTTAAAGCCACCACACAGAAAAAGGATCCCAAAAGAATAGTCGATATTGGTATTAAGCCTCTTAGAGCTTATATATGTGTGAACTCCCTTTATATAGATATTAATCAATGAAGAAAGTCTCCATTTCTCTTGTTTTTCTTAGTTAATCTGCCATCTCTGGACTTTAATTCTCAAAGACATGAAACTATTCTGCCTGTTTGTTTCCTGGTCTATAAGTAGCAATAGTCCCTGAGTCTAAGGTTAGTGCACATAGATCTTGGTTCCTGAAATCTTGGCTCCACTCCTCCACATTTAGTTGTTCATGTTCAGATCCAATAAACAACACAAAAACCTCTTTCTCCTTTAGCATGAGAAGTAGGCCTGGATTTGTTTTGCTTAACCTTTACCTCTGGGAGTCCCATTACTTCATTGCCTCCTACATAGTTAAGAGCTGTTTGGTAAACAAATTATTTTGATAAATAACTTACTTAAATTCCTTTAAACATTTCTTTTGCTTAGGGGTCGTATGCTGTCTATGCTATTCATCTGAAAGAAGATTGAAATATTTATTATTCAGCTCTTGCATGTAACTAAGGCTTTCTCAGATTGTGAAAACTTACCATTTTTAAGCTATGGTGGAATGCCACTGGAGAAAACCTTCCCCATAGAAAGCCAAAAGATTATGACAGATGTGGAAAGATATATTTGTAAAGAGAGTCTCAAGTTATACGGAACACGTCTATTGCTGAATTTCAGGTGCACACAGCACACAACTGAGAAGTGACCCATTATTAGAGACATCTATGAAAGACCAAAACAGCAAGCAGTCATGCTATCTATAGATGCCTCTATGATGGACTTAGTGAAGAAAATGTAATTTCTTAGAGCCCTCCATACCATTTTTCTCAACGGATTACTAACTTGCAGTGCCACCAATTCTGTACAAGTATTCTTCATATCCTCACCAAAATTTGTCTTTTAATGTTATTCACTCTAGTAGGTAGAGGATAATATTTCATTGTGGTTTTAATTAATAATTCCTTGATGGTTAGTAATATTTAACATTGACACAAAATTCTGGTTAGATATGATCATATATTTAAAGAAATCTACAGCACATTGTGGTAATAGCAGTAAATAATAGTATATTATATACTTGTATACTTGCAAATTGCTGAGAAGAGATTTTAAATGTTCTCAGCACAGAGGAAAAAAAATGGTAAAGAATATGAGGTAATACATATATTGAAGAGCTTGATTTAGCCTTTCCAGAAATCTATGAAAACTGTGCTATATACCAAAAACATATGTATTATTTGTGAATGAAATATAAAAAGAATTATGTAAAATACAACTTTGAATTTTGTTTTGAATGGTTAAATCCTATGGATTATTTAGAGGCAAAAATATATTAAAATCAAATATGGAATGGTTAAATATTTTTGTTTCTATGAAATGAGCATACATTTTTCTAAGGACTAAATAAAACACTTTCCAGGTTTATACTTTAGAAATATTTTTTGCAAAGACTTGGGAGCCAACTCTTTAAAATGTAAATGAAAAGTTGCTATTTCTCAATTTAGAGATGATTTATAAAGTTGCTATTTTTCTGTTTAGTGGGAGATATGGGGCAGTTGAAATATTGTATTCCATTGATAGAGGCAAAGTTGTTAAGTTTACTTTCCTCAAGTTTATAGGCCATCAGAAATAGAAGTCAAAACCTATTTTTTTTCATTTTCATTAAACTCTTGGATTTAATCCCTGATTATAAGAATACTGTTATTCCAGCTTTATCAAGAAGTAAATATCACAGTAAAGGCAATAGAATGTAAAAAAAATGTTCACCTTTTATATTTCTTCTAGTGATTTATTTTATTTCTAAAATTTATTAGCTTCAAAAATTATGAGGGCAAAAGAGACAAATAATTAGTTGAATTTGAAATATATTTAAAAAATCTTTAGAAAGAAGAAAAATGTGCAGTGGATAAATAGAAGCTTATGACTTGTGTTGAAATGATGGTATCCTTGCTACATGCACTTCACTGTGGTTTACACTGCAGGAGATGACTATTAAAAATTATGCCTATGCTTGCTCCTTCTTTGTCTAGATTTCCTCCTCATACCCCATTAAGTTGTATGACTACAATATATTAATTTAAAAAATGTACAATCCCCATCTCATTGAAAACTACATTATATGAAATTATATGATATTTCTTTGAAAAATTTCTTTGAAATTTCTTTGAAAGATTTCTTTGAAAAAATGATATTTCTTTGAGAAATTATATGATATTTCTTTGAAAAACAGAGAAAGAAATAGTTAACAACCAATGCATAACACAATAATACATACTACTGAGGTTTTAAAATTCTGGCACAAATTTTCTCTTGGTGATTTTCCTAGTCATGGTAGCTAGCTAGATATATTTGACTCACCTGTTTTTTAAAAACTCCTGAACACTTCAGTATCTAAAATTTTATTTTGGATACTCTTTCTTTTTTTGTCTTTCCATTCTAATTTATTAAACCATTTTCTTCACAAGCATTCCATGCAAATGCAAATGCCTGTGTTGAAGGGTTATAGTTAGGGTGAAGCAAGCATCTAATCTCATATGAAGTTGGCATTTATCTAAAAAGCTAATGAGTACCTGGCTTCATGAGAAAATAAAATTTTTATAAGGAATGATTTTGATAGTTTCTCTGTTAAGATTTGTATACTTATAGGTCAACTCTACTAAAATATCATCTTTCCTTTTATTCCATAAGACAGAATTTCTTTCTCAGGCCTTGAATACTTTTCACTCCAACTGTCTAATTGCTTAATGACAAGCTGACCCAGATGCTTACTGTGTTTATCCTCATATATCCTTTATAGTAAAATCATGCAAATGTGCAATTTTTCTTACACTGACCAGCATTTCTCTCTTCTATAATTCATTCATCATAAAGCAAATAGTGATTTTTTCTAGCTATTTAAATTTTATTGCATATCAACACCTGGCTACTCATAAATCTCAACTTCTATAGTTTTCATTGTGCTTCCTGAAGCCATAATATTATAATTAGAATAGCCCTATGCTGGGAAGTTTGATCCAGCCATCTCTTCTCTCTCCTGGCTTTTGTAATTTCCTGGCTTATTCATAAAGACATCCATGGTTCAGTGCAACTCTATTTAGGATGGGGTGGATACAGTGAACTCTTTCCATATGTAGGTAGTGTTACTGAACTCAGGGGCATTTGACCTCCAAGTTACACCATCACCACTATTTTATTATCCTGAAATAGTGTCTCACTAAATTATTGGAAACCTCTATATGTTGCTGACTTGGACTTTGAATCAGCAAACTTTCTGTCTCTGCTTCCAAAATATAGGATTACAGGTGTACACCACTAGCTATTTTAGTATTTCTTTTACTTTTATTTATATACCATTAATTCTTATATCATAAATACAAATAAGAATACAAAGAAATAACAGATACAGAAAGAAAAATCTTAAAGACCAGGAGCATTTAACTATGTTCATCACCCTTACCTTTAATTCTGTAATCCAAGGAAATCTGAGTCAATTCTTGATTTTCCCAGGAGAATTTGGCCCCTTTCCCTGAGCCTTACTTTGCATTCCAATATTTACCAGTATTGTGACCCTGAGACTGAGCCATACAGCTTCTTAGTCTCCTGGGCTTTTCACCGATTGCTTCAGATTTATTCAGCTTCTTTCATGTTAATTTTGGCTTCATATAGTCATCAATTTAAGGTATATTTCTCAGTGGCCTAAGATTGGACCAGTTCTCTTCCCCTTCTTGGCTGTAGTTCTGAGGAACAACTATACATTTAGCTGGAATGAAATATCCTAGGATAAGTAGGGAGGTGGCTGAAATAACCTAGGCTCTCTATTCTAGTACCTTCAAAAGATATATTTTAAGTGCTTCAGCCCAGTTATTCCTGAATACAAGTGTGAAGAACTTAGGGTTGTCTATCTTTCTGGGTCTCTCATTTGTGGTACAAGTGAAGTGCATGTACTTGAGATTCTATCCACCATGGTCAGGTGTCTGAGCCTGCAGGGACTGGACGGGCTCTTGATTATCCCTAGGCTTCTGTTGTCTCTTGCTGCCTATCCATAAGAAATAAATTTTCCCCGTGTACCTTGCTGAATATGACTGTGCAGACAATTGATAACCAGTGCATGGTGGACCTGCTTCACAATCTGTTGTCCCCTATTAATTTTAAGTAACTATAAGATTTAATCAGCCTTTCTCCTCTTTTGCTGATATCGCCTGTCATTTTAGTGTTATTTTGTCTTACAGCTATATTTCAATTTCAAAGTCATTTACTTCTACTTTTCTCCAAGCCATCAGTCTTTTCCTGCCTTTAGTTTCTTATTTCACCTAATGTTTTTGTCTATTATTTCCATAACACTTTTGCAAATAATCTAAGTTTGTTTTTCCATTGCCTTGTATCTAATAAGCCTTAAAAATTTCACTTGGTGAGAATAAAGCAGGGCATGATGAAACCAACACTATTCTTTCACGATGACTTTACAAATGGCTGCAATATTGTCTGACAGATCCCTTGCTAGCTCGGTCACTTCAATTCTCTTCCTAACTGCCTCTCTCAAACATCAGTAACCCATGTCCCATAACTTTGTACCCCATTCTCAGTATGTGATATAATCTCCTACCCAATATATTTATTTCACTATCATCTTCTCAAAAACCGTAAGCTCCTTCTTTCTCTTAAGTGGTTAACTTTTGTCTCTGAAACAGATATTTACTGTTTGCATTTAAGTATGCTCAGGGGCATTCTAATGAAAAGATAAAAAACATCAGAGGTATCCTTATCTCTATTGTCATGTCAGCAAAAATGCTTATCAAAGAGCTCTTTGCATTTTTTATTCCATTTCTACCACTCATCAGTTCCTTAATCCATTTTTATCTAGCTTTTGTAACTACAATAGTGCCATGACAAATCTTGTTAAGGCCAGTAGTGTTTCTGAAACATATTGACTGTGTGTGTGTGTGTGTGTGTGTGTGTGTGTGTGTGTGTGTGCATATGCTCTTGTTGGAGTGGAGGGGCAATACTGAGCTTATTTGACAACATTTGTCAATATTGAACAAAAACTCTTACTCCTCAGATTATTCCTTCTCTGTCTCCTTTGTAGACTAATCTGCCTATGTGTAAACAGCCATTAAATGATAACACTCACTCCTCACTCCTTTTTGTTTCCACTCTGTATACTAAGGTGCAAAACCTCACTTACAGATTAATTCAGAATTAATCTATATCATAGGACTCACAAAACTGAATCTCTAGAATACATCAGCATGCCTTCTGTATCCCCTCAGACTAAGCTATTCTACTTCTATTGTAAGAGCTCCTCTTCGAAATCAGAGAATAATCTTAAACACAGTAGTAGAATATTAAACCCATGGTGTTTCTTTAAAAAAAAAAAACTATTTGACATTTCTGAGTATACCAAACGGCACTGTATATCCAATTATGCAAAGGAGTAGCATGGACATTGTTCTTAATACCTACTTCCTGCCTCCAATTATATATTCTGTCTAAACTCATTACTTGCTGATTGTTCTTAATAAACATTGTAATGATATGGCCACTCGACATCTCTGCTTACCAATCAAAGCTACAATTGTATATGATCTATTTCTTTAGCTTCATGACTATTATCTAAATCCTCTATGGAATCTTCCATTTTGAATTTCATGTTATAGCCAAAGTAATTGTCATACAAATCTACTACTCATACACACACACACACACACACACACACACACACACACACATATATTGTTGTTATTGTTGTTGTTGTTGGTGGTGGTGGTGGTGGTACTGGGGATGGGACCCTTCTAACTCCAGGCTACACTCCCAGACCTATTTTATAGTTTTTATTTGGAAACAGAGTCTCTTAAGCCACCGAGGCTGGCTTTGAACCTGCTCAATCCTGTCTCTGCCTCCCAAGCATGAGGATTACAAGTGTGCGCCACCACACCTGGCAATATTTAAATATTTTAATAATATATTTTTCCAGTAAAACATCATAATTCTTAACAAGATTGGTGGTCTTCAACTACCCCAGAAGCTTTATTTTAAACTTGTATTAAGCTACTGACTTCTTTGTGTTTATTTATATTTGCCCTGGTGGCCCCATGTGAGTTTTGGGACACCAGGTCAGATTATATCCTACCACATTTCTAGGAGAGAAGAAAGACAAACTCTCTTTAGTGTCAATTTATTTTTTTAATACTACTTTGAGTTTTGTCCAGAGTAAATTGAAAAAAATATTGATTTTGATGTATGACCTGTTTCCATATTTCAATTTACTTTACTTTCTTTCCCATAATACATTTTTTTTTTTTTGGTGGTACTAGGGGTGGAACCCAGAGGCTTTCTACCTCTAGACTACACTCCCAAACCTTTTTTTTTAATATTTTATTTGGAAATAGGGTCTCGCTAAGTTGCTGAAAGCCTCACTAAGTAGCCGAGGCTGACTTCGAACCCCTGTGATCCTCCTGTCTCAGCCTCCCAAGCGCGGGGATTATAAGCATGCGCCACCACGCCCGGCCCATAATACAATTTCATCTCTTACTTTTCTGCAAAATAATTACCCTTTCACAAAAAAATTTCTCATTTTTATTTAGCATTTATCTCCAAACTTGTAGAAATGATATGAAAAATAAGGTAAGCCTGATTTTCAAGAACAATTAAAATAATAGAAAATTTACATATATATTAAATTTGAAATATATTATGTAAATTACTTCTATCATTCCAGTATTAGAATAGTTTGTTTAATTTTATGAATATAATATTATATATAAATTAAGGTAACAGTTTTACTTTGGACTCCGTGAAATCAGCTTAGACAAATGTTTTGGATTGAAAAGCTTTGATTATTAAAACCCAGAAAGATGGATTTCAGAGACTATTTCACCTTGACATGTAACAACATCTCTAGAAGAAATATGAAAGTCACTTTAGTAGATTATTATTAGTAGAAGTAGTAGCAGTAGGAAACAATAAATACTATTTAAATTACATTTTCCCTGAATTAAACTTTTATATTTGATCCTGCATTATTTATTTTTGTGTAAATGTACTATAAAACTTAATGTTTTAAAATAACAAAAACTTCATACACAATTTAAAGAGGTCATAAAAATGGGCTAGTTACCTACTTCTGACTCAATATCTTCTGACTCAAAGTCAAGTGGTTGGCCCAAAATATGTCCTTCAGAGCTCTTAACTGGTGTTAGTAGGTATATGTCTTAGGACTAAAATGACTGTCCTAAACATTCTTACACTGAAATAATGGAACATATTATGCTGGATGAGCTATAAGCAACCAAACATCGTTCAGAGTTCTAGTATGGAAATTCAGAAATGAAGGAGCCAGCCAGCAGGTGGGGTGCCTGATTAGGGCCCACTTTCTGGTTGATAGGTTGCTGTCTTCTTGCTGTGTCCTCATGTGGTAGAAAGAGGCAAAGGAGTCTTTTATGTCTCTTTTTTAAGAGCATCCTTCTTTGATGAGCAAGACCTGGTTCCTTAACAAATTCTCACTTCCTATTCTCATCACACTGGATGATAGGATTTCAATATATTACTTTTAGGATCACACATTTAATATACATTGATATACTTCTAAAAAAGTCCAATCATTTTTCTGAGTGTCATATAGAGTCCCTCTGTGCTTTCTCTATGAGCTCTCATCTTTCAGGGCTTCTGCTCTCCATGTGATTTCTCTAATAATATATTCTGGAATAATATACCTGGTGACTGGGCTCAAGGACAGAGACAGAGGTAGAAATAGGGAAGCAAAGAGAGACAAAAATACAGAGACTCACAGGGAACTAGTGATGAGCAAAAGAATTGACTCCTGACTAAAGCCCTGGTCTTTCATGACCCTGCCTTAGACACTACAATTCTCTGACATTTTATTTCTTAGAAAGTGTTCACTCATCCTAATCCACACTGAAAAGGAAGAACATTAATCTAACCTCTCAATGTGAAAAATATAAAAAAATGGACACATTTTAGTAGCACAGCTCATTAATCTATTTAAGCCCATCTTAGAACTCTAAGGAATTAGTTTTCAGTTAAGCGAAATTTTCAAATAGGCATTGTAAGTTTCTGAAATAGCACACACACACACACACACACACACACACACACACGCAAAATGCAAGTTCATACATAATTAGATACATAACCTTATTATGAGGCTTTGAGATAGAAAAATTCTTGACTTTTTAAATAAGCTCATTCATTAAAAATAAGATTACCTTTGTGTTCATTTTAGCTGTAACCTTTAAGCAATCAATGAATATATACTTGCTGTGCTCATTCTTTAAAATTAGAGATATTGAAAAGCTTTATGATTACTGATGGATGAAAGAAAGGATTATTGATTAGTGGCCAAGAGAGATGGTCTCAGGCAGTAAACAGATGCAGCACTAGAAGAAATCATTTCATTCTTCAACTTCCATTATTGAAGTGGGACAACTTTAAATAAATTGATCAAGATTTTTATTTTAAGCATAAATTACTGTATAATATGACAGGTAATATTTTTTGTGGAACTGGGGTTGGAACCCAGGGACATTCTATATCTAAGCCGCACCCCCATCCCTATTTTTTATTTATTGTTTTGAAACAAGGTCTCACTAAGTTATGGAGGGCCTCACTAAGTAGCTGAGGTTGGCCATGAACCTGAAATCCTGTCTTAGCCTCCAAAGTACTGGGATTACAAGAGTGCACCACCATGCCTGGCTTGCTAGGTAATATTTCAATACAAGTAACTTCTGGATAAAAAAATGAGATATGTCAAATAAGGCAATATAATAACATTATATAATTAAAGAGGAATGTACTTGTCCCTGTTATTTAAATTTTACTTTATGAATTTTATTATTATTTTATTTTATTTTATTTTTGTCAAACTAAGTTCTATAGTATATGTATGAAAATAAGTAATATAAATCCTCTTCTTTATACTTAAACATTTAGTGGACTCTTCTCTTTCACTGATGCTGATTAGGATCAATAAAGAATTGAGCTGAAATTATCAGACCTTTGCATGAATAGTTCCAGCAATTATAGTAATCTTTTAAGTAAAAATTTAACAGGTGTTTTTGCTCTAATAATTAATTCATCTCCCTACATAACAAACAATAAAACAGTTTTAAAAAGTGATAATCAGTACTTTTGAATCTGCAAATAGGTAACAATAAGGAGACATTGTGCACTGAGCAAGTTTATTCATGTAACATTATTCTCAATTTCCTAAAGTTTTCTATATTTTGGAGATAATCATATGTTCTTTCTGTAATGTTGACTCTCACTTCTATTATTTCTTGAGGAAAAAATTAGTATAAATGAGCTCATCAAAGCTAGAAACTTTGCTGCATGCCTGTAAACCCAGCTACTTGAGAGGCAGCAATCAGACAGATACCGATTTGAGGTCAGCCTAGCCAACATAGTGAAACCTTGTCTCAAAGTAAAAGGGGGCTGGGTCACTTAGTGGTAAAACTCTTGCCTGGTATATTTTCCTGTGTTCAATCCTCACTACTACTAAAATTAAAATTAAAATTAAAAAATAAATATCAAAGCTATTAATTAGAATCGGGGATGTAACATGAAACTCATGGTAGAGCATTTGCCTAAGATGTGCAAAATACTGGGCTCAATTCCTGGGACACACACACACACACACACACACGCACGCACGCACGCACCCACGCACGCACGCACGCACGTGCTAACATTAATCAAACATTACCAGAGTTGGGGTTGAGTATCCCAGCATTACTGTTCCCTCTGTTCACTGTTTTATTGCTCTCCTTATCACCTATTTTCCATTCTTCCTCCAATTTCTTGACTTCCATGAATTTCCATTCTTCTTTTTCCTCTGACCACTATTTTCTAGTTCACTTGCCATCTTGTCTTTTTACACTTGCAATTAAATTTTCCCCACATTTAAACTTTTTATTTTTCATTCCCTATTCACCTATTTGCCTAAGCATGTATATGCATATTGCCATAGATATACATCCCATTTAAACTCTGCCTCTCAAATATATGTCTCCAGGCCAGATCTATGCTAAGAATTTCAAATTTACTTAACAAATTACATCGACATATGTTCAAGATCATGTAATGTCATTTAATATTTCGAATTTTTGTAAACTCATTTTATTCTCATTCTAGAAATCTGTTTTGGCATCCCTGTTCTATTTCTACCCACAGTTAATCTATTTCTACCGCGTGAACTTATTCTTATAAATATATAATTTAATTCATTTTCTTCTTACTATTATGAACAGCAATTTGAGCCGTCATGATCAATTTTGTCTGAGCTATTGCAGTATCTTTTTTAACCAGAACCTCATCTTCATTGAACATTTCCCTCCCCAGAAATTCTGCCCAATTCATTCTCAAAACAATTAATGAGCCGGGCGTGTTGGTGCAGGCTTGTAATCCCTGCAATTGGGAGGTGGAAACAGGAGGATCGCGCAGGTTCAAAGCCAGGCTCAAGAGACCCTGTTTCCCAATAAAAAAAAGTATAAAAATAGGTCTGGGAGTATAGCCTGGAGGTAGTTTCCAGGAACCCCAGTACCATAAACAACAATAACAACAACAGCAGCAATAACAAATAGTGAGCTATCTTTTTAAAACAAAACTGTAATAATTTAATAATTTAATTTCCATGCTTAGCAAAATGTTCAGGACTTTGGTAGTACATTTAAAATAATATGTAAAACTCTTAGTCTGGCCTATAATTCTCTACTTACTTCATTCAATATGTTTTATGCTTAATTTCTAGGTTCTACCCATCATGACTTTTCAGTTTATCTGAGAACTAGGCTCTCATTTAACTTAGGGTCTTTACTCAAGCCATATATATATATATATATATATATATATATATATATATATATATATATATATATATATATATATATTCTACCTCTGGGATATACTCCCAAACCTTTTTATATTTTATTTGGAAACAGGGTCTCACTAAGTTGCTGAGAGCCTCACTTAGTAGCTGAGGCTGGCTTTGAACTTTTGCGCTTCTCCCGTCTCATCCCCCCAAGTGCTGGGATTACAAGTGTGTGCCACCACTCCTGGCTACCCATGATATTTTAACTATACAAAAAAATATATTTTTTGCCTCAGATGGTGATTAACCTATCATCAGTGTTCAGCTGAATTTTCTCTTTCTTAGGTATATTGTATAGGCATTTCACTTTAAAGCCAAGTTATTTATTTATTTATTTTGGTGGTATTCAGTTCCTTCATTTGCAATATAGAATTGATACTAATAATGAAGTGTATATCAACAATAATTCTTAATGCTTCTGTTTCTGTGTGAAATAATGCAGATTAAGCATGACATCAAACACAGTAAAGGTCTGATCGATGTAAGTCAGTTATCTGCTAATATCACTGACATTATTCCTGCTTAAAGTGTTAGCATAAGCAGAAGCTAAGCCCCATAACAACAGTTATCTTCTTAATCATATTCATCTTGTCTTATATTTGTCTGGCTCTTTAATATGTTTAATTTTTACCCCAACTTATTTGGTGGAGTTTCGTCTTCATTTCTTGTGACTTTAGGATTTTTAATTGTTTTATACACATCTCTGTTTTTCCTAGGCTTTTTTTAAATCATCTATCCTCTACCACTCAACTCTTCTGTTTAAGTTCCCAAAAGTTCAATTATCATGTTCAACCACCTTTCAGAAAACAATAAAATAAATCACTTTACTTTTCATTTGGAAACAGAATCTCACCAAGTTGCTGATAGCTTCACTAAGTTGCTGAAACTGGCTTTGAACCTGTGATTCCCCCTGTCTCGGTGTCTCAAGTACTGGGATTACAGGTATGTACCACCACACCCAACTTTTGTTTGTGACAATAACTTTGATCATATGTTGATTATTCTTTTGCTGCATTTCCCTAATTTCTTTTTCTGGTGATTGCTCCTCTATGTCCATGATTTATTTAACAAGCTCATGCCTGTGGCTCTCCCCAGATTCATCATAAGTAGCCAAACCATAGTATGATTCATCACATATCAGATGCTTCACCAAGAAATTCACACAACAACTCCCTAGATATTTCTCTGAAAAACTTTCCAAAAGCACTCATTAATTTTGTCACATCATAAAGACTTCTAGTTTCCCAAAGACATCAGGTACTATAAACATCATCAGTATTCATAATTCATTTTTTAGAAATGTGACAATTTCTATTTAATTTTGTAGCTCAGGATTCTATAGCCACAGAATAAATATTAATAAGCATTGACTGGATTAACAAATGTATAATTAGCTTTAGTGGCTCAAAACACGTTTTATTTTAAAATCCTGTAATGCTACAAAAATTTCAAATCACAGATCTTTCAATATTATTAGAAATAAGCATGCTATTGTTCTAAAAAAATCATCAACTTAAAACAATACCAATTTGTCGCCTCAGATTTATGTAGATTACAAGTCTAGGTGGCGCTCAGATAGATTCTCTGCTCCATCCCCTCTCAAGGCCTCAGGTGGGCTGTAGTCTGATCTGGAGAACTAACAGAAGATCTGCTTCACAGATGAGTCAGGTTGTTGGCTGACTCACTCACATTCATAGGAGCTGATTTTCTTGTTTCTTTGATTTCTGTCAGCCAGAGACCATCTGCTTCTCCTAGACCGTCTATTTTCACAGCACATGGCCCTCTTCATAATAAAGCCCCCAAATGAGAATCTTCTGTAGACCAAATCCTTCTCATGCATTTAATCCTTCATATAGGAAACTTTCAATCTTTTTATTAATTTTTTTTACTGGTGCACTGTAGTCATACAGCTGAATGGAATGCAAGAAGGTAGAGGCAGCTGGGTATGGTGGCACCCGCTTGTAATCCCTGCCCTTGGGAGGCAGAGACAGGAGGATCATGCATATTTGAAGCCAGCCTTGCTGGCTTAAGAGACCCTGTTTCCAAATTCTTAGCATAATGTTCTCCAGTTCCATCTATTTTCCTGAAAATGACATGATTTTGTTCTCCTTTATGTCTGAGTAAAATTTCATTGTGTATATATCCCATAGTTTTGCAATCCATTTATCTGTTAATGGACATCTTGGCTAGTTCCATAGTTTGGCAATTGTGAATTGTGTAGCTATGAACAAATATATTTTCTTTGCATTTTTAGTAGTTTGGTTTTCATTATTTTGGGTAGACACATAGACCAATATGCAAGAATAGAAAATTCAAAAGCAAATCTGCACAGTCATGGCCAATTGATTTTTGGCAAAGGGGCCAAAACATACACTAAAAAAAATCCTCCTCAACAAATAGTGTTGGCAATCCTGGTTAAAAATATGCAAAAAAATGGAAACAACCCCAACTTTCTTGCCTTGCACAAGAGGCAATTCAAGATGGATACAAATTAAAAAAAAAAAACAACTTGGAAATCAGAGAAGAGAACTTTCAGCTTCTTGAAGAGGGCATAGGTCCAGCACTTCAGCACATAGGCACAGGTAAATGCTTTCTCAACAGGATGCCAAAACACAAGAAATTAAAAGGTAGATCAATACACGGGAGTGCAGTAAACTGAAGAGCTCTGTACAGCAAAGAAAACCATCAAGAACCTTAAAAGAGAGAGCAGACAGAATGGGAGAAAAATTTTGCCAACTATCATTCTGATAAAAGACTAATATCTTTAGAATACAGAGAACTCAAGCAACTCACTGCTAAGAAAACAAATAACCCAATCAAAAATGGGCAAGTAAACTGCACACTTCACAAAAATGAAATTTAAATGGCCAATAAATGTATTAAAAAATCGTCAATATTATTAGAGAGATGAAAACCAAAAGTATCCTGAGATATTATATAACTGCAACAGGAATAGTAACCATTCAAATCACAAACAACAACAAATGCTGGGGAGGATGTGGAGAAGTGGTCACCCAAATACATTGTTGGGATTGCAAATTAGTGCAAACATTTTGGAAAATAGTATGGAGGATCCTCAGAAGAGTGGGAATGTGTGATTTTTTACAAAGATTCTTCTGAATAGGTTGGGACTACAAAGAAGTCTTGTTTAGAAAATTTAATTACTATTAAAATTTAATAGTAAATTTAATTTATAAATTTTAATTACTATTTATAGAATTGTAATGAAATAAAAGACATTTTAAGTATTATACTTGAAGCTTCCTTCTTTAGTAATTTGTACATCAAGAAAACAAAATGGGAGTAAGGTTGTATTTGATTTGAACAGTACCCTCATTAAAGTCAATCTTACTGAAATTTGTAGAACACTTCATCTAATAATAGCACAATAGGTGTTTACCAAAATCCACAAAGATTTAGGACCTAAAATGCTAATCTTAATATATGCAATTACAAAAATCAGGTTTGAGCCCAGTGTGGTGGTGCATGCCTGTAATCCCAGTACTTGGGTTGCTGAGAGAGGATGATCACAGGTTGATAGACAGATTCAGCAAGTAGGTAGACTCTCATCAGTCTAGTGATAGTCTGTTTCAGAATAAAATAAAATAGGGGGTGTAGCTAGTAGGTAGAATGTCCTGGGTTCAATCCCTAGTAACACACGTATTAAAAAAAGAAATAAACCAGGCATGGTGGCACACAGTTGTAATCCCCGCACTTGGGAGGCAGAGACAGGAGGATCGCTGGCTTAAGAGACACTGTTTCCAAATTTTAAAAAAGTATAAAAATAGGTCTGGTGTGTATCCTCTAGGTAGAAGGGTTTCCACGAAACCCAGTACCACCAAAAAAGAAAGAAAGAAGAAAGAAAGAAAGAAAGAAAGAAAGAAAGAAAGAAAGAAAGAAAGAGAAAGAAAGAAGAAAGAAAGAAAGAAAGAAAGAAAGAAAGAAAGAGAAAGAAAGAAGAAAGAAAGAAAGAAAGAAAGAAAGAAAGAAAGAAAGAAAGAAAGAAAGAAAGAAAGAAAGAAAGACAATCAGGAATCCATAAAAATCTCAGCATGGGATGTAGAATGCTATGGAATAATTTATCTTTATTTTAAGCATACAAAAAAACTTTCATACCAAGTATCGTGGCACATGCCTACAATCCCAATATTTGGGACAATATTGGACAAGATATTGTTGAGACAAGAGGATTAAGGACAGCCTCAGATACATAACAATACTATCAGCAACCTGGTGAGATCTTGTTCCTTGTTTCAGAAACATACAAAAATAAATAAATGAAATATTAATAATTATAAAACAGATCTTGAGTTGCATCTTGGAGATAGAATGACAGAATGCCCCTAAGTTCATTCCCTTCTAACACACACACACACACACACACACACACACACACACACACACACACACAATTTCACTTTGGGGGAATGGAGCTGACCTATATTATGTTAAAAATGAATGGAATCTCTAATAATACAAGAAATAATATAGAAGCACTCTATTGTAGACAATAAAGATTTTATCCTATGTAGGACAGGTTATGTTTTCTAGACTAACTCTACACATATATTGGAATTGGGCAATTAATGAAAAGATAACAGATGGTAGAAGTCAGATTTATCACTGTGGTAATGAGAATTAACAGATAGCAAAATAATTTATAACGATGCACATGGAATTTAATTCTTGGAGACATAAATCTTAACTAATGTTGAACTTGCAGTCTTCATTGATTATTACATATGTAAATATTTATACATATGTCTCAGAACATGAGTATGATTTTACACAATTTTTTGCTTTCTCTCAACAGAGGAAATAGTTAAAAATAACCATTTATTAGTTTTAAACATGGTGAGTACATTAATCCAAATTTATTACAAAAATGTTGGGACCCTTGGAGAAAAATTGATCAAAAGAGTGGAGAATAGCCAGGCTTGGTGGGATATACTTGTAACCCTAGTACTTGGGAGGCTGAGACAAGAGGATTATGCATGTTTGAAGCCAGCTTCAGCTACTTAGTGAGACCCTGTTTCCAAATAAAAATATAAAATAGGTCTGGGAGTATTCCTTGGAAGTAGAAGGATCTTGGGTTCCATTTCCAGTACCACCACAAAAAGATGGAGAACAAATTCTAAAGAGATATACTTGGTGAAAATTTAGTTCCAGAAATTATGGAAGCATTAAAAAGTATTTTTCTTATTTCAAAAATCTCAAGAGCTTATAAATCTCTCAATGACTGGAACAATTTGGGCAACACAGTAAACTAATATTAGCCCAAGGTATAATTTTTATATTGATGCTATTTTCAATAAATATTTTAATTAGTAAATAAATATTATAAAAAGGCAAATATCTTATTCAAATAATTCCAAATAATTTATGTATGTATTCACAAAAGGGGTTATATCAGTCTAAAGACAAACTATGTAACATTAAAACTAAAATAATTAAAATATAATCTCATAATTTATTTATTGTAAAATACAATTCTCATATTGAAGTATCTCCAGGAAATACGATGCATTTTATTTTATTTTGTTTATAATTCAATGGTATTTCCTAGTTTAATTAGCAGTATGTTCTTGGTTAATGGAACTTATAAAGGTGTGTTATATAGTCTCTGGGATCTCAGACACAAGAAAAAATACTGATAGGAGTTTACAGTGAAGTCTACTCATCCACCAGGGATCAGAGAGAAAGACTCTGTGGAGAGTCACACTTGGGTCACTCACTCATCTCTGCATGCAACTAAAATCAAAGTGAATAGTGGGAAGGTAGAACATTAACAAAGTACATCGCTGCAATCAGGGGTCTTTGAAATTGAAACATCTAGATTCAAACACTTTAGGAGCAGTGGAGTTGACATAGATACAATGGTTCTGATCAAAGAAAGCTTTTATACAGAAACAGTGGCTCTCAGACTCCCATCCTTAGACACAGTTGTTCTGTGGGGAAAATTACTAAGTTCTTACTGAAGGCTGAAAGTCCCTCTTCTATCTGGTTCACTCCACATCCTCTGGGATGAGCATCCAAACATTATGCCTTCAGTTTAGGCTTTATCTTTTCCCTTCTAATTTCAAATAGTGATGTCTTTTAGGGGTTAGTTCCAAAATTATGCTCATGCCTTAGAAATTCTAGAGTTCTTTTTGAGAATTTTGGATAAAGACACAGTGAGTATACCTACTGAATTAAGAGAGCATATTGGACTCTAAATATAAACAATTTGGGTGAGCTTCTGTCATTTTGTTGTTTTGTTAAATACTGATGAAAACTTTGAGGTTAAGGGAAAAGGAAGTTGACAGTGAGTACAAAGAATTTTTCATTATCAATTATTCAACATTCTTGGGTTATAATAATAGATTTTCAGTTGACTAGGCATATTCAAAATGTGCAATTTGATCAGTTTTGGCCTATGCACCTGTGGGACCATTACTGTCCTCATGAAACAAACAATTATGTCATCATAAAAAGTTTCCTCATCATGCTTCTAAGTAATCCATCTCTCCCTCCAAACTGTCTTTATGTAGCCATTTGATTTTTCATCAAGAAATATGAATAAAGAGAAAAATTTTGTTGTAAGCCATTACAACATAATAATTTGTATTCCTTAAAATCTTTTAATAGTTTGTTTCTCATATGTTTAAGAATATAACACATTTATTTTTTATTCTTGCTATCAATGCAAATAGTACACTAAGTGATTATTTGGATTCTGGGCTTCCATTCACATTTTCAAGACTGAATGAATTTTTCCAGCTTTATACGTTGTGTTCTGCGCTCCGATAATATTGTGTCCTTTGGGTTGTTTTAGAAGTCCTAAAAAGGTCCTGGAGATTCCAGAGAATGCTTAAAAGTTTAAATAACATTATGGATAATTTGTATTTAGTGACTCTGTATAGTTAAGAAATAATTTAAGCTCTTTGCTAAATTTAGATTATTGAGTCTTGCAATGTCTATATTTTCTTTAAGCTTCATAAGACTGCCTCATAATGTCCACAGTACTAGTCTCAAATGCAGATTTACTTTGACTCATTTTCTTTTAACTTCACTTTGTCTTTGTTATAAAAATCTACATTTATTAATTTAACTTCCTTTTGTCTCCATTAAAAAAAAACTCACATGTTCTCTCTTTATAACTGTGGTTAAAATAATTCTAGGTTAGGATTATAGCATTGTTTCTCAAGGTCTTAGTGAGGGACTGTCATGAGCATTGTAGGATGGTTACCAGATGACTTTGTCTCTACCAACAGATGGCAGTTATGCACCCTGTCCATCCCAGTTTTAATTTTCAGAAATGTCTGAGTATTGAGAAACGTCCACTAGTTAGGGAGAAGGATGTGGAGAGAAACTCTTTCCTCTTAAGAACTAGTGAACTAGTGCATTAGCTAAAGTAAACCACTTCTAATTTAAATTACTCTGGAAAGTCCCCAAACTTTTTCTTAAAAATTACAATACAGACAGTGATAATATATTTATACATACATGTGAGCACACACATACATACACATATATATGACAGGCATACATGTACACATATGTATATCTATATAGTGTGATATGCATATGCATGTATAGTCTATTCGAATACACAAACATAAACACACACACTCTAAGCAGTTTTATGTGCTCAAAACTGAAAGAACTAATAAGTTATACTAATGAAAAGATCTAAGAAAAGTTCTGTATGCTGATGATTTATATGAAACTTAATATATTATTAGTAGCACTAATAACACAATGAGCCAGTGAATAAAAATGAGCACTACTTTCTTGTAGTGTCTATTTAATCTTCATATAAATTCTTAATATGTGCATAATGTAGGAGTAGTTGTGAATGTTCTTGTTCACCAAGAGTGATTTTTCTCACCAGGAAACATTATCAATGTTTAGACTGTATTAGTTGTTTTGTAACAACTAATGTGATGTAACCACTGACTAGGAGATGGAAGCCTGGCAAACTGCTCAGAATTCTACAATTCAAGCTCCACAGCAGGATGATCAGGTCCAAAATATGAATAGTAATAAGGTTGAAAATATTTTTAGTGTTATATTGCACCATGATCTTTTCAGATAATGTGCTGGTAAAACAATCTTTCTCAAAATGAGCATAGCTTGGTGGTCTGAATGTAATCATTTTATTGTTATGTAATTAAAAACTAAATAATTATATATGTAATTCAACTGAGTATTTTTAGACATGTAAATTAATGACAGTTATTTATAAATAAATTTAGAAGTGAAAAATAATGTTGGAAATATCTTAAGATTTTTATACTTATATATTCAAAAGAAGATAGCCTTAATGTTATTAATAAGGAAATATTGTTTTGGTATACATTTTCTGAGTAGAAAATTTTGGGACTGTCTCTAGCAACACCTAACAAAATAAGATTTACAAACTTCAATAATACATATTTTTCATGCCAGTTTCATTTTAGAATAAAGTTATGGCTGCAAAAATCTAATTTAGTTAGAGTCTGTTCTGATCATATTTACAGTTTTACAGTCATGTTCAATTCAATTATTAATTACAAGAAATATGCCAGGTTTTAAATAATAATCTATTATAAATGCTCTAATATTCGTGAGTTTTTATCAAAGTGTGCTAGCTAACAAAACCTTTTACTTAATGAAGCACTTGGTCTCAATAGGAAATCCAACAATATGAATTGCACATTATATTTTTGCATTTTGTAAAGCAATTCTGCCATGTAATTAGATACAGACTTCTGCATGCAGTCTAATATCACATGAAAAGTTTAAACTACAGATAACACAATAGGAATGTAGAGATAATGAACTGATTTTATGTTATTTTCAGGAAGTTCATTTTTCATAAAATATATTTTAATTTTTACTATTACAGAAATGTATCTAAAAGTTTTATATGAAAATGTACACGACTCAATTTCTATGTCATCAGTAAAACAAGCCTTTTGGAGAAGAGACATGGATTTTTCTGCTCAACAGTCATTATTTATATTCATTGCAAGGCTTCAAACATGATGGTACTTTGAAGTATAAGCTTGCCTATCAGAAAAAATGTGAGATTTGCAAGTTACCAAATCCTTAAGCACAGACAGAAACTGAGTGAATCTCAATCTAATGAAGTAAAGTGATTTTTTTATAAAAAATACAAAGAATTACAAAGTGTAGATTGGTTACCTTTATTTTAACATTTTCTCTATTATCAAAGCTTTGCACAAATTTATTGTGATTTATCAGCAAGTAAAAAAATTACAAATTGAGTCATGTTAATATTTTTCCAAAAGCACTTTATTTTAATTCTGAATAAATCACACAAACTTTGAAAGAAAAGGTTTTTGTAGGACCCCCATTCTCATTTCAATAAATTTTGAATAAGATAGATTTAAATTTTGATTCTATGACTATACTTTTGTGCAAATAAGTCCCGAGGGCATGTACTAACTCATCTTGTGGGATTATTCTTGTCGCTGATCAAACAGACAAACTTGAAGAGTACATATCTGGCACAATATTAAGATTTAAGATGATAGAGAGCAGGTCATAAATATTTATAATTAATACTTGATGGTAGATATGTAAATATACATAAAATGTGTTACAATATTTGATATAAGCATAATATTTGCTTACCCAAGCAGTTCTTTGTTCTACCCTATGTTAAAAAAACCCATATACATTTAGATCTATAATTGATAAAAATGCATTGATGTAGATATAGCGTTGCATCATCTAAATCATGATGAAAATTACTTCAGACTTCACAGAGCTGTGTAGAATTAAAGTAGCCAAGTTTATTACACTTATAACCTAATTGTATTATGTGTTCCCACATAAAGCTAATTATCCAACCCAAAACTGATTTATTTGGGGGATCATATGCTATCTTTTGTTGCATTCATAAAATTTCATCATTCTCAGAAAATAAAAATATATATCTTTGGAATATAAAAAAACGAAACTTTGTTCCAATTTTCTGTCAAAGGATAATAAATAAACTAAAATCAAAGCCAAAGCTTTCAAAGCTAAAATGCTGACTTCAAAGAAATTCAGTGCTCTCATTCAAAGAGAAAAGATAGGAATGCAAGGAAACCAGAGGATAGATTTTGCCAGTCCATTCCATCTAAAGGTTCATCCTGAAAATGAGTGGCTTTTTAGAGAACTGGGATAGTTGAGTAATGAAAAAGCACAAAACCACACAAAAAGTTCAAGTTTATAGGAAATTCGCATACTATCTTGGTATATTACTCTTCTATGCCTTTGGGTGAAGTGGTAATAAATTGGTAGAATGCTTAGGAAATCTTATTTTAAAGAAGAAATTCAATATCAAATTTATAGAAAATATACAAAAGCATTGGAAAATTTTTAAAATTTATGTCATTCTTACACAGTAACAGTAACTACCCTACACATTTTAAACAAAAATAAAGAGAAAGTGTTAGCAAAAGAAAAACACTCTCCCAAAAGAATGGCAGAATTTCAAAATTTTAATGACAATTATCCGTTAGATATAATTATACATTTATCCTTTGAACTTATTTAACTTTCCCAAGGACTATAGCATATGCCTCTCTCCATGTCTATAGAACAGTTTCCCTTATGTTATTTATTCTGTGGTTGGGTTTCTGTCATTTACTAGTAAATAAGCTCTGGTGTGTATAATGACACCAAATTTCCACCCTCAAAATTAAAACCTTGTTTACATCTAAAGGAAATGTATTTATTTTTTATAATATATTTAGTTCACTCTCTATATAAAATTTTTAAAATCAGGAATGGCCTATGTTGCTTCCCACCTAATTCTCACCACCAAGAACACTGCTTGTAACAAAACAAAAGGTAAATGACTAGTTGTTGGAATGAGCATTTTTAAAGAAGACAAACAAAACAGACAAGAATTATGAATATAGTCAGTGGAAGTTGAATGAGAAAATTTTTGTAGCTTCCAGTGATTTATTTTTCTTCAGAAGTATATTGGGTAGAATTGACTCTCACTGCATCACTTTTTATACATCTCAAATTGATCTTAAGGCTTGATTTGGCAGTATTGTGATCCTGAGAAGCATATGGCATTGCATGACAAAACTGGGCCAAATGTATGTATTAGAAACAAAATGAGCCGAAATTTATAATTTAAAGGTGGACAAAAATTAGTGGAATTTGTTCAAGAGGAGAAACAGACAAAACAGCAGGCAAAAACTAAAAAAAAAAAAAAATGTTAATTTTAAAATATATGCCAAGACAATTGACAAGCTGAGCTCTTTGGAGGTAATCGTAAAGAGCCTACCTGGGAGGAAGCAGCACTTGATTGAATGGCAGTTATTTATTTACTTTTTGGGGGGGCAAAATCTTTTTTTAATAAAATTTTATTGGTGCATTGTATTCATACATCTCAAAGGGATAAAATACTTATGGAGACATACATACGCAGATCATCCAATCAGCCCTTACCCAATCTCTAACCCTTTCTCTCCCCCTCCCTGATACCCATGCTTGGCTTCCTGATTGACTTTGATATGTTTTAAGTACATCATGTGCTTTAAAGAGTTTCCCTTATCCTCCCTCTTACACCCTCAGGTATATCATCTTCATTGCTCCTCTATAGGATCCCTTCTTCATCTAGAGTTACTCCTGTTACCCATTTCTCTCTAATATTTTGCACACTAAAAATCGTCTGATTTTTTATTTTTTGTGACATTTCACTGTAAATGCCATAATTTTGTTCTCCCCTATGCCTGGGCAAAATCCCATCATGTACATATACCATAGTTTTGAAATCTACTCATTTGTTGAAAGATATCTTGGCTGGTCCCACAGTTTGGCAATGATGAATTGTGCAGCTATGAACATGGTTGTTCATGCATTAGTTTGGTATTTGGATTTTCATTCTTTTTGGTAGATACCCAGAGGTGGTATTGCTGGATCATAAAGTAAGTTCGTGAATGGCAGTTATTTAGATAATGGTCCCCCAACTTATTGCCTTGATACTGTATTAAAAATTTACAAATGTTAGTAAAACAAATATTATGCAGAAACAAAAGGAAGTCTTGGATAAGTAGCTCACTTATGGGAATGTTGTAGAATTGTTTGAGAGAAGTCAATACATAAAATTTGATATAGGTTATAAGGGGCCAGGTGTACACACCTGTAATCAGTTTTCAAAAAAATATGGCTAAGAGTGTGCCTTGGATATAGAATGCTCCTATTTTCAAACCTCAGTACCAAAAAAAATTAATAAGTAAAAAGAAAGAGAGAAAGAGAAAAGGAAATAAAATATAGTTTATAAGAAAAATATTTAAATAAGGATGTGACAGATAGAAAAATAGAGACCAAAAGAACGAGTGAAGAAAGAAGAGTGAGAAAGCATCTGAGAAAAGTATATAACTTCCCTCTGTTATTCATTATTTTTCATTTGTATGGATGCATTGTACTCATACATCTTAAGAGAGTAAAAGATGGTAGAGGTATACATGCACACATCACTCTTTGAGCCTTTCCCCAATCCCCCCCCTATCTCTGATTTAAGAAAAGCATTAGTAGTGGATGGAGCTCTGGCCCACAGACCTCGCCTCTTCTGTCAATTTTACTGCATTGAACCGTCATTTTTACTGGATTGAACTTTGAAAGCAGTCATTCATGCTCCTGTTGCATTTATGTAAGGTGCCTGCCGTTTACATATTTAAGGAGTGACTGGACAAGGAAGAAAGTGGACACCGAAGCAGGAGTGAGCAGTTTGTTTTTACCACCTTCAAACACTTTTCACAGGTATCCTGAATACTCACATATTCAGACAAAAATATTGACCTGCCAGGCAAGTGTGGTGGTGCATGCCTGTAATCCTAGTACTTGGGAGGCTGAGTTAGGAAGATCACAGGTTTGAAGTCAGCCTCAACAACTTAGAGAGGCTTTTAGAAATCTGATAAGACTTTGTTTCCAAATATAGAATAAAAATAGCTATATCTCTGAGATAGTATGTGCATCAGATCAATCCCCAGCACCACAAACATACAGAAGTACTGGCCCACCTTCAGATTTACGATAATGCTGCAAGAGGTGTGAACCACAGCCTCTTTAAGAGAAGTCTTTGAAAAAACCAAATTCAAGAACTGCCTTTCAATGTATTACTGTTAAGGAATATTGTCAGTATGGTCTTAAAGTTTTGATCATTCCCATGATGAGCTATTTTCTATTTCAAAAACATTAAAAACTCAATTAAGAGGATTTTAAACACTCTTTTTAAGCAAGTTTCTTATTTGATTTAGTTATTATATAAATATTTGTCGAGATAAATTTGTACTTCTAACACCAGAAAGATAAAGATTAATAATTAATGAATGTGTAATGAAAAGTCTTATCCTTGAGACCTATATGCTACATGAGGATTACATCATGAAAATAGTGACTAGTCATCTCAAACAAGCTTCAGTGTATGCCTCTACCATCTTGTACTCCATTAAGATGTATGACTACCCTGCACCAATATAAAAAAATAAAATAATATAATTTCATTCAACATCCTCACTGCTACAATTCTAGAGAGTTGACCACACAATTTAGAGTAATAATGATTAACTTGCCAATTATTTTTAAGATCTTTGAGTTTCAGTGAGTGTCTGGCTGGGATATATCTCTAGAGCTCAGGGTACGGTTTTGGGAATCAGAGAGAGGGAAAGAGCAAAGCCTCTGCTGTCGCATCATGGATACTGGAAGCTGAAAGTATAATAGCAAGCAATATTGGATTCAAAGATGAAAGCAGAGCCCCAAAGGAGCACCCCCAAAGATATAGGTTTTCTAAGCCACACCCACCTGCCTAGGTTACTGTCCGCCACAGTAAACACATCCAGTGGATTCACTTACTGATGAGATAACAACCTTCATGGCTCAACTATGTCAAAACTGAAAATCAATACAGGTCCTCTTTAGGAGACATTCTGTGCCTAACAATAACACAAAGAGTAGATCTTGGCGCTATTGTGTAATAGGATAGAATTCAAAATCTGATAAATTAAATGTTTATGTCATTTAAAAATATTTATGGATATGGTTTAGACGTGGAATGTCTTGATGTAGATGAGCTGAGAAAGGAAATTTACATTTTTTGAAGTTTATAAAAATATTTAAGCCAGGCGTGGTGGTACATACTTGTAATCTCAGCACTTGGGAGGTTGAGACAGGAGGATTGCAGGTTCTCGGCCAGCCTCAGCCACTTTGTGAGGCCCTCTGCAACTTAGTGAGACCCTGTTTTATACTAAAGAATAAAAAATAGAGCTGGGGATGTAGGTTGGAGGTAGCATGCCCCTGGGTTCTATTACCAGTTCCTTAAAAAAAATAACATTTATTTTTTTGTTTGTTTATTTTTGTGGTACTGGGGATGTAACTCAGTGGCATTATACCTTTGAGCTACACCCCATACAAATTCGTTTAGTGGTTTTATTTCTTGAAACAGTGTTGTAAAGGGCCTTCCTAAGTAGCAGAGTTTGTGTGCAAACTGTGATCCTCTGGTCTCAGACTCCCAAATACTGAGATTATAAGCGTGCGCTGCCATACCCAGCTTAACATCTTTTATAAATTTTATTGGTTCTTTGTGGCTATACATATTAATGGAGTACAATATGTTAGAGGCATACACACACACATCACTCATTTAGCCCTTTACCACTTTGGGAAATGATATGGAGGCTCCTCAGAAGAGAATGAACCTACCATATGATCCAACAATACTACTTCTGGCTATCTTTCCAAAAGAACAGAAACCAAAATACCAAACTAACGCATGCATATTTATGCTCATAACCACACAATTCACAATTGCCAAACTATGGCACCAACCAAGATGCCTATCAATAGATGAATGGATTGCAAAACAATGGGACATGTATAAAATGGAATTTTACTCATGCATGAAGAACAAAATCATGTCATTTATAAGAAAATATTTAACTTTTAAAATCAATCACATACAAATGCTGCCATCACATAGAATTTACTAACAAAATTATGAAATTTACAGGAAGATATTAAACTATGATAATATTGATGAAAATGTGAAACTAAGAAAATATGTTTTTTTCTTTTTTTGATTGGTTCTGGATATTTTAATCCAGGAGTATTCCACTTCTGAGCTATACCTATAACCATGTTGTTGTTGTTGTTGTTGTTGTTGTTGTTGTTGTTGTTGTTGTTTCACATGGTCTTGCTAAGTTGCTGAGGTCCCCTTAAGTTGCTGAGGCTGATATTGAACTTGTGATGTGATCATTCTGTTTCAGTTTCTCAAGTACTAGAATTAAAAGTATATGCCACAACACCTGGCCTGAGGAAAGTAATTTTTTAAAAAATTAACAAATGACTAAAATCCAAGAGTAAAATCAAAAGTTTTGTTAAAATTTGAGAAGTTAAATTAGCTATATCCTTAAAAATATAATGCAACTAAAACATAAAAAATATAGAAGTAATGTATCTTATTATCAAACCATATTAAAAATCCCACTGAATTTTCAAATTGAAAATTTTATTAAACTAAAATTATATGGTGAACAATCTTAAATAAAAAATTTAGAATTTTATATCAATATATGCTAGTAATGTTAAATATATATTTAACTGATTTATTAAATCAATTTTGTTTGAAATTAGTCATTTTAAAATACATAAATGTTTTACATGTTGAAGTACCGTATTTTTTATTAATATGGAAAATAAAAAAGCAAAATGAGACAGGGATTCATAGGCAACATAGACACCATTTTTTAATATTTTATGACAGAAATATTTGTAAGTTAGAGTAATAGTTTTGTCTATTTTTATCAAAAGACTATTTCTCTTAAAATCATCACTCTCAGAAACATATCTTGTTTAAAAGACCTTACAACATTGGAAATGCATTATATTAAGAAGCATTATCTTCAAAATGGAGATGAGCAGGTTTATAACTCCTGGCACACTGACAACTATTACAGAAACTCTGGCATACAAATTGTTGCATAAAAATTATATAATTTTCTACAAATAAAATAACTTTTAAGCTTTAGAAGTAGTCAAACAAAACGCACAATTTCTATCACAGCTTTAGGCATTTTATAAGAAATTGTTTTTGACATTTTAATTTTATCTCTCAAGAATCATCTTGTGGAAAAGAATGAAAAATTTAATAATTTCATTTTATTTCTGAAAAATACATTCTAAAACCCTCAGAGGATGCCCCAAGCTGTACATTATACTAAATTTAATATGTGTTTTTTCTATGTATCAATACCTATAATGAACTTTAATTTATAAATAGGCAAAGTAAGAAAGTAATAAAAATATAATAGAACATTTATAATCATATGCTGTGGTAAAATTTATGTGAGTATGGTCTTTCTCTCAAAATATATATTTACTTTCTCTTTTACACTTAAACGAGGTACTTTAGTGGCTTCACTTTGACACATCTGAATTGCCAGCATCACTACTGTTAAATTGAGAGAATATTATTGTGTAAAATGAGTGTTATTTGTATTTGGACATAACACTATGATACTTCATCAGCTGATATGATAACTGGGAAGTCTACATGTGCACATCACAAGTTTTCTCATAGAGTTTCAATGCAGCCTTGAATCCTGTGAGTGCTGTCTGAGTTGCAGTTCCTAGACCCCAGTTTTTGGAATTTAGAGGACATCTCTCAATTTGGGGATTCCTTATGGGCATTTTAAATACTTTCTCTCAAAGTTCTGATCTTTCTCTTTCCTCCTCCTCCTCCTCCTCCTCCTCCTCCTCCTCCTCCTCCTCCTCTTCCTCCTCCTCCTCCTCCTCCTCCTCCTCCTCTTCCTCCTCCTCCTCCTCCTCCTCCTCCTCTTCCTCCTCCTCCTCCTCCTCCTCCTCCTCCTCCTCCTCCTCCTCCTCCTCCTCCTCCTCCTCCTCTTCTTCTTCTTCTTCTTCTTCTTCTTCTTCTTCTTCCTTCTTCTTCTTCTTCTTCTTCTTCTTCTTCTTCTTCTTCTTCTTCTTCTTCTTCTTCTTTATCTCTCTCTCTCTCTCTCTCTCTCTCTCTCTCTCTCTCTCTCTCTCTCTCTCTCTCTCTCTCTCTCTCTCCTCTCTCTCTCTCTCTTTTTGGTATGGTTCTGGAGATTGAATCCAAGTGCATTCTAATTGTTTCCTCCCAGCACGTTTTGTTATCTAGAAACAGGGTCTCCCTAAGTTGCTGTGACAGGGTTTAAACCTGTAATCTTCTTGTCTCAGCCTTCCAAGTACTGGGAATACAGGCATGCCTGGTACTTTCCTTTTGACTTAGTCTATTGAAGTATAACTCTTATTTAGATGTGTTATGCTTTTTATATAATAATACGACATTTTCTCTACTGTACATGAATTCAACAGAAAGAAGTTCTCAATTTACCATCAATAGAAGAAACTTCTTGTTTACTTTGCTGGAAGAAATTGCAAAAGGTGTTAGTGTGGGTGAGAATATTTCAGCTTACTCATTGCTCTATATGTTATATACAGTAAACTCTGCTATACTGTATATATTTTGTATATATTGGATATATGAGTCCTAATGTTATAATATCTAATTCCTATATATTAAAGAGGTTGCCAATGTATGACAGAAGTAGAGTTAGTAAATTAAAACATTTTTGTACACTCTGTGTTAAAAATCATAGAAAGACTGTCTTCTGAAAACGACTTTGGAAGTGAAATTATAACATCACATCTAAGTGACACATGTGCCTATTTCAAATGGGATATAAGAGAGAATGAACTAGAAGAAATGAAGGATTCTAGGCCAGAATGCTCCTGCTTAGAAGACACTTTCAGATATAACCATTGTTGGCCTGTGTGTAGTTTATCCAACACTACTATGTATATAGTGAACAAACTTCAGTCCTTATTTGAAACATCTAGTCTTTCTAGATGTTTAGAAGTGCACAAAGTATGTTAAGAGTAGAGGTAGTAGATACATTGTGTAGGTATTCTTTTGTTAAAGTTCATAATGAAATAATTGTCTTTGGAAATGGAATGATCAAACCACTTCTCTGAGAAGTCACATTATTTTATTTGTGTTTGCTCTTGGAAGGAGGGAAGGGATGTAAAGGGCTTGATACCAATGTGGTTTTGGTGAAGCAAGATTGCCCATTTTTGTCCCTTACATCTGTGTTTTATTTTACTTTGCTGTGTATATAGTCTATATTCAAAGGCCAAATGAGTCCTAATTTATAACATCTAGTCTTTCTAGATGGTAAAGAGGCTGCCAGTGTATGATAAAAGTAGTAAACTAATACACTGAGTACACTTTGTGTTAAAATCCATAGGAAAAAGACGGGTGTGGTGGCACACACTTGTAATCCCAGCACTTGTGAAGCCGAGACAGGAGAATCGCACAGGTTCAAAACCAGCCTCAGCTACTGAGTGAGGCTCTCAGCAACTTAGTGAGACTCTGTGTCAAAATAAAATATAAAATAGGTCAAGGTGTAGCTCAGATGTAGAGGCCCCTGGACCAAAAAAGAAAAATCCCTAGGAAAGTCTAAACTTAAAACCCCTTCGGAACTGAAATTATTAAAGTCCTAAGCATTGAAGATGCATATATATGACCCTTGGGTTGATGAGATGTGAAGGTGAAGGGTTCTAGGCTCAAATTTTTCTATTTAAAAGACACTTTTAAATGATAGCCTTTGTTAAGTATGTGTGTGCACTTTATTCATTGCTACAGTATGGATACTGGGAAATAAATACTTGTTGGAAACATCTAGGTTTCCTGGATTTTTTAAAAGTGCATGGCACATGGTAAAAGTAATGGGCTAAAGTTATGCTTTTTAAGTATTTTTTTGTTGTTGTTGTTACTTCATTGGGGTGGTTGCATTAGAGCAATGGAATTATTAAACTTGATGTCTTCGAAAAAAAATGTCAAAGAAAAGATTTAGGAAAGTTAGCACTAAATTTTCTGATATTCTAGAAATGTGTATTCACAAAAAGCTTTAGATTCATCTACATATGTAATAGACTATTGTCTATTGTTGTCTGATTATCAAAGTAAAAAACTCATCTAAGTAAAAATAGGCACAATGAATAGGCATTTGTATTTGAAAATTGCCTACAGATGTGATGCACTATTACATGAGGTGTGTGCTACCTTGGCAGTAATATTAATAAAAACATTGTAAATAAGAAAAGTTTTTAAATAAAATGGTGTACCCTTTGTAAGTATAATTTCAAAATATTCAGGTAGTTGTAATTAACATAATTGTTTCTAGCAGTTTCAATGCATCATTAATTTGTACATAGAAAACTCTGACAATGGATTTAGTGTCAATATAAATAGCATTCAACAGAAAGAACTAAAATTAGTCTCATGGAACAGTATCTGACTATTTTTATACTTTGTAAGTGCTTCCATACATAAATTGCAACCTGTTACAGCATAATTCTAGTGAATAAATATGACTGACAAATGATTTAATAAATTGTTTTGTTAGTTAAAAACTAATCAATATACTTTCTAAAACATTTCATTTGTGGACAATTCTATCCATTGGAAATAGCAATTAAAAATGCAACTACACAAAACTGATAACAATTATATTTCCTCATTTGCATATGAGAAGTCTACATACTGGCTTGGTGTATGGTGACCTTGGTGTTGTTGTCAGAATATGAAGATAGAATACTTCTCTAAGCCAGGCATGGTGGCGCACGCTTGTAATCCCAGCATTTTGGAGGCTGAGACCTGGAGGATCGGACTTTGCAGACAGCCTCAGCTACTTAGTAAGGCCTTCTGCAACTCAGTGAGACCCGGTTTCAAAATAAAGAAGATAAAATACTTCTCTTTCATTAATTTTACACAGGACTTCTATCTTTAAGAACACCTCATAGTCTACCACTTTTATATTCCAGACCAGCAGTAGAAAGTATATGGGGAAAAAAGATCCTGCTAAATTAACATAATTTAAGGAGCCCTTCAGAAGTTGCATATGAGTTGTTTAATACAGTTGTATTGTGACACAAAAGATGCTAAGAAATTCAGATCAACTAAAATTTGGATTATATCCTAAGAACCCAACCATGAATATTGGAAACTTAATACCAATGTCTATGCCATATGCAATAAAGACATTGAATTAAATTTTTAGGTAATGTAATAAGCCAAAAAAACTAATGATAAAAATAGCCAGATTGAAAAGTACAGGTAAGAAACATAATATCTGTTAGTACATTCTTCAAACATTATTGATATAAGCAAAGAGTAACTAAGTCGTCTAAAAGTGACCAGATTAAGAATATATGTAAAAACATGCAAGAAAAGCATGCAAATTTAATTTGATAGTGGTCACTATGGTTAAGAACAAAAATTTATGTTGAGTTTTTTAAATACCTGGTATCAAGATATTCATTTAATACTGTTAGCCCTACATGGTATTGCATTCCTGTAATCCTAGAACTTGGTAGGCTATAGGCTAGGAGGATCTTAGTTTGGATACCAGTCTGAGCAATGTAGGAAGATTCAGCAACTTAGCAAGATTCTATTTAAAAAAATAAATAAAAGGGCTGGGGTATGTTGGAAATAGAATATCGCTGGGCATGATCTCTGATCTCCAGTATCACCAAAAACAAACAAACAAAACAAAACTTTAAATAATAGTGTGAAAGATAGAAACATAAAGACAAAGAGATTTTTATCATATTTAGGCATGAAATATCCCCTAAAAAACTCACTTAATGTTTGGAGACGGATGTAATTGAGTAGTGAGGGTTGTAATCCCAGAAGAGGTAAAATGAATTTATCTGGGTGGTACTTGGTAGCCTGTAGGGTGTGGCCAGAGGTGGGTCCCCAGAGGTATGGTCTTAGGGAATCTATAAAAGTTCTTACTTTTGTGTACGTGAGAAAGTGAAGTTACTTCCATTTTTCTTCACACAGTTAATCAGCTTTGCCAGCACCAGTTGTTTAATAGGCTATCTTTTTTGCAGAGTATGTTTTTTTGCCCCTTTGTCAAAAATTAATTGGCTGTAAGTATGAAGATTTGTTTCTGAGTCTTATATTCTGCTCCATTGGTCTAGGTTTCTGTTTATTTGTCAGTACCATGGTGTTTTTATTTCTATAGTTTTGTAGTATGGCTTGGAAGTCAGATATTGCAATGCCTCTTGCATGATTCTTGTTGGCAAGAAGTATTTTGGCTATTCTGTATTTTTTATTTAAAATGAATTTAAGGACTGTTTTTTTCTATATCTGTAAGGAATATCCTTGGTAATTTAATGGGTAGTGTGTTAATCTGTAGATCACTTTAGTGCAAGCACTTAGGGAAACAGTATGGAGGATTACAGAAGAATGGGAACAAACCTACCATATTATCCAGCAGTACCACTTCTGGGTATCTATCCAAAAGAATGGAAACCCAACTACGAAACTAATGCATGCATATTTATGTTGAGAGCCGCACAGTTCTCATTTGCCAAACTACGAGAACAGCCAAGATGTCCGTTAACAAATGAATGGATTTATGCAGAACTATGGGATATGTACACAATGAAATTTTGTTCAGCCACAAATAAGAAATAAATTATGTCATTTACAGAAAAATGGGTGAAACTGGAGAACATTATGCTAAGTGAGATTAATCAGTCAAAGAAAGTAAAAACTTTGTTGCTCTAACATGAGGAAGAAGAAAATCATTTGTAGGAGGAACTCTAGACTACGAAAAAGAAACCATAGATGAGCAAATACGGCGACCTAACTGAGGGGCATGGGAGGAGGGAGAGGGAAATTTTCTAATGTACATGGTGTACATTCATAAACATACCAATCACTAAGCCAAACATGAGGAGGGAGGGGGAGGGAATAGGGTTGAAAATGAGGAAAGGCTAAATTAGTGATATGTGTATGTATGCTGTACCATCTTGTACTCCATTAGACTGTATGACAATAATGCACCAATAAAAAAATTTAAAAATATGTATAGCCTATCCATCACATAGCTAAATATATATAGCTATCCTTTAAAAGATAAATAAATACATTTTATTTATTTAAAAATCAATAAATAGCCAGTTTTGGTGGCGCACACTTGTAATCCCCGTGCTTGGGAGGCAGAGACAGGAGGATAGCTCAGGTTCAATGCCAGACTCGCTGGCTTAAGAGACCCTGTTTCCAGAGGACTGCGAAAGTTTGAAGTCAGCCGTGCTGGCTTTGAGAGACCCTCTTTCCAAATAAAAAGCATAAAATAGGTCTGGTAGTGTAGCCCGGAGGTAGAAGGGCTTCCAGGAACCCCAGTACCACCAAACAAACAAACAAAGGGACCCTGTTTCCAAATTTAAAAAAAATATAAAAAATAGGTCTGGGAGTGTAGCCCGAAGGTAGAAGGGTCTCCAGGAACCCCAGTACCACCAAAAAAAGAAAAAATAATAAATAGTAAATAGATAAATAAATAAATAAATTATTTTTCTTTATTAAAAAAGAATTTTATTCCTCTGCTCCATCTGTCTTGATTCTGTGATATGAATACAATCTATGTGCTCTCCCTTCCCCACATCCTAAGATCTTGAAATCCTCAAGTTTTACATGGAGTGAACCCAAAACCATAAGAAAATAAATCTTCTTTCTACAAAGTTATGTGGTCAGATTTTAGATTATGACTGCAAAAATGCTAATGGATACAACTAGTAAATATGAATTTATAAGAACCTGCTGCTTAATTGTATTGCATTGTAGAGTTGCAGACCATAGTGATTTCCCTGTACAAGAAGATATAGAAATAGAATGATTGAGAAATACAGATCCAGACTTTCCTTCCAGAAAACTCACTACTCACATAAATACCATCTCCCTTCCTGCAGGGTTGGATAAAGCAGTAGAATCGGGTAACAAAGAAAATTTGGTAAACAATTCCGTATAGATCTTTAAACCATAACTATGTATAGATTAAAGCTTATATAACTACATATGTTTGTGTAACTATATATAACTTTATATATGTATAATAATTATTTTAATAATTCCAAAAAAATTATGAAATTCCAGGTGAGTGAAATATTTCACCATGCATGTTGATGCTTAGATCTTCTCTACCCAGACTGGCAATATGCTTTCTGAGTAAAGAAAGTTTTAATATACTATATTTACTTTTAGAAAAAAGTAGCCTTTATTATGGAGGATAAAATAACACAAGTGAAAGTCATGTTTATGAAAAACACCAATAATTTCATTTTACTATGCATATTCTAAAGGGAAAAATATGTGTTCCACAATGCAATTTTACTCTGTACTATTCTAAAGACTTTCATTTAAACAAGATCATTATGAAATGTTTTGCATGCCAAAATGTTTTTGAATATGTTTTCAAATGATAACAAAGTTTATTGGCTCTGTAGATGGTGAATTATTTTAATACTTTTACTATAACTGGAATTCTTAAGAAGTATATGGATTTGCATAATGCTGATAATCCTTTTTCATTTCTTGTTGTTCTTAGCTGTTGTAATATCTACTGATAATGGTAATTATATGTGTTTATTATCCATGATTATCTCTAGATATATGTGCATTTTCTTTAATTAGACTATAAACTCTAAATGGAAAATCAAAATAAAGTCACCTTTTGTCTCAGTGTAGGATATTAAATTCTCTTCTTTTTATTCAAGGCTTTCCCAGATGTGTGCTGCAAAATTTTACTGGGGGGAGGGGTAGAGAGTGGAAAACCAATATAGTAAATTGTGTTACAGGGAAGAAGATACATAGAGTACAATTTTTTATTATTCTTCCAGGCCTATATGGTGCACCCTCATAAATTCCAGAGCTCACATGAATAAGTGTTTTTTCAAATTCACAAAACATTATTATGAGCAATCATTTTATTTCTGCACATTATATACATGTTATCAAAATATCACACTACCCCACATAAATATAAATACAATTCATAGGTCAGTTGAAAATAATAATAGAAAAAAAACTATGAAGAAGTAATTAACATGGATATTAGACCAACTATTACTATTTTTATTTCAGCATCAGAAAAAAATTAATAAAATAACTTATCTTGACCTTTTCTAGCTTTGTGATAGAAAAGGGTTCCACCAGAACCATGGTTCTGGTGGAAGTTTTAAAAATTAAATGTATACTTATAGCTAAATGAAGACATGAAGAACCTGTCAGAATTGTCTCATTTGGGATCACATTGGTCAGGATTTTATACACCTGTAACCTGTATGTGTCTTAACACTGCTTGGATAGCAGGTATTCCAGGAAGTGCCTACATAAGGGCCAGGCAGCTTTTATAGCTGAGTCAGTACTTGAAGGATTGACAGAGAAAACTGTCCTTTGATATTGCTCTCAGCAGCTAAATCAAAATTCCTTTCTTGAAGAGTAGTCTGTTTCCATGATAGAGGGCGTTTGCCTTTCAGATCTTTAAAAATTCTAAATTGTTTCCTTTTAGCATTTTTCCTTAAGTGCTCTCTTCAAAATCCCTAATACCAAGATACTTACCAGAAATTTTAAACAGTATTTTTGTTTAAATAATTCACAGATGTCTTCATACATAAATCAAGATTTAAATATGCCTTTGGTATCAACAATTTGATTGGTTTATAAAATAAATCTATAATGAAAATACCTACTGCTATACTTTTACAGTTAAGTTCTAAAGGATTATTAGCAAACCAGTTTATCTCAATGCATACCCCAATAGTCAAGTGAATGAATAATTGTAAAGAGAGCAAACTATTCGACATTGAAATGCTCTTTATGAAAGAAGATGTGTAACTTTTTAAAGTCACTCTGAAGAGCGCACAGTGCTGAATGATTTATTGGCTGTCTGCCTTTCTCGAATGGCTGCCAGTCAATGTTACATGTGGCATCTTTCAGATAGTGTGGCTCTTTCAAGGAAGTACTTTTGCTATAAAAATACAACCAAAGACTATAGAAGGGAACGTATGGTGTTTATCTTAATAGGGCAAAAGACTTATTTCAAAGGTTGAGTTATTCAGAAAAAAAAAATAGTCTCAAGCCTAGTATTTCAATACTGGTATCTCTATAGATTTTAGTCCTAAGAGATGATAGTTCACTCTCATAGAAAAATAACTTGTTAATCATGCTGGATATCAATGTTTTTTTTTTCTCTCATTTAATGTTTAAGTCATTGGCAGAACTTAGTGATTAGAAGTTGAAGAGAGCTTTAACAAAGAAACAAGTCAATTGTCTTGACTTCCCTCCTGACATGCCCAGCGATAGAAAAAGCAGAGGTATAGAACGGCTGAGCTGACTTTCAGAGGAAGAAAACATCCAAGAGCTGTTTCTTAGGCCGATTCTGATTTGTGCTAAATAATTTTTTTCTGCTATTAACAGAGATATTTACTTTTTGGTAATGTTTGCCCTTGTCGGTGCTGATTATTTTCTGATTTACAAACTATTTAATGCTAATGGAGAATAGTTGGTACATTAATAGAAAGGAAAACCTAGAATTAAATAACATTGGTTACCATCTGGTGAACTTAGTGATATGTTAGAAATGCCATTGTCAGTAAACTAGTAAGAACTAGCATTTCTACTATTATCAGATAGTCACCTAAGGCATAATTTTAAATGGTTATGTTCTGTTGAACTTTTACATGCTTATAAACTCCAGTGTTATAGACAATGATAATAAAAGTGTGAATAAATAATACTATTCAATGACTGAATCATATATATTCATTAAAGAGAATTAGAAAAATTGTAAAATGAAATATATATTATATATAAACAAAAATAGATGACAACATCAAATATAAAAATATCCTATATTGATCACAATTGTTAGCACATCAGTAACATGTTTAATTTATGCATCTTCTTTTAATGTTTTTTGAGGAAAATCTGTTCAATTCATTGTTCATTGTCATCTCATATTTTCTAAGATGATTTAATCATTGAATCCATCTACTTGAAAAATACCCCTTTGCAATTCTGTTTGAACACATTCTCCAAAGAACAACCGTACACATCATAAGACTAGAAAATTTGATGATAAATTTTCACATGGTAGACATCCACCAAATATATCTAAATTATTGTCATCTCCAGATATTCATACAATCATATATAACTCTAGAAACATTGATTTAATACTGGTCTGTGTGATTTACAAGATACGATGGAGATGACAGTATGTGACTTCTGATAGAGCTTCTACTTTGGCCTCTTGGGTCATTTACTCTAAAGGAATCTAGACATAACTTTGGCTCTCACTGGGGAGAAGTTGTATGGAAGAACTGAGGCTATCCAGGCACAGGCAACATCAACTCACCAGCTATGCAAATCAGCTACCTTGGAAGTAGACTATCTAGTCAGTAAAAATGTTATATGATTTCAGTTCCAGCTTACCAATAAATTCTAACTTTTTTATAGATCCTTAACAAGAATTGGCTCCTGTAGTAAGTTACTCCTGAGAACCTGATCTCAGAAATAGTGAGGGAAAAAGTGCTTATTATTCTTTGAAATTAATATGCGTTGGAGTAGAAACAGAATTAAAGGGATAATAAAATGCTCATCTATGGTTTGTGGGGTTTGTTAGATAAAAAGTATGATCAGTCCTTCTGAATTAAAATTGACTTTCTTGGCTCCTTGAGAAGCAGATAAAAATATTCATATATTCATAATCCTTCCTTAAGAATTTCTGTATCATTGTTCAAATATGTGTTTTTCCGAATTTTAAATTCTTTTGTACAGATAGTATATCATTGAATGACATATATAAATGTTCATACAAACAAAGGATAGAAAAAATTACTACATGGGAGTCTAAATAACTCCTCACAGGAAAAAACACTGACATATAATCATGTCTCTTCAAACAGCAGTGTTGAGTTAAATCATGTCTCTTAAAAACGTCTCTCCTCTAGCTCAGCCTGAAGGACAACAAGGAGGGCTATGAGGTAAGAACCTACATCGATATGGTGTTTTTCTTCTATCTTCTATAAACCTTTGCCCAGAGAGAAACAAGAAATGATAATGCACTAAATAAATTCAATGGTTCTCTGAGAAAATTCCTGAAAAACAATTATCTAAAATAATCCAGATGAATGGCTTATCTACTCAACAATAGTTTACTTATCAAAACTTGCTTCAAACCTTTTGCCCTACTGTGTCTATCAACACTAAACTGCTATGCTCCTCTAAATTTTGCCAAATTTCAATCAGTTGCTTACCTTGAGAGATTCATATAACTCCCTTTAGCTATGAAATATCTTCCCAGTTCTCCCTATTAAAACAGTGAAAATTGGTCAATGTGTTATACGTTTTTGGTTCAGTGAGCTTTGTATACTTGGTGACTTCCGTTGATAACAATATAGGTTAATATTAAAAAAGGCCATTCATGCCGGGCGTGGTGGCACACGCTTGTAATCCCCGTGCTTGGGAGGCGGAGACAGGAGGATGGCGCTGGTTCGAAGCCAGCCACACTGGCTTAAGAGAACCTGTTTCAAAAATATAAAATAGGTCTGGGAGTGTAGCCCGGAGGTAGAAGGGCTTCCAGGAACCCCAGTACCACCAAAAAAAAAAAAAAAAGGCCATTCTTTGGAAGCCTGAGATTAAGCTACACTATGGATCCCCACCAGCATAAATTGACTCAAAATCAACTTATTATGAATCAGTACACATTTTTGACTATACACTAGATTTTAGGTGCTCATTTACATGGTACAGATATGGATAAACAAGGTCAGTCAAAAATAGATACCAAGTCAATGTACATGTTAGTGAAATACTAGATGAGTTGATTTGTTATCTTTAAAGAGAACTCAATGGGATGATCAACATGAAAATAAACGCTTTTGTCCAGTGCCATTCTCTGTACACAGACACTCCTTTGCTGAGTCTTTATTAGTATTTGTGTCTCTGTGTGGTAAGGTGTCAATAATTAGATGTCTTAATTATTCAACTGGGAAGAGCACCATAATACATCGAATAAATTCTATTTTATTTATTAGTAATCACTTGCTTGAGATTTTCCCTTGAATGTCATATTAAATTCCATTTTTGAAAGAAATGCATACACAAACATACAATCTGTTACATTCTACATGTGGTAATAGGAGGTATAAAAATCAATTTACTACATATTAGAATAAAAATTCGGTGTTTCTATGTTAGAAAATCAAGCTCCTATTTTAGTTAATCTGCATCTCTCTTTCGTTGTAAAACCTGGGAATATATATATTTTAAAACTAATCTGTGCTTGAAAAGTATGTCATCTTAGAGATAAAAGACAATCCTAAAAGGTAATCACACAGAAAATCAAGCAACACTGACACCCCTTTCACTTGCAGTTAAGCACACTTTGCACTCTGCAATGAGCAAGGGAAAACTAAACGCAGGATGAGCGCCTCTGACACATCAAAGAGAAAATCACGTATTGAACACAATCAAAACATATGCACAACCAGAGCAATTGAGTGACTGCTTTTCATATTGCTGCCAAGAAAGAGGAGAGTAAGACTAACTTTCCAGGCTGAGCATTGATTCCCTTCTCCACATCTCCTCATGTTTTATTGTTTGCAGCCTCATCAGCTGGAACCCGGGCAGTGTTCCATGACACTGGAGGACAATTAAATCACATCCACAATAGTGTAAATGAAGGTGACAGGAAAGCACTGCAGCATTTGAATTAACTTATGTAATTAGAAACACTTTCTGATCAAATAATTTAAGTTATAATTTTCATGCACTTTAACCGAGATGAACATTTATTAGATTATTAATTTTGTAAGACGCTGTGATTTTAAAATTCAAGTACATATTTTCTGTGGGTCATACTGCTTGTCTTTTTCTTTTAAATCTGTGTACTTTATACTTAATGCCTAAAACTTGACTTGCATTTCTTTCTAATATCTCAGTTCCCTAGCAGCAAACTTTCATGTTTAGCTTACTGTAAAAACAGTAGATTTATTATTTGGAAATGAAATACTTGTCTGTAACCAGTGTTTCCTGCTGTATGTTCTACATTCTATTGTTTGTAATTTCATTCTGTTGCTACAGCTAAAAGTAAAGACTAATAATGTAGTGGTATCTTGCTAATGTTTGTTTTTTTTTTTATATTGTAATTTTTTTTGTGTGTGTGTGTGGGACTGAGGGTGAAACCCAGGAGCTTTTCTACCTCCAGCTATACTCCCAGACTTATTTTTTACTTTATTTGGAAACAGGGTCTCACTCAGTTTCTGAGAGCCTAAGTAGCTGAGGCTGGCTTCAAACCTGTGCGATCTGCCTGTCTCAGCCTCCCAAGCGCTGGAATTACAAGCCTGTGCCAACCACTCCTAGCTTATATAGTAAATTCTGATAAAACATATTCCACTATCTTGTCTATAATTTTATGTTCATTATTGAATCACCCTATTTTCTTACTACTATTGTAAAATATTATTTTAAACAGTGATTTAAAATGGTAGAAGTTGGGCATGGTGGCACACACTTGTAACCCAGGTGTTTTGGGAGGATGAGAAGTATGATCATAGGTTTGAGCCCAGCCTCAGCAATTTAGATCCTCAAAAACTTAATGAGCCAGGCGTGGTGATGCACGCTTGTAATCCCCGCGCTTGGGAGGCGGCGACAAGAGGATTGCACAGGTTTGAAGCCAGCCACGCTGGTTTAAGAGACCCTGTTTCCAAAAATTAAAAAAGTATAAAATAGGTCTGGGAGTGTAGCCTGGAAGTAGAAGGGCTTCCAGGAACCCCAGTACCACCAAAAACAAACAAACAAACAAACAAACAAACAAACAAACAAACAAACTTAAGGAGACCCTGAAGCAAAACTAAAAGCAAGAGCCAGGTGTGTTGGCGCATATTTGTAATCCTAGCATTTGGAAGGCTGAAACAGAAGGATCGCAGTTCGCGGACAGCTCAGCTAATTAGTGAGGTCCTTTGCAACTCAGTGAGATCCTGTTTCAAAATAAAGAATAAAAAATAGGAAAAAAATAACTAAAAGAAATCTAGGTGTGGTGGTGCATGCTTGTAATCGTAGTGCGTGGAAGGCTGAGACAGGAGGATTGCAGGTTCAAAGCCAGCCTTAGCAAGTAAGTGAGGCTTTCAGAAACCTAATGAGATTCTGTTTCCAAATAAGAAATAAAAAATTGGACTAGAGTTGTAACTTGGAGGTAGAATGCCTCTGTGTTCAATCCCCAGTTCCTAAAAAAAAAAAAAAAAAAAAAAAAAAAAAAAGGGTTGGAGAGTATACCTCAGATGTAGAAAGTCTCTGGGATCAAGCTATAATGTTTCCTCAAAATAGATATATGCAAATAAAACAACAAATAATGTATTAGCTATCGATTCTCTGGGTCACAGGTCTGACATGGGAGTAAATGGGGTAAAATAAAGAGGTTAGAAGTGCCACAAGTACCGCAACTACTCTAGAGATTCTAAGAGAAAACCTACTTCCTCAAGGTCTCGAAACCCTAGGGTCTGTCTGCATTGCATGGCTTGTGGTACCTTCTGTCAAAGCCAGCCGTATCCCTTCTCACTGGTCATTCTTCAGTCACATCTGCCTATGATTCTAGACAAGAACGTTTCTCTACTCTTAACTCGTGGATTAGGTTGGGCCTATGAGGAGATCAGAATAGTTTCTGATCTCGGTGTCCTTTACATAAATACACCAGCAAATCCTCTTTGGCTGTATGAGGTAATATGTTCACCGATTCTAGAGACTAGAGCATATTCATCTTTGGGGGTCCATTATTTTTGTCCAATATGCTATATTATATAAGATAACATTTTTGTAAGTTTGAATTAATTTTATATTGATGAGGTGGTGATCCTGTGGGAACATTTAAGATTCAACTAGTATACTGTGTATCATTTAACTGATGTTGACAAATATTAACTGAAGATATATATGAAACAATTTGCAGTTGGAGATTAGAAAGAACTATGCACTTTTTTATAAAACTTGTTTAAGTTTTTTAATTTTTTTCTTATAAAATTAGTACAATACTAATACTTATATTACATTTTTCCAAGGATGAAATGAAATAATGCTTTAAAACTTACTACCACAGAGCTAGATACACACTTGCAATCTCAGTACTTGAGAGGCTGAGATAGGAGGCTTACAGGTTTGTAGCCAGCCTCAGCAATTTATTGAGGCCCTCCACAACTTAGTGAGAACTTGTTTCAAATAAACAATTAATAAATAAAAATAAAGCTAGGGGTGTAGCTCAGAGGAAGAATGTCCCTGGGTTTAAATTTATTTAATCCTAGTGAGTACATACACACACACACACACACACACACACACACATAGATGATAGATTGATAGATAGCTATTATAATTTCTAAAAAAAAGCATAAATAAATAATCGCATGAACCTTACTATGGCTTCCACATCTGCAGCATGCTTCATCCAAGACTGTTTGGAATTGGCCAAAGGAGTCAAGGTGAAAAGAATAAATAGGTAGAAAAATGCATCTGGAGAGATTTTAGGCTAAACATGGGTAGAAAATAAATTACTTCTATTGCTTGAATTATTCTGAAACCAATATCATACCTTTAATAAAATGCATATGAGGCTGAGATTTATTGTCTACATATCTATCAAACAAAACACAAACTTGATCAAGATATCAATTTGTAAATTTGCCTTTTTTATAATAAGTAAGGGGATTGATTAAAGTGTAAAGCCTGCCGGGCGTGGTGGCGCACGCTTGTAATCCCTGCGCTTGGGAGGAGGAGACAGGAGGATCGCGCAGGTTCGAAAAATTAGGCTTCCCTAAATTTTGTGCTACTAGTTTTTCAATTACTTATTTTATATCTTCTTCAGCTTGATTTTTCAAAGGTTCTATGAGTTTTTGTAGATTTTACTAATCTAATTAAAATTTTAGATTGAAAGTGTCTGACACTTTGTGAATATGTTACATTTCGGCTTGATTTAACTAAGTAAGTCACGCACGCTGGCTTAGGAGACCCTGTTTCCAAAAATTAAAAAAATAGGTCTGGGAGTGTAGCCCAGAGGTAGGCGGGTTTCCAGGAACCCCAGTACCACCAAAAAAAAAAAAAATGTAAAGCCTCATTAAAAATTACTGTTCCATAAGTGATATGTTGCCATGTAAGTATTATAAAATTATTCATTTAATTGATATCATTAAATAAATTCAAATATGGCAAATTATTTAACCATAACTTAATAAAAATTCCCCAAATTACATTATTATCATGCTAATGGTACTACTTTCATCTACAATTTCAATACTAAAGCAGATACAAGATATACAGTTCTAAGCCTATTTATTTAAGTGGCAAAAACAATGCCATATGTTGAAATTAAGTACCATAAATCATAGGAATCTGCTCTTCATTTTGTCTTTCATGTCCTGGACAATTTTGTTCTCACTTATTGAGTCAAAAACTGGCATAAGGCTTCCCTAAATTTTTTGCTACTAGTTTTTCAATTACTTATTTTATATCTTCTTCAGCTTGATTTTTCAAAGGTTCTATGAGTTTTTGTAGATTTCACTAATCTAATTAAAATTTTAGATTGAAAGTGTCTGACACTTTGTGAATATGTTACATTTCGGCTTGATTTAACTAATATCCCTGTTAACTAAAACTTTATTATGAATGTAACATAGGGAATGGGTCCTCGGGGATTTGAATATGAGCATTTAATTTAGAAATTTCATTTGCAAAAGAGATCTTCATAAATAAATTAGTGAATAAAATGTCACAAAGGAGGAAAGAAATGTCACTTATTGAAAATCTGATGGTACAAATCATGATATCAGACACAGGAAATGAGGGAAGCATTAGTAGGAATACTATGTGAGTAAATTGTTAAGTCAAAATGAAGGGTTATGCATAAGTACCAGAAGTTAAGGTTAACTCTTTAAAGCTCTTGTCAATCTGCAATTTGCCAAGTTGTTTCTTAATATTCAGGTAAATTACTCTTTGTAGTTTTATGAGTGAAATGATAAATTCCACATTCATTTATTATATGTAGCACTCTTATTTAATACGTAGTTTTGTAAAGGACCACATTTTCTAATTCATATAGAACAGGCAATGGGATGCTTGATCAATATCTATAGGTTACTAAATTACTCTTATTTATCCTGCTTATCAGGGTCTCTTGTGTCACCTTAAGAGTTTTCATGCTGGATGTGATGGTATATGACTGCAATTCCAGTGCCTGAGAGGCTGAAACAGGAGGATCTCAGGTTTGAGATCTGTTTTCAGCAACTTAGTGAGCCTTGTTTCCAAATAAAACATGAAATAGGTCTGAGGGTGTATCGCCGAGGTAGAAGATCCTTGGGTTCTATCCCCAATACCAAAAAATTAAAAAAAATAGTTTTCACATTCTTCTGTTCTATTTTTGCAATATTTCTTATATAAATGAATATATATATGAGGTGATGGATGGTCAAAGATGCTGTAAAAATTAGTCTTAGTCCCCTGATAAAGTATATGAATCTTTTTAACTGAATCCTTTGAATCTGCAGTTTCACGCAGGCACAGTTTTTGAAAAAAGAAACTTTCACACACATCCCCACAAGTAAAACATGACAAGACCATGGGATAGTCTCATAAAATTATTATAGGCAACTCAAAGAAATATGTGTTCTATAAAAATGCTGATTTTAATGCGATTTTTCTGAACTCATCAGTATTTAGGGTCAAATAGAGAATCACATTTCTTGAACTTATACCTGTTTTTCCATAAGAAACAGTCCTTTAAAGGTTCATGAAATATGTATATGATTATAAAATACAGGAAGGAATACAATCAGAAATGTTCTCAAAGTAGGAAGGCATAATTTTATCAAGTATCAATTATAATAGATTGATTCAAGGATTTCTAAAAGGCATTTATTATTTCCAAATGTCAGAATTTAAGAGTATAGTGAAAAGAAATGAGACCTGAGATCCAAACAAAAACGCATTTTCCATTATAAGGATGACTCCCACCCAGGTCAGTCAATAGATCTCACAAAAAAAATTGGTTTTTGCTGGGTGTGGTGGCGCACGCTTGTAATCCCCGCGATTGGGAGACAGAGACAGGTTCGAAGCTAGCCTCGCTGGCGTTAAGAGACCCTGTTTCCACTTAAAAATACAAGAAATAGGTGTCTGGAAGTAGAAGAGTTTCCAGTAAATCCAGTACCACAAAAAAAAAAAAATGTTTTTTATGTTAAGCATCTTAACCATATTGTAAAGGCAATCTTGGTTGATTTTTGAGAAACCTCTGGCATTCTTCATTACCCCAACAGGCTAACTAAAACGTGTTGATTAAGCAAAATTGAGTTTAATAAAATTATGGCTGTAAGGGAGAATGTCTCCTTACATCACATTATGATGAGGTGACTATTATTTGGAATGGGAGTCTAGTCTCAAGTGATTATAATGGGCCTCTCATGGCCACTAGATGATTAGAAGAGGTAATTTTGATGACATAGGCATTTAGGATTAGGAGATAGTGTAAATTGAGAGATTTATAGTGAGACTTTTTGGATAAGCTGATATTTAATAAATAGCTACCTGCATGGGTGAGCAAAGTGTTAGCTTGGAGAAGAACTGTTTGCACACACAAATTAATTTGAAGGAACCCCCTGAAGCAAACAATAAGGTTATTTGTTTGACAAAATTTATGTCCTGAAAAGTAAGTTTATGCACTTTTTGTCTGTGTGTGTGTGTGTGTGGTACTGAGATGGAACCCGGGGCACCGCGCCTCTTAGCTATGCCGCTACTCCTTTTTTATTTTCTATTTTGAAACAGGCTCTCACTAACTTGCGGAGGGCCTAAGTATCTGAGGCTGGTTGCAAACCTGTGATCCTCCTGTCTCAGTTTCCCAAATGTGGAGATAACAAGCATGTGCCACCGTGACTGGAATAAATTGTTAAGTTATGTTGACATTGATGCCCTTTGATTTTAGTTCTGACAGTTAAGCTATGTACATACAGGCAAAGTTTCTGTCTAGTGTTGATCAGTAGTATCCAGAAATAATGACATTAGTTTTATTTGCTTTGAGTTTCAACTGAAATTTAAAGTAAACATTGCTCTCTGTTCTTTAAGACAATGATGATATCTGTGATAATTTCATTGAACTGTGTATGTGTGTGTGGTTTCACACATCTCTAAAATTTCAATATAGAATTAAAATATATTGAATTATTTAAATTCTTTATTACTTTAATCCTATAGTATTTTAATGGATTACTCTGTCTTTTTATTTAAAAAAAAGTTTGGTAAGTTGTTAGGCGTAAAAATAAAAAACTTGTTCAACAAAAAAGTAGCTTTTATTAATTCTTATTTTCAAAGGGAATTCATCACCATATATCTTGTATGTGAAACTGATTCTATAAAGAAAAAGAAAATACTGGTTTTAGAATTGCAAATTGAAAAATAAAAAATGCAGTTGTTGCTTAAATTTTGTAATTTGCTCCAGGGACTCTAAAGTAATATATCAACAGTTTTACACATATTTGTATAATTACATATTTGTGTTTTATTGTAAACAATATACCTTCTGTTAAATTCCCTACTACACTGCATTTCAGACTTAAATGTACTTGTCTGCCAGTAATCTTGAATTCTTCTTCTGAGTGACATGATTCTACATTACAAAATGCATATTCTTCCAGAATTAAAGTATATTGTATATGTGAATGGTTAAACTCATATTTAACATAATGTTAAGAACAAGATAGTATTTTAAGTAAAGAAATTTAAGCATTAAGAAAATATGTGCATATTGCATGATTTTATAGTAAATAAATGTAAAATGTTATAATACAATTTTATTTTATAGCACCATTCTCACTATTAATGGCAATGATGCACACATTTACATTTGACATTTTTAAAACTTTGATTAAATATTATTTTCAAGATTTATGTTAATTTTTAAAAAACATTGTTTCTTAAATTTAGAATGTAACCCACTAACCTTTGTGTATACAGAGATATATGTATTTGCATACATAAATATAGAGAAACATATATGTAGACATATATTTATATATGAAAAAGAAAGGATCTTTCTACTGAGATTTAATATTTATCCATATATGTATATTTTAATCATATAGATATAGTATCATTTAATTATTTGAACAACTACTTCTGGTTTTAATATTGGAAATTAGAATCAATGTGCAACAGTACTCTTTCAAATTCAATCACTCTTACTTTGTCCCAGTGTCTTATCTACCACAAATGTATTTTAACCAATAGTTTAGAATACAATTTTTTTCTCTTCTAGGACATGCTCAAAGTTGTATAATACATAACCTTAGCGTTCTAGTTTTGCAAGAAAAAAAATCACAGTTTTAATATGTGCTAGAATAGCCAAATACAGTTATGATGACTGCAAGGAGAGTGATATCAAGGATGGAGTCAAAGAGGGGCAATGTGTGAATTATAAAGATAACTAGGCAGTGAAGATGAGTTGAGATCATCTAAAGGGTGGGAATAACATGAGTAGAGCCATTTCACAGATATCTGCACACCATGTTTAGAGAATTGTTGATGGCATGTTGAAAGTTTGTAAGGCCTATGTCTAAGAATATTAGAGTTTTAAGCTAAGTAGGGGCCTAATTGAATTTTTTACTCTTTTGTTGAATTATAATAACTAGTTTATATTTGACTTTCAATTATTATTATTATTATTATTATTATTTTGGTGGTACTGGAGGTGGAACCCAGGGGATTTTCTCCTCCAGGCTATACTCCCAGACCTATTTTATATTTTATTTGGAAACAGGGTCTCACTAAGTTTCTGAGAGCCTCACGAAGTAGCTGAGGCTGGCTTTGAACTTGTGCGATCCTCCTATCTCAGCCTCCCCAGTGCTGGGATTACAAGCATGTGCCACCACCCCGGCTCAATTATTTTTTTAAATAAAAAACTAAGTATGCCCTTAAGCTAGTTTTCTACTTGAAAAAAAATAACTAAATATGAAAGTTAAAATTTTAATTTTGATATAATAACCTGGTAATTAACAATTGGTATTTTTTTTCTTTTTTATAGGTACATTATAATTATAAAAATTAATGGGGTACAAGATGGTAGAGACATTGAATAATGTTTTCCTTCATCCTTTTTTCATTTATCACAGGTTATATTTGTGGGTTTTTTTTTTTTTGGTGTTGTTGTTGCACAATAGTCTCACATCATAATGTGGATCATGTTGACAATGGCATATGTTCATGCAGTACTTGGTGCCCCCCCCACTTTCTCTTTTTCTTCACTTTCAATACTGAGTGTCCAGGTTGATATATTCACCTGTATACACATATTAGAATGTAGCTTTTCCATTAATTAACCTCAGCCTTCTTCCTCTGCTACCCTTCCCTTTTGGTTTTGCTAAAGTTTCTCCTCCATAATCTGGATTCCCTCTGGTATCCCTAACACTCCCCACCTTGAGCATATTAATGAAAATTTATGTCCCTTCTCTTTCTGTGCTTGGATAATCTCAATTAACATAATGTTCTCAGATCTTTCAATCTTCTCACTAATGATATGATTTTGTTCTTCTTTATTGCAAAATAGAATTAAATTGTGTGTATTTCCCATAATTTTGCAATCCATTCATCTGTTGATGAAAACCTAGGTTGGTTCCATATTTTGGCTATTGTGAATTGTGCTGCTATGAACATGAATATGCATATGTTACTGTAGTTTCCTGATTTCAGTCCCTTTGAAAAATACCCAAAAGTGGTCTAGCTGGATCTTATGGTGGATCCATTCTTAGATTTTTAAGAAATTTCCACACTGATCTTTATAGCAGCTGAACTAGTTTTTACTTCCACTAACAGTGTAAAAGAGCTTTTTTATTTTTCCACATCCTTATCAGCATTTGATGTTATTTGACTTCTTTATGCTTGCCACTCTACTTGGGGTTAAATGAATTTATATATATATATATATATATATATATATATATATATATATATATATATTTCATTCACAAATATAGTTAACCCCCTTATTGGTTCATTATTTTTTGGTACTGGGTGTGGAACCTAGAGGCTTTCTACCTCCAGCCTATACTCCCATACCTATTTTAGATTTTATTTGGAAACAGGGTCTCGCTATGTTGCTGAGAGCTTCACTATGTAGCAGAGGCTGGCTTTGAACCTGTGTGATCCTCCTGTCTCAGCCTCCCAACAACGGGGATTACAAGCATGCACCACTATGCCTAGCTAAAATATTTTTATTGTAAAAATAAATTTAACGTATTTCACTAGAAATATTTTCTTTAAATTTTTATTTTATCTATTTTTAGAACAATAATGGACTCTTTATGTAATTCTGTATTCCAAACAGCTAGAAACTTTTGAGTAGCAATTGTTCTCCATTTAATAACATTTCCCCCAGATGTCTAATGCACCTGAGGACAAAATAGCTGCCCTCCAGTTATTTCCAATTTATCCAATTTTCCAGCAACTTGTCTGCCCACACAATGACAGATCATAGCTACATTTTCACCACTTTCTGAAGAGCTAAGCCAATTGTTTTAAATCCTTTTTCTTCAGCATCTCTATTTCTGAAAGCACTTTAGAAAACTTCCTGAAGGGATTCCTCTTTAGTTAAATGGTTATACACCTCTCCCATCATCCAAAGTAATCAATGAAAAGATAGCCACATTTTTCTTCATGTTGGGAGAAGTCTCTTTGTTTCTCTCCTCTTTCAGTCTATAAAAAATACCTCTATGAATCTGATACTTGAGTTTATAATTTCAGAGATTTTGGATACAGAAGTTTCATGTCTACCTGATACATGGTTATTATTTATTACTGAAATAGTCTGTCAAATAATGTGTGTGTGTGTGTGTTTAACTTCCACAAAGAAACATTGAATGCTATGTGCAACTAAGAGTTCCCTTAAGTACAACTCTCTTAGGCCCTCATATTTGCCAAAGAAAATTCTTAAACAGTTCCAGAAATTGTTTAGGGACAAATATTAGCTGCAGAATTATGAAGTGGGAGTACTCCCCACAGAACGTCAACCACAAGGTGTGTGTGTGTGTGTGCGTGTGTGTGTGTGTGTGTGTGTGTGTGTGTGTGTCTCACTGTGGTTGAATCCAGGGGAATTTTACCTCTGAGATACACACACTGCTAGCCATTTTTATTTTTTATTTCAAAACAAGATAGGACCAAATTATAATCCTTCTGTCTCAGCCTCACAAGTACAAACATTTAGGCATATGCTTCTGAACCCAGCCAGTTATCATTTAATAATCAAGACTCAGTGGTGCTTCCAAATGCTATAAATTGCAGATACAACTATTTCCATACTTCTAAGGAGAGGTATAATATGTAATTCTATTATCCTGTGAAAATTTGTGGAAACATAAACATAATTTCATATCAAAGCTCCATGTGTCAAATTAACATATTGAATTGATAGAATTAGTGGCTTTTTATCAACTTTTTTTTTTTTTTTTGGTGGCACTGGGGGTGGAACCCAGAGGCTTTCTACCTCCGGGCTATACTCCCAGCCCTATTTTATACTTTATTTGGAAACAGGGTCTCACTAAGTTGCTGAGAGCCTCACTAAGTAGCTGAGGCTGGCTTCGAACATTTGCGATCCTCCTGTCTCAGCCTCCCAAGCGCTGGGATTACAAGTGTGCGCCACCACTCCCGGCATATCAGTGCATTTTTAATACTTAGTGAAGTGAAAAAATGGCAACACATTTAAATAGGCATTTACATTTAGGCACTAATATATTCTGTTTTATGTTGATTTATATTTTAGTTACTTTAGGTCACTGAGTCAAGTTTTGGTTGTTCAGTTATTTCTATATATATTTAATACTTGGAGACAGGATGTCACTATGTTGTCCAAGCTGGTCTTGAAGTACTGGGTTCAAGTGATCCTCCTAACTCAGCTTGCTAAGTACCTGGGACCACAGGCACTGGCTGCCATGCCTGGGTAATTTTAATTTATAGACTCAATACTTTTCATATTTAATAACTTTATCACAGATCAATTTCACTTCAGCAAAAAAAAAATGTGGTCTCATAATGTAGTTATTAAGGCTCACCATAAGATAAAATAAAATCCTTCTTTGAATACCATAGAAAGCCTATAGAAATTATTTTAAAACTATTAATTATTAAAGATATAGATATCCATACTCTTTAATACTATATAGTTTCTCTATTTTATTACTTAGGTATGAAAATTAATACATCAAAATATTACATATGAAGACAAATATATAAATATTCCCTTTAACATTTTGTTTGACAATATTATATAATGATAAGCCTAATGGTAACATAAATTAATTTCTCTAGTTTTTTAATTGTGCATTTTTATTTTTTCTGAAAGTAAATGCATGAGGAAAAGTACTTTCTTTCACAGTTAAATCTTAAATTCCAACACCTAGTCAGGGTCTCATAAAGAATTTGCATTTCCTGAGTGTGATGCTCCTGAAATCCCAGGTACTAGGGATTCCAAGGCAGAAAAATCTCAAGTTCAAGTCCAGACTGAGCAATATATCCAGACACCATCTCAGAAAAAAATAATATATTTTACTTACCTAGGACACTACAGGCACCGGGTCCATCCCCAACACTGTAGAAAAAGAAAAAAAAATGGTTGCTTTCAAAATAGTATTACTACAATTTGAAGTAAAATTTTTATATCATAATGTGAACTACAATGTAAAGTACTGAATAAATTTTAAGTTAAAGATCTATGTAGGCAACAATTACTATAAACATGCTTGAAATTAATCATCTATCTTTGCTTTCTATATTTGTACTAATTTATTTCTTTTTTGCTACCTATCTTGCCTACACAGTTGGAAAACTTAAGTAAACCCATGAATTGTGGAAATTGTTATTATAAAATATTATTTTGAGTAGAATGGCAATCATTCAAAACACAAGCTACAACTAATGTTGGTGAGGATGTGGAGAAGTGAGAACTCTAATACATTGTTGATGGGGTTGCAAATTAGTGTGACCACTTTGGAAACCAGAATGGAGGATCCTCAGAAGAATGGAAATGAACTTAACATGTGATCCAGCAATACCACTTCTGGGTATCTACCCAAAAGAATGGAGACCAAACTACTGGGGTTCCTGGAAACCCTTCTACCTCTGGGGTACACTCTCAGAGACCTATTTTTTAATATTTTTATTTGAAAACAGGGTCTTTTAAGCCAGCAAGGCTTGCTTCGAACCTGTGTGATCCTCCTGTCTCCGCCTCCCAAGCAAATGGATTGCAAGCTTTTGCCACCACACCTGCCTGGCATTCTTCTATTTTTTTTTTTTTTAATACTGGAAATGGGTACATGTCCTTTGCAACACCTGGGACCCCGAATACCTAGTGGCAATGAATTTTGTCTCCCCTCCTAAGGCAGAAGTTCACATCTTCACTTCAGAGAGCAGGCTCTGCTGCTCCACATGCACCCTGGTCTCCAGGGCTGCGCAGAGGAGCAAGGTGGCCATGAGAGCTGATGTCTCCCAGAACATGCAGCATGGCAGCCCAACTTGGCTACATGGGGATCCCTCTGATATACCCCAAATGATTTTACCACTTAGCATGTTGTCCAGAATTCCCGGGCATGTGTGGCAGGAGCAGACCACTTTTGGGATGATTTCCTCAAAAGTTCAAGGTGGATTAGTTTGGATCTGTCTGCCCCTCCAAATACTGGTCACCACCGCCACCGCTGCTGCCACTACCATCTCGGTTCTTTCCTGAACACAGTTCCCACACGGCATTTTTTCCAGGATTCCTGAGCATGTGCGGCAGTAGCAGTCTACTTCTGGGGAGATGTCTTTAAAATTTTAAGGTGGGTTGGATTGGATCTCTGCCTCTCCCAAATACTGGCCACCACTGCCACTGCCATCTTGGTTCTCTTCCGAGCAACTTTTTCACACAGCATGTTGTTCCAAATTCCCGAGCATGTGCAGCAGTAGCATTCTACCTTTAGGAGATTTCTTGAAAAGATCCAGGTAGATTGGATCAGAGCTCTGCCTCTCCCAAATACTGGTCTCTGCCACTGCTACCACCATCTCAGTTCTCTCCCAAACACGTTTCCCACACAGCAAGTTGTCCAGAATTCCTGAGCATGTGTGGCCATAGCAGCCTACCTTTGGGGCGATTTCTCGAAAGTTCAAGGTGGATTGGATCAGATCTCTGCCTCTCCCAAATACTGGCCTCCACTGCCCCTGCCACCACCGCCTTCCTCCTGGTTCTCCCCTGAACATCTTCCTTACATGGTATGATGTCCAGAATTCCTAAGCATGTGTGACAGGGGCAGTCCAACTTCGCAGAGATTTTTTTTTTCCATAAGTTCAAAGTGGATTGTATAGGATTTGTCTGCATCTCCTGAATCCTGGCTGCCACCACCATCATCTTGGCCCCTCTCCAATATATTTTAATAAGAGAAGACAGTATGTGTGTTTTGAAGAGGTGAGATTGAGCACTCAGCAGCAATGGATTTTATCTTCCCTCCAAGAGCGGAGGCCACAGCCTCACCACATAGAGCAGGATCTGCTGTTCCGAGCACACCATGGCCCACAGCGCAGCATAGAGGAGCGCAGTGGCCAGGCGCACTGAGTTCCCCGGGACACGTTGCTGGGCTTCCAGCACGGCATTGCTGGGCTCCCTCCTCCATGTCCGGGTCATTTTTTTATGAAATATGTTGTTAAGAGTTCCCCAGCATGAGCGGGTGAAGTGGTCTTTTCTATAATCTCCTCTGGGATGTTCTTCCAAAAAATCACTTTTCTTGCATGGCGCGCGCCTCATTGTCATCTTGCTTCTAATTCCACCATTATCCACTCTCTCTCCTGTATTCTAGATAGGAAGTCACAGCTGGAAATGTCTCTTTAAGTAGTCCCAATCAGATATTAACCCGATATCTGGTGTCCAGGGCTTCTCCAAGGAATCCACGTTCTTTTTGGTGGTCATGATCACTGCCACAACCGCGGCCATCACCATCTTACCCCACCTTTATAGTTTTCTTATAACAATTTGAAACTATTATTTTTTTAAACTTCTATGATCTCCTTATCTAATATATGTTATAATTTTTCTTAAAATTTTATATTCAGCCCCACATAGTCATACACACTTGTAATATCAGTACTTGGGAGGCTGAGACAGAAGGATCCCACAGGTTCAAAGCCAGCCTCAGGTACTTAGTGAGACCCTGTTTCCAAATAAAATATAAAAATGCATCTGGAAATGTAGCCCAGAATTAGCAAGTCGCTGGGTTCCATTTCCAGTATCACAAGACTAAACAAAACAACAAAGCAAATATTATTTATAGAAGAATATTTGCTTCCTAAATTTTTCTCAGAAGTTGACATGATGAAGCTCTAAATTTTAAATTTTCATGCCACAATGTACAAAATACATATATTTTTACTTTGAACTATTTAACAAGATTTTGTGGAAACGTTTTTAAACATAAGTTGAATTTGTTAAAGGTACACATGATGTTAAACAAATTTATACTATGTAAAAATCATGAACAAGCATATGAAGATTCTATATTTGTTACTTATGAAAAATTGCAAAATTATCCTATATTGTAAAGTACAACTATTCATCTAACTAACAGCTGATTGTTTTCATTTCTTGTGTTATGTAATAAAGTAAAAGCAAGAAAAGATATAAACATATACAGATAGAATATTAACTTTAAATTATTTAAAATTTTCTACTTGCCTTTAGTTTTGGAGCTTTCAAGAAACTTTACCAGTATATGTAAAATACTAATGACATATATGTGCATTTGATATGCAAATAAATATTAGGACATTACTATCTTCTTTGATCAGTTAAAATATATTAGTTCAGATTGTGTTTTATAATAACCTTAGAAATTAAAATTACTATCCATTATAATGCTGGTTGTAACATAGCTAAAGAATTTTAAACACTTCTGGAAAACCCATAAGATAAAATGCAAATGAAACTTTTACTTTGAAAGCACGTTTATAATAGAAAAGTTCATCTGGAGAAACTTAAATGTGAACCATTACAAAATTTAAGCCTATGAAAATGTTTCCCCAAAGAGTTATTTCTTGTTAAATAGGAGGTTCTTCTGTGATATATCATTTCTGACAGCTTCTTTTTTGGCAATCAGGTAGAATTAACTTATATATCTACAAAGATATGTTAGTTATAATCCATTAGGAAATGTATGACTGAGAATTTCATATTGTTAAGCTTTTGACTCTTGAGATCTATTTTAAAGAAGAAAAAAGGGAAGTGAAATTTTGTTTCTGTTATGAAAAACTTGAATACAAAAAAAGCAAAACAATGACATAAGACCCAGCAATGCCACTTGTGAGTGTACACCCCCAAGAAATGAAAATCAAATTACCAGACTAATGCATACATTTCTATGTTTATAGCCACACAATTCATAATTGCCAAACTATGGGACCAGCAAAGATGCACATAGCAGATGAATAAATTACAAAACTATGTGGTATTTACACAATAGAATTTTACTCACCCATAAAAAGAACAAAATTATGTCATTTGCAGGAAAATAGATGGAACTGGGGAACATTCTGCTAAATGAGATTAGTCAATCACAGAAGGTAAAAATTCAGATGCTCTCCCTAATATGTGAAAGCTAGGGATAAAATGAGACATAGAAAAACTCAAGACAAAGAAAAAGAAACATCAAATGAGTAAACAAGATGACCTAACTAAGGAAAATAAGAAGGAAAAGAGGAGAAAAATGCCTAATGCATATGATGTATATTCTATAAAATATTAGTCAGTCACTTAGCAGAACATGAGAAGGGAGGAGGAGGGAATGGAGTAGGAATTGGAGGAGTGCTAAAGAAGTCATGAGTGCATGTATGCCTCTACCATCCTGTACTTTATTAAGGTGTATAATTACAATGCACCAATAGAAATATAAAAATGACAAATGAGGTGTGGGAAAAGCTATACTAGACATAAAAGTACATCACTTGTAAATACATATAAATTTGGAGTACAATATTTTAAAAAGAGTAATTGTAAATTATATAATTATAGAAAATAAACAATTGAAATACACTGACAAAGACTTCAGACCAAAATCATTATCTATTATTACACAAATAATAGTATTTTATTCCTTATCTTTTATATTGAATCTATTTAATTCTTCATACAAATAATTTAAACTTAAAAATATTAGCACTGTGCCCTAAACAATTTTATAAGTGCGGGAGTATACAAGGAAAATATGCCAAATGGTGTGTGCATGTATGTTTGTAACACTTTGAATCTCACTATGATGTATAATGATCGTGCTCTAATAAAAAAAAACAAATTAAAATATATTTTGCCTAATTGAGTTTTCTATTATCACAAAATTTTTGAAATCTCATTATTGTTGGAAAATTAGCCAGAGTATATAGCCTGCTGTGTGAAATGTGGAAGACAGAGTCAGAGGGGAGAGAGAGGGAGAGCGAGGGAGGGAGAGAGAGAGAGAGAGAGAGAGAGAGAGAGAGAGAGAGAGAATGAAAAAGTAAAATGAAAAGCTCAAATACAAAAGAAAACAACACAAGCAATGTAGAGAGTAGTCACAAATACCCTAAGTCATATTTGCTTTTACCTAATATTCTATCTTATAAAGTGAGATTAAAGAAGGCTCCCTGAAGAGCTTTTGTTCTATAAAGTCTGTGAAACTGTCTCAAACTAAGAGACAATGATTTCTATTTATTCTGAGAAAACTATATAAGAAATAGATTTAAACTTGACAAAGAACCTACATCGTGGAAAATATCCAGTATTATAACCTGTGTATCCTTCCAAAGACAAGAAAATCTAATCAAGAATCTAGGCATCTTAAATTTCAATTCGCAGAAAAAATAGTGAATCAGGGAGGAAGCCAAATGTGTGGAAGCTATATGAAAAGTTGAGAATGGGTAACATTTTTATGACCACTGCTGTGAGCTTTTTCAACATCAAAGTCTTGTAAAAGTGTGACCAAGAAATAAATACACTGCGGGGTAAAAAAATATGAAGGTACTAAAATCATTAAATATACTTCAAGTCATTTCTTTTTGTTTTGGATCCTAGTTTATAGTTCAGAACCTATAATATAACAGAGATCAAATAAAATATTTTTGGAAAAAATTTTGAACTTTTACAGTATATTAAACAATGAGTTATTATTTTAATTTTCTCAATTTGACAATTATATCTTGGTTGTAATGTTATAAAAAATTGAATATTTAGAGATAAATTGTCATGTTTTCTCTGACTTAATCTCAGATGGATAGGTGGACAAAGAGAAAGTTGAAGTGTTTTAGAATTTAGATAAAAAGCAAATGAAAATTTATTGCATAATTATTTCACCTTTTTAAAAAGATAAATATGATACAAATTGGGTAAAACTTCATTGTCAATTAGGAGCTATATCTTAATCTCAATCTTTTCTAAAGAAAAATTAACTGCTAATCATGTGAAGTGATAATTATTGTGTGAATATATTGTGGGATACTGAGGGTGGAACCCAGAGGCTTTCTACCTCCGGGATATACTCCCAGACCCATTTTATACTTTATTTGGAATCAGGGTCTCACTAAGTTGCTGAGAGCCTTACTAAGTAGCTGAGGCTGGCTTCGAACCCGTGCGATCCTCCTGTCTCAGCCTCCCAAGCACTAGGATTACAAGTGTGCACCACTACGCCTGGCTCATGTAAATATTTTTGAATAAAGAGCTCTTAATAAAGAATAATTTTATATACCTTTGATCTATTAATTAATCAAACTTCAAGGTTATATACTTTTTATAAGGATGAATTTGATTCTAGATAAATCTGTAAGGAATATCTTTAATTTTTCTGTCATGAAGTTGTAAAGATATACATTTACATGAATATGAGTAGGTTATTTTATTAAATTCACAAAGTGACAGTTTAAGATACAAAGCCAAAGCACATGAACACACACACACACACACACACACACACACGCACCTGCACACATGTGTGCCCATATACCACTACAAGTTTTTAATGTGCCTTTCCATGATTGCTAATGATGTTTAACACTTTCCATTCACTTTCCATTCAGAGTTTAGTCATTCATATTTCTTTTTTTGAGAAGCGTCTATCTCATTATTATGTATGGGGAGAAAGAATGCAAAGTAACTTTCAAAGAACAATCCATCAAGTGCTGTGTGCATAAATGTTTCCATCACTCTGCAACACATCATGACATATAATTATAATGTGCCATGTTATGGTTATGGGTTGAAAAGCATTATGTTAAGTGAGATTAGTCAGTCACAAAAAGTGAAACTGTTCATGACTCTAGGAGCATTTCATAATTTCTACTGTTACAGAAACTGTGTGTATGCTCCTAAAGGTCTTTTCTTTACCTTTTCTTTCATAACTTCTTAAAATTCAGGTTCCTGCTTAAATGATTCTATCTCAGGCAAGTCTTTTCTATTTATTCTGTATTTTTCTACTTCATTCTGAGTCTATTTTTCCTCTCTGCAAAAAAAACCTTTTTAAATTTAAATAGTTTTACAGACAAATATGTTTATTTTTCTCATCTAAGCTAAAAAATGATGTCAGTGTGTGTGTGTGTGTGTGTGTGTGTGTGTGTGTGTGTGTGTATGTGTGTGTGTGTGTGTGTGTGTGTGTGTTTTACTGGAAAATGAACTTTGGGGTATTCTATCTCTTTGCTACACCCAAAACATTTTTCATTTTTTATTTGGAAACAGAGTGTCACTAAGTTGTAGAGGACCAAGACTAGCCAGGAACCAGTTATCCTCCTGTCTCAGCCTCCAAAGTACTGAGATTAAATACATGCTCCACCATGCCTAACTCAAGGTATTTTTGTCTCCCTCCAGTTGTGTGTAAAATGCCAATCCACTTTATGACAGGGAGAAGGAACTTGATTAATATTTTCTAATGAAGAATTAGTTTATTTAATGAATTGGTTCCTATATTTTGACAAAAGTGCCTTAATTACAATCTATTTAAACGATTTACATATTATATATATATATACTCCTCTAAAATTTTAAATTACAACTCAAGCTATTTCTATTTGTATTTTTCTTTTAAGAAAAATCTTCATTAAGACTCAACATATAATTATATAAAGTTTAATATTTCAAGTTTCATATTAAAAATTGTTTTATAAAATGTTATTTTTACACCAAGGAAAGAAAACTGTAGCCTTTAAAGTCAATTTTATAGTAATATAAGGCATATTTTTGAGTTTCAATCCAAGGAACAAGGATTTATTTGTTCTGTTTTGGGGAGAAATAGTTTTATCTCTCTTAAACTTTAATATTTTCTGCAAATATTTTTCAGATGTCTAGTTTATGATCATTTTAAGGTTTTTTTCCTGCTAATTCTCTTGTGTTCATCTGTAGGTAGCCATATATTTTTTCCATGTTCAAGGAGATGGCTGTATAGATAGACATCATCATATTGATTTTTCCCCTTTAGACCCCAGCTTTCAATATGTGTCTTAGAATTACACCAATTTTTATTTCTAAGCATTATCTTGATATTACTAGACTTTTCTGCTTATGTAGCATTAAAAAGTAGTATCAAATCAAATGTATTGTTTAAAGCACACAGGAAATACACATATAGATATATGAGATAATTTTATTTGAAATATATTTTAACAAGAAGAGAGACCGTAATCCATACACATACCGAATTAATAAAAACAAGAGTTAAATATACAAATATATAAAATTGAGTGAAAGATGTACATCTTATTTCTATTTAATTTTCTGGCAATAATTAAAATCAAACTTTTTCTGAGATGCCTAAGCTGATTCCTCTTTCTGAGTTTAGTAACCAAGTTACTTTGTTGATTTTTATGATAATCATAATAAGTTTTTTTTTAAATGGATGTGTTTGCACCTTATTTCAATCACTGCCTTCAGCCATTCACAAAATATTTTCTCTTTATTTTATTCTATTTGCATTACAGTTTAAACTAATCTAAAATCATTGGTTAGTGAAAATTGATTTGTTCACTTGTGAACCACTGAAAGTTTTATTTTACAGATATCATTGGTTCTATATTACTGAAGAATAATGTGCTGTATTAAGAGCAACATCCAAACATTTGAAAGGGTTTATTACAACATATTATATTCTAAATCTTAGTCTCAGGCATATCAGTCAAGAGATTTGACTCCAACAAAAAAAATGTAAATGTATTGTACTCAGAATTGTTTTCTTACTTTTTCAGTATATATATCCATCTGCCTTTGGAATTATATGAGTGCTTTGTTAAAATAAACAGGTTTCTTTAGATTCCATTAATTGCCTCTGAAATTCTATCAAGCAGTGAGTTGACAAAGATAACAATATGTTAAATGTTCTATATCTCTTCTAGACAACATCATATATTTGGCATTGAATAAAATTCTATATTATGAATAATTTAACGAAAGAACAAAAAAATAAGGATGAGTGGATTAAAATCAATTAATGATATCCTTTCCTTAGTATTATTACATTATATATTGAATATAAAATTTATATTATAGGCACAAATTAAGATATTATATATCATATATAATATGTGGATATGCAATATTATATCGAGAGCAGAACAGACTCATTAACATCAGTTTTTATTGCTTTTATTTATTTACAGAGAAAATTCAGACACAATAAAAATTGAGATATTTCAATTAAAATTGCTATATCCTCCACCTATACTCAGTAATTTTTAATATTTTATCATATTTTATTTCCTTTTCTTCTTATACATTTTAAGATAAATATAGACATGAAGTTGCAAATTTATGAATATTTAGCCCCACAATATTTTAGACAACGTTCTAACAAATTAGGACAATCTCCACAGTGATAATGAGTGAGAGAGAGAGTTATTTACCTCTGCACTGAGACAACTCTGTGATTACCCTGGAACACCTGAGACCATTCTACTTATTCTTGGCCAAGATAAAAACATGACTAAAAATGTGCTGTTTAAAGTTTGAAACTCCTGTGGTGTCATCCATGGGTACTTGCTTATTGATGGCCTACCTCTGGGATAACCACCAAGATAGCCTGCAAAAAAAGATCCAACTGGAAAATTAGAAAATTTTCTTTCTAACCCGAGAATCTTTACAAAAAAATTGGTGATTTTTGCTATAGAAACGCAATGTGTCTTTACAAAGAGACTGAGAAAGAGGTGCTGGGAATGCTGTCTGTCTCGTGGGGCCTTCAGTGCTTTCTTATGTTTGCTTCTTTTTATATTTTACTCACTTTTGCTTTATTAAAATAAAATGTAAATATGTTTTCTGAAAACTGGTGAGTTCTTTCAATGCCAAGCAGTGTGAAAACATTAACAGTAATATTCATAACAAAAATCATAATAATTATATATCATAATGATATACTTTTTCTACAATACTATATTATAATCATATAATATTATATAATATCTAGTCTATATCTTTTATTTTAGAGTTTGTTTGTTTTTTTGTTTTGGCTTTTGTGGTACTGGGGATGGAACCCAGGGTCTTCTCTACTTCCAGACCTATTTTATATTTTATTTGGAAACAGGTCTCACTAAGTTGCTGAGAGCCTCACTAAGTAGGTGAGGCTGGCTTCGGACCTGTGCGATCCTCCCGTCTCAGCCTCCCAAGCGCGGGGATTACAAGCATGTGCCACCACACCCGGATTTTAGAGTTATTTTAAATCATCCTTTGTAGATTTTTAAAAGAATACCTCCATTAAAATTATGTACATATGTGAGAAAACCAATACCAATCTCAGTGTCCTCTATGGTGAAGGGACGGAGCTGAAGGAAATCCCAACAGTGCTGTGTGCATGAGTGTCACAGTCACCATGAACTGCATTATAATGTGAGACCACAGTGCACCAATAAAGGTATGAAAAAAGAATAGAGAGTATCTAATCAATTCCATGCTCTACATTTGTTTGTTGGTTCATTATATTATCTTATCTATTGATCTATAACAGACTCAACATCTTAAACTAATATAGACTTTTTAAGACATCAAATAAATTATTATTGTGCATACTACTGTACATCTTGAATTTGTTCAATGGTCTCCTGATGGTGTCAAGTAACTTGTCCCTTTGTTGCACAGTGGATATATTAGATTTAGACTGACTACTTTGGCTAAATTGTGTGTGTGTATTTGTGTGTGTGTGTGTGTGTGTGTGTGTGTGTGTGTGTGTGTGATACTGAGGATAAAACTCAGTGGCATTCTACCTCTGAGATATACCCACAACCCTAATTTTTATTCATCATTTTGAAACAAGGTCTCTCACTAAGTTTCAGAAGGCCTCACTAAGTAGCTGAGGCTGCTCATGAACCTGGATGCTCTTGTCGCAGCCTCTCAGTTACTGGGATTACAAGCATGCGCCACCACGTCTGGCTAGGTTTAATGTGTTTAAAATAACTTTTTCTAATAATGTATTGTTTATCACATCAGAAACCTCTTGTCAGTTCATCCCATTAATACTGCTGCCAAATTATATTTTTGGTTCAAATGTTGTTAACAATATTCTTTTACAATTTTTAAGTCACCTGCAGGATAATCTATTGACCATGATATTATAACCTGGCAAATGTTTATTTATTACACTTTTTTTTTCTTCTTTTTTTTTGGTGGTACTGGGGTTCCAAAGCCCTTCTAACTCTGGGCTACACTCCCAGACCTATTTATATATTTTTTGAAACAGGGTCTCTTAAGCCAGCCCGGCTGACTTCGAACCTGCACGATCCTCCTGTCTCCGCTTCCCAAGAGTGGGGATTACAAGCGTGAGCCACCACACCTGGCATACACTTTAAGTCACTATATGTGCTACCTAATTATGGCATAAGAATTAAAATATAAATAAAATAACTGGTTTGACAAGGCATCATTTTTAGTCAAAAGTTTTTCACTTTTCAGCCATTTACAGAGCTCTCCTTTTGGATAAACAAAAACTCTGTTGGAGTTTGGATAAATGAGGACTCTGATACTAGAAACATCTGGGACTCAAAGTACAATCTCCAGAAGCCAAAGCATGCCAAGATTCCTGCAGTTCAATTTGGGGACAAGAAAATACCACGACTACAGATTCACTCATCTTCTCCATATGGACGCCAACACCTCTTTCTCCTATTGCAGATTTTTTTTCCATTTAACAAGAAGGAAATTTACCTGTTATCAAAACAAAAATGAGAAGATTTGAGAGTTGTTCTTTTTCTTTCTTACTCTCACAATTTAAAACCAAAATAGCCCAGCCTGTTGGCACACAGCTCTCGGTTGGCTGAGATGGGGGATTACAGGGTTGAGGCAAACACTTGGTAATATAGTGAGACCATGCTTCTCCATACAAAAAGGGCCAGTAATGTAGCTCAGTGGTAGAATACCCCTTGATTAAAAAGTCAGTCACACACACACACACACACACACACACACACACACACACACACAAACCTGGTTAACCCACCTTGAAGTGTGATGTGACTACAGAGCATGCTCAGCCTCAGCAGGACAGGTGACAGTGGTCCTGCATCAGATCAGAAATTATGACTCCGTGGTCAGTATCATGAAATATGTATAAGATTGTTATGAACAAGAAAGTTAATTCAATTTCAGTCTCTTAATAGTTTCAAAGTGACATTTTATCTGGCAATAAAGTTCAAAAAAAGAAAAGAAAGTTTGATCATAAAAACAATTATCTTTTTATTTTTATTTACGTGTGTGTGTGTGTGTGTGTGTGTGTGTGTGTGTGTGTTAGTGGGGATTAAACCCAGGGACATTCTGTCTCCAAGCTATAAATTCAGCCTTTTACTAAATTGCTGAGACCAGCCTCAAACATTCTATCTTCAACTGTCAGCCTCCAAAGTACTGACATTCCTTGCTAAAAATGATCTTTTAAGAAAACTTGAAAATAAAAAAGACAACTTGAACTCAAAGATCTCTTTTCTGTCTCTTACAAAATTGTTTTTCTGTCATACTGGAGATGGAACCCAGGGCATTTTACCTCTGAGCTACACCCCCAGCCCTATTTTTTATTCTTTATTTTAAAACAGGGTCTCACTGATTTGCAAATGGCCTCACTAAGTAGATGAGGCTGGCTGCGAACCTTGATCCTCCTGACTCAGTCTCCGAAATGCTGGGATTACAAGCATGTGCCACCACACCCGGCTTCTTACTATTTAAAATATCTTTTTCCCATGTGATAGTTGACTAAAATTTATTATTACAAAATCTCCAGTGGCTGGTTCAACACATAGAAATGGAATATATATTCTGTGTTTAGTACTGAAACTGGCTATTGTCAGAAAAAGAACTATTGAAGCAGGCCTGCAGATCCTTGTTTGTTTTTTTGGGGGGTAAGATGAGACTTGAAGTTACAATAATGCTATGGTTTTGATTAGTTTAGAGAAATAGCAAGTTTTGTGATTACAGTACAGCCCCCTATTCACATGGGAAAAACTTTTCAGACCAACAGCAGATGTCTGAAACAGTAGTACAGAAACATGCTCATACCATATATTTTTCAATACATAATATAATAATGTTTAATTTAAGTTAGGCATAGTAAAAGCAATAATAGCATCAATAAGAAAATGAAGTGATTAAAACATACTGTAATAAATTTAATTGAATGTGATATCTATCCTGTCCCTTATTTTTCTCTTTCTTAAAATTTTTTATTTTACTATATTAACTTTACTTCTTGTGATGGTGTTGGGTGATATAATGACTATATGATGAGGTGAATGAGGTGATATAGGAATTGTGACACAGAGTTGACTAATGTCAACTTTTGGATAGTATCTCAATAGAATGAACACTTTCTCCAGGTGATATTCTATCACTGAGCCATCACCATGTTGATAGTTGCATGTCAGAAGAAGATGATATGAATGGTTGGGAATGCCCTGGTGTTTACAGATATTTTTTTTGAAAACTTAAAAGAAAATTTCAGTTAAAAGTCATTTTCTTCATGTTTTAATAATCTCTTTTGCATTTTATTAATAATTTTCTTTGGGCATCTTCTTCTAGAAAAGCTCTGATTTATCTCAATTGAAGACTTACTGGGGAGCCAGGTGTGGTGGCACACACTTGTAATCCCAGCATTTGGGAGGCTGAGACTGGAGGATCGCGGTTCACGGACAGCCTCAGCTACTTAGTGAGGTCCTTTGCAACTCAGTGAGACCTGGTTTCAAAATAAAGAATAAAAAATAGGGCAGCGGGTATAGCTTGGAGGTTGAATGCCCCTGGGTTCCATCCCCAGACCTTAAGAAAAAAAAAAAAAGACTTACTGGGAGTAGTATTCTTTCTTCTTAATCATCTTTAACTCTGCTAAAAAAAAGAGTTATTCTCCATGATCCTTTAGTTATTGTGTGCTCTTTCAGAAGCTATAGGAGACATTTATTTATTTTTATTTATTTTTTATTAATTTACTTATACTGTGGATTGGCCAGGGGCATTCTATCTCCAACCTACACTGCCAGATGATAGATGATAGATAGATAGATAGATAGATAGATATAGATAAATAACCTCAAACCTGCAAATCTCTCATCTCAGCCTCTAAGTACCAAGATAAAAGATATAAGATGATGAACAAGAGAAAAACATCTGTGTTTTATTAATTGTACATGTACATCAGGAACATCACAAGAGAGTAAAGTACAAAGTAAAGGCAACAGCATGGCACCTTCATACTTTTCAGACAAAGAACAATAAATTGGTTACGAAATGACAGAATAAGTGACCATCTGGTTCTGGGTAATAAGTATTAGAAATGGTGCTAGAGGTTGGTGGTGGAAAGGAGAGTAGCACAGAAGATAGTGGAAAAGATGAGCATTAGAGTTTGAATTCTTAATGTCCCATGTCATTGAAGGCTTGGCCCCAAGCCTATTGCACTGTGGGTAGCATGTAGAACTTTTAAGAGATGAAGCCTAGAGAGAAAAAAAAAGTCACTGGAAGATTGAACTTGAAGGGGATATTGGGTTTCTGGACCTTCCTTGAATTTTCATTTTGGCATCTCTGAGGTAAACTGATCTATTTGTCATAAATTTCCACCATGGTGTAATGATTCACCACTGTCCACAAAGCAATTAGCTAATCAGTCTGGGTAACTGGAGTCCATGAATGCAGCCTGTGACAGGACATTGTGTGGAGGTGCGATAATAATGCCAGAGATGCAATGCAAACTCTCTAGAAAAGCCTACTGAGGGAAGTGATCAGAACCAGCCCAGGGGAGGGCCAGATATATACAGACATCAGGGCCATGGGATCAAGGATGAACACACTTGTGAAAACTCACATTATACGACAGTGTGCTCCAGATGCTGGAATTGGAGATTTAGAATTTATTCTTTGTCTTATTGGTAACTGGTCTTGCTTTGGTTTTATCCTTTATTTCTCTACTTATACTCTTTTCTTATAGAATGGGAATGATTACCTTTTGCCATTGTATCTTGAAGTCATATAACTTTATTTTTGAGTGTTACTGAGTCTCAATCTCAATCTCAATCTCAATTGTCTTGAATCTCAAAGGAGACTAGACTTGAACTAATGGATATTGCTGGGACATTAATGACTCTGGGAAACCCTGAAGATGGACAGAATGAAAATTTTACTTTAAAATGGACATAAGCCTTGGGAGCTAAGGGAAGAATGCTTGGATTTTGAATGTCATCAAAGCCCTGAGTTGAAGTCTTGGTCTCAGTCTGCAACACCATTGGGAGGTAGTTGAAACTTTAAGCAGTGGGATCTAAGGCAAAGATCTTAGATCACAAGGATGTGCACTGGAAGAAGTGATTGGGTCCGTGGACTCTTTGATCTCTCCCATTTTTTCCCAGAAGCTTTCACTGCAACACCTTCACCCTATGATATGCAGGCCTAAGAGTAATAGGCCAACCAACCATAGAGTGATATCTGTTAGTCTTGAGCCAAAATACAACTTTCTCAAATTTTGATTATTTTAGGTATTGGTCACATTGACAGAAAGTTGACTAACACAAAGGGTTTCTTCATACTGTATTTATTCAGATTCATTGCAGCTACAGTTACAAAGTTCCTGTCATAGAGGCTAATTTCTAGCTTTGCTATGGGAAATACATCACTCCTAACAGAGTCTTTATGGTTTGAGAATATATATATATATATATATATATATATATATATATATATATGTTTTCTCATATATATAATATGTTTTCTCATATATATGTATATATATATGTACACACACACACACCCACACACACACACATATATATATATATGTATATATATATATGTATACACACACACATATATATATATATATATATATATATATATATATATATATATATAGACACAGACTGAATGATCCTTACTGAAGTTACAGTTCCTTAAGTGATTTTAGCCCAAATGAATCAATATGCCAAGTTGGCATTTTTTAAGATGACATATCTTTTATTACATGGTGTGGCAGTAGATACCAACTCAGCCTGACTAGCCATTTATATACTTTTAGCCCAAATGTATCCCTCAGTCTGAGTAATCAACCCTTACTTGTAGCAAATGATTGGGTGTCACCCAACTCGGAAAATCCATTACTAAAGTCATCATATAGGTAAGTTCAATGCTTTCTCATGCCACACATTGCTGTTACTCCAAGAAAATGTTCAGTTTATGTCTTCCATCTGTGAGCTTAATGCCTTTTCCCTCCTAACTAAGCACTTACCACACATTATGGCTGTCACTGATACAGTTTTGAGCATGACAGGCAAACTAGCACACATTTCTTTTTTCTTCTTCACACATTCTTGAATAGATTTGTTATTACTATAGATCTCGCCAATCACTGCATATATATATTTTTTTATTTCCTATAAAGCCAAAAAATTTAACTTTTCACTTATAAAAATTGCTTTGAAAGTTCTCATACCTGAGTTACCAGCCTCACAATTTTTGCACATTGGGGTCATGATTAAGTAAAATAAAGGTTACTTGGACATATGCACTAGAATATTGTAATAGTCTCTCTGCCAAACCATTAGACTGCTTCGCAGTGATAATGAGTGAGTAGTATATACAGTATGAATGCAATGGACAAAGGGATTGCATTTTACTACACCAAATGGTGCAGATTTAAACTTTGATTTATTTTATTTGTGGTACTGGATATTGAACACAAGGGGATCTCACTTCTGAGATGAGCTACACATCCAGCATTACTTTTCATTTTGCAACAGTGTTTCACTAAGTTCCTGTATGCTGGCCTTGAAATCCTTCTGTCGCAGCCTTCCAAGTACTGAAATTATAAAGGTGTACCTGACTAACTTAAAAAGTATTTATAAATTTTTTTATTTGTTATATTTGGATTATTGTTGATCATGAGGGACTGAACCCATACAAAATGAAACTCCTGAAGAGGAAGTTTAATGGATAAATTTCAGATTTGAGGATCAATCCCTATACTTGCCTCTCAGTATTCATATCTTGAGCAATGGCCTCCCATTTCATCAACTCTATCTCCCTTTTGTTCTAACAGACGATGACTACCATTCTGAGTGTAGCTCTGTGGAGGATCCTATGTAGCACAAAACCAATATGACCAGTTGGTACCCACCAAGCACCTCAAGACTTCCACCAGCCAAATGAGTGACCTCAGAAGTGGATCCTTTCTAGACTGTGACTTTAGATAACTTAATAAATGGATCCCTATGACATATCCTGAACCAGAAGACATAACTAATTATTCCTATAATTCTTGATCTGAAGAAGCTGACCTAATGAATAATTATTGTTTTCATACACAAAGGTTTGGGGTAGTACCAAACTAGATGATCACTAAAAATAAAAAACTTGAGAAAACAGAAAATAATATATCATTTGTAAATACTATCATATATAATGATACTTTACTTAGAGATTTAAAGTTAGTAGCAGAGAAAAACATGTCTAAACTCTCTTGGGCAGATACATTAAAAATTATTTGTATCCTTTCTTCCATATTTCCCACAATTCACTTAATATAAAAGTATAGTTTTTCAAGTTTCAGAAAGCATACCAAAGTAACATATGCATACCCATATTCATAGCAGCACAATTCGTAGCCAAAATACGGGACCAGCCTAGGTCTCCATCAACAGGTGAATGAATTGTAAAATATTGGAAAATACACACATTGGAATTCTAATCAGCAATAAAGAAGAACAACATCATGCCATTCACAAGAAGATGGAAAGACCTGGAGAACATTATGTAGACCTGGAGAACATTATGTTAAGTGAGATCAGTCAAACACAGAAAGATAAGGGATGTATGTTTTCTCTAATATGTCCAAACTAGGAACTATTAGGAATACCAGAGGGACTCCAGATAATGGAGAGGGAACCTCAGCAAAGCTAGAAAAGAAGGATAGGAGAGGAAGAAGGCTGAGGTTGATTAATGGAGGAGCTACATTCAAATATGTGTATGTGTGAATGTATGTGGTCAACCTGGACTCTCATTGTTGGGAGAGGAAGGAAAGGAAGCAGGGGATAGGACACCAAACACTATGTAAGTGTATGCCATTTTCAATATGATCCACATAAAAATAAAATTAAGAAAGAAAGCAAACTGAGAAAGCTTATGGATATTATTAATCTGTTAGAGAAAAATAAGCAATGCTATAAACCTAGGTTTCTAGTATCTTTTAATACTTTTAGAATGATTCCAGAAGGACCTTGAAAAATTTGAATATTTATATGGTTTACTTGTGACTTTATAATAAATTGTATTTTTTGGTAAATATTAGAAGTTAATATTCTGTGCTTTGGAAAAGCAATTTTGAACATTTAACTAGTGAGCCTATCTAAAAGTACATAGAACCACAGAATATAGTAAAATGGTAATTTAATGAACTTTGGAGACAAACTATGTACTTTGTGCCAAGCTTATCAAGGAAGATACAATTTCAATACCAATGAAATAAACTCCCACAAATTGATTTTTCTTTGTGTGCACTCATCAGTGTAAATACAATTAAATTATAAAGCCTATACTTGTTCAGGAACGATGTTTTCTATTCATATGCATGCTCTGTGGGTGCTTTGGCTTCTGATACTTCGTTATGTGAAATCCTTGCAAAGTGAAAAGCAAATCAACAGCTAAGTTCAGGGACCGTTTTCATAGAGGAGCAAATTCTGTATACTTTCTTCATATTAAGAATATCATTACAGTTTTTCATCAAATTATAGTATCAGAAATATGTTTGAAGAATTTTATAGTAACAATAAAACTTAAAAGTTTAGTTTATTTTTTTTATTTTTTATTTTTTGGTGGCACTGGGGGTGGAATCCAGAGGCCTTCTAGCTCCGGGCTATACTCCCAGACCTATTTTCTATTTTATTTGGAAACAGGATCTCACTAAGTTGCTGAGAGCCTCACTGAGTAGGTGAGACTGGCTTCGAACCTGTGTGATCCTCCTGTCTCAGCCTCTCAAGTGCGGGGATTACAAGCGTGCACCACCACTCCCGGCAAAAACTTAAATGTTTTAAATTAGGACATGCTAGAATTTAAATAAAGGAGAGTTCATTTATTTTATTACAATATAAAAATAGAAAAAAATCAAGTTTTATTTTTATATTTTGTATTATTAAAAGGAGTAAATTAATTAATGTTTGCTACATTTTAAGGGTAGAAAAATTTCTAAGTACCATATAAAATGTAATTTTTTTCAATAATTTAGTAACAAACTATCACACCTGGTAATTTATTAATAATTCAATAATGCAAATCTCAAAGAATTCTCTAAATTATTGTTTATATCCCTGATTTCTTCATGATGAAACCATAACTCAGAACTTACCAACTTGCCCCACATCATACAATTAGTAAGCTATGATTTAAGATTAAGCATTTACTGACTCCAAAACTTATACTACTGATCAAATAATCAGTTAATACTCAGTCTGTGTAACTAAACACCTAATAACAAACATTTCTCTAGCCATCTTCATTTTGGGTGCAAAAAGAGAACACTCCTAATCTGACCTTATTCCAGATAAACAAAATCAGATCCTCTAAAGTAACATGCTAATAAAATAACTTTATTCTTGTTCTACACACATATTCAGTGTTTCTTTGTAAGTTTCTCTATTATAGGAGTCTATAAGAACAGAAGGTGCTATAGTTTGGATGCTGAATCTCACCCAAAGGTCCATCTGTGAAAGGCTTGGTCTAAAGGGTAACACTACTGGGAGCACCTTAAAAAGAGATGCCCTGTGGGTGGCCCTCAGTCTTTGGGGGCATATCAATGGAGAGAAATAAGAAACTCAGTTTATCTCTTTTAATTATTTTCTGTCCTTGAAATGAATAGTTGAATTTATTACTCACTCACTGCCTTATGCTCTAGCAGGCCTACCTGAGACCCAAAGCAGTGTGTATACCTGATCTTATACTGGAAACTCCAAAAGTGTTAGCCAAAATGGAGAGTCCTTATTTAATTAGCTCAGGAATTTCATCTTAGCTACAGAAAGACAAAAAGCTGAGTAATACAGAAGGTAAGCTCAGGTGCACATAGGAAAACAATAGTGAAACTTAGGTTACATTTGATATATTAAAAAGCTTCAGGTCACAGATAATTGTCCAGGGATCATGGTGGATTTGAGCCTTAATATTTTTTGAAAGTTCACCCTGATGAACATGAAATGTTCACCCTAATGTGTAACCAAGGTAGAGAATTCCCTCAAACAATAATAAAACGCTGCCTTTTGTCCATTTGTTCATTTTGCCTTTTCAAATATGTTCAAAATCCCAGAGTAAACTTGATCTCTTCAATATCATTAAAAAACTCAGGTTCTTTTTATTTTGTTTCTTTGCAATCTCCCAATAAAACTTCTTATTTTTTCACATGGTTGCTCCACATCTAACAATCAATGTCACCTTTCAAAAACAATGTGACATGTCCCCTTCCTGTGAGTCGACCCCTCAAAAGTGACACCAATAACATGCTGATTTGTACTACTATTGCTCTGTAGTATAATTTGAAGTTAGGGGTTGTGATGCCTCCTGCATGGTTTTTTATCACTGAAGATTGCTCTGGCTATTCTGGGTCTCTTCTTTCTCCATATAAAATTCATGGCTGATTTTTCTAGGTCTATGAAGAATGTCATTGGTATTTTGGTAGGAATTGCATTGGATCTGTAGATCACTTTTGGCAGAATGGTAATTTGGATGATATATATTTATTCTGCCTATTCCTGAGCAAGGGATATCTGTCCATCTTCCAAGATGTTCTTTAAGTTCTTTCTTTAATGTTTTATAGTTTTCATTATAGAGTTTTCTTCTCTATTTCATTTATTTCTGCTCTGATTTTAATAACTTCCTGCCTTCTGCTGGATTTGGGATTAGATAGACTGTTGCAGTCTTTCTAGGTCCTTGAGTTGTATCATCAAGTTGTTTACTTGGTGATTACCTGTCTTTCTTACGTGGGTACATTTGGGGCATAAACATTTACTATTATTATATCTTGGTGAAATGTTCCTTTTAATAAAAGGAAGTGCCCTGTTTTTGTCTCTTCTGATGTGTTTTAGCTTAAAGTCTGTTTTGTTGGATATCAGGGTTGCTACCTCCACCCTTTTTTGGTCTCCAGTAGCATGTATATTTTTTTCAACCTTTCATTTTCAATGTATGAATGTCTTTGGCTCTAAGGAGAGTTTCTTGCAAACAGCATATATTTGGATTATGTTTTTTAATTCACATTGCATGTGTATGTCCTTTGATTGGTGAGTTAAGTTCTTTTATGTTGAGTTATTATTGAAATATGATCTTTGTTTTCTGCTCACATAAGAAAAACAGAAAATTATCACATAAGTAACATAATGACACACCTTAAAGCCCTTGAAATTCAGGAACAATCTAACCCAAAAGCCAGTAGAAGACAGGAAATTATTAAAATCAGGGAAGAAGCTGGGTGTGGTAGTGCACGCTAGTAATCCCCGTGCTTAGGAGGCAGAGACAGGCGGATCGCACAGGTTTGAAGCCAGCCTCACTAGCTTAAGTGACCCTGTTTCCAAATTAAAATACAAAATAGGTTGGGGAGTATAGCCTGGAAGTAGAAGAATTTAAAAAAAATCAGAGCAGAAATTAATAAGTAGAGAATAAAAAAACAAACAAAAAATTAACAAAACCAAAAGCTGGTTTCTTGAATTAACTTTCCATATTTTGATGTTCAATTATAATACCTTTGCAGGGAAATTTCTACCTAATCATGTTCACTAGTTCCTTTTTCTATCATAATCATCAACATCTTTTACAGAGTAATAAAGATTTTCTTGTCATTTCTCTGTTAAATTCTCTTTTTAAATATTTATTGGTGAATTATAGTTATACCTTATAATAAGATTCATATTAATACTTTTATATGTGCACATGACATTATTTGTTCTGTCTTCTTCTTGCCTCCCTTTTCTTTCCCCTCCTTCCTACCTTCATCCCCCTTCCACTAAAATATTGGTCTTTCACCTACTTTTATTTTCATAGCTTCTACATATTAGAGAAAATATTCAATCCTTGAATTTCTGAGAATGGCTGATCTCATTAATATGTTCTCTGTTTCCATTCAATTTTTTGCAAATTTAATTATTTCTTTATTACTGAATAAAACTTTGTTGTATATACAAATCATAATTTCCTTATCCACTCATCTATTGATAGACACCTAGGTTGGTCGTATTGCAAATTATGCTGTTCTAAACATAGACATGCATGTGCCTCTGTAGTATGCAGACATTAATTCACTATTGAATTCTTTTTTAAATACTGTTTAATTTTGTAGTCGTGTACTTTAAGAAAGCCAATACAGTTATATATTTTTTTTTCATCTTTGTACCTGAAACCACCTGAAAGCATCTAAATGTCACAATGTTCAGCACTTGAAAACATAAATGGAAGAGGAGCTACTGGGAGGAGGCCTGTGAGGATCTGTCCTGGGTGGGCACATTGAGGACACCTGGTATCTTAGAGTTGAAGGCAGCCCTGTGGTGCACACAGCCAACTTCACCTTTGCAATCTTTTGTTTTGCTTTTTCTATGAGGAACGGCATGGTTACACAGCACTGAGAATGAAAATCACAAAGGACTGCCTCTTTCCTTTTCTCTTTCACCCTTCCCAGTTATAGGCTCATTCCCACTAGACACAGGGAACCCACTCAAATACTGGGTTACCCATAATGCAAAATAGTTCTCTTGCCATTTGCAAACCCTGACATTCATATACAACTGAAGAACTTTGGGAAACTGCTGCAAATAACATACAATATTCATTGACAGGGTTCAACTGGAGGTATGTGGAGCAAGCAAGCAATTACCATACTGTATTAGAGACAATTTATTGAAAATGTAAAAATAGGAAATGCGTTATAGCCTAAAATAAATTATATAACATATACAGCATATATTTATAACTTTAAAATATTTTTGTTTCTTTTCTGTTCAGGTTCTCTTTTTCTTTTCTGTTCAGGTCTAGCTGTTTTTTTTTTCTACATCAATAATTTAGTTACCTGTATCCATAATTTTATTAAAAGAAAAAACCTGGTTTCCAAAACTTAGAAAAATATACTGCACTAAATAGATTTCCAATGCACTGTTTCAGGAAATATCACATAGTGACTTGTTTATAAAATGTCTTGCCTTATGATGCGTGTGAGAGGGAGGTACTTCAGTACACTCCAAATTACCTGTACGGCAGAGTGGTGACTAGGAATGGCAGAACCAGGTAATACATCTACTTCAAAAGTTTTGAGACAGTAACCTTCTATTGGAAGGCTAGTTTATGATTTAAAGGTTCACTCACTGAAAAATTAAACAGAAAGTCAGAATGATCCGTTTAACTCGCTCTAGAGCCACCTTCGGGGGAGGCGAGTGAAGAGCAAGCCTGCGGGCCTAGTCATGGGAGGGATGCTGATATTTGGAGAAGCACTTCTGCAACAGTGGGAAAAAGTTAACTCAAGTGTGCGTACATTGAGTATGACAGCTCACGCAGACCTGGGACAATGCAGAAAGGGGAAGGGAGATACCACTGTCAGTTTTCTCCTACGGTGGCTTTGCAGACCTTTCTACAGGACATTTCCACACACTGGCCCAGCGTGGCCACAAGTCTGTTCCTCAATGTGGATGGCAATTCCATACTGCACCCTGTTGTCCACCTGCTGCATATGTTCGGCAGACGGTTTATCATCTCATGGTAGAGAGGAAGTGACACTGGCCACCAGGTTATATTTCCGTGTACAGATGGGTTACTGGTAATAGGAAGCAAGCCCAAAGAGGCCGAGGTAATTTTTTTTTTTAAGAGGTAGAGATTGAACCCAAAGGAAGTCTACCGTGTACCTCTGGACTACATCTCCAGCCCTTTTATATTTATTTATTTATTTTTAATTTGGAACCGGGATAACTAAGTTCCAGAGGGGCTCACTAGCTGAGACTGGCTGCAAACCCATGGTTCTCCTGTTTCAGCCTCCCAAGTACTAGAATTACAAGCATGCTATTGAAATTTTATGTGAATATAATCCTCATTGTCAGCAGAAAGCATACCACCACCTATACTTGCATAAGCTCTTATATAACCACATGTACTCTAATTTTTATATTAGCATTTCTGTATATATTCAATTATATATATTTAACATAAAATTTTTGTATATTATTTTTAGATTTTAATTTACTTACTTATGTAGTCTTTATATCAACTGAGTTCTCTAAAATTCCTAGACTTATTATTTGATTCTTTTGTTATTTTTCTAAAGTTGCTAGTTATTTATGTTATCGTATATTCATTATGACCTACTTTTCTATGATGTTTCCCACTACCCATAGGTTAGATGTTCAGAACTGTTCCATAGCTCTTCAATGCTATCTTCAATTTATCATTCTGCGTTAATTAGTTGTATATTAGTATGTCAAATTTCTATCCTTTTATTCTTCTCTGTTGTATCAAGTCTTCTAATGGTTTCATTGCTGTTCCATTTTGTGATGGGTGCTATAGATGATCCATTTTAACGTGAACTTGTGCAATTAAACTGAAATTTAACCAAGTTAAAATATAAGTTTATTCCTCTAATTTCTAAAACTTGTATAAATTAAATAATCAGAACTTAATGTTGGCTGTTTCTATGAGCATTTTAATGGTAAAGATGTTTTGTTAGCCATCAAAACTTATTTATTATAATTTCTCTTCTACAGATTTTATAACCTGGAACACCTGTTGAATGAATAATATTCATAAGGTGAAATTATTTTTATTACTTTTTAAATAGTTGTATGTTTAATATATGTAACAAGTAACAAAAATGTTGGCAGTACATCACTGTAACTTGAAAGATATTAATTACTTGACCATTTCAAATAAAATCTAAAATTGTTGTATTTTTATTAGCAAATGTTCTATTTCTTCAAACTAATAAAAATATATTTTGAATACAGTATTTAGCAACAATTATATATAAAATGACATATATATACTTATATTTTAATGCACATATATAAATATTTCATATATTATTTATATGTTTATAATAAGATGTATATATAGTACTTGTTATTAATATAAAATTTGACAAATTTGAAATTCTCCAAGAAGTTAGAATATATATATATATTTTTTCTCAGAATATATTTTCTAATTTGAGAATGTAAATTGTTCTACATTAATTTTTATTTCAAAACCAAATATAATTACTTAGATTTTACCATTAAAGTTTTCTTCATCCTACCTTTTGTTTTATTTTCCTAAACAAATTACTTAAGTCATCATCATATTATATTTAAACTTCATTTAGAAAAATATGGAAATAAAGTGAAGAAATAATTATCATTGTCTCTGAAATAAACTGATTTTAATATAAATATGGAAATTTTGTGTGATACATTAGTACATGATTTCTGATTTTATTTTTTTACAAGTATCCTGCTAATAAAGAAACCTCATACTTTCAATATACATGTACAATACAAAATTCTTTTTTTTTTTTGTTCAGTACTGGGGATGGAACCCAAGAGCATTCTAAATCGTAGAGACACCGTAGCCCTATTTTTTATTCTTTATTTTGAATCAGGGTCACACTGAGTTGCAAAGGGCCTCACTAAGAATCTGAGACTGGCTTTGAACCTGCCATCTTCCCGTCTTAACCTCCCAAATGCTGGGATTACAAGCATGTGCCACCATGCCTGGCTACTACAAAATTCTTTGTGTGTGAGAGGGAGTACTGGGGATTAAAACTAACAGGCATTCTACCTTTGAATATACCATTCACCCCCCTTATTTATTTATTTATTTTTGGTAGTTTGTAGTCTTACATCTTAATGAAATATGAGATGGTAGAGGCATACATATACACATCACATTTTTAGCTCTTCCCCAATCCCCATCTCATTCCTTCCTCCTTTCCTCTTTCTAATGTTTATCTTAGTGATTGACTTTGATATGTTTGTTTGTGAACCTACATTGTGTACATTAGGGAATTTCTCTCTTCATTCCTCCCATCCTCCTCAATTAGGTTGCCTTATTTGCTCATCTATGGTATCTCCGTCTTTATCCGAAGTTCCTCTTATGTCTCTTTATCTCCCTAGCTTCCACATATTAGGGAGATCATCCCAGTTTTTACATTTTGTAACTGACTAATCTCCTTTGCATAAAGTTCTACAGTTCCATCTACTTCCCTGCAGATAACATAGTTTTGTTCTTCTTTATGGTTTGAAACACCGTCTCACTAAGTTACTACATACTGGCTTCAAATCTGTGATTCTTGTGTCTCAGCCTTCTATGTACTGGGAGTATGGGTATGTAAGACCACACATGGCTAATAAGAATAATTTTAAATTTAGCTACTACTTATTCAAATATTTGAATTTTAAATATTTGTATACTCTGTCAATTTTTAATTAGATATTAATTACTGACTGAATGCTTGTTTTTAAGTAATAGAATCTTGAGTACAGAATGTATATCACACGAATTGAATTGTGAAGCAGAGATATTTTGCCATTAAAAATATAAGATGGTTTTATAATTTGGAATATTAGATCATTTATTAAGGAATGCATATATACCTATCTCTCTCTCTCTCTCTCTCTCTCTATATATATATATATATATATATATATATATATATACATATACATATATCAAATGCCTTTTAATCTTGACATTGCAAAAGAGTTCTTTTTGTTTCTAATATGTATTTATGAAAACCAAACAGAATGATCTATCTTACAAAATAACATAAAAGTAGATTGGTTTGTTGAGGTTCCTCACCCATCATAATCGTCACAGATCACACTCACCTAACAGAAGAAGAATTGACAAAAGCAAAGTATTTATCCAGCCAGTTTCTCATGACATGGGAGCCTTCAGAAATGAAGACCAAAGACCTAGAGAAAATTGTTTTTATTCTTAGGTTACATGAAGAATGGACAACCATGATAAAATGTGATTGACCAAAAAAAGTCTGAACTACAGAGTAATATAGACTGAGAGAGGAATCCAGCAAGGCCTATCTTTACAGAAACATCCTTATCTCTCTGTATATCATTCCACTGTCTTGGATATGGACAACAACCCTGTGGGAAGATGGACTTCATAACTTAGTAAACAACGTGGTGGGTCAGAGAATTTCTTTATGGCTAGTTTCTACACAGAATGTCAGGGGAGAGGTGAGAGTAGTATTGTTAGTTATGATTGCCTTTAGAGGAGAGGGATTTTACTTACTTTCCATGACTTGTCTTGAAAAAGTTATGCTAGGGTGTTTTGTTGTTGGTGTTCTTTTTTGTTCTTTTTTTTTTTCCTATTCCTAGGTGTACTGTGGTTTGTTCTGCTGTTCCTATGTATACTGCAGTATACAGGGGCATTTTACCTCTGAGTTATGTCCTTAGCCCTTTTTACATTTTGTTTTGAAACAAGATCTCACTAAGCTGCTGAGAGTCTCAGTAAGTTGTGGAGGCTGACCTAGAACCCATTATAATACTGCCTTGGTATCTCAAATATTTGGATTGCAGTTATGTGCCAATAGAGGGGACATTTTTTTAATGACTCACGAAGAAAAGAAGTGTGAAAGATAGGAGCATAGAAGAATGCCAGGGGACTTCTGGGAAGATGGCGACAGAGAAAAGCGGCACTTACGAGTCCCACTAACAACCAATCTCTATTACCACAAAATCAGCGCCTTTCAGAGCCAGAAAACACCATCAGCAAAGAAATAAAAATTGTAAATACAAGGGACAGAGAAAAAGGGGGCTGGAAAAATGAAACACCAGAAAGAAACCAGCCTGCAATGCCATGGCCGCCGCAGTGCGGAGCAGCTGGAGCTGCAGCATGGAGTGGCTGCAGCAGCACAGGCTACATCTTCCTTCACAGCACCAGGCTCCAGAGAGGAGGGAGACTCAGAACGGAGCTCAAATCCAGAGAGGAGGTACGCGGGCCTCACGGCCTAGGACACAGCAGCAATACCTTACTGCCAGAGGCAGCGGCGAGTTCACTGGACGGCTCCAGACCAATGCACTCAACCAGCCACCAGGTGCCAAAGAGGAGGGGTGGACAGCAAGCTGAGGTGAGCAGCTGCTGAACAGCCAGGCAACAGTCAGCAGTTTTTTCGGCGCAAGGAGTGTCTAAAGCTGCTTCCAAGGGCCAGGTTTGGCACACCCCACAGGGACTTAGCAAAGCTCAAAACCAGAGAAGAAATATGCCAGCCTCATGGCCAAGGGCGTGGCAGTGGTGTCATATTGCCAGCGACAGCAGCTGAGAATTCACCGAGTCCACTACAGCTCCATCAGTGCACTCAACAATAGTGAGTCAAATTGTGGCCCCTAGAGGAGAAATCCCAGTACTGTACTCCCAGGGACTTGACCCAGTGGGGGAGTGGCGGTGGCAGAGATATCACACCATAGGAGAATGCGCAACCTGGAACCCCCCATGTTCTAAAGCAGCCTCGATTGACTCCCTGGGTCTGAGACTTTGTGATACAACCCAGTTAAGGAATAGTGGTGACTGAAATACCACAGACTCGAGATCCAGAGCACCTTAAGTGAACTCGTAGTGACCCAGGGAAAAACCCAGAGAAGGCACAAACTTCCAAAATCATGGGAAAGACAAATAACAATGGAGCAGTGAATGCCCACAACCCCACAACATCAGAACCTGATAACACAGAAATCCAGATATCTCTAGAAGATCAAATCAGGAAAATAACTTTAAAAAAAATAGAGGACTTTCGAAAAGAATTCAGAGAGAGTCAAAAAGAGATAAAGGATGCAATCATTGAAATAAAGGCCTCAATTCAAAGTATAAACAACAGATTAGACCACATGGAGAATACAATCTCACTTTTTGAAGATGATCACTCCAAAAATGAAGGCATAGTTTCTAATTTAGAAAAAAAATCTGACAGCAGGAATCTGACATTGAAGAAGTATGGGCCCATTTTAAGGGAGCTAATCTAAGAATAAATGGAATAGAGGAGGGAAAAGAAAGTGAAACCAAAGGGATCAATAATCTCTTCAAGGAAGTAATAGCAGAAAATTTTCCAAACATAGAGAAAGAGGTCGATACACAGGTCCAGGAAACTCATAGAACTCCCTTTAGACAGGATCAGAGAAGAGGATCCCCATGCCACATAATTGTCAAAATGACTAATGTGGAAGCCAAGGAGAGAATCTTAAAGGCAACAAAAACAAAAGGCCACATGACATTCAGAGGCAAACCAATTAGAATCACTCCAGATTTCCCAAACCAAGTCATAAAAGCCAGAAGGGCGTGGAGTAACATATTCCAAACTCTGAAAGAAAAAAATTTCCAGCCCAAAATTTCCTACCCAGCAAAACTATCTATAAAATTAGATGGGGAAATAAGAAGCTTCCATGACAAACAGCAACTGAAGGAATTTATGTCTTCAAAACCAGCACTAGAGAAAATACTCAAGGAGATTAACTGCAAAGAGGAAATGGGTAATATATGCCAGAACCAATGAAACAAGAATTCCCATCAAGCAGACAACTAAGCAAAGAAGAATAAACAGTATCTCAAACGGAAATGTTGGGAATTAAAAAGTATCTCTCTATAATCACACTGAATGTAAACAGCCTCAACTCCCCAATAAAAAGACATAAAGTGGCAAAATGGATTAAAAGCCAGAATCCATCCATCTGCTGCTTACAAGAAACACACCTTACAAGTAAAGATAGGAAAAACTCAAGGTAAAGGGCTGGAGCAAGGTAATCCATGCTAATGGTACTCAAAGACAAGCAGGAGTAGCAGCTATGATATCAGACAAGTTAGACTTCAAATTCAAACTTATTAGAAGAGACAAAGAAGGTCACATTTTACTGGTAAAAGGAATAGTCCAGCAAGAGGAAATAACAATAATCAACATCTATGCCCCAAACATAGGGGCAGCTACTTTCATAAATCAAACTCTGTAACATGAAGTCACACATAAATCCCAACACAATAATACTGGGAGACTTCAACACACCTCTCACAATGCTAGACCGGTCTTCCAGACAAAGGGTCAGTAAAGATCCCTCAGAACTAAAGAACACCATTAACCAAATGGACCTGTTGGACACATATAGAGTATTTCACCCAACTACAGTGGAGTTTACATTTTTCTCAGCTGCTCACGAAACCTTCTCCAAAATAGATCACATCCTGGGACACAAAATAAGCACTAGCAAATTTAAAAAATGTTACATACTTCCCTGTGTCATTTCAGACCATAATGGAATGAAACTAGAAATCAACTATAAGAAGACCCAGAGAAACAACATAAACATGTGGAGACTGAACACCACACTTCTGAATGAAGAATGGGTTATAGAAGATATAAGAGGTGAAATCAAGAAATTTCCAGAAACAAATGAAAATAAAGATGCAACATATCAAAACCTCTGGGACACTTTGAAGGAAGTATCAAGAGAAAAATTTATAGCACTGAGTGCTCACATAAGGAAAACAGAAAATCTTCAAATAAACAGCCTAACGACACACCTCACAGCCCTTGAAAGGCAGGAACAATTGAACCCCAAAGCCAGCAGAAGACGGGAAATTATTAAAATTAGAGCAGAAATTAATGAAATAGAGAATAAAAAAATACAGAAAATCAACAAAACCAAAAGCTGGTTTCTTGAAAAAATTAACAAGATTGATAAACCACTAGCCAACCTAACTAAAAAAAAGAGAGAATCAACCAAAATTATGAAGATAAGAGATGAAAAAGGAGACATTACTACTGACAGTGTAGAAATCCAGAGGATTATCAGAAACTACTTTGAAAAACTATACTCCAACAAAATGGAAAATCTGGAGGAAATCGACAACTTCCTAGATAAATACAACCTTCCTAAACTGAGTCAAGAAGATATAGAACACTTAAACCAACCAATAACAATCAAAGAGATTGAAACAGCAATAAAGAGCTTACCATCAAAGAAAAGCCCAGGACCAGATGGTTTCCCAAGTGAATTCAATAAAACCTTTATAGAAGAGCTAACCCCAGTACTACTCAAACTATTTCACGAAATAGAAAAAACCTAGACTCTCCCAAATACATTCTATGAAGCCAATATCACATTAATACCCAAACTGAATAAAGACAGTTCAAGGAAGGAAAACTACAGGCCTATATCTCTGTTGAACTTGGATGCAAAACTATTAAACAAAATACTAGCAATACGCATTCAAAACCACATCAATAAAATCATACACCATGACCAGGTAGGGTTCATCCCACGGATGCAAGACTGGTTCAATATATGAAAATCAATCCATGTAATTCACCATATAAACAGAATCAAAGACAAAAATCACATGATCATCTCAATAGATGCTGAAAAAGCATTTGATAAAATTCAACATCCATTTATGATAAAAAAAAACTGCAGAAAATTGGAATAGAAGGAACATATTTCAACATTATTAAGGCAATCTATAATAAGCCCACTGCCAACATCATATTAAATGGGGAAAAACTTCAAGAATTCCCCTAAGAACTGGAATGAGACAAGGATGTTCATTATCACCACTTCTCCTCAATATAGTACTAGAGACTCTAGCCAGAGTAATAAGGCAAGAAAAGGAAATCAAAGGAGTACAAATAGGAAAAGAAGAACTCAAGCTTTCACTATTTGCAGATGACATGAAACTATATTTAGAAAATCCAACAAACTCAACCAAAAGGCTTATAGAACTGATCAACAAATTCAGTGAAGTATCTGGATACAAAATCAATCTTAAAAAATCATAAGCTTTCCTGTACACCAACCATAAATTCACTGAAAAAGAAATTAAGAAAACACTTCCACTCAGGATCTTCCACAAAAAAATAAAATACCTAGGAATAAACTTGACCAAGGAGGTAAAAGATCTCTACAAAGAAAATTATAAAACACTGAAAAAAGAAATCGAAGGAGATCTTGGAAGATGGAAGGACCTTGCATTTTCATGGATTGGCAGAATAAATATCATTAAAATGGCCATCCTCCCAAAAGTGATCTACAGATTTAACACAATGCCCATTAAACTACCAAGACCATTCCTCACAGACATAGAAAAATCAGTTCTTAAATGTATCTGGAATAACAAAAACCCCAGAATAGCCAAGGTAGTTTTCAGCAACAAAAACCACGCAGGAGGAACCACAATACCTGACTTTAAACTATACTACAAAGCCATCGTAATAAAAACAGCATGGCACTGGCAAAGAACAGATATATAAACCAATGGAGCAGAATAGAAGACCCAGAAACAAGTCCATACACTTTCAGCCAATTGATGTTTGACAGAGGGGCCAAAAACATACACTGGAAAAAAGATAGACTCTTCAACAAATGGTGTTGGCAAAACTGGTTAACCATATACAGAAAATTGGAAATTAATCCCACTTTCTCTCCCTGTACAAAAGTCAACTCAAGATGGATCAAAGACTTGGAAATTAAACCAGAGACGTTGAAGCTACTTGAAGAGGGCATAGGTCCAACACTGCAACACATAGGCACAGATAAACATTTCCTCAACAAGACCCCAAAGGCACAACAAATTAAAAGGAGAATCAATACATGGGATTGCATGAAACTGAAGAGCTTCTGTTCAGCAAAGGAAACTATCAAGAACGTCAATCGAGAGCCAACAGAATGGAAAAAGATTTTTGCCACCTATACCACCGATAGAGGACTAATATCTAGAATATACAGAGAACTCAAGAAACTCAAAACTAAGAAAACAAAGTATCCAATAACAAAATGGGCAAATGAACTAAATAGACACTTCACAAAAGAAGAAATTCAAATGGCCAATAAATGCATGAAAAAATTCTCAAAATCACTGGCAATCAGAGAGATGCAAATCAAAACTACCCTGAGATTTCACCTAACTACAACTAGAATGGCAATTATTCAAAACACAAACAACAACAGATGCTGGCGAGGATGTGGAGAAGTGGGAACTCTAAGACATTGTTGGTGGGATTGCAAATTAGTGCAACCACTTTGCAAAATAGTATGGAGAATCCTCAGAAGAATGGGAACAAATCTACCATTTGATCCAGAAATACCACTTCTGGGTATCTACCCAAAAGATAGGAAGCCAAATGACCAAACTAATGCATGTGTATCTATGTTTCATAGCTGCACAATTCACCATAGCCAAACTATGGAACCAGCCAAGATGTCCATCAACAGATGAATGGATTACAAAACTGTGGGATATGTACACAATGGAATTTTACTCAGCCATCAAAAAAAAAAAAAACCTCAATTACATAATTTTCAGGGAAATGGATGGAACTGGAGGACATTATGCTAAGTGACATTAGTCAGTCACAAAAAAATAAGAAATAAGATGCTTTCCCTAATATGTGAGAGTTAGGGAGAAATGGGTCATAAGAGGAACGTTTGAAAAAGGAAATCCTATAGAGGAGCAAACAAGACAACCTAAAGGAGGAGGAGAGGAGGGGGGAAGAGGAAAATCTCTAAAACACACAATGTACTTAAACATATGGAAGTCAATCACTAAGCTAAGCAAGTGAAGGAGGAACGGGGAGGGAATGGGGTGGGAATTGGGTAGGGGTTAAATCAGCGATGTGTACATGTTTGTACACACAAGATTTTTACCCCAATATGATGTTTGAATATAATGCATCAATTAAAAAAATTTAAAAGGAAAAAAAAAAAGAATGACTGGGAGAAACTAGCTTTTGAGACTACTGGAATCTTCCTCTTTCCTTTATTTTAAAGTATTAAACTTTCCAAATCAGGATACACTGTACCTTGAGTTATTTTCTGAGTTTCAAAAAGTGAAATATAGTCACTTGGCACAAAAGCAACAAATTGTCATGCAAAAGTTTACCCTAAAACATTGAAAGAAATGTGGAGCAGAAGGACTAACAAATTTAAATCAACAAATTGCTTATCAAACTCTTCAATGAATCAATATTATAAATAAATAAAAATATATATTTCTATGAACATACTGTATCATTTTTATCACACATCTTTTTATAAACATTCAGTTAAACAGTGGTGCCTTCGGTGCTGGGGCCAGCTAGGCCGGCATCGGAGCCTGCCGTGAGGCAAGACTGGTGCTGGGTCCTCTGAGGCCAGGATAAGAGACTGCCAGGGGTTAGGCCGGAGCCGGGGCCAGCGAGGCTGGCATCGGAGCCTGCCGTGAGGCATGGCCGGTGCTGGGGCCTCCAAGACCGGGATTGGAGCCTGCCAAGGGGTTAGGATGGTGCTGGGGCCAACGAGGCTGGCAATGGAGCCTGCTGTGAGGCAAGGCCGGTATTGGGCCCTCCGAGGCCAGGATAAGAGCCTGCCGAGGGTTTAGGCCGGTGCAGGGGTCAATGGCCAGCATCGGAGCTGGCCGTGAGGCAAGGCTACTACTGTGGCCTCCAAGGCTGGAATTGAAGCCAGCTGAGGGGTTAGGCCGCTGTGGGGGCCAGCGAGACCAGAACCGGGGCCTCCCATGAGGCAAGGCCGCTGTTTGACCAGCGAGGTCTGGATCTGTCCACTGAGTAGTCAGGCCACTACTGGGGCCGTCAAGAGTGGGATCGGTACTTGCAACGCAGCATGCACAGAGAAATATCGCAGAAAATATAAATCAGACGCTTCCCCTAATCAGCAATAACTAGGAGGAAAGGGGCAACAGGAAGAGGTTGAGCTATAGAAAGGGCCCTATAGTGAAGCAACTAATGTGACCAATCAGAGGGTATGGAATAGTGGAGGACGGAGCCTCTTTAAAACACAGGAGGTACATAAACAAATGTATTAAAGTTAATCACCAAAGAAGCATGGGATGGAGGGAGGGGGAGAGAATGGGATGGGGGCTGGAGGAGGGCTAATTGGATGATGTGTGCTTGTATATCCTCTCAAGTCTTGTACTCCAATGTGATTGATATATGACTACAATGCACCAATTTAAAAAATAAATTAATTAATTAAAAAAAAACAGTGGTGCCTTTCATTTGAGATCATCAATTTTCATTTGCTCTCAAGTTGATGCCGGTTGAGTTCTTCATCACCTCTTACCATTACATTTTCTTAACTTTGTATGTTTAGCAAATTGATAATAGAAAATTTAATAAAAATATAGAAAAATTGATACTTATGAATAGGATATTTTATAGAGTAATGGTTTTTATCCCATTATACTTATTAATGCTTTTTATCCCATTATACTTATACAATATTATATAATTATCTTTTTATTTTTATTTCTTGGTAAATATTTTTATTGAGATGAACTGTATTTTATGAAACTTGTCATAGTAATTTCTAAAAGTCAATATATAATTTTTGTCTTCAGTTTGATACAGATAATGTAAAATTTCAAGTCCTATGCTTAATCTACTTCTTTTAATTAGTGTGAAAAGCCTATGATGAAAGTATTTTTAAAAGACCAAATTAAGCAGAGTAAAAAACATAGAAATATTTTTTCAAAATCATATGGCTCTAATAACAGAAATAATGATGTCTCTGAATTAAAAAGTTAACAAATCTACTTTATAACAATATTTGTATGAAATCTGTATTATCAAGCTAAACATCTGTCAAAAATATATAATTTTAGAGCTTTAAAAATTAAAAAAAATTTCAGAATTGGTCCTTAATAAATAAGCAAAGATGAAGTTACCTTTCCCTAAACTACTCCCTTTTTTCTGCTTTATTAGCCTTTTTGTTCATTTATTTTTTACTCTCGACAAAGCAATCTTTCTGCATTGTACCCACTCTGGACTCAAGCCTACTTTTTCAGGTAATATTTTGCACAACATTTTTCTTCTGAGGATTAATTCATTTGTTCTCAAATATGTACTAGAGATTCCCACTGCTGAAAACTATTTCCACATCAATAATCCTGGAAGAATTCAATCAGATACAACCTCTGCATCAGCACAATATTTCAAGGTGGTAAGGGAGTACTGGTGCTGGTTTGTCCTTAGTTTAAAACATTATTAATGATGTGGATGAGTGAACAAATATTATAAAAAATTGTTGGCATTAAATATGTAGATCTTGCAGAAACAAATAGATTAGAAGGCAATGCCTGCAAAACGACCAAGAAAAAATAAAAATGTAAATGGTGGTCCAATATTTTACTTTTCAAGAAAATATGTCCTCTAACTGCTAAAAAATAAGCAGTGAAGACAACCTCAGCAATGATAGTTATACCAAAAAGTAAAAAAAGAGAAATTAATTATGTATTGCATTACTGCAGACTGCATTAAAATGCTCAGAATTTCATGAAAAATTCTAAATCATTGTCCTTTGACTTATGAATAATCTAGACCAAGTCAGAGGACATAGTTCATTTTTTTTTACTGAGAGAATAACTTATTTATATAGAAAAGCACATATAAGCTCACAAAAATAGTATATGTAATTTTTATCATGAAGATATTTATAGCATTTAAATGACTTGAGACCTAATGAGCTCTATATCTTCATTAATTTTGTTCAATAATTGACAAATAAGATTCAGTTTGCAATGAATCATGATTTAGTTTCGAAAAGGGGTAACTATTTTCTTTAGCTTTCATCTGTCTTTTCCTTGTTATATATTAAACTTTATTCTTCATATTTATATATTACTTTAAAATATTTTCTGGTAAATTTCATACAACATTTAATTACCTGTAATTTTTGCAAAAAAAAATGTAAAGCATTAAACTAATGTTCAGAACTTAATCCTAATGTAAGTAAATATTTCTACTTCTGCCTTGCTTTATTTTAAAATTCAGTATATATAATTACTGCATGCATATTATTATATCTATATATAAAGACATGATATCTGTGGAAGAGCTTGAACTTCAAGAATAAATATATTAGAATATTTATCACATAACATACTATTCATAACACTTATACTTTTATGATGAATCTAGTTAATAGCATTCAGTTGTCTTTTATTAGATATTACCTAAATAAATATATATTTCTACTATATTATAAAATAGGCATGAAAGTAAAATGTCACAAAATGTAACAATAAAGTTTTATTTTCTGTTTGGGGACATTTAATAATTTCTGTTTCCTGTAGTATTTTTTCTCATAATCTAATTTGAATCAAATCTGCAAATATCTTAATGATAAATTCTGCAGTGTATTTAAATTAGGCATTTGACTCCTTGTATTTTATATTCTATATTTCTGTAAAAATATGGAGACATATTGAAAATAATGACACTGCTTAAATATTTTTTTTCTAGAAATATTATCACAGAAGCCCCTCACTTTCTTCAGGACCTCTAAAAATAAAACAGTGTAGTAGTCACCCCCTTTAATCAATTTATTTTACATAAATATTTGTCTACTAGAATTGGAATTTAAAAAATTTCATAGTGTCATTTTAATAATTTTATTTAAAGTTAATTGATAAAGCAAATTTTCTGAGTACCACCAAACAAACTTTCCTTTATTAGTTCACTCATAAAAAAAAAATCTATGAATTTATCCTCTCCTTGATTTCTCACCAGGTGGTTCATCAATTTTATGATTAAAATATAACTTTCAACTTCCTCTATATTAGATGATTAAAAGTTCTTACATTACCAATCAATACCCATTTTATATTTTAGTTTAATGTCTCTTTAAGTGACATGCACAGAGTAGAAAAAATGTGTTTAGTATCTGTGCTCCATTTTTTTCATGTAGGTGAACATTTTATCTATCTTGGATCTAATAATTGTCATGGCCAGGATTATATTTGAAGACAACAGCAACAAACACCCTCCAGAATTATTTGGCATATACCATTTCTTAATCACTTTCAGTTTTAGTGGAAATGTGATCATTCTTTCCTTCTGTGTGAAGGCTGGCATATACACAGGCTATTTTTACACTTATCTTAGCACCCTCAAGATGCAGAAAACAAGCCACAATTGCTAACTGACTCTGAGAGTAATTCCCCATTTGTACATTATTTTGATGCAAAAAATATGTAGAATATACATAGAACTCAAGAATATGCCCCCAGTAAACAATGATATAGAACACATGGGATAGTATGGAAACGCTTAGAAAATTTAGGGAAATATTACATTTTACCTCTGTGACTTTTGTATCGTATTTTAATTTTAATAAACAAACCAAAAGCAACAAATTTTAATTACAGCTTGATACCATGCATTATTCCTGATGAAATAATGAAATAATAATAGAGTGTAGTCTATATTAGAATAGTTAATTCAAACCACTGGACATAACTACCAGTAGAAGAATGACAAATAGAAAACAGAAAAAGATTCAACACTTAATCAAAAATGGTTAAAAATTGATAAAAATAATTGTTGTAATTTTGAAATGCATGATTTGACCATTATGTATTTAGAAATATTGTAGGTTGGATACATGAAATATTTTATTGTACTTTTTGCATATGAGAAATATAGTACCTTGTAAAATAAAATTTACATAAAGTGAGAAAACTAGGGTAGTAAAGATAGGTGTGGAAATTATTATAGATGGAGACTTATATTGGCGTAACATCCTACAAGATGTCTTTTTTATATTCACATAATACATATCTTACTGAAAGATTTAAGTCTGTTATATTCTTGAACATGTGTTTAATTATCACTATCATCACAAATTTTGAAGGCTATTGGTCCAAGAAAAACAACCAGGATATGGCACATTAGATAATGTCAAATATGCTAATAACAATAGGAGAAAGTATGTAATGAATGCCTTCATATAATATTAGTTTTGTAGACTGTCCCTGAAAGTCAACAAGTCAACTGTATACAAATTTGGTATATATATATACATATATATATATATATATATATATATATATATATATGGCATACTTGGATAGCTATTCAACAAACTTGTTTTTTCTTCTCCATGGATATATGGCTTGGCTACATTTTCATATTCCATAGTCTTATTTTATGTATGTACTTTCATGGCTGGCCCATATAAATTTCTCATTGATTATTCAGTTCTCTCATTTTTTTGTCAGTCGAAAACAGAACTTGGTGGCTTTACAGAATAATTGATGATTCAAGAAAGGAAACAATTTTCCTGAATTACTGCATGGAAAAAGGCGACCCACTATCCAGGAATGCTCTGATTGTTGCTAATAAAAAATTAATGTTAGTCTTTTAGCCACTTTAGTTAAGATGGATAAAACAGGTAGTATTATCTGGCACATAGTGTTAAAGGTATCTCATAAATAACATTCCATTTTTCTCTCTCAAATATAGAATAAATTAAGATATAAGCATGGATATAATATCTATTTTAAGGGGTGCAGTGTAGCATTCGGAACTGACCTCCTAAGCTTCCAGAGATATGGGAGTAATGACCCTTATTCTAGTTCAACAGCTCTGTTTCAGTTCTCTGTACACATATAAACTTCAAGCAGGAACTTTCAGCCTGCTTCTGCTGAGGGTAATTAATAAGGCCTGCTGTTAGGCCTAAATATATCCACCTTTGCTGTGCCGTTCAGACAGACTGCATATTGTACATATGTAATAAATGACGTGCACCAAGTGTGTATCAGAGCGTACTTGGTTTCTTTTCAGATAAGCCCCAAACATGAATAATCTCGCTGGATATGTGAATAGCACTTTATGGGGTAGAACTTCCTGAAGGTGTTATGGGACCCTTGTTTTTCCAGAAGTTGTTACCCACAGATGGACTCCTCTGATAAGGACACTAGTATCCAATTCCATAAGACATATTTTGGAAAATAGCACTCATAATCCTGCCATTAACTTGAACACATTTCTTATAGAAGATTTAAGTAAGAAAGTCTTATTTGACACTTCTAGTCAATGTCAATATCTAGTCCTCCCATAAATTTGAACTTACTGTTGATTCTCTGAAATGTTGCTATAATTAGAGTGGTGAATTGAAAGTTTCTGGTGTATGTTCATGCAAATATGTTAGATTTTTTAGTACAATAAAATATTTTTTTCAGAAAATCGATACACATTGGTGGAGAATAAAAAATGATAAAATTGTTGATGCTACTTTAGAACTCAGAATCCTTAGAAGAGAGTTGTTTACTTTTAGGTTAAGAGAGGAATAATTTTATTTTCTATTTCTCTATTTAAATTTCTTTTAAACAGATCTAAATGCCTCTATTTATTTCTTATCAGTTTGGTTATAAATAATATGGTTTCATTATTTTCACAAGGTGTTTGAACTTTTTAGCTTAAAGAAAAGTGAGTTGACAACTAGATACCAAACATTTCTGCAATTCTAATTTGTCTCAAATTTTCTTGAAATGAAGAGTAATGTTAACAAATATATATGCTCGTCCAAACACACATATTCATAGACACAGCCTTATACAAACAAACAAACAATCAAGCCTAGTTTCCACTAACAAATTAATAGAATTAACAATAGGATTGTACCTATAAATCTCAAAGCATATAAAATATACACATAGTATGCAGATTTTATGCATTATTCAATCCATTGCAAATCACCTTAAAATAAAAGCAAACACAGTAGAAACTAAAAGAGACAGTCACAGAGAACATGAAAAATAGTGATGTAAGCTCTCACACAATTGTGAATTTATTCAGAATCTATTTTGGTTCCTTAGGTTTTCTTTAAATTGACTTTGGTTTATATATGCATATGTATGTAGGAGAAAGGTATAGAATTAATTATCCCAAACAACCTACACTCTCTCCTTTTATTTTTACGTTAGTATGCAAATCTGTTATCTTCATTACTATGATACTGCATTTAAATTATAACACAATTAGAGATCATTAACTCTCTCCTTTATAATCATCAAATTATTCACATACCCCAGATATATATGCACTGTAATATATTCTTGTTTCTCTCATATTTCCATTTATCAAAATGTCAGTTTTTAAATCACTGCTATTTGTTGTAGTTTCAATAAGCTAGCTACTAGATTAAATTTTTTCTAAATTGTCTCTTCTTTACTTGCAGTTTTAAAAAATAAAAGCACTGTAATAATCAGATAATCTGGTTCTGAATCTATTCTGCACAGAGACAGATTTATGTATGATAAATCACACTGAAGAGCAAAAGTAGCTTATTCCTTACTGGTTCTTCTGCCTTTTATACTGAAAATGTGTAGACAAATCTTTACCAATGTTTATGCTCATTTTCTTTAGATTAAGCATCGTCAGCATGTCAAGAACAGTATATACATACATACATACATACATATATACATACATACACAAACATACACACACACAATATGTTATTGATTAGTTAAAACACATTTTTATTTAAATTAATATGTTTGGAGATGTAAAATTGCATATATAATTTCTACAGTGTCTTAAATATGCTTAAATTCTAATATCTGATCGGTTTTATACTATTTTAATGTATTTGTTTATATTTTGGTAGAATATACTTAAGAAGATAATCTCGGGCATACCAATGAAATTATAAACATATCGGCATATAACTATTTTTTACCTTTCAAACTTTCTGAATTTATTGCTCTGTATTTTTTCTTATGTTTGCTCTCTTTTGCTAGAACCAAAACTACACTATTATTGTCAGTGGAAAAAGCAGAGAGAGAGAGAGAGAGAGAGAGAGAGAGAGAGAGAGAGAAGAGAGAGACAGAGGGGGAGAGAGAGAGAGAGAAAGAGTGAAAGAGAAAGAGAGAAAGGGAGAGAGAGAGAGAAAGAGTGAAAGAGAAAGAGAGAAAGGGAGAGAGAGAGACAGAGACAGAGACTGAGATTGAGAGAGTATTATCATGAATTGAACCCAGAGACATTCTACCTCTGAGCTACACCTCTAGCCCTTTTTTTTTTAATTTTTCAAACAGAGTCTTGCTAAATTGCTAAATCTTGCTACATTGCTGAGGCTGTCTTCAAATCTGTGATCTTCCTGTCTCAGCTTCCCAAGTACTGGAATTACAGCTGTGCACCAACAAGCCCAGTCTAGGCTCCTCATTTTAATTTAAACTTGAATACTTCTGACATTATAGAAAAACCCGAGGAATATAAGGGGTATTCAGATACTTCTACTAGTACTGAGGCAGGATAGAAGTAGAGAAAGGAGATGGAACAAGAAAAAGAAAACTGCAGCTGAAAATCTAAAATCCTCATAATAAAACTTTTTCCACAGATCTGTTTTTCCTCCATGTAGTCACTCCTAAATTTCTGAGAAAACTACAAATGTCAGAATTACAAGTTCACTACTTTATAAAATTTCTTCTTGGTTAAAGCTTAAATGCACTATTGGACAACACCTTACATTTTTCAAATTAGTTGAAATAAAGATGTATTTTAAGAAATCTATAATATAAACACATACCAAATGTTACCTAAATAGAGAATATACATCAAAGTAAAGATTTTAGAGAGCATCAGACCACCGTAAATGTTTTGTGATCCATAATAAAAATACTGAGCTCACCAAGTTAAAATAGTTCCCATGTAACTTCCCATACCCACCCCTTGCAAAGCAGCTTTTAAACATGAAATCCTGAGGGAAACACAGGGTGTGTGTGTGTGTGTGTGTGTGTGTGTGTGTTTGTGTGTGTGTTTATGTGTGTGTGTGTGTTTCTATCGCTCTGAGCCTCATTATGATGTATCATTGCAGTGCATCAATAAAAGTATATTAAGAAAGAAGAGCCCCAAACCCCTAAAGCAAAATTGCTCTTGAGAGAGTTCCCATTTTGCTCTGAGAGTATATATTTTTACCTTTAACTTTCTAATAAAGTTCTTCCTCTCTTTATCTGAAACCTGATACATCCTGGCATTCTTTATTGTGATATGTCAGGGACCTAGGCTTCTGACTATAAGTCTCCCTTCCTCTGAAAATGCCTCTTAGAAACCTCTTATAATCTCACAGCCAGTTTCCGGATATCAAATTTGAATTAACTCATTTCTAATTACTGCCATTCTCCTTTCAATATTTCCTTTTCAAAAGATTCCTTCACCCACAATGTATCTTTTTTAAAAGAGAAATATACTTCTAAAACTTCTTGAATTTTTCTTCGGTGCTTTGTTTCTGGGTGTTAAAAATCTCTGGAATACAAAACAAAGAGGTAATTCAAAGCTTTCATCTCCACTTTTAAAAAGTAACTGACTCTAATGACCGAGTAAAGAGACCTTATGTAAATGACTAATTTTTATAAATTTTTCACATTTTCTTCTTTTAGAAATGTGAAGAAATATCTAATCGAGTTTTGTCAGAGGCACCTGAGTATAAATGAGTTTTTAAAAGTAAATCACTCTGCAATTTATGTTATAATTCTCCAAAGGAGATCAAAGAATTGAGTGACACTGTTATAATAAAACCCTTTCACTCACATTTACTTACTTCTAAGAACAAAATTTCTCAGTGATTAGATCCATAAAAAGTAGAATACAGAAATAGCAATGATGTAGACCCTGCTACCCTCTTACCGTAATCAAGATTCAACTATGGACGCATTGGTTCAACATGAAAACACACTGGACAATGATTTTTTTTTTAAACAGTGCTTTCAAAATAATAATGTTTGTGTAAGGTACTTGGGATAAAATTCAGGGAGGTTCTACCTTTGAACTACACCCTTAGTGAGTTTTATTTTTTATTTTCATTTATTTTAAAACAGGGACTTGCAAATTACCATTCCTGGGACTGAAACCTGGCATCCTCCTGTTTTTGAATAATTATACACCATCACTCCTGACTTTAAATGATTATATTTCAAAATTTGCAACATGTTCATGTTCTTCAAATTTTAGTAAATAATCAAAGAGTTAAAAAATGCATGAAACCAAACAATTATAGTTAAAATATATTTGCTCCGTGTAATCAATAAATAATTGGGTTTTTGTTTGCTTATTTATGTGTACTAAAAATTGAACCCAAGGATGCTTAACCACCATTTTATATTTTTTATTTTGAGATAAGATCTCCTTGCAAAGTTGCTGAGGCTAGCCTTGTATTGGTGATCCTCAAGCCTTGGCTTCCACAGTGGCTGAGAGTACAGGTATGTGCTATGTTGTACCTAGCTAATAAATTACTTTAAGCCATGAAAACAATTTATTTTATTTGCAAATATTGTACAGAAAAAATAAAACTAAATTTAAATCAAAGACACAATATAAAGATATTATATATAATAAGTATTAATATATGAATAATTTTGAATATAAATTAGAATAATAGCTAGATTTCTTTGGAAATATTTTAAATCAGTATAACAAAATTATTTTAAAATTTAACCATTTTAAGTGTATTAGAAAAGTATAACCATTTCCAACTATTTAAATTCATGACGAAAACATTTAATTACCACAAAAGTATATGTGAAAGTATCATATGTATTAAAATTTTAACATGCTTACTGAAGAAAATTGTGTTGTACATCTTTCCTCTGTCCCTTTGATATGCATGTGAAACTTTTTAAAAGCTAAATAACTCTATTGACTGAGTTGGAAACCAGTAATATATTCTCTTAAGGACCTTGGAGTAATATATAAATATCAGGAAAAAAAAGCACCTAAATTTCCCTCTCCCTTTAAGAGTTTATTCTAGCCACATTTCTAAATTTTTACTTTGTTTCTGGGAAAAAGAAAAACAACTAGAACAGGTATCTACTCCAAATGTTCTATGTATTAAAATTAATTAAGAAAGGATGTAGAAAAAGATCAAAGTGTCAAATCCTATTATGAGTTATCATTTATTTTAAAAGTGTGCAAGTAATGTATTACATCTGGTTCACTATATAAAAAACAGAGTTTATTTCTGTCTTTGCAGTCTATTTAGTGGATTGCCTGTGATATATATTACAATTTGGATAATTATTCAACAATAAAACTAATTTCCTCTTTTTCTATAATTGAAAGAATTGTCTGGGTTGGTAGAGGAGATTTTTAATTTTTTCTCAATACTTATAAAAATGTGGAGAAATATGGAGTACAGATAAATTCAGAAGGATGATGAGAAAAACAATTATACTTAGTTGAACTCTTTCACTCTTTGAAAATTTCAAAATAACATGCTGAAAGTGACAGTTTGAAAAGGCCACTTTTAAAATTCCTAATCTCAGCCTCAAAATGTAAATAAAATTAAAATGTTTTCTGTAGAGTGACGGACAAGTGTTAACATCCCTAAATCCCAATGTGCAGAACTCTTTCCATTTCCCTAAACCTAGATGTGCTACCGGAGATATAAATTAACATGTATGGCAAATCAGAAGAAGGGAGTTACTTTCATCCAAACTAGTAATCAGTGAATTATTAGAAACTCATATCATTTTCTAAAATGATAATCTAAGAATTAACGGGAAATTTATTTAGTGAAAACAATTCACAAGAGAAATTATTATAACTTCTGTAAGAGTTAAAAAAGTTTGAGGTTAAATGGTTTAGTTTGATGTCTAAATTCTTTATAAGAAGACTTAAATAAATGAAGAAAGGTGAAAGTCAAATTTCTGAAAGTTCAAAAGAACTGTGGTAACACATCCCTGTGCTCACAGGAAGATTACGTCAGACTTGTAGAGAAGATGCCGATGGGTACCCATGTAAACACTCTCTTGGTCTATCTCCTCAGAGATACTAAGATGAAAGGGATCTTATTTTAACAAGGAGTAGACAGTAGAAAAAGAATATGATGAGATAATTGATTAAGTAAATAACGATGGCTGATTTCTCCAGCTGCTGGAAATGAGTGGTGATATTTACCAAAGAATGAGAACTGGTATTTTCTCCTCCTTCCCAAAAGGTAGTGAGAGATTTGCATCTAAGACAGGGGAGCCTAATTTGCATTAAGGAGAGAAAATTAAAATGCCTTTGCAAATAATCATAAGCTATGGCTTTGTGATGGGCATAGGCTTAAAGGAATTAAAGAAATACCTGATTTCAAAGAATCAGAAATGATTGGTCACACAGTCATATGGCACTTTGCCATAAGTAATAAAACCTACAAAGGTTTGGCTTAAATCTTGCCAATATAGCATAAGATGGTGACACCTTGGGAGCTACAAAGAAGTCTGGGGGTGATAGCAAAAGCAGACTATCTTCTCTGAGTTCTGAATCTGCTATTGAGTGGTCCATACTGGTTGTTAAATAGTAATCTCAGTGATGACAGTAACATATTAGAAACAAAAGGCTCTTATTTTCATTTGTCTGAATTACAGTTTTTCTGGGGATTTTATAATATTAAAGAAAGATGAGAGAGCTTTAAAATAGCATTTTTTGGCAAAATTCTTCATGGAGGGACAGAACCTTTAATTTGATTTAGAATAATAAATAAATGGAGCATTTGTGTTTTGTTTTTGCACTTGAGAATGGTGAAGAAAATTTTTAACTCTTAACAGATGTATTGTCATATACAAAACAGATGTTTTGTCATATACTGGAAACCATAATGAACTTCCTCAGTGTTGATTGATGGTGGAATCTTTTTTTTTTTAGTCAATTTTATGATGCTATTACAAAATAACCACAGGATAGTTAGTTTACAATGAACAGAAATGTATTAGTCTCATGGTTCTAGAGACTAGCAAGTAGTATAAGGTCAAAGAACTTCATGGTGGAAAGCATCTATGGGATGAAAAAGAAGGACAGGGCATGAGCTCTTTCATAAGAAACACATCTCAGCCGGGTGTGGTGGTGGATGCTTTTAATCCCAGCATTCCAGCATTCGGGAGGCTGAGAACGGAGGATCGCGGTTTGCAGACAGCCTCTGCTACTTAGGCCCTCCGAAACTCAGTGAGACCCGGTTTCAAAAGAATGAATGAAAAATAGGGCAGGGAGTGTAGCTCAGAGGTCGAATGCCCCTGGGTTCCATCCCCAGACCCGCAAAAAAAAAAAAAAAAAAAAAAAAAAAAACGAAAAAAAGAAAAAAAGGAAAAGAAAAAGAAAAAAAGAAATATCCCCATGATTATGAAATTACTCCTATGATGCATAATTAATCCATTAATTCACTCATGATGGTGAGGCAAAATGACTTCAAACAGCCTCTTATAGTCTAACTTCTTGACATTTGCTAATAAGCTAACGTTTGGTTAACATTGGTTAGACTAAGTTAGTAACAAATAAATTCCTGGGGACACATTCAGATCAGAGCACACATGCAGAGATGAGTCATTGTAAAGCCTGCCGAATGAGGAAAACAACCAATCGGCAATGCAGGCAAGACAAATCTCAATGTCCTCATTATGGATAACCTCATATAGATATATTTTTATAAAGGTCCTTTCCCTTCTTGAGAAGCTTGTTTTTACAACAGGTTAATTGTGCACTGCTTTAATTTTAAATAAAAGTTGACACTGAAGAACATTTAAAAGCTATCTGAGCTAATACTGCAAACTTTATTTTTTCTTAGCAGAAATAGATCCCATTATAGGATCCTAAGGGGCATTTTAAATAACTAAAAGTATTGTCTATAATTCTGTGTTTCTAACAATGATCTCATTGATTGGGAACATTTGAATGCAGCACAATTTTTTCTGGGCTTACTCTTATTTAATGTAGCTACTTGAAAGTAAAACCATCATTTTCAGACCATAAAAGATTTGATTATGATTTATGCCACTGTTGTGTTAATATATTCAATTGTGGAAAAAATCAAAATGTCATACCAAAATAAGCACAGACTTATGGCTATAAAAGTACCTGGATTTGTTTTTTATGATCAATATTTTGCTCATGTTTATGACCAAAAATATTTTATTTTATTTTTCTATTTGATCATTTAATTGGAGCAGTAGGTTGGAAATGTTTTTCAAGAGGGTCATTTGTTATTTGGTTTATCATTGTTTTATTCTTTTTTCTTGAATTTTATTTTAACGTGGATCATATTGAAAATGGCATACATACGTCCGGGCCTGATGGCGCACGCTTGTAATCCCCGCGCTTGAGAGGCAGAGACAGGAGGATCGCGCAGGTTTGAAGCCAGCCTCAACTACTTAGTGAGGCTCTCAGCAACTTAGTGAGACTCTGTTTCCAAATAAAATATAAAAATGGGTCTGGGAGTATAGCCCGGAGGTAGAAAGCCTCTGGGTTCCACCCCCCAGTACTACCAAAAAAAAAAAAAAAAAAAAAAAAGAAACCCTGTTTCTAAATTTAAAAAAGTATAGAATAGGTTTGGGAGTATAGCCTGGAGGTAGAAGGGCTTCCAGGAACCCCAATACCACGGAAAAAAAATGGCATACATACAGACCGTGCTTGGTGTCCTCCCCTCCCCCCAAAAATGATTGTCCAGGTTAACCATGCTATATTCTTACTTTTACACATATTTCAAATAGAGGAGCTACATTTGAATATGTGTAAAAGTACTTGGATTTGAATCCTGATTCTACAAAGTGAATGCATTTGAATCCTGTATTTCTTACCAGTGCCCCTAGAACTTGATGACTCTTCTCAGTGTGAAATAGTCAATGCCTATGATGGTACTTAAGGGTCAACTCCAAACTAAAGATAGAAATTGATGCATTGTTAAACTATAGTCTCACATGTTGACTTCCATTTTGTTTAAAATTTAATCCATGAATATTCATGATCACAAAGTTTTAGCAGAGTAAGTGAAATTTTAGTTGCATCGATTTGGTGCATTATAGTCATATATTTAATTTAGTACAAGATGATAGAGGAATACATGCACATGCCATTCAATTAGCCCTTACCCAATTACATGATGCTCTTACCCAATTATATGATGTACATAAAAAAGTCAATCATTAAGCCCAAAAGTTTTGTTTTTGAGTAGACACAAACTGCCAATAGATATATGAAAAAGTGTTCAACATCATTAGCCATCATGGATATGCAAATTAAATCTACATTGAAATTTCATCTAACCCCAATCAGAGTGGCAAGCATAAAGAAGTCAAATAACATCACATTCTGGTGAGGAAGTGGGAAAATAGAAACTCTGTTACACTATATGTGGAAGTGAAAATAGTTAAGGCACTAAGGAGATCAGTGTAGAAATTCCTTATAAAACTGGGAATGAAACCACCATAAGATCTGGCTATACCATTCCTAGAACAACTTTCCAAAGGGATTTAAATCAGAGAACTACAGTAACCTATCATACCCATGTTCATAGCAGCACAATTCCGAATAGCCAAAATATGGAATCAACTTAGGTCTCCATCAACAGATGAATGGATTGCAAAATCATGGGAAATACACCCAATGGAATTCTACTCAGCAATAAAAATAAAATAAAATCATGTAACTTACAAGAAGATGGAAAGAGTTGGAGAATATTATGTTAAGTGAGATTAGCCAAGTACAAAAAGAGAAGGGACATGTTTTCTCTAATATGTTCAAGCTAGGGAGTATTAGGGATACCAGAAGGACTCCAGATAATGGAGTGGAAACCTCAGCAAACCCAGAAATGAGAGGTAGAGGAGGAAGAAGGCTGAGTTAATGAATGGAAAAGCTACATTTGAATATGTGCAATAAAGTTGTGTCTTAAATACTTAAAATCGGGTCTCAAATTTTATAATCAGTGTATTCGATGTGTTTTACTAAATGTCTGAACCTTATAAAACATTTATTTATCCAACAAGTATTTATGAAAGTAAAAATTGTGCTTGCCTGCCTATTAGGCATTAAAATTTCATGGAAACAAGTTATAGTCTTTGGCTTCAATTATCCTAAACATCATGGGCAGATATCCTGACAATGAGTTCATGAATAGCAAGGGCATGATTGCTATAGTACATAAAACTACACATTTTTTATGCAAGAAATCAAAGTGATATCTCTGTGAATTGCATACAGAAATTTCCTAATTTAAACTCTTTCAATGTCTTCCCACCTATTTTAAATAACTCTCCAAGACCCTCAATTAATGACGCATTATTTATTCTAGAAACATTTCAAGGCCTTTTATGTTCCCTCAAAATTCTTAAAACAAAACAAGGTCAATATTTATGACCGATTTCTAGATATTTATAGTCTGCAAGGGATAAAATATAAAACAAACAAATATTGGAATAAGAAAATGCACACAATTTGAAAGTATAACTGAATACAAATATTGCTGACATATTATATGCATGTTGATATGTAAGAAAGTTGTTGGGCACAGAGTTGTTCCTGTCACTACTCTGGATTGAAAAGCTGAGACAATCTGTCTGAGAAAGTGTCATTTGAGCTAAGATGTCATCCCAACATTCTAGGTTCTGTGAAGGCAGTGGAAAACTCCTTGGCAGAGAAAGAGCTTAATATATGCCAACAGTGTCTGAACATCAAATTTTTCTAGAAAGGCAGTGACTACAGACAGCAGTGACCCAAGATAAGCTCAGAAATTCATCTGGTATTATTTTTAAGTTATAATCATAAGTTAGTTAAAGGTAATCCAAAGGGGCCAAAGGACATATATTGAGAGGATTTTTATTTTGGGAACTAGTGATTGAACACAAATAAATCCTAACTCCAAGACACCTAACTCCAAGACACACCCATCTCCTTTTATTTTGAAATAGTCTTGCTAAATTGCTGAGGTTATTGATCCTTCTTTTTCAACTTCTCAAGTACTCAAACTATAGGAATGTACCACTTTGCCCAGCTTGCTAATCCATTTTTAAGCACTAGCTCTTTCTTAACTTTTAATTTCCACTACAACAATCACAAAAAACTACTATAATATAACATATAATGTCTTTTCTCATTTTATCTTACTAAAAGCATACTTCTGACTGTCCTCCGCCCAGAGTCAACAAGGTTTGGGGCCTTGGAAGCTTCAAGGTTACTAATGCTAATGATGCTATTCTGTCTGAGCTAAGGCTAGGTTTATATTGTTTGAGGCAACAGGGTATTGTTTGACCTGCCCAGACTTTGGAATTTTTCCCTCCAGGGTAACCGAAAGCTAAAAACTATAAATACCAGAAGAGAAGAAGCCCCAGTGTCGGCCAGTAGAGATATCCACCCGGGAGTTGACTGGCAATCCTTCCATGCTTAGGAATAAATCATATTTGGAATTTAATTCTTAAGAGTTATATTATTTCATCCTCACTACTCTCTTCAGAACCCGTACTTTTGCCGGCTGGCTCCGGCACTGGCACCCTGTTTTCAAATAAAATATAAAAATAGGTCTGGGAGTGTAGCCCGGAGGTAGAAGGGTTCCATCCCCAGTACCACCAAAAACAAAATGTATATATCTGGACAAAAGTTATTAAATTATTGTCATAACAAGGTGCTGCTTAGTTTTTAGTGGAATTAATCTTGATCTGTGTCAGAACCAGTAATCTTGAGAATTAAATTCAGTGTTGATAATTATTTGTTTTCAAGTTAAATTTCAATAGGATACCATGTCCAAAAAAAATAAAAATGCTCAAGGATATTCATTTTGATTCTTCTAAATGATTATATATTATATATCTTTCATTTATTTTAGAGGTAGTAAAAATAGGTTTGAGGAAACTTATTTTCTCATGTATGTTATTGAGCCAAAATATGTCTAACTTTTTTTTCATTTTCAAATAGCTGTTGGCCCCTATAGAGAAAAAATATGGTCTGTGAAAGCTCACAGTATATCTATATAAATGTAAATGTAAGTGGAGACCTGATACTGTACTACACAGTATTCAGTTTTTTGAAGTATTATATAAAAAGATCTTTAATATGCCCCTTAACAATGTAAAGTGAAATTATATATGTTTATTTACATACATTCTCTAATTACAGGACTCTGGGTACAGATATGGTCTAAATATGCTCTCTAAATTCACATGTCAGAAACTTAATCTCTGGCAAAACAGTGTTGAAAGGTAGGAAATTTGAAAGGTGTTTAGATCTTGATCCACCCCATCCAATGAACAGATAAGTGCTCCTATAAAAAAGGGCTTACAAAAGTATGCTTTCTCTCTAGGCCTTTCATTCTTCTTCTATATGAGAACACAGGAAGAGGGGCACATCAAAAGAGCAGTGGCTAGATTTTAGACTTCCCATCAAACAGAATTGTCAATTTATCTGTTCTTCATATACCATTCTATTTCTTATTTTTTGCTATAAAATGGACCAAAAAAAGATTGAAGTTCAGCTGAACTCACTGCTCTTTGTGGAGTTTAGCATGTACTGATCTAAGCTTAGCAAAAGTTGGGTGAATGGCAAAAACTTTAAAAATACAACAAATGTCAGAGAAGAAAACAGTTACTTTTAGAGTACATACTCATGGTAAATGTGTTATCTTCTGAGAAAGTGGCTGATTTTCTTGCAGGTTCTTATATGATGCTATGTTAAATTGAGAAAAAATTTTCTCTCATCGCCCTAGTGTTTTGGACGTTAATATCACCTTTATCCTGATCCTCATATACAAATACAATGTAAGTGTGCTAAAACAGAATGACTAATAACTTCAAATAAATATATGAATAAAAAAAAGAAAAATTTTAAGTTCATATGAGCTTTAGAAGGAAAAAAGAAATAGTACTCCTTACAAAGAAGGGTGATTTACTTTTTAATGTGAAGTATCAGTCTGGCGTGGTGGTGCATGCTTGTAATCCCAGCATTTGGGAGGAGGATACAGGAGGATAGTGGTTCTTAGAGAGACTCAGCTATTTAGTGAGGCTTTTTGCAACACAGTGAGACACTGTTTCAAAATAAAGAATAAAAACAGGGCTGGGTATCACTCAGAGGTAGAATGCCCCTGGGTTCCATCCCCAGTACAGAAAAAAAAAAAAAAAAGTATCTTTATAATGGAGAAGACTCTAGAATCTCACATCTTTTTATGAATTTGGACATGATTTAAGAAAGTAATAAAAACAGAGTCATAGGTCATTTACATGGCTCATATAGAATATGCTTGTTTAGTGATGTATGATTTAATTTTGGAGAAAATATTATTATTATTATTATTATTATTATTAGAATTTAAATGGAATATAGTTTGAATCTTATCTCTTAATTTATTACTATGAAAAAATATCTAAATGCACCTGTTATTTTCATCTTCATTTTAAGGTTCATCATTCTAGCCTGGCATGGTGCACACATCTGTAATCCCACTTGTAGGATCACAGGATTGAGGATGGCCTCAGAAGTGTAGGAAGACTCTCAGAAGCATAGTGGGACTTTGTTTTAAAATTTACAAAAAAAAGGGCCGGGAGTGTAGATTAGAGTTAGAATGCTCTGGATTCAATCCCAGTAACACAAAAAATATTATAATTCCTTTCTAAACAACTATTTTAATTTATTTAAGATGTTTTTTAAGTAGGATATTTATTTATAGTAAAATTATTTATCAAAATGAACTGCATACATAATTTTTAAGAACTAGTTTGAGTAAACTATATTTAAAAAAATTGTTTAACTTTTTAGGAATTCAGAGAGCTATATATGTGAGATTAGATGATATCCTGCACTTTTTATCATTTACTTGATGTTTTTTTTTAATCATGCACTTTTAACATTAGCAAATATCAGTAGGTAATTATTGGAGTGATAGTAACGAAAATACCAACTTTGAATGTTTAGCTATAGTCCTAGGGTGGGAATGAGAGTGGAGGAGTGGTATAAAATACACTTTTGTAGTTACTTGTAAATCTTCCTGTTTTCTGATAATCAATAATCAATTTGCTTTCCTTTTCTAAATTGATTTTTATATATTGCCCTCCAAAGCAAACAAAAACAAAAAAAAAAAAAAAAAAAAAAAACTCAAAGAAGCAAATAACATCCAAAAGTCTAGGTTAGGTGGAAGAATAGTGTGTTTTCAAATAGTGGGCCCAACAATCTGCTTAAAAATGTTATGCCAGCTAATTCAACCTTTCATCTGAAAATTTAACACTACACGGGCTGTTTCTAGCACCTGTGGCAGATGGTCAGTGGAGGAGAAACTGTCCCAGTCAGCGTATCTTCATTTTTAAATCCCCATGTACAAGGCACAGATGGCAGTGGGAGTGATACTCGGTGCATCAAGGGCTCTGAAAACAGACCTCAGCTGACCTGAGACCAGCTATTAAAGATATTCCTGCCCAGCTTGTAAAAGAGCCAAAGCCTAATCCCTTCCCTGGGATAATCAGGCCACTGATCAAAGAAGAGTGTAAAATCTAAAACTGTACATTGTCAGAGTAAAGAGTTTACATACACAGGATATATTTAAACCTCTGTTCCAACATATAAAAAGTTGTCATGAGTAAGAGGAATAAAAGGCTAATTCTTCTATATATGTTTCTCTCTTTGAACCCTGTTGAAATCTTTACAGGTAACAGGAAAATAAGAGCTCTATCACACTTCTCCAAACTCCCTTATTATAAATGGAGCTCACACAGAGTGGAACTATCCTGTGAGCATATTTTGTCTGCCAACAGTTGTTAGAATTGGCCACTTCTATTTAAAATCAAGTCTTTGATTTTTAAATGCGTTTCTGGTAACTATCTTATTCTGCATAAAACGCTCGTTGGCCAGCCCTGACCACATTAGAGATGTATGCCATCTCTAGGGTACCACAATGCCAGACTGTTGCTATTGTCTTACACCTGGGCTGCATCACTCATGGATGTCATTTGCCTGGACTCCAGTCACATCTGAAACGCAGGATTTTGAGAATTTAATGTGCATCAGGTCACCTGGAGTGCTTTGTAAAACAGATTGCTCTACCAGATCCTGTTTCTGAATAAGCAGCACCATGGGGCTCAAATATTTGTGTTTCTAAAAAGTTTCTGGCTGATGCTGCTGATGCTGGTTCTGAAACCATACTTGGAAAACTATTTCTCTAGAATTGAATGCAATCAGTATTTCTTGTATGTTCTTAACCGAATATTATGTTTTGTGGACAAATGAGAAGAAACAGTTCTCTGAAGCAACTTTACCTCCACTAGAAAGGGTTCTGACTTTCATTGGTTAAGAATGCCCAAACAGAATGCCACTGTTATGGTGAGATATAGATTGTCCCCTGAACAGCTCATTCATTAATGCTCAAATTTGATGTATTTAAATTATAAGAGTTGCAATCTCTTCAGTGTGTAAATCCATTGTGATGGGTTTACTGGACAGTAACCTAGACAGGTGAGGTAAAGCTAAAGAAGATGGGTCCCTGGGGATGGTGAATAACAGTTCTTTTAACTCATAGAATAAATCTGTGCATGCATTTGTGTGTGTTATTGGGATTAAACTTAAAATCTCACACATGCTGTGGAAATGTTTTAACACTGATTTATATTCCCAAGACCTTTTTAAAAATTTTATTTGAAACAGGGTCTTTTTAAATTGCTCAGACTGGCTCAAACTTTCTATTCTCTTTTCTCAACCTCCCAATTAGATGGAATTACAGGTGCATGCACTTTATGTGGCTAAAAGTTGTAAATCTTAATAAAAAAATTCATATTACAACTCCCCTTTAACCACCATACTACACACAGATTACAATCTCACAAAAATTAATATTTTTTTTCTATTTAGAAAGCATATTTAAGAAGTATTTAAAGGTTTTTATTATATTTTAACCCAAAACATACACAAGCAATATTGTTTTGGAAAAAACACAATTAATTAAAAATAGTTTAAAAGTCTATGTATTTAGAAGGAAAAAGGAATCATCTCATCCATCCAGTTAAGAAATATGTTAAAGCCAGGTATACTGATGCTCTTCTGTAATATTAGTACTGTGAAGGCTAAGACAGGAGGGTCAGATGTTCAAAGCCAGCCTCAGCAAATTTGTGACGTACTCAACAAATTAGTGAGAGGCTGTTTAAAAAATTAAAAATAAAATAGGAATGGTGGTATAACTCAGAAGCAGAATTCCTCTTGGTTTAATTCAAAGTATCAAATAAAGAAATTAAATATGTTAAAATGATACTTGATGATTAGAATAGTACATTTGTATAGCTATGAATTGTGATAAATAATTTGACCAAAATAATTTACCAAAGTATGTAAAAAATGTTAAGTAGTGAATATGTTCTTCAATTACTTTTGTAAGAGTGTGTTTCAAAAATTTTCTACAATATCCATAGATGATTATTACTTTTTTGGTGATTGATATTATGCACCTCTTACATAATGTTCATAAAATGGTAGAAACCTATGGAAAGTAATTTTATTAAAATTTTAAATAATATCTGGAAATTGTAAGAACCATGTTTAAGTTACAGTGAAAGTAAAATTATTCTTAAGGAATAAAAATCTGCATAGAAAAATGCAAAGCTATTAGCTGTGGCTGTTTATTAAAGAAAATATTCATAATAATTTGCATTTATAACGTTCCCATAATTATCAAAAGAAAATAAACTTAACAAAGGCTATTATAGAATAAGAAAAGTCTTTTCTCCTGCTATTAAATTTTGTTTTCTATTTCAACTAATTGGTCCTAAAAAAATAATGCAAAACAACCTCATTATACATCAGTAAAACATGAGGGTTCCTGCTTGCTTTTTGCTTTTTCTGTTTAATGAAAGTAACTATTGATGAAGAATTGTGAAGCTAACATTACAGTGAGATGAAGTACACTTAATGTAGTATTTATTGGTAGGGTTTTTTCCTAAATATTCATTGGTGCATTATAATATTTTCTCATAATGTACTTTATAGAGATGGTGACACACATGCACACCACACTTGGTGAATTTTCTTCCAGATCCCTTTCCATTTCCCCACCTTCCCCATACAGAGTAGTTCTTTGGAAAAATGCATGAGTAGTATAGTATAAAGTAGTGGTGACAGTAGACATTAATGTCTTATTCCTGATTTTAAAGAAAATTCCTGGAATTTTTCCACTTTCAATAAAATGTTGGCTTTGGATCTAGTGTACATTGCCTTATGATGTAAGGTAAATTCTTTCTTGGATGGGTGTTAGATTTTTTCAGATGCTTTTTCATAATCTATTGAGAGGGTCATGTGATTTTTGTCCTTAAATATATATATATATATATATATATATATATATATATATATATATATATATAATTTTTCTTTTGGTGGTACTGGGAGTGGAAACCAGAGGCTTTCTACCTCAGCGCTATGCTCCCAGACCTATTTTCTATTTTATTTGGAAACAGAGTCTCACTAAGTTGCTGAGAGCCTCACTCAGTAGCTGAGGCTGGCTTCAAACCTGTGCGATCCTCCTGTCTCAGCCTCCCAAGCCGGGAATTACAAGAGTGGTCCTTAATTTTATTTATGTGGTGAATAACATGCATTGATTTGTTTATGTTGAACCAGGCTTGACTCCCTGAAATTAAACCAAATTGGTGATAGTCTACAATTTTCTTGATATCATTTTGAAGTGCATCACTAGTAATTTGTTTAGAATTGTTTATCTATGTTTATAAAATAATTGGGTCTATAATTTTCTTTTCTTGAAGGATCTTTATTCAGTTTTTGTATTAAGATGATACTTGTTTCATAGAAAAGTTTGGAAGGATTTTTATCCCTTTTGTTTTTATGGAATAACTTCTGAAATATTGGGTTTAGTTTACCTGTAAAGGTTTTGTAAAATTCAGCTGGAAATCTATCTGTACTTGGGTTTTTCTTTGATGAAAAACTTCTATTGCTGTTTATATCTCTTTGCTTGCTATTGATCAATTTAGGTTTTTCTATACCCTTTTGGCTCAATTTAGGTAGGTAGTATGTAACTAAAATGTGTCAATTTATTCTATATTTTTCAATTCATTGAAGTATAAATTTTCAAAATAGTATCTGATGATCATCTGTGTATCTCCAATGTTTGTGGTGGTGTCTCCTTTTTTAATTATGATAATAATAATTTAGGTAAATTATTTCTTTGTTTTGGTTAGGGTGGCTAAAATTTATCAACTTTGTTATTCTTTTAAAGAACCAACTCTACCCTTTGTACTGTCAATCTTTTGTATTTTTTGTTGTTTTTATTTAAAACTTTTTCTCTAATTTTAGTTATCCCCTGCCTTCTACTAGCTTTGGAGTTAGTCTATTACTGTTTTTTTTTAAAGACTTTGAGGTGTGTCATTTTGTTGTTTATGTGGTGACTTACTATTATTCTTATGTGTAATTACTGCTTTAAATTTTCTTCTTAAAGCCACCTGCAAAGTTTCCCATAGATTTTTACATATTGTGTCTCTGTTTTTGTTTAATGATAGGATTATTTTATTTCATTCTTTATGTCTTCTATGATACAGTCCTCATTCAAAAGTATATCATTCATTTGCCCTATATTTATGTAATTTTTTTTGATCTTCCTATTACTGATTTCCAGTTTCATTTCAGTATTATCTAAAAAGATGCAAGAGATTATATTGCATTTTTTTTTTTTTTTTGGTGGTACTGGGGTTCCTGGAAGCCCTTCTACCTCCGGGCTAGACTCCCATACCTATTTTATATTTTTGAAACAGGTCTCTTAAGCCAGCATGGCTGGCTTTGAGCCAGTGTGATCCTCCTGTCCCTGCCTCCCAAGAGCGGGGATTATAAGCGTGCACCACTATGCCCGGCTATATTGCATTTTTGAATTTATGGTATTTGTTTTGTGGCCCAGAATGTGATCTCTTTTGGATAAGGTTGCATGAGTAGCAGAGAAGAATGTATAGTCAGTAGTTGTTTGTTGGAATATTCCTTATGTGTCATTCAGTTTATAGTGTTCTTTCTCTCTGAAGAGCATGAACTCATTTTTTTCCTGGAAGATAGATGTAGTGGTATGACTAGTGTGTTGAATTCTTCTAAAAGGATTGGATTTAGATCTATTTGAGATTTAATATTTCAAAGAGTTTTTAAATAAAAATGGATGTATACCGGGCGTGGTGGTGCATGCTTGTAATCCCCGTGCTTGGGAGGCAGAGACAGGAGGATCGTGCAGGTTCAAAACCAGCCGCGCTTTTTTTTCAAAATGGCGACTGAGGAACACAGCACTTCTCAGTAGCTGAAGCAAATAAAGTTCAAATACTTAGAAAGCAGTGTCTTAATCAACAAAATAAATACATACCAGGAACCAAAACACATCCAGGTACCTCGGCGGAACCCTGAACTTGAAGAAGAAGAACAAAGATCGGACACCGGACCTGCTGCAGATACAATCGGAATGCCGATCAGAACGCCGATTGGCGGTCTGCTTTCGCGGCTGCCCGCGGAGCTGCCTGCCCGATATTACCGCGGCAAGATAATCCGGGACTGAAAATGGACTTAGGACATCATCTTAAGCAGCGAGCAGCACCCACGTCAGAATTCTGTGTGTTCACCAGAGACCGGATCACAACTGCACAGAGACTCCCACGGATTCCTGCACAAAGTCAGGTACCTGAGGGCACCCTGGTAAGTAGGGGTCCTAGCGTGTGCGCAGCCCCAACCCCCCAGCACGGGCCCAAGCCTCAGAACCAAGCACCCTCCTCACGCACCTTGTCTGCGCCCCGGTCCCCTGCTAGTAGTCAGTGCCTGTGCCACTGCCACCCCTAAATTGGAGCCTGCATGTGTGTCTAGCCCCCGCCACCTTGCCAGAGCCTGCCTTCCAGGCTGTGAAAGCCCTGTGTGACCCAGAAATCTCCTTGGGGCACCCCCAGCTTCTACATCCCGCGGGAGGCAGAGACCATTGCTGGTCACCGCGAACTGGATCCTTGAGCACCTATCCTGCATCCCTGGCCCACCGCTGGGTGTTCCCACCCTCCTGGTAGCCAGATGCTTAGTTCTAAGCGAGAATACAGCTCAATACACCTTGGAAGAGCATACCAGCAACAATAGACAGCTGCATCCACTCACACTTGGGTCCAGTAATAGCAGCGAACCCAGCCTGCACTCTCGGAATAGGCAGAGCTCTGGCAGTAAGTGTGGGCATCCAGGAACCAGCATCCATTTGCCCAGGGTACATCTTGGGACCACACCGGCTAGCCCAGCTGGAATTTCCAGAGACTCAGGAAAATCCATCGTGCCACAATATCTGCACAGGACCTCAGGGGGAGGTTCCAATTATACTTTGGTCATTCTCCACCCCTGCTGTAGGGAAGCACAGGCTAGAGTCTATGGTGGTGAGTGCAGAGGTGCTGACCACAGGTTAGAATTTCGTAGAACCTGTGAATTGTACAGAATCAAATAACAGTGAAACCAGACATCCGGACACATAAACCTAAAGCAGCTAAAGGAGAGACCCCTATTTACAAACCTTCCCACACTAACCTACATACTTTTCTCCCCCAAAACTTTTCCCCATAGTATACCTCCTGGTTTAATACTCAAAGTATTTCTTATATCCATAATTACTCTACTAACGACAAGAGTCCTAGTAGTTAACTCTCTCTCATTCCTAGCAAGATATTACCTTATCATACTTAAAGTCTTTCTCAACCTAAACATATCCTCTACCTAATCTGACTCCTTTACCAATCACCCGAGCTCCTCACACATCACCCGCCCTCAACACTGGAAAGGCTCTGCTGACTAGCCGATACCCCTAAACACCTAATATTAAGATTTGACTAAGCATAATACTCACGAACGATGGGTAGAAATCAGAAAAACAGGACAGAGAATGCTATAAATATGAGAACCAGGAATTATGAATAGACAACAGAAATCACGAATACTGACCTACTAGAAATGCAAGAAGGGAAGTTCAGAATCTTGATGTTCAATATGATGAATGGATTTAAAACAAGTATAGAGGAGGTTAAAGGTGAATTAGAAACACTAAAAAAGAATCAGAAAGAGGTCTGGAATGAAATGAAAGAGGCAATAAGTGAAATGAAGACAGCAATAGAAAGAAATTCTGGAAGATTAGATGAAATGGAAAACAGAATATCAATATTAGAAGACAGTACATCCCAAACCGAAAACACAGTCAGCAATATACAGAAATCTTTACAGCAACAAAACCTAAACATCCAGTAATTATGGGATAATATGGAGCGTCCTAATTTACAGATAATAGGCATTGAGGAAGGGATAGAGGTGCAGACCAAGGGCATCTGTAATATCTTCAAGGAAATAATCTCAGAGAATTTTCCAAATATGGAAAGAGACTTGAATCTTCAAGTCCAGGAGGCATACAGAACTCCACTGAGACAAGAACAAAGAAAGACCACTCCACGCCACATAATAACCAAAATGACCAATATAGAGGCCAAGGAAGGAATCTTAAAAGCAGTGAGAACAAAAGGATGGGTGACATATAGAGGCAAAACAATAAGAATCACCCCAGACTATACAACCCAGGTCAGGAATGCTAGGAGAGACTGGTACGACGTGATTCAGACCCTGGAAGAACATAACTTCCAGCCCAAATTAATCTATCCAGCAAAACTACTATTCAAGATCAATGGGGAAACCAAAGTCTTTCAGGATAAACAGAATCTCAAAAAATTCATGAATTCAAAGCCAACACTAGAGAAAATTCTTAAAGAAATAAACCATAAGGAAGAAAAAAGAAGCAGACTTCAGAATCAGAGAAGAGAGGAAGTTAATAAGTGGGCCATTTAAGTAAAGAAGAAAGATCACACCACCCAAGAGTAGACAGAACACAAAATGGCAGAAAACAAAAATCATATTTCAATAATATCTCTTAATGTCAAAGGACTTAACTCACCAATCAAAAGACATAGACTGGCAATGTGGATTAGGAAACATAATCCAAATATATGCTGTCTGCAAGAAACTCACCTCACAGCCAAAGACATTCACAGGCTGAACGTGAAAGGATGGAAAAAGATATACCATGCCACCAGTGACCAAAAAAGAGCAGGGGTAGCAACCCTGATATCCAACAAAACAGACTTTAAACTAAAACACATCAAAAGAGACAAATCAGGGCACTTCCTTTTATTAAAAGGAAAAATACAACAAGAAGATATAATGATAGTAAATATTTATGTCCCAAATATGGGTGCAACCACATTTGTAAAACAAACCCTTCTGGACCAAGTAGACCCAAATACAATAATTCTGGGAGACTTTAATAAGCCTCTCACACCACTGGATCAATCTTCAAGGCAAAAGATGAGTAAAGATGCTTTAGAACTAAAGGAAACCATAAACCAAATGGACCTAATAGACGTTTTCAGAGTATTTCAACCAAGAACTACAGAATACACTTTCTTCTCAGCAGCCCATGGAACCTTCTCCAAAATAGATCACATCCTGGGACACAAAGAAAATACCAGCAAATTCAAAAAATGTAATATAATCCCATGCATCTTTTCAGACCACAACAGATTAAAAGTAGAAATCAACAACAGGAAACTCGAAAGAAAGTATTCAAATTCATGGAGAATGAATGATACACTATTGAATGATGAATGGGTAAGAGCAGAAATTAGGGAAGAAATAAATTTATGGAAATGAATGAAAACAGAAACACAACCTACCAAAATCTATGGGACACTTTGAAGACAGTATTAACAGGAAAAGTTATTGCTTTGAGTGCCCACATAAGGACAGATAATCACCAAGTAAAGAACCTAATGATATAACTGAAGGACCTAGAAGGTCTGTAACTGTCTATTCCCAAAGCCATCAGAAGGCTAGGAATCATTAAAGTTAGAGCAGAAATAAATGAAATAGAGAACAAAAAAAAAAATTCAAAGAATCGATAAAACAAAAAGTTGGTTCTTTGAAAAGATTAATAGAATTGATAAACCCCTGGCCAACCTAACCAAAAGAAAAAGAGAATAAACTCAAATTATCAAATTTAGAAATGAAAAAGGAGATATCCCCACAGATAGTGAAGAAATTCAACAGATTATCAGAAATTACTTTAAAAATTTATACTCCAATAGACTTGAAAACCTGGAAGAAATTGATAGATTTCTAGGCACAGTTAACCTAACTACACTCAGCCAAGAGGACATAGCAAGCCTAAACCAACCAATAGCAACCAAAGAAATAGAAATGGCAATAAAATTTTTTCCACCAAAGAAAAGCCAAGGCCCAGATGGGTTTACAGCTGAATTCTACAAAACCTTCAGTGAACAACTAATACCAATACTTCATAACTTGTTCTGGGAAATTGAAAGAGATGGAACTCTCCCAAATTCCTTTATGAGGCCAGTATCACATTAATCCCCAAACCAAATAAGATACCTCAAGAAAGGAAAACTATAGACCAATATCCTTAATGAACATAGATGCAAAAATTCTAAACAAAATACTAGCTATACGCATTCAAAACTATATCAAGAGAATAATACATCATGACCAAGTCGGTTTCATCCCAGAAAAACAAGGCTGGTTCAACATACGCAAATCAATACATGGTATTCACCACATAAATAGAACCAAAAACAAAAACCACATTATCATAGCAGTAGATGGTGAAAAAGCATTTGACAAAATCCAACACCCATTTATGTTAAAAAAACACTGCAAAAAATTGGGATAGAAGGAAAGTACTTCAACATCATCAAGGCAATATACTGCAAACCCAAAGCCAACATTATATTGAATGGGGAAAAACTGCAAGAATTTCTGCTACAGTCAGGAACAAGACAAGGATACCCACTATCACTACTCCTTTTCAATATAGACCTTGAGACTCTTACTGCAGCGATTAGACAAGAGAAGGAAATCAAAGGAATTCACATAGGAAGAGAGGAATTAAAATTATCCTTATTCGCAGATGACATGATCCTTTATCTGAAAGACCCAAAGAACTCAACCAAAAGACTTTTGGAGCTGATTGACAAATTCAGCAAAGTCGCAGGTTACTAAATCAACCTAAAGAAATCAGTGGCCTTTCTCTATGCCAACAACAAATCCACAATGAAAGAAACAAAAACAACAATTCCATTCACTATAACCTCAAAACCAATAAAATACCTAGGAATAAACCTAACCCAAGATGTAAAAGACCTCTATAACAAAAACTATAAAACATTAAAGAAAGAAGTTGAAGAAGACCTTGGAAGATGGAAAGATCTCCCGTGCTCATGGATAGGCAGAATAAATATCATCAAAATGGCCATTCTGCCAAAACTGATCTATAGGTTTAATGCAATTCCCATTAAAATACCAGTGACATTTTTCAGAGACCTAGAAAAATCAATCATGAACTTCATATGGTGAAAGAAAAGACCTAGAATAGCCAAAGCAATTCTCAATAACAAGAAACACGCAGGAGGCATTACAATCCCAGACTTCAAACTATACTATAGAGCAATAGTAGTAAAAATAGCATGGTACTGTCACAAAAACAGATATACTGACCAGTGGATTAGAATAGAAGATACAGAAACAAACCCACACATCTTTAGTCAATTAATCTTTGACAAAGGGGCCAAACACATACGCTGGAGAAAAGACAGCCTTTTCAACAAGTGGTGCTGGGAGAACTGGCTAACCATTTGTAAAAAGATGAATCTAAACCCCTATATCTCACCTAACACAGGAATCAACTCAAGATGGATCAAAGACTTAGAAATTAGACCTGAGACTGTGAAGTTAATAGAGGAGAGCATAGGTTCAACACTACAACATATTGGCACAGGCAGTAACTTTCTCAACAAAACCCCCAAAGCTCAGAAAATTAAAGCAAGAATAAACAAGTGGGATAACATCAAACTAAAAAGTTTCTTCTCATCAAAGGAAACTATCAATAACCTAAAGAGTAAGCCTACAGAATGGGAAAGGATCTTTACCAGCCACCATTCTGATAGGGGGCTAATATCCAGAGTATACAAAGAGCTCAAAAGACTCTACACTGGCAAAACAAACAACCCAATCAAGAAATGGGCAAATGAACTAAATAGACACTTCACAAAAGAAGAGATACAAAGGGCTAATAGATACATGAAAAGATGTCCTTCATCACTGGCCATCAGGGAGATGCAAATCAAAACTACACTGAGATTCCATCTAACCCCAGTCAGAGTAGCAAGCATAAAGAAATCAACTAACAACAAATGCTGGTGAGGATGTGGGGAAAGAGGAACTCTTTTACACTGTTGGTGGGAATGCAAACTAGTTCAGCCACTATGGAGATCTGTGTGGAGATTCCTAAGAAAGGTGGGAATAGATCCACCATATGATCCAGCTCCTGGGTATCTTTTCAAAGGGGTTGAATTCAGAGAACTACAGCAACATATGCATACCTATGTTCATAGCAGCACAATTTATAATAGCCAAAATATGGAACCAACCCAGATCACCATCAACAGATGAATGGATAGCAAAACTGTGGGAAATACACACAATGGAATTCTATTCAGCCATAAAGAAGAACAAAATTATATCATTTGCAAGAAGATGGAAAGCCCTGGAGAACATTATGTTAAGTGAGATCAGCCAAGCACAGAAGAAGAAGATACATATGTTTCCTCTAATATGCCCAAACTAGGAAACACAAAGAATACCAGAGGGACTCCAGATATTGAAGGGGAAATACTAGCTAAGTTTGGATGGTAAGATAGGAGAGGAGGAAGGCCGATCTTGATTAATGAGGGTCTACATCTGAACATGTGTAAAATTATGAATAAGACATGGTTAACCTGGACAACCATTGGTGGGAGGGGGGAAGGGAAAATGGGGGTGGGGGGAGAAGGCACCAAATATAGTGTAAATGTATACTATTTATGTTCAATAAAAAAAATTGTTAAAAAAAAAAAACAGCCACGCACTCTGGCTTAGGAATCCCTGTTTTCAAATAAACATTTAAAAATAGGTCTGGGAGTGTAGCCTGGAGGTAGAAGGGCTTCCAGGAACACCAGTGCCACCAAAAACAATAAATAAGTAAAATGGATGTGCCCACATTTAAGGCATAAATGTTAACTATCATTAAATATTCTTGTTGGATTGTTCCTTTTATTAATGAGAGCTGACTTTGTATTTTCTGATAAGTTTAGCTTGAAGTGTAAACTTTTATATATGAGAGTTACTACTCCTGCTTGTTTTCGGTCTCCATTTTTGTGGTATATCATTTCCATCCTTTTATTTTTAATGTATGAATGTATTTAGCTATACAGTAAGTTTTTGGAAGTAGCATATAGTTGGATTATATTATTTATTCCACATTTCTGGTCTATGCCTTTCAAACTAGGGAGTTTAGATCTTTCACATTCAATGTTATTATTGAAAGATGATTTTTTCTATCATTTTTTTAGTTTTTTGTTTGATACTGTAGTAATTCTTCTTTTCTTAGTTGCCCATAAGGTGGAATTTGCCCCTCCTCTGGTTCTCATATTTACTTCTCTTTCCTTCCTTGTGTTTTACTTCATTATTTTATCTTGTGTCAACTTACTAGTCATGAAATCTTTTAATATATGCTTTTCTTGGAAGGATTTTATTTCCCTGTCACTTTTGAAAGGTATCTTTCCTGAACTTAAAAGTCTTGGTTGGGCTTTCTTTTTTTTTTTTTTTCCCCAGGATTTAGAATGTATCATATCAGTCCCTCATAACTTTCATGACTTGAAGTGAGGAGTCGAAAGTGATTCTTATTGTTTTTACTCTAAATTTCACCCATTCCTTTGATATTTATGCATTTATAATTCTTTTCTTGACCTCTGTGAGTCATTTTGATTATTATGTGTCATGGAGAAATTCTTTATTGATCTTGCTTATTCATGTTCTGAATGACTCCTGTACATGAATGTTTAACTCTTTTTCTATTTTAGGTAAATTCTCTGATAGTATTTCTCTAAAGAGACTTCTAACACACTTGATTTGTGCTTCTAGACCTTATTCAATGCCTAGTATCTATAAAATCTGTTCACATTATTTTATATTTCTTCAATGTTATGGTCCTGTTATATTGTTTTTCTATATTGTTATCTATGTGTCAGTTTTGAATGAGTTGTCTTCCAAGAGTGAAACTATGTTTTTTTTTTTTTTATGTGATCTAGTCTGCCAGAGGTGCTTTCTGTTGAGGTCTTTATTTTATTTATTTTCTCCTTCATTTCATTCAAAGTCTCTTTTTGGATTTTACCTAGGGCCTCAATTTTTCTATTCATATGTTCTTTTATTTTCCTGTACACTTTCTCTGATTTCATTTTTGAGGTCTTTGATCATACTGAAAAGCAAATTTCTGAATTCCCCTTCTGGCATTTTTTGTTGCACAGTATTGTGATCTCTCTTTTTATAGAGTTGTAGGAGTTTATTGTTTTCTTGTTGGTCTTCATTTTGATGTCTTCCAAATTTCTGTCATCTTGGCGTCTTCTTCATTTTTTGTGAGCATCTTATGCCTGTTTGTTGTTCCTTTTTAGTAAGGCCTTTATTCAGGTTATATATTTGCCTCAAAAATTTATTTTATGTAATTGTACTTTTAAATCTGTACCATAAATCTCTTTAAAAAGATATCGTTCGGATTAAGTGCAGGCAAACAGGAGTCTCTTTTTGGTTGCAGTCCTAGACTTATCAAGGCCTGATACTATGATGTTTCTTTCAGAGCCTAAAGCTTGCCAGTTGGGATTTGATGCTCCAAGATAACACCACTTCTCTGCTGGTTGTAAACCTATGAGAACCTGCAGAGCGCTAACTTTGGCATCTGCAGCTACTGGGCCTGAGTTCAGGAGGTCCAGAGAATACTGTATTTCTATCTTTTGGCCTGGGTGGCTGAAATTTAATGGCATATGGCCATCATCACTGATCTTCTGGTTGCGATTCCTGTGGAGCTTTTTCAGTCAATAGCATGAGGTCTTGTGATGTACAAACTCTGCTGGTGGAAAGCATGTTGCATTCCCAGCTTATAGCTGCAATCACATACACATTTGCTGGCCTTTGGCCTCTCTGTTTTCAGGGCCCATGCTCTGTCATGGAGGAAGTGTACTATTCTGAGCCTTGGGGATTGGATGTCAAATTTATTTATCCTCAGGTATACTACTTTTTCTCTGGGCACCTGTGCTCACAAGAGACCATGTTGGGCTCTGGCATTGTTTCTCCTGGCACCCAAAATCCATCTGTAATAATTATATGTCTTTCTGAGTGTTCAGCATGGTTGGCTGGGTTATTTCAATTTACAAACACCACTGCAGGTGGTCCTTTGGTAATTGTTCGAGACCCTGCAGGGGTGTGGTGGACTCTTGACCCTAGGTTCTGCCGGCTCTAATGTCACTAGGGACCGTTTGCTAATGCACATTTCCACTATGTACAACTGTAGCAAATGATCCCACCTTGGCAGGAATTATTTGCAAACTCACAGACCTTGAGGATCTGATCATTACCAAGTTAATCTCTGTAGATACACAGGCTTCTGTTATTCAAGAGAATAACAGAATGCTCAGGTCCCTGTCAAAAAGGATTAGTTCAGCTGCAGTCACAAGTATTTGGTGCATAATTTTTCTGGTTGGTCTAGAATATAACAGTAATTTGTGTGTGTGTGTGTGTGTGTGTGTGTGTGTGTGTGTGTGTGTGTGTGGTACTGGGGTTCCTGGAAGCCCTTCTACCTCCGGGCTACACTCCCAGACCTATATTATATTTTTATTTGGAAACAGGGTCTCTTAAGCCAGCGCGGCTGGCTTCTAACCTGAGCGATCCTCCTGTCTCTGCCTCCCAAGCGCCGGGATTACAAGTGTGTGCCACCACGCCCGGCATAACAGTAATCTTGATGAGGCAGGATGCAGACACTAAGGTTCCTGCAAGAAGGTTCTGTCATTTCTTGGTCCAAACAAGTTCCGCCACAGCTGCAGGAGTTCACTGGCAGTTTGCCTGGGCTGTGTAGAGAGACAAATCTTGAAGTCTGGAGAGAAGAACATGATTGCACTGGATGATTTTTTTTTTTTTTTTTTTTTTTTTTGCTATCACTCTCTTGACCAGATTCTGCTTCTTCTGTGCTGCAGTTAGTGGTCCTAGTACCCACAAGCTCTGGTGAAGGCTCACCAATAGCACTGCCTCCCTCCACTCTCCACTCACCAGATGAGATGTGTGGTGTGCTTTCCAGCAATCTGCTCTCTGTACCATGAAGAACACAAATAACCTAATTAAAAAAAAAATGGGCAAGTGAACTAAATAGACACTTCACAAAAGTAACTTGAATGCCAAATCCATGTATGAAAAAAGTTAAACATCATTAGCAACCAGAGAGATGCAAATAAAAGCTACCCTGAGATTTCTCCTAACTCCAACTGGAATGGCAATCATTAAAAACACAAACAGCAAGCCGGGCATGGTGGCGCACGCTTGTAATCCCAGAGCTTGGGAGGCAGAGACAGGAGGATTGCGCAGGTTCAAAGCCATCCTCGCTGGCTTAAGAGACCCTGTTTCCAATGAAAATATAAAATAGGTCTGAGAGTGTAGCCTGGAGATAGAAGGGTTCCATCCCCAGTAACACCAACCAACCAACAAACAAACAAAACCACAATCAACAAGAAATGCCGGTGAGGATGTGGAGAAGTGGAATTTCTAATATATTGTTGGTGGGATTGCAAATTACTGCAACCACATTAAAAAACAGTGTGGAGGATCCTCACAGAATGGAACGAACCTACCATATGTTCTAGCAATATCAGTTTTGGGTGTCTGCCCATAAGCGTGGAAATCAAACTACTGGTCTAAGGCATGTATTTCTATGTTTATAGCCACACAATTCACAATTGCAAAATTATGTACTTGGTCTAATTCCACCACTTACTCATTACCTTTCTTCTGTTGAGTTCTAAGTTTTTCTTTTTTTCTTTTTCCCCTACCAAGAAGCAATTTTTCTTCCTGGTTGAGATCCAACATTCGCAGCAACTTAAATGTTCTGTCTTTCTCTATTCTACCATCTTTTATTTCTCTCACAGGATCTTTTTGTTGTGTGCCACTTTCGTTTCTTCATGTAAAATTTTTGCATCTTTAGATCTGAGATAAAAGAAAATTAGGAATTTGGTCCAACTCCATTTATAAGGTCAAAAAATGGTAGGGCTTAAAGAATATGTAAGAAAAATAGATATAATTATTTAAGTATACATATATGGTGATTCAAACATACATATCCCTAATGAAATTTGATTCTGCAAAACATGTCAAATATTAGAATCATGGTTTTTGTTTGTTTGTAACTGTATGGTACAGGGGATTGAACCCTGGGACATTCTATCTTTGAGCTACATCCCCAGCCCTGTTGAAACAGAGTCTCACTAAGTTTCTGATGCTGGCTACAAACCTGTGTTTCTTCTGTTTCAGCTTCCTAAATACTAGGATTAAAATCATGTACCACCATACCCAGAAGAATTAGGCTTTTGTAAACATTTTTTTCTAATAACTCTGCAAGGTTGTTATTAAGATGCCATGTGGAAAGAGACTAAATTCTGATGGAGTTAAATGGCTTTCTTAATTTATAAAGCTATTTAGCTTTAGACTTGGAATTCAAATATTCTTTAGACACAAAAGCCATAATATGAGAATTGAAGATTATGGTCTAAAGCAACCGAATTTGTGACTAAAGTAGCAGCATATAGCTATAAAGTATATTAAATCCTTAAATGATGGTGGTGGCAACAGAGAAGAAGAGAAATATAAATTACATGAGACACATTGAAATGGTATTCAAGTACCCACCAAATTATTTTTCTGTCAGAAATCCCAATTTCAGCAAATGGAACTGTCATCTGATATTTATTCAATCCAAACAGAAAATTAAACAGATACATAAACCAAAGAATTCTAAAAGTCTTTCCTCATTCTTCTTATTTGCTAGCTTGTATGTTCCAACAGAAAATTTTAACATTCTATCTATGTGAAGGCCAGAGAGAAAGTAGAAAAGAATAAGCTGCTCTTATTATAAGAGTCACAAATATCATTGGCAGAGAGTTACATTACTAAATTTGGATAGTGGGAATTTATACACCATTGCATTGTGTTAAAAAAGAGATATAATATTACAGCTTAAGTGCACTCAAAGATCACAACCAATTCTGCCCAAGTAATACCAAAACACCCTAAAATATAAATATACCTATTTTTATATAAAATATATTTAGAAGTTATTCTTTACTTTTGTGTGTGCCTTATAGATCATGTAGTGCATACTTCCAAGTTCAGGCTTTTAAAGCTTGGCCTTTTCCAGTATATTTTGTTATGTTCAACATGTTTTTGATGTTTGAATCTTTCGATAATTTTAAGGATCGTACACTTTCTGCACTGTCTTTTGCAAATTTTTTTTTTTTTTTTTTTTTTTTTTTTGTGGTACTGGGGTTCCTGGAAGCCCGTCTATCTCCGGACTACACTCCCAGACCTATTTTTTTTATTTTTGGAAACAGGGTCTCCTAAGCCAGCACGTCTGGCTTCGAACCTGCGCGATCCTCCTGTCTCTGCCTCCCAAGCGCGGGGATTACAAGCATGCGCCACCACGCCCGGCCCAATCTTTTGCAAATTTTTATAAGACTTACTTGTTTTATTAATGTAGGAAAGATCATGGCTATTATAAACAAAGTACCCACAAATCACAAATAAGAGATTGACTCCAAGGGGTGGATGGTGTAGTTATGTATGCAATGTGTTTTATAGGCTATACCTGAACTTTTGTACAGCAAACTGACTTTATCACACTCATTTTTTCTTTCTTTATCACACTTATTAAAGTGGAATAGTAGCTACCTTTACTAGCATGCAAAACAGTAATTTGGAAGAGGAAGTTATTGCAAATTGACACAGTGGAATTCTGTCTCAAATTATGCCCCCAGCCCATTTCATATTTTTACTTTGAAATAGAGTTTTGATAAGTTGCTGAGGGTTTTTCTAAAGTGTGGAGGGTCTTGTTAGGTTGCTGAGACCGGCCTCAAATCTGTGATCTTTCTGCCTCAGCTTCCCAACTACTGAAATTACAGGCATACACCACCATGCTAGCAATTATTTTTTTTATACTGATGATTAAATTCAGGGGCATTCTACCTCTGATCAATGCCTCCAGCACTATTTTATTTTTTATTTTGAAAATTTTTACTAAGTAGCAAAGTACCTCACTAAGTAGCTGAAGCTGGCAACAATCCTGTGATTTTCCTGTCTCAACCTCCCAAATACTGGGATTATAAGAATGTGCCACCACATTCAGCTGACCCTGTTTTTAAATACAGTTTGATGGAGGTTTGGGGAATCATTGAAGTGATGTGGAGAGAAATCTAGATATCAGTCCATAATAATCTACAAATGGAAATGTTTAAGAGTATGTTTTTTTTTTAAAGTAAAGTATCAGATGTTTTTTCTAGTATTAGGGGCTAGAGAGAAACTAGGTCATAGGAAGAACTCTAGATAAAGAAGAAAAAAACTTAAAAGAGAAAATAAGGTGACCTGAGGGTGATGGAAAGGTGGAAGACGAAAATTTCCTAATACACATTATGTACATTCACAAACATATCAAAGTCAATAATTATGCCAAACATGAGGTGGGAATTGGGAAAGGGCTAAGTAAGTGATGTGTGCATATATACCATCTTGTACCCCATGAAGACATATGACGATAATGCACCAATACAAATAAAAAATATTATGTTTTCAATAGACATTTAAAATGTTGCACCACAATTATTTCCACTTTCTCAATAAAAAAATTTAGAAGGTCAGAGATATGGGTCATCAGTACCTTTAAACATTTTACACTGTCTTCAATTCCATTTCCAATCAGAAAGAATACAACATCCTTCAAACTGGTCTCTATAATTCTTAATATATATACCCTTGCCTTCTCAGTTAAGTACTGTCAAAAGATATTTAAATCTTGAATATCCAACATGATCTAATTCCTCATTGCCTTTTTTGCAGCTTAACGCACTGTTGCCCACTCAACTTCTGTTGCATTTATTCATTTAGTCATTAATTGATTCTGTCTTTGTCTTTACAGATTCCTTGCCATCCAGTAGAAGCACCATTTTTTTTAACATTCATGCAGATTCCTTCTCCTAATTCAGTCATCAAAATGGCTACTTTTGATCATGTTTATGGATTTGCAATTTTAATTGCTTTTTTTTTCTCTCTCCCACATTAAAGTGAGTGCCACTGGTATATTGACTTATACTTGGTATGAATATTGTGGAATGACTACCACAAAATAGGTAGTCAATAAATATTTAATGAATGTGTCAGGCACCATGGCATATGCCTATAATACCCCATTGGGGCTTTGAGACAGTAGGCCTGCAGTTTTCAGGCCAGCTTTAACAACTTAGTGAGAACCTCATCAACTTAGTAAGATCCTGTCTTCAAACTAAAAAATACAAATTGCTAGGGATGTAACTCAGAAATAGAACACCCCACATTCAAATTTCAGTACCCAAAATTAAGGTCAATAAATGAATAAAGAGAATAAAAGAATGGAAAAAAATCTTCATTTAGCAATTAAAGTCAAAAACACTTGTTTGTTCATTTGATATAGTGGATAAGAAAGTACCTTTAAAAATTAAAATCCAGTGAAATATTGGTCATTACAAAGGTTCATAAGGAAACATGACAAACTAAAAATTAGTAGTATTTGTATTGGGTTTCCTCTTCCTCCTCCTCCTCTTACTCTTCCTCCTCCTCCTTCTCTTCCTCCTCTTCCTCTTCCTCCTCCTCCTCCTTCTCTTCCTTCTCTTCCTCTTCCTCCTCCTCTTCCTCCTCCTCCTCTTCCTCCTCCTCCTTCTCTACTTCCTTTTCTTCCTCTTTCTCCCCTTCTTCCTTCTCCACTTCCTCTTCTTCTTCCTCCTCTTTC